>NC_080195.1:73030533-73655533 GCF_030028045.1 Hippopotamus amphibius kiboko | reverse complement strand
ACTACATCTTGATAGAAATCTTTTTATGCACCATTATGTGACAGAATTTATTTATCATGGAGTTGTTCTATAGTAGGTCCTATTATTACCATATTATTATTGTTTTTATTGTGTTCATATACTCTAAGCTCACCTCTTTGAGTTTATGGACCTGTAAAGATGAAGCACAGACTATGGCCCACAAGGAATCCACTAAGATAATGTGAGGAATCCCTGTCCTGATGAACATCCAGCTATCTTGCTGTGTATCTATACTTCTTTTTATAGTCTTCTGATATTAGCAGAAATCAATTTCCAGTGTGTTATTTACAATGAAGAACAGAGTTAAGTATTGCTTTGCATTTCTAATTCTTCTTTATTCTAAAATAATATTTCTCGTTTACTGGGTAATATTTTAAGTCACTTATTTAAATCAGAGTTAGCCATATCTTACACATGTTTTAGAGATGGTGATCTCCTTGATGTAGGTTTCAGTAATTTGTTATTTGACATTATAGGTTTGTTCACCATTCGATTGTTCACCAATACTATAATCTTTTTATCACAACTGCATCTAATGCCAAATGGAGATAGCATTGTTATGATGGTAATGTTTTGCTGTTGTTGTTGTTGCTGTTGTAATGTAGTTATTGTTGTTGTTAAGCATTGTCAACTATTGTAGAACCATCTTAAAGGAAATTGTTACTAAAAATAATGACAATCATGAATGATCAATACACACAAATATTTTTTGAGTTAGAAATCCACTTTAAGCTTGAGAATTTATTGAAATCATGGAAGAAGTTGTTAATAAATAGAATTGGAGCAAAAGCTAACCACTGGTATATAAGTTTATGCTTGGGTATGAATACTAAAACAAATTTAAAAGCTGAGGATTCTATTTCTTTCCAATTTAAAATGCATATTCATCAAAAATGCATTTATGGAAAACTAATAGCTTTTTGATTTAACACAATCACATGAAAATACAAGTTTAAGTAACCTAGATTACCAGGTTTTAATGAACTGTGGAGAACTTAGGCACAAATTTTGGAATTACAGTTTAAATGAATATATCTTCAGTTACAGAGCCAAGAATTAATTTGCCTATGTTCCTAAGTAGGGAGAAGGATTAATTAAAGATAACAATCAAACTGATCTACCTTTATAGAATGGAGATTTTTTTCCTTAGTGCAAGGCAAAAACAAAATGACAGAAATGTATAATTATCAGCACGTGTGTAAAAGACAACTTTTAACATTCTGAGAATATTTATATCTTCTTAATACCTGGAGAAGTCCACCAATTTTTTAAATATTCAAGATTAATACCCTAACAATATATCATCTCAGGTCTTACAAGATTTACCCATGATCAGTTCAACATTATATAAGCTAGAATCACAGAGCACACATTGAAGGTATCCAAGAATCAAAAGAATTGCCAAAAAGTCTGACTGGCACTTGCTTCATTATAAGAAGAATTACTTTTTATCATTTCATATAAGTGTGTTTTCAGTTTTCTCCTTTAAAGACAAACCAATATCTTGGCTCATTAGAGTGCTTCTAGTGTGAGCAATATGAGGGTTGAGGATGTGTCTCAATTGTATTCACAGAACATAAGAGAAAAATGCTACAAACATTAAATAAATGAATAAGTAGTGAGGAATTTTAGCATTTTTCCTCCCAAGAACTTCACACCAACTTCTATCATTTTACAGCTACTCTTTTCTGCCTTGTCTATATTCTATATTAGTGCTATTCTTCTGAAATAAGCAATAAAAGTAGAACAATTTTCTTCAAAATCCATTGTCAAGATACCACAATATTATTGAAAGAGTAACTATTCACAAGTGTAAAGAAGGACGTTTGACAGTGCAATAAACTCTCAATTTTGAAGCAAGTTGTGGAAATTTTAGCCCTGATTTTTCTAACTTGATATATGACCATAGGTATTTAATGTAAAATCTATGAATCTGATGACTATTTAAAATGGAATAAATAACACCTGATCGACCTAATTCATGAAGACACAGTTGTAATTGTAATTAGTTAATGATTTAAAAATCATTTAACTATATAAAATTTTAAGGAAGAAAAGATGGTGGTGAAGTAGAGAGATGTGGAGTGCATCCCTCTCCACAGATGCATTGGGAATGCACGGAAGGATGCAGTCATTCCCACAGAGAACCAGCTGAACACGAGCAGACAGCCTCGGACACCAGAAAGGACTGCGGGGAGCCCGACATAGCCAGTAGGGAGGCATCTACGACGGCTCAAAGAGGGTGAAGCGGCGGAGCTGTGGCAGACGGGAGGGAGTGAGAAACATACGGAGGGTCCGCAGCGCAGCTCAGCGTTCCCGGACCGAGACATCGATCCGCGGCTGAACGGAGGGTCCGGGAGTGGAGCGTGGGAACCAGAGAGCTGGTTCAGGGTGAGAAACATTGTTGCCGGTAGGGTGAGGGACCGAGAGGACAGGAGGGAGGAGGTCCGCAGTGAGAAGTGCCTGCCCCTGAGAGCTGCCCAGCCATGATGGCGGCTGGAGGCTGCAGGCTCATGGGCGGGGGGGTGGGGTGGAGGAGCTGCACGTGTAGCCTCTCTCTTTCTGTGCCTCTGCAGGGGGCAGTGGAGAGGCGCCCGTGGGCCACCTAAGGCACTCAGGGATAACAAGCACCCTCAGGCACTCAGGCAGGGCGAGATTAAAACCCCTTGCAACGCCAGCAACAGGGAGGCTACCGAGAAAAAAAAAAAAAAACAACAGCAACAAAAAAAAACCCGAGAGAGGCCCAACTCTAAGACTTTCTGTTTATGCCTGACCCACCAGCGTCCCTCTGCAACAGGCACCTCCAAGCCCGACTGAAACAACAGTGCGCCACTGCTCACTCACTCCCAGGAGAAGGAGACACTATTGTACCCTCTCCCTCCCCACACACCGACGCTTACAGATGAACAATAAAGGAACCTCTGCTGGTCACAGAATAATGCAAACAAAACCCAAGGCAAGGAGAAGGACACTTACAGCTGAGACTCTAAGGAAACAGAAATATTAGAATCAATTCCTACTGAACTGGTCCATTCTGGGATCAGTTCTCGATTTTTTTCTTTTTTCTTTCTCTCTCTCTCTCTTTTTTTTTCTTTATTAAATATGATCTTAGCCCTAAGGGATCTACAAGTTTTATAACATAATTTTTTAATGATATTTTTTATTCTTTTTTTTTTTTTTTTGCCTTTTTATATACTTCTATATCTAGCTAAGTTTTCGGTAGTACGGACAATATATCTCACATACTTTCCTTTCACCCCTATCTTTTATACATTTCTATTCCTTTCTTTTTATTTGCATATTTCCAATCACAGCAAGCTCTTCTGTTCCCCTTTCTTCCAGCCATTTTACGTTTATTTTATCTTAACATATTTATAAGCAACATTATCGATCTGCTCAGACTCCTTGCTCTATTCTCCAGATGAGGCACTGCCTTGGTATTTAATATTAGGCTTTTGTCTTTATCTTAGTTCTTAGTACAGTTGTCTAATTACATTCTGAGAATCTCCATTCTCTCTGGTGGTACTCCGGCTCTTTTCTATATTTGATCCTAGCATACAAAATCTCCCTGGATTAATGATTGTATGTGTAAGGTGTTAATTGTTTGTTTGTTTGCTTTTGCTTTTATCTCTGATTTGTTCTCTTTCAGTTGTCAATTTCTGCTGGGTTTCTCTTTGAATATCTGATAGCACACTGGGGTTCTGTCAGGTCTTTCTAGAGCCTTATGTCCTAACTGATTCAGTAATGGTGTGTCTTATACATGTATGTGTTTCCCAGACTTAATATTTGTTTAATCCAATACTTGGACATTAGTCTGAGGCTTGGACAGTCTTCTATAAACACCTCTATCGCCAGGACAAACAACCCTAAAAGTTTGGACAACCATGAGGAAACAAAGAAACACCATGCAGGCAAAGGAGCAGGAAAAAAACCCACAAGACCAAATAAGTGAGGAGGAAAGAGGAAAAATGCCTGAAAAAGAATTTAGAGTAATGATAGTAAAAATGATACAAAATCTCGATAACAAAATAGAGAAAGTACAAGAAACAGTTCAAAAGGACTCAGAAAAACAAACAGCAATGGATAACAAAATAACTGAAATTAAAAATACTCTAGATGCTATAACCAGCAGAATGACTGAGGCAGAAGAACGAATAAGTGAGTTGGAAGATAGAATGGGGGAAATAAACGCCACAGGGCAGGAAAAAGAAAAAAGAATAAAAAGAATAGAAGACAGTCTCAGAGACCACAGTGATAACATTAAGCATACCAACATTCGAATTATAGGCATCCCAGAAGAAGAAAACAAGAAAGGGTCTGAGAAAATATTTGAAGAGGTTATAGTGGAAAACTTCCCCAATATGGGAAAGGAAATAATTCACCAAGTCCAAGAAGCACAGAGAGTCCCATACAGAATAAACCCAAGGAGAAATACACCAAGGCACATATTAATCAAACTAACGACAATTAAACACAAAGAAAAAATATTAAAAGCATCAAGAGAAAAGCAACAAACAACATATAAGGGAAAACCCATAAGGATAACAGCTGACCTTTCTACAGAAACTCTGCAAGCCAGAAGGGAATGGCAGGATATACTGAAAGTCCTGAAAGAGAGAAACCTACAGCCAAGAATACTCTACCCAGCAAGAATCTCATTCAGATTTGATGGAGAAATCAAAAGCTTTCCAGACCAGCAAAAGTTAAGAGAATTCAGCACCACCAAACCAGCCTTACAACAAGTGCTAAAGGAACTTCTCTAAGTAGGACACACAAGAAAAGGAAAACACCTACAAATACAAACCCAAAACAATTCAGAAAATGGTAAGTGGAACAAACATGTCAATAATCATTTTAAATGTAAATGGATTAAATGCCCCAACCAAAAGACGCAGACTGGCTGAATGGATACAAAAACAAGACCCTTCTATATGCTGCCTACAAGAAACCCACTTCAGACCAAGGGATACATATAGACTGACAGTAAAGGGATGGAAAAAGATATTCCATGCAAAAGGAAGTCAAAAGAAAGCTGGAGTAGCAATACTCATATCAGACAAATTAGACTTGAAAGTAAAGACTATTAAAAGAGACAAGGAAGGACACTCCATAATGATCAAGGGATCCATTCAAGAAGAACATATCACAATGGTAAATATCTATGCCCCCAATATAGGAGCACCTCAATACATTAGGCAAATGCTAACAGCTATAAAAGGGGACATCGACAGTAACACAATAATAGTGGGAGACTTGAACACCCCACTTACATCAATAGACAGATCATCCAAACAGAAAATAAATAAAGACACACAACCTTTAAATGACACATTAGACCATCTTGACTTAATTGATATTTAGAGGACATTCCATCCAAAAAAAAACAGATTACACTTTCTTCTCAAGTGCACACGGAACATTTTCCAGGATAGATCACATCTTGGGTCACAAATCAAACCTCGGCAAATTCAAGAAAATTGAAATCATATCAAGCATCTTCTCAGACCACAACGCCATGAGACTAGATATCAATTACAGGAAAAAAACTGCAAAAAATACAAACACATGGAGGCTAAACAATTCACTCTTAAACAACCAAGAAATCACTGAAGAAATCAAAGAGGAAATCAAAAAATATCTAGAAACAAACGACAATGAAAACACAACAACCCAAAACCTATGGGACGCAGCAAAAGCAGTTCTAAGAGGGAAGTTTATAGCAATACAGTCCTACCTTAAGAAACAAGAAAATGATCGAATAAACAACCTAACCTTACACCTAAAACAACTAGAGAAAGAAGAACAAAGAAACCCCAAAGGGAGCAGAAGGAAAGAAATCATAAAGATCAGAGCAGAAATAAATGAAAAAGAAAGGAAGGAAAACATAGCAAAAATTAATAAAACTAAAAGCTGGTTCTTTGAGAAGATTAACAAAATGGATACACCATTAGCCAGACTCATCAAGAAAAAAAGGGAGAAGATGCAAATCAACAGAATTAGAAATGAAAAAGGAGAAGTCACAACGGACACCTCAGAAATACAAAACATCATGAGAGACTACTACAAGCAACTATATGCCAATCAATTGGATAACCTGGAAGAAATGGATACATTCTTAGAAAAATACAATCTTCCAAGACTGAACCAGGAAGAAATAGAAACTATGAACAGACTAATCACAAGTATGGAAATTGAGGCAGTGATTAAAAATCTCCCAACACACAAAAGCCCAGGACCAGATGGGTTCACTGGTGAATTCTATCAAACATTTAGAGAAGAGCTAACACCTATCCTTCTCAAACTCTTCCAAAATATTGCAGAAGGCGGAGCACTCCCAAACTCATTCTATGAGGCTATCATCACCCTGACACCAAAACCAGGCAAAGATATCACAAAAAAAGAAAATTACAGACCAATATCACTGATGAATATAGATGCAAAAATCCTCAACAAAATACTAGCTAACAGACTCCAGCAGCACATTAAAAAAATCATACACCATGATCAGGTGGGGTTTATCCCTGGGATGCAAGGATTCTTCAATATACGCAAATCAATCAAAGTGATACATCATATCAACAAATTGAAGGATAAAAACCATATGATCATCTCAATAGATGCAGAAAAAGCTTTTGACAAAATTCAACATCCATTTATGATAAAAGCTCTCCAGAAAATGGGCATAGAAGGAAATTACCTCAACATAATAAAAGCCATATATGAAAAACTAAAAGCCAACATCGTTCTCAATGGGGAAAAACTGGAAGAATTCCCTCTAAGAACAGGAATAAGACAAGGCTGTCCACTCTCACCACTATTATTCAACATAGTTTTGGAAGTTTTATCCACAGCAATCAGAGAAGAAAAAGAAATAAAAGGAATCCAAATTGGAAAAGAAGAAGTAAAACTGTCACTCTTTGCAGATGACATGATATTATATATAGAAAACCCTAAAGACTCTACCAGAAAACTGCTAGCACTAATTGATGAGTTTAGTAAAGTAGCAGGATACAAAATTAACGCACAGAAATCTCTTGCATTCCTATACACGAACAACGGAAGAGCAGAAGAGAAATGAAGGAAACTCTCCCATTCACCATTGCAACAAAAAGAATAAAATACCTAGGAATAAACCTGCCTAAGGAGGCAAAAGATCTGTATGCAGAAAACTTTAAGACATTGATGAAAGAAATCAAAGACGACACAAACAGATGGAGGGACATACCATGTTCCTGGATTGGAAGAATCAACATCGTGAAAATGTCTGTACTACCCAAAGCAATTTACAGATTCAATGCAATCCCCATCAAATTACCAATGGCATTTTTCACAGAACTAGAGCAAGAAATCTTATGATTTGTATGGAAACGCAAAAGACCCCGAATAGCCAAAGCAATCTTGAGAAGGAAAAATGGAGTTGGTGGAATCAGGCTTCCTGACTTCAAACTATACTACAAGGCCATAGTGATCAAGACAGTATGGTACTGGCACAAACATAGAAAGGAAGATCAATGGAATAGAATAGAGAACTCAGAAGTAAGCCCAAACACATATGGGCACCTTATCTTTGACAAAGGAGGCACGAGTATACAATGGAAAAATGACAGCCTCTTCAATAAGTGGTGCTGGGAACATTGGACAGCTACATGTAAAAGAATGAAATTCGAACACTTCCTAACACCATACACAAAAATACACTCAAAATGGATTAAAGACCTACATGTAAGGCCAGACACTATCAAACTTCTAGAGGAAAACATAGGCAGAACACTCTATAACATACATCAAAGCAAGATCCTTTTTGACCCATCTCCTAGAATCATGGAAATAAAATCAAGAATAAACAAATGGGACCTCATGAAACTTCAAAGCTTTTGCACAGTGAAAGAAACCATAAACAAGACTAAAAGGCAACCCTCAGAATGGGAAAAAAAATTGCCTGTGAAAGAACGGACAAAGGATTAACCTCCAAAATATACAAGCAGCTCATGAAGCTTAATACCAAAAAAGCAAATAACCCAATCCACAAATGGGCAGAAGACCTAAATACACATTTCTCCAAAGAAGACATGCAGATGGCCAACAAACACATGAAAAGATGCTCAACATCACTCATCATCAGAGAAATGCAAGTCAAAGCCACAATGAGGTATCACCTCACACCAATCAGAATGGCCATCATCACAAAATCTGGAAACCACAAATGTTGGAGAGGGTGTGGAGAAAAGGGAACTCTCCTGCACTGTTGGTGGGAATGTAAGTTGGTACAGCCACTATGGAAAACAGCTTGGAGGTTCCTTAAAAAACTACAAATAGAACTACCATATGATCTAGTAATCCCACTAGTGGGCATATACCCAAAGAAAACCATAATCCCAAAAGAAACTTGTACCATAATGTTTATTGCAGCACTATTTACAATAGCCAGGACATGGAAGCAACCAAAATGCCCATCAACAAATGAATGGATACAGAAGATGTGTCATATATATACAATGGAATATTACTCAGCTATAAAAAGGGATGAGATGGAGCTATATGTAATGAGGTGGATAGAACTAGAATCTGTCATACAGAGTGAAGTAAGTCAGAAAGAGAAGGACAAATATTGTATGCTAACTCACATATATGGAATCTAAAAATGGTACTGATGAACTCAGTGAGAAGAACAAGGACGCAGATACAGAGAATGGACTGGAGAACTCGAGGTATGGGAGGGGGCGGGGGGTGAAGGAGAAACTGAGACGAAGCCAGAGAGTAGCACAGTCATATTTATACTACCAACTGTAAAACAGATAGTCAGTGGGAAGTTGTTGTATAACAAAGGGAGTCCAACTCGAGGATGGAAGATGCCTTAGAGGACTGGGATGGGGAGGGTGGGGGGGGGGACTCAAGGGGGGAGTCAAGGAAGGGAGGGAATGTGGGGATATGTGTATGAAAACAGATGATTTAACTTGGTGTACCCCCCAAAAAATAATAAATAAAATAAAATAAATCAAAAAAAGAGAGAATCAAAAAAAAATTTAACTCTCAAATATTGTTTGTGTTATGTCTATTTACCTTAAATGATGATTAACTAATTTATTAAAATGAGAAATAAGTAATTTTCAACATTTTAATTATTTTGATCCATTCAGGTAGTCATTCAAGTCATAAAGTAAATAGGTATTTACTGTCTACCTTCTATGTGCCATAAATTTTTCTGTTCACTATTTCAATAAACATGGGAAAAGAGACTCACCCCTCTTTTTTCTCTCTCTCTCTCCCTCTCTTTGTATATTCAATTAAGAAAATTGAATTTAACATGTAACTAAAAATAAGAACATCAGATAATAAAAAGGGTTATAAGGAAAATTAAAGTAGCATTATGTTAGATAATGATTTCTACTTTTGTTATTTTTATGGAAAATCTATCTTAGGAGGTGACATTTAAACTGAAATCTTAAGAAAAGTGAAAGTATTGAAAAATCAAAACCACTGTGAAGAGCTCTTAATGCAGAGGAAATGGTGTCAAAGTAGGAACAGGCTTGAACTGAGAAACTGAAAAAAGTCTAGGTTTTCTGTATCTGGACCAGAATGGGTAGGAGATATTAAAATAAAATCAGGGACTTCCCTGGTAGTGCAATGGTTGAGAATCCACCTGCCAATGCAGGGGAGATGGGTTCAATCCCTGGTCTGGAAAGATCCCACATGCCATGGAGCAACTAAGTCTGTATGCCACAACTACTGAGCCTGTGCTCTAGAGCTAGCAAACCACGACTACTGAAGCCCAAGTGCCACAACTACTGATGTCCGCACCTCTAGAGCTCGTGCTCCTCAAAAAGAGAAGCCACTGTGATGAGAAGTCCATGCAGCACAATGAAGAGTAGCCCCTGCTAGCCTCAACTAGAGAAAGCCTGCATGCAGCAACGAAGACCCAACACAACCAAAATAATAATAATAATAATGATAATAACAAAATAAAATGGAGACGAGTTGAAGGTCCCTCAAGCAGACAAAACCATTTAAGCCACATAAGCAAAATATAGTTTACTCTTTTCACAAATGTAAGCAAAACTTATCTTGGGTTATTTTTTATAAATGCCTCTGATAATCATAAAATCAACTAAAGTCTCTTTCCTAAAATTGTATAAAATAGTCACTTTTAACAAATCCTATGCCATCTGAAAACCCCCACTGAAATAACCAAAAACTAAACATTACAGAATATCCCTATTTTCACTTTTTAAGTCATCCTATAAATGTCATGCCTTTGAATTTCATAACAGTTTTGTGTTTGAAGTCTCCCAGCTCATTGTTTCTCACTCAATAAAATGTTCATTTCAAAGAAAGCTGTCTGAATTTTCTTTTGAAAGGGACAAAATTAATCAGGAAGAGCCTGGTTAGGTGATGTAGACTTTTGTGCCCTTGCTATTATTGGCTGAACTGTGTTCAACAAAATACTTCATACATTGAAGTCTTAATCCCAATACCTCAGAATATGACTGTATTTGAAGATAGGGTCTATAAAGAGATAATTACATTAAAATGAAGTCATTAGGGCTGACTCTAATCCGGTATGACTGGTATTTTTAAAAGAAGGGGAAATTAGGATACAGACACACAGAGGGAGAACACCATGTGAATGTGAAGGCCACTTACAAGTCAAGGAGAGAAGCCTCAGGAAGAAACCAACCCTGCTGACACCTTGATCTCAGACTTCTAGCTTCCAGAACTGTGAGAAAATAAGTGTCTGTTGTTTAAGCAACCCAGTAAGGTACTTTGTTGTATAGAAGCCCTAGTAAATTAGTCCACTGGCTAAGGGGTTTTTATTTTATTCTAAATGTGAAAGTCAATCACTGAGGGCTTTCAAAAAGGAATTTCATAATCTATCTGATTTATATTATTTTAAGAACATTCTGGATCCCCTACAATCAATTTCTGTAAGGTGGTAGAGGGGACAGTAAAGAAACCATACAGAAAGCCTTCTGCAGACCAGCAGGATGTACACACACTTGTATGTTTGTGTATGTGTATATATAAATTATTTAATATCTGTACATAAATGTTAGCCACATATGTAATCACAGTGCTTCATGGTATATATTTATTTTGGCAGATTTGTTATAACTCACAATTGAAGGCTTGTTTCAAGATTACATTTCATAGCTAAATCTGGGTGGCATAGCTAACTGGCCATATATATCACTGCCCTACTAATGACAAATCAATTTTTGTTAATTCTGTTTTGTTACTGTTTTTTGGTAAACAGTTTGCGCTTTCTCAAAGACAGAGAAAAGAACACACTTTCATATAGTTTAGATATATACACACACATATATAATGCAAATAAAAATCAAGTTATTCGTCTATGAAAGAAGACCCACAAGCCAGGAAAATTTAGTATATAGAAAAATACACAGTACTGGGAATGAAGGAATACATTACTTAATTCCTTTATGGTATGAGGTAAAAAACTTAATAACTCAATTTCTATGAATCTATGTTTTAATAGAACCTATTTGAAATGTTGAATTGATGAAAAAGACAGTGATTTAATGGCAACCAAACAAAAACCAAGCAACTATTATAGATATTAAAATACTGATATAAATAAATCGCTTAGTTAACCAAAACCCCAGATATATATAACAACTCTCCTTTTAAAATGAGATATTCCATTTTAAAGTACATTATTTGCATCTGATTTGATTTACAAAATTATATCATACTGGAATGTAAAGTCAGTGAACAGCATTCTTCATAAATATAAAACATATGTTACTGGTAGCAGTTGCCTGATGAAGCTTCATTATTCAACTCAAAAATGTTGAAGCTATAATCATTAAACATATGTCAAAGACACAGAAACACAACAGCTCTGGTATAAGAGAGAATTAAGATGGGAGAGAGGAAAATAAAAGATCTTTATAGAGGCACAAAGAGAACTGGAAATCTAATTATAATCATGTTTTATTATAAGAGATTCAGGATTGTCTTCACATCATTTAATTAGAACAAATGAGTAATAGCCAGAGTCACTTTAAAAGGGTCATTTAAGATAATATTTTATAGGGAAGTTGGAAATTTATTCAAATGGCAGCTACTGCTTCTACCCAGAAGCTGATTACGGTACCAGAAATGACATAGAGGATCCACATTTTAAGTTTTCCCTTTCTGTGTACAAATGTATGTAAAGGAAATATCCAGTGGATTCTCTGTAAGCCAACTCTGAGATGAAGATTGAGGTGCAAATATTTATTAGGGATCAACCTCCATGAAAAGAAAAGGGAAAAAGAAGAATGGGGAAGAGAAACAAATCAAACTGTGATACAGGTTGGACAAAGAGGCACGTGAGAGAGTTGGCATCCATCAGTTTTCCCTGTAGGACATAAATGGCCAGGCCTTTATACCCCTGCCTTGCTTAGTCATTGGATGCAGGCTTCCCTGAGAAAGTGTGTCTTCAGGCAAGGCTGCCTCCAGCTGAGGCAGACTCTGAAGAAGTTGATGGTTGGAAGCAGTCTGCTGACCACACTCCTCAGGGTGAGGCATTAAGCCCTGTCTTGGAGTTGGATCTGGGTGGCACATTGCACTGTCCACCTCTTCCCACCACTTGTGCCACTTGGATCCACTTCTCCATATATGTTTGTGGAGCAGCTCCCTCAAACTTCCATTGAACATTTCTTTCGGATGGAAGACCTAACAGAGGGATGTTAGTGGAATAGACCTGTCTTTGCAAGTGCAATTGGTCTTGGTACTTCAGTGCATACTCATTGTCACTCTCCTCCACTGTTCATTCTAGATTCTCCTTGCCCTCGATTCCTACCTCTTTTGGCCTTGATGTCTTACCCACTGGTGTGACCCAGAACTTCATCCCCAAGGTACTTGAGTCCCAGGTCACCGTGACCTTCTTAAGCTGTCGTTACTGTGCTTTTCTGATTATATTCACAAGTTGGGCAAGGAATATCAAAAATCCCTTAAATTGATGATCTGTATCTTCCCTGCATTTACTGAGTAACATATTCCCCTTATTACCAGTGTGAATTACACTTGCAAAAAACATTGAATTTTTTCCTGCTTGCTCTTCCCTGGATAAAAAAGTCCAAAGTGTCCTGGCAACAGGTATAGATAATAGTCCAATAGGACTCTTGCATTTCCTCTGACAAGAGCATGCCCTCTTTGGGTCCAGGACCTATAATCCTACAGTGCCCAGATGCGTAGACATTTCAATCATAAAATTTCCTTGTGTATCATTAGAAGTGGTAATAACTGGGGGTATTCTTTTTTCTATGCATGGCTTCACAGACCCATATATTCTTCCTCTGAAGAAACAGTACAAAATAAACATTTTTTTCCCAATACATGTTATGCATCCTGGATGAGGCATGCTATTCTATATACATATATATATATCTACCTTGCACTTTTATTTTTTTTTAATTTTATTTATTTATTTATTTATTGGCTGCATTAGGTCTTCATTGCTCTGTGCAGGTTTTCTCTAGTTGTGGTGAGCTGGGGGGGCTACTCTTCATTGCGATGAGGGGGCTTCTCAGTGCAGTGGCTTCTCTTGTTGCAGAGAATGCGCTCTAGGCCCTCGGGCTTCAGTAGTTGCTGCACATGGGCTCAGTAGTTATGGTGCATGGGCTTAGTTTCTCTGCAGCATGTGGGATCTTCTGGACCAGGGATCGAACTCAAGTCCCCTGCATTGGCAGGTGGATTCTTAACCACTGCACCACCAGGGAAGTCAGATGTATGCTATTCTTACAAAATATTTCCTTAGAAATGTATGTCCAATGTGTCTTCAGCAGGCCAGTGGCTTGCGGGTGGTGCAATATGTGACAGAAATATTAGATCTTGTGGAGGCCATTCCCACAGTATCTTTGATTTACATATGCCCCCTGGTCTGATACAATATTCTGGGGGATCTCACTTCCAATGCCCTGCTGACAAGAAAGGCAAATCCATCCTCAGAATACATGTCTATGCATGCGAGAACAAACTCCTAACCTGATCAGAATGGAAGGGACACAGTAGAATAAATTTGCCACCAAGTATTCATTAGGTTTCCTCTAGAATGATGTAATTTGGAATTTTATTGTTTGTGTCTATTGCTGGAGGTTTAGATCATCTTTGGTCAGTATGAGTTCATTCTGTTAGGCTTTTGTCTCTGCCACCACAGCCCCTTCTGTCATATCTTTTCATGTGAACACTGGCTTGGCCATTGAAAGAATCTGGCTGACACCAACTAGCCAGGTAGTTTTATTTACTTAATAGTTTAGTGCTTCTTCAATGGTGAAAACCCTCTGGTAGGCAATAATGTGTGATAGAAAGCTCTGTAAATGTCATGCGTACTTTAATATGTCCATCCATATACATTCACTTCAGAATGCTTTCCCCCCATTTCCCCATCTTTTTTCTTCCAATTTCCTGACCTGCTGTCCAGGAGATTTGTCTCTATTCTTAAAATTATTTACATTCTAACCTTGACTCATTGTTTTCCACCAAAGTGGAAGGCAGATACACTGCCCAAATAATTTCTTTAGATACCGTCTTTTAAGTTCATGCCTGAGTGGACTATAACATAACTGCTGCCCACTTTTTATGTGCACCCATACAGTGAAGTGATCCATCTATAAACTAAGCTTGGACATTTTTCTCCTTATTCAGGAGGTCATGTGGAATTGCCCATCAGCCTTAGGTGTAAGCTGAAGGAGGTGTACTGGTATAACCCTTGAGTGCCTTGAGAGTTGTGGGGTTTTATAAGTGAAAAAGTTACAACAACTACGTGTTTAGAGAGGATTCCCAGAACACTCCTGATTATCTATATTTCCAAAATATTTCCAGAATATGTCAGGTTTCTGAATCTTCAAAGGGTTTATGTCCCACCCTCTGGAGTGTAGGTGTCTTACCAAATCTTCCAGCATGCTACTTATGTCATGCCCATAAAACTCAATCAAAATAACAACATCATTCTAATAAATCACTGTGATGTTCTGCAGTATGTCCAAGGTATTCAGATATCCTCTGTTTTGTGATGGAAAGCAGAATAATTGACATGACTATAAAACCAAATCAGTATAGCTGTTCATGTCATGTGATTGCACACTGTTTCTGATCCTCTTTTTTGATTGAAATAGAAAATAACATATTCATTAAATCAATGGCCAAATGCCATGCCCCTGGGCTATATTAATCTGCTCTAGCAAAAATACTACAGTTGATTACTTGACTGTTTTTGTAACAGTCTACACTTATCTTTCATGATCCATCTAGTTTTTACAGAAGCTTAACTACTGAATTAGATGAGGACACATAGGAGACTAACTACCACCTCTGCATCCTTTAAGGCTGTAAGGTGACACTAATCTCCTCATGACCCTGCATGGGATTTTTAATTACTATCTTGGCTGGAGAAAAACCAGTGTCAAAGGCTTTTAGTTTATTTTTCCCACCTGATAGCTTCTATCCCACAGATCAAGAATGTGGGGGTTGTGAAAACTACCAACCATGTCCATTCACATTATATATTTATGGATCAGGAAAATGTCAATAGTTGGGTTCAGAGACTGTATGTTCATCCAGTGTAAGCCAGAACCTAGTTAAGATTTAATTTATTATTTGGTTTTTATGTATTACTACATTAAGAGAATGGTCATGATGACACTTCAGGTCTCTGGGTACCAGTGACAATTGGGTACTCCTACCCAACATTCATAACAATGTTTAGGTATTCTCCATTCCCAAGTGCAGTTACCCATATAAATTGCCTTAGGATCCTTTGAGGAAGTACTGATCATGCATAGTATATCCATTCTAGGACCCTGAAGTTCCTGAGCATTATAATCCTTCTACCATGGTTTTCTCTGGAATTTCTAGCACTTCAACTTCCTTTAGCATGGAACACTATTTTTTTCATGATTAGGGTACACATCTATTAATGACTTTGCTGCATATACTTGATCTGAGGACAGTGATACCCAAGGAACATATACCCTTCTAGAGTCATCTATTACTCCATATTTAAGTCCCATTTTAGAATAAATAAGCATACCAATAATAACATACAACTTTTATGTATACATGTATTATATATACATTTGATGATATGTATGTATGTGTGTTATATGTATGTACAAGAGCACATATATGTGTAGGTAGATAGATGAAGAAATAGATAATAATTTCCCTGCAAAAATAGTTGAGTTGATGTGAACTGCCATATACTAATTTCTAAGAGTAAAACAATAAAGTATGTGTCTAGCAGTGGGCATTTGATTTATCCTGTTATTTTTCTTTTCTTGAAATAAACTGTTCTTTTAAGCAAGAGTTCTTTTGTTATAAAAGAAGTACTGAATATTTATTTGCCTATGAAAGTGTGGATCAAGAGAGCAATGAATAGAAACTATTGCTATCTATTAGTCACCAGCATTTTAAGTCAAACTCCTGTGTACTAAAATGATAAAGTGTTTGGCACATAAGAAATCCATCATATAAATATAGTTTTGATACAAGTTAGAGCAGGGAAATTATTATGCCTTTGTAAGAAAGATTACTATCAAGTAAAACTAGGGTGAAATATAAAACTACAAAGTAGTAGAATACAAATACATAAGAATATTCTTACCATACTGTTCAAGATGATACAGAAAACAAATCTCAGTGCTAAAAAGTAAATCGTGATTTAAAGATTTGAATTGAAGGAGCTGGAAAAATTTCCAAATTCTTAAAAGGACAAAGCCATTTCATTAATAATGAAAAAAATCTCCCTTTAATAATTGCGTGTCCTGTTACATTATACAAATTTTAATTCAAGCTACAAAGATGCATTTTTCTGATTGCTATTGGTACATAATATTCTGCCCCAAATTATTCACATAAAATAACTGTTTGATTAGTCTCAAAAACTCTGTTGATCAAGAATTTGGATATAATACAGCATGGATGACTTACCTCTCTTGCATGATGTCTGTGGCCTCAGATGGGAACCTTCAGTAACAGTTTGACTGAAACAGCTAAGGATTCCTCAAAAGGCTAGTGACTGGAAAAGTTGAGTACAGAGGCTTTTATTTCCAAATAGATTCTTATTTTGCATATTCACCTCTGGACTGACAAGAGTGTGTGGTCTCTCCAGTGGCTTGGTATTTTCAACATGATAACTAGGTTCCACGAGAAAGCTTTCTAAGAGAGTGACCATTCCAGAAGAACTAGGGAGAAGATATATGGTCTTTTCTGACCTTGCCTTGGATGGAAATTATCATCAATTCTTCCTTACTCTATTACCTAAAACTACACAGTCTTTTCCAGATGCAAGGGGAGAGGATATAGACCTGATCTCTCAAGGGAAGGGTGTCAAAAATGTTTGTGCCATTTTTTAAAAAAACTGCCACATGCAGAGGTAAAACAACAGGGACTGACTTTCGTGTTTTCAAGAATTAATCTAAATGAATAAAAAATAAGATTGGGTCATTACTGAGTATTATAAGTAAAATGTATTATCATTTTCATTTAAGTAGAGTTGCTGGGAGATAGATGCAAAAAATATCAAATCTTTCGATATACTCCAATACAATTTAATGGTTTCACAACTTCAAATAGTACTTCAAAGGTAAACAGTGTGGATTTGTTACTTAACTAAAGTCAAATTAAACAGAGCTTTCAGCATTTTGATATTCCAATTATTCTGTAAGCTCTTACCAAATAATATTGTGACATTAAAAAAGTATTAGAAATTATCTAATGGTAGCAAAGACTCTCAATTTCTGACTATAAAAAAGATCATCTTTGCATAATGTTGAACAAATGTACCTTTTACTTTATAATGTCTGGTTTTAAATCCTCCTACTAATACCAGTCACTCTATAACAAAGGTAAGGCCAAACCCCAATATCATCTCCAGATTCAGATAATTAGTTTTTCCAGATATCTGGATTCCATCCCTTTCTTTAAGAGGGCCATGAAGGAATGGTCATAGAATAGAGCTAAATTTTGTAACAAATGTGAGAAATTTCTTTAAAAGACTTTAATAGAATTAATTAGCAAGTTTCAATTGTCACACTCCCTCCCCATAAATACCCTACACATATACTACATAGTAGGATAGCAGCTCATGAGACGAGAGAATACATTTTTCATAAAATAAAATTTTACTTTTTTTGCATTTCATAATCAAAATGCTTGAAATATTTACTCTCCTATATTTCAGCTGCTCTAGAACGTGGAGAGATGTTTTTACCTATGGCTTAAACTTATCTAATGATGTGGACTCATTAACCAACTAAAAAGGAAAAAAAGGAAGGGGCTCTTAAAAGATGTTTTCAGCTGTTTTTACATTCTATAGAAAAAGCAGGATTCATGTGAAAGCAATTTTTTAAATAAAAGTGTCTTAATGATTCTATTAATTATGCAAAGATACATTCAGAACATAATTGGAAAGCAATAGGCTTAGGCAGTGAGACAGTAAGCAGCTGTGAATAATAAAGAAAAATGGTTGTTTTGCTTGTTGTGTGCTGGGCATAATAAAACCTCAGAGTTGCATTAAACATCCTCCAAATTGATATTGATCCAATACAAAAGGCTTTGAACCTCTAACAATTCCAATAGTCTATACATTATTTTTGGCTACAATGGCAAGAACACTATGTCAAACTTTTTTTATAGAACCAGCATTTCTGTTACCTGAGTACAAGTTAGTGGAGTACAGAGTTTTTCATTTTCTTTTATCTTGGGTCCTTAACACAAAAACTAACCAGGTGCATATTTAATCAATATGTATTGTAACATTTTTCTAAAAAAGAAAAAAAAAATCTAGGTCCTATAGTTCTGCCAAAAGAGTTAATTTAGCATTAAATATAGCATTTAAATCCAATTTAATTCTTTGTGATAATGTGTCTATAGATTAGTGAAAATAAATATTTTAAAGCATATGCAATGTGATTTAAGTAGGATATTAAATATCCATATATATACAATACATTGTTTAAAAACCTATCATATTGATGTCTATCTGCTATGAATGTGCATAAATGATTTACTATGTAACCATATTTAAAAACAAGGGCCCATGGAAAGTTACCAAAAATAAAAAACTAATTAAAAATAAATAGGAAGCATAGTGCAAAATTCCAATTATTATATGCTCATATTTTAAAATTAAATTAGTATTCACAATCAAAAAGCATGGTTTAATTATTGTAATATAAATATGCTCTTATGAAAAATAAAAACTTGTTCTAATATTTGTTTTTCTTCTTGTCACAACATGTTAGAAATTATTTAGCACCTTTAAAGTTGATGTTCACATATAAAATAGTAATAAAATAGTAAAATAATGTAAAAAATAACTTATAAGCCAGACAAGGCAGATAATCAATGATTTAAGGATATAAAAGGATATTATTTTAAAATGTATTTTTGCTAGTAAGCTATCTAAATTTTAAATTACTCCTTTTTAGACTATATTAGACATAAATATATACCAGATATTTTTAGAATTTGAAGAAACTATTCCATTGCTAATGTGATACAATTGTAAAAAATAGTGATGAATGAAAGAGAGAGGTGAGGAGAAGGAAAGATATAATAAGGATAACAAAGATGACAACAACAAAACTGAAAAAACACATAAATGAATATTTTAAAAATATCTAAACATACACATAAGATTATTAAAGTTACTTCATTTTTTCAACCCTTTTATATCCCTGTGTTATAGTCCTTCTCCTTCATAATATAAACTACTACATGTTTATAGTATATTGCTATACTTCAAATAATTTACTTAATTTTTGTTGTATAAATAAATGGGTTTTTTTTTACAAGTTTATTTTGTTTGTTTCAGAAGGTTTTTCATGTGGCTTTATTTTAATTTCTTTGTATGTTTTTACCATGTATTATTCTAGCTGTTTTTAGTTTTTTCCAGGAGTTGGAACCTAAAGAGCTGCCTATTCTATTTTTGTTTTATTGTGGTTTTGTTTTTGTTTTGCCTTTGCTTGTTCATTGAGTTCATGTCCATGTGAGTAGTGGCCATTCATTAAATGTTAGGAGATGTACAGAACCATCTGATAACTGTCCAGTCCTCACTTTAGAGCACTGGAAAGAAATTTCTTTGCTCACCAGACTCCCATTAGTGCTCACAACCTTAGGAGCAGAGAGGACTAATCACATATTTTAGATTTACTTAGTCTGGAAAGCATTCTGTTCCAGCTTCCTCTGTCTGTACCCTGACACCTCCTGAGTCTAACATGCTTGGATGTTACTTGACTGTTTGCCTCACCAGAGATTCTGCACAGGAGATACAGATGATGGTTAGATGGGAATTGAGACTGGAGAGTAAGAGATGGATACTGTCTACTCTCTACTATCTAGACATAACTCTTGATAGATTAATATTAAATATTATTTATCATTTATGCTGCTTTATGGTATGCATAGTTAATTCTGTTCTTCATATTTTAATAAAACATCTATTAACAAAGTGTTTTTAAAAATAGGAGCAGTAGGATATGAAAATGAATTGAGGGACTTCCTAGGTGGTGCAGTGGTTAAGAATCTGCCTGCCAATGCAGGGCACATGGGTTCGATCCCTGCCCCAGGAAGATACCACATGCCATGGAGCAACTATTGAGCCTGTGTGCCATAACTACTGAAGCCTATGCACCCAGAGCCCATGCTCTGCAGCAAGAGAAGCCACCACAGTGAGGAGCCTGCACACCACAGTAAAGAGTAGCCCCTGTTTGCTGCAAATAGAGAAAGCCCGTGTCCAGCAACAAAGACCCAACACAGCCAATAAATAAATAAAATAAATAAATTTATTAAGAAAAAAAGAAAATGAATTGAAAGCATGTATTATTATCCTCAAAATCCTAAATCTCATGGGGATAGATATAAAGAAAAACAATTTTACAAGGTAAAGATGCCAAGCATAAAATGAAAATGAATTTTTGTAAGAGATACAAACTTTGAAGACAAGAGTAGTATTCAGTGGAAAGATGGTTTTCACTCTAGAGTCTAAACGTAAGGATGAGAAGACTATCACTGTGTTTAGAGCATGAACCAGGTGGAATGAAAGAGACATTCATTCCAAGAAAGCAGCTGTTCAATAGTACAGAATATTAGAGGGGAAGAAACACATGATAAATGTGAATAATAAATAGCTGTATGAAGATGAATTTTACAATATCTGCAAAGGAATGTCAGTTGATAAGCTTTTAAATGCCTGAGAGTCAAATCTGAACAAGGATGAGCATTTACTGGCTATTGCTTGTCAAACAGCTCACTAAGTTATTTACATGCATAAATCTAATTTATCCCTCAGCCCAGCTGAAGAAGATTTCTGGTATTATTATTCCCTTTTTGTTGAAGAGTAAACTGAGGTGTAAAGGATCTAATTAACTTGGCTAAGGTCAAATTGTTGGTATGAATCCAAAGAACTACAAAGTCTGCCAGGTAATTTTAAGGAGTTGAGTAGATAAGAAAATAAATTAATTGTATTCCTCATTTCAGGATATATATACTAAGATCTTATTTAAAAAACTGGATCTCTCTTTATAGCACCAGGGACTCCCTTGGAGCTATACGCTAAATCATTAAACTCACATCAAATGCCTTCAAACTGTTATTTTGCAACTTGGTACATAAATCACAGACATTAAAATCCCCCAGCACAGTGTACATAATAGTTATTATTTAATATAATGCCAGTATTCTTCTGGTGAACAAAATGTAAATATATAGGACTATAAACCTCTGTTAATTAACTAATTATATCCCTTATTTATGTAGCTAGAAAATATGTGAATGGTTCAGAGAATTATAGATATTCTATTTTATAAATTTCTATTAAAGAGCTTAGTCTACAGAAAAAAATTTCAAATGATAAATATCCTCAGTACTTTGATTTTTGTTGAAACTAGGTAGTCTTACACAATATGAATAATCTGTTTACATTTTGGTGATTTATAATAAAAGTCCCTTGAGATAGCAGCCTTTATAACTATAAATTTTCTACAGAAATTACAGTGTTTTTCTGGCATGCTGTGTAATGTTATACTAATTAAAATTTTACTTTAATTTTATCCCATTGACATCAGTGCATTTTAAGATGAGGAAAAGTCACACCATACTCAAAGATATTTTTAGCCAATGTCTAGCTTCTATATTTTTACCTTAAAAGGCATTGTAATTTTATAAATCATCTCTGAAAAGTGACAGGGAACATATTTTCACAGGTTGTCAGGTTTTTCTCCAAATTTCTATAGTTTTGAAAAATATAATTTCAGAGGTCTGTAGATAGTGTTCAACATTTTCATCTAAAACTTTACCTAATTGTGGTATTATAATGCAGACAGCAGTATGAAGACTTCAAAAATGAATTTAAAAAGTAATTTGCCAAAATAAAATTGCTTATTGTTTACTAAGATTACTAGTAGTTATATTATTAATGAAATGGTACTTATGTTAGTGAATAGTATTTATAGTATCACATTATTATATTACCATATAATATTCTAAATATGAGACATTTTGAATTATTTTTACTTTTCTTATCATCAGTCTTTTATAATTATTATACCATAACAAGTACTTTTATTCCCATTTTGAAGATTATGTAACCGACAAGAGTTTGCATCTCTCTGAGCCACTCAGTGTTGGTTTCAACTACCTTTTGGTCTTTGTTTTAGCAATTGTTTTCTTAAACATTTTATAGCCTCAACACTATTTGCTATAACTATCGTATCATAGTAAATATGGTTGTTTTAAATATTATCTGGTTCACTCCACATTTATATATTTTCAAATTTATATCATAGTTTTGGTTCTTCATCAGAAGTTTAATTTTCCAGTACTATTTTTAAAAATGTAAAGAGTTTTCTCAACCTTATTTGAGCATTCATTTTCTGAGAAAGTCACCCTCTGGTAATTCACCAGCATATTGGATTTGAAGAATTTCAATGGTCACTGGAGTTCGTGTGAGTATGTCTTTAACCATTTACATTTACCACAGTACAGAATTTACTCCTTATTCACTGCAACCAAATAATTACACTGTATTGTTAAATTGTGACAAATTATTATTGTAATAACTCTATAAATGTGAAGTTTAGTATAATGGACTAACCATGTAGAAAAAAAATGATTAATGGCCTTATTTACAAAATACATGTATTTTTAAGCTGCAACTCAGAAGATAGGCCTGAGGGTTCTCAGTATTAAGAAAAAAAATAAATGCTGATTTGAGTTCAGTGGGGGTTGGGATGGTCATTGGATTAAACAAAACTGAAGTCCTGGAGAATGGGATAGGCATATCTTCCACATACTTTCCTTAAGGAAAAAGAATTGAGGAGATCCCTTAGGAAGGAGTAGAAGAGAATCTAGACAAATACAAACTGGAAAGGAAATAAATACTAGAAGTGCACTTTTTAAATCATAAGAGCTTAAGCTGTACATATACTTATTTGATATCCAGATTGTCAGAGACCAATTGAGGTTTAAAAAAAAAAAAAAACAGCAGAAATAGTGAGGGCTTTTGTGTCGTAAGGAGAAGTGAGAACGGCCTGACTGCTGGTTGGAAATTTGATTTCCAAGATGTGAACAGAGGGGTGGAAGACTCTGTGAGAAAGAGATATCCAGATCTCCTTACTTTTATGTAGCACTCAGAGCTGCGGTGACTGTGTAGCCTCCTGATGACTGAATATTAAGGCCTAATTCAAGCAATGCAATGAATGTCCTGGTGACCAAGCATGGTATGTAGGAATTGGATTCTAACAGGAGAGTATTGCCCACCTTACTGGACCAGTCAAATTTATATAGTGGAAATTATAAGTACACCAGAGCCCTGTCTTCAGTTTTTCCAAAGGTCCTCAGTTTCTTCTGAAATCCTTGAGGTGAATGCGCACATAAAATGACTGAGATTGGAATACCAAAATCAAAACTGTCTGAATCAGAATTAATTTTATTTAGAAATATCAAAAGTGTGATCTTTTACCCTACCTTTACTAAGCAACTGAAACATACTCAAAAATATGAATGGCCAATGATTAAGTGTATTTATCATAAAAAAATAAAATAAAATCCTAAATCCTGTTTTAAGAGCGCACACACAGTAATTTCCTTTTGATTAACTCAAAGTCAACTGATAAGGGAAGTTAATCACATCTGCAAAATACCTTTTGCCATTTAACATAAACAAACCGTGGACGTGATATTCCATTATATCCACAAGTTCCATCCTTATTTAAAGAGAGGAGATTATACAGGGCATGCATATCTGAGAACAGGATCCTTGAGAGCCAAATTAGAATTCTGCACACTGCAATGAGAATTATTAAATGTGAGCCAGTTTGCTTATTAATAGATTGTTTCCGAGTATATTGGGATATATTCAGAAAAGTAGCACCGTGAACAGATGGAAAAATTTTAAATAAGAAACTAGTTTCAAGTTTGTTGGCAGAGATGAAAAAGAAAAATTTAAGTAAATACAACAGGAAACTATAATAAACTTTGGGGCTGGACAGGCAGAGGGAGACAGTGCTACTAGAGCACAGTACTGTGAGATAGTTCCAGAACAAAGTCTTGCTGTGCAGAGGCATCAGGAAGAAGCTGGCACTGTGAAGGAAGAGTCATCTGGCTGGAGCTTGGTCCTTAAGAAAGTGTAGAAACTTGGACCACCAAAAAGAGCTACACAAGCATTATTGGGACTTCAAAGAGAGGGGAAAGTCCTCTAGCCCCTCTTCCTCTTTTTTGCCAAATTCTCTCCAATGATTTCTATTGGCTGAACTCAATCTGAAGCAAGTGCACAAGGACTTCTGATCAATGAAGCATGTGAAATTCACCCCACCACTGTAGAGTGCAGAGCAGGGGAAAGGAATCTAGCAACAGACAAATTGCAGTCAATATAGACTTGGGTTAGATACAGGTTCATTGGGAAAATATATTTTGGTTGAGATTATGCAAAATGAGGGAGGTAAAGATGGACAAGATTTTTAACAGTAAGTGACTTTAGTAGATATTAAAGTGCTGAATACATTTATGTATGTATGAATATATTATACATATGTGTGTCTATATATACCCCATATATATGAGATTTTAAATATAAAATTTGGAAAAAATATTTTAGAAAGCAATATAACTGAGCTACAAAGTAGAGAGATTAAAATGAAGAAAGAATGTCAATTCCAGCAAAGTTGCTTATGTTGCATGACTAAAGGTCTGGTTAGCCAAGCATAGCCATGGTTTATGCCTGCTGCCCCTGTCACTCTCAAAAACTTCCCTGATTTAGACAAATTATATGTCAACCTACCTAGAGAAGAAAATGAACCAACTTAAGTGGAATAAACTATTAGAAACTCACATCTCACTAAAAGGAATAGGGAAATAGCAGATGAAAATTAAATACTTGAGGTATACCTCATCACTGCAGAAGAAAATATGGCATTTTTCAAAAATGTTCCAGGCAGCATTCTCATAATCACACAGCATAAGCATTGCTTTTAGTCAGGTTCTCAGGGGCCCAAGCTTCAGAAACATTAACAACAGCTTCATTTCAGCAATCTGCTAAAGTTGGTTTCATAGTAGGAGGTACCCTGAATATTAGGGCTAAGTTTGCCCTAGAGAAATGATTTCTCAGGCCTAAGCAATTCCAAAAAGGGAGTAAAAATCTAGGAAATTCTTTCTCTCTTGCAAGAGAGTCTAGATTCTGCCTAGAACATTATGATTCAAAGAACAACATGAAAGGGAATACAGAAATTAAGAGGTTTGAATGTGCTAGATCAAAAGTAAAAGCACCTCAAAACTTTGCAAGATGTCAAGAATACTTCCAGTGTCTTTCTCATAGATTCTGGTGTTTACCAACAATTCTTGACATTCCTTTGCCTATAGACTCATCATTCCAATCTCTGCCTCCTTTGTCACATGATCTTCTCCTTGTGCATCTCTGTGTCTCTCCTCCACTTTTTATATGGGCGCCAGTCATACTGGACTAGAGCCTGCCCGTCCTAATTGAGTATGACCTCATCCTAACTTGATTACATTTTCAAGGACCCTATTTCCAAATAAGGTTGTATTGACAGATATCCTGTAATGAGCAGCATGGGCTGTTGAGGGTTATTTTCTTCCCTTTTACAGAATGAATTATATATATATATATATATAATTCAACTGAAGAGATCATTGCCTCTCTGAATTTGGATAAAGGCACAATAGCAAATTTTAGCATAGGTGACCACAAAATCTAAATATTGTGTTAATAAAGATATATTTTGACCATTTACAGATGTTTTAATTAGTAGAGTACTCTAAAAAGCAAGTTTTTGACGGTAAGTTTCTGATTACAGACAATATGTTGGAAATTAAGGAAGAAAACAAAACTAACTTCTCCCTCTCCTTCTCCATCTCCCTCTCTCGCTTCCCAGCCTCTCTTTCCCACTAAAAAACATTGTATACAGTTGGCTGTTGAAAAATGCAGGAATTAGGGGTGCTGATACCCCCCACAGTTAAAAATTCAGGTATAACTTAACAGTTGGTCTTCCATATCTGCAGTCTGCACTCGCAGATTGAATCACTCTCAGATCGTGTAGTAGTCTTGTATGTATTTATTGAAAAAAATCCATGTGTAAGCAGACCTGTGCAATTCAAATACATGTTGTTCGAGGATTAATGGTATGTTTGGGCGGACACAGTTAGACCCACAACAAATCACCATTTCATGTTTCTCTCATCTCCAAATCAGAAGTCTTCTAGAGACCAAAGTGAATTTGGGGGGATATGTGATATCTTAAAATGAAAAGTTTTAAAGTTTTCTAGTTATAAATAAAATCCATGAGTTTTATTTTGTCGCTAGCATAGCTAATAATCTGTCAAAATTTGACTTATAGAAATGTAAAGTTTTCAATTATATTCTCAGTTGGGGATTGGGCAGAAGTGATTTGCTGTAAGTCCAAATTGTTTATTATGAGAAAGATAATATTTTTTGCTATATCATCAAACAAAGATAGTTGATTGAGCCTTAAATTAGGCAATTCTCTCCCAAAGAATCTTTTGCTATGTTCTGGGTTGTATACACAGATTGGTCAAATTAAAATATTAACCATATATATTGAAACAAATTTCCCCCAGTTTTAACATAAATCAAGTGAAAGGATTACATGATTCCTATGCTTCCTGACTAAAATTTTAGATTAAAGAAAATGTATCTATTATAAACAGAACAAAGCATTAGCAAGCTTCAGGTAAGTAGAAATGAGATTTATGTGTAATATTAAAATTGATGCCATTCGACAGCAATTTGTTTTCCTCATAGCCTTTAATCAAGGATATTTGTTTTATTAGCTCTTTTTTCTAATAAATGCAAACTTATATAATAGATCAACACATTTTAATAATAAGTATTTGCACTATAAATCAGATGGAGAATATCAAACTTTCATGCAACCAGGACCATTTTGAAATTTTGCTTTTTTTCTGTCTACTTATAGCTACTATGATACAGTTCATTTAAAGTATTACACAAAATTGTAACTTAGTAAAAAATAATCACTATATTTAGAAAACTTATAGACACAAATTTACATATGAAAATGATCTCAGTCTATCTCTATACTTTATGCATGTTCTGTCAGAGATAACTTTTTGACAATGTTCAAATTAGGGTGTGTTTATAAAAATCACACATAAATGCAATACTTATATAGAAAACATTCTAAATTTTGAATGAGTTCTAGTATTATACATTTTCTTTCTTTTTGTTTTTTTACATCTTATATTTTCTCTTGATTTTAATTTCACAGTAAAAATTATAGAACTATCACTGCAAAGTAGTAATTAAACAGAACAGAGAATAGACTATGTTGGTGTGACATTTTGTGCATGATTGATGGCATTTATGCAAAAGCATTTTTAAATAGTGAAGAATTCAGTTTTGTTTTGTTCTTTTAAACTCTCAAAAATATTCATAACTAAAAGCCTATTAGAGGTTGGTGGCTCCAGCAGTGTATTATTTTAATTTTATTTAAAGGTGAGGTTTTCCTTTTCTCCATACAGCATATGACATATATTAGTAAATCCAATCTTTTTAGGATAAGAAACTCAAAATGAGATTTTTTAAACAAGAGGAAGGAGGATAAAGATATACATATGCATTAGAGAAAACCATTAAAGAAAATTAAAGAGCAGGAAAGAGAAATTCAGGAGCCAGGATGAGTTGGTGAGGAAGAGGCAATGTGCAGGACTAGTCTCTACTTTAGACACTGGAAAGCTCTGTAGGAGCAGGAGAACCAGTTATTGCTCAGGTGTGATACCAGTGAGGGTGTCAGTATGTGAAAGTTCCTGGGATTAAAAATATTTCTAAAAGAAGAGACAATGTAAAGCCATCCTCTCTGTGTACATTTGGAATATTTATTCATTTCTGTACTTATAATTTTGTGAGGGTCTGTAAGTAGATAACTTATTAATGTTGTGGCACAAACAGTCCTTGAAATATCATCTCCTAAATCTAATTCATAATAAAGAATCATAGCTCCCTCACTGTAAAAATAATTATATCTAGCCTGATTTATTTTAGTAAACAGAACTTGGAGTGGCAAAATGCCCAGGGCTAAAATTGCAATTTTATATCTCTAATACTAATTAATACTGTAATACCAAATTACATAAAGCTAAAACCATTTCTTAGAAAGCAACATTTTATGCTCAGAAATTTATTGCAGCTAATATCACTTTATAATGACTTAAACTTGAAATTAGCCACAGTATTTTCATAATGATAAATTTATTTGCATTTTAATGAAATGGAGTTTGGACCCTGACTGAGAATGACCATTATTCCTCATGCCATTGTATTCTTTGAAGCCAATGCCTGTTATAACACTAATTCTTTATTTTGATCAGCATGGAAATTAACTTGGATTATTACATACTCAGTGTATAACTTTATATAGTTCATATAGACTTACACTGATATTGGTTGAAGTATTAGTTCTATCCCAAAAGTTTCTGTAACTATCCAAATCTCTATTTGAGATTATTTATTTCACACATTTAATTTTCATTTCATTCTGTCTACCCTTTTGTGGGGTCAAATATGTATTGAATTTTAGGTACACCTGAGACAGGTATTGAGCAAGTTGAAATGCATTGTGAACAAGAAAAACAATACTTAAAAATAATCACAATGGGCATTATATATATATATATATATATGTATATATACATGGTGCTGCATAAAGATTTTGAAGCTATAATACTGAATTATTAAATATATTTGCTATCAGTTTGGAATATAAAACATGGCATTTTTTATGAATTGTCTTTTTTTAAGAGAAAATATTTGCAACTTTTTGGATTGGCTTGTTCAATATTTGCTCAAATTTCCCTTTGAAGTGCTTTCCTGGATCTCACATACAGAAAAAATAAGATCTGTATTTCCACAATCCTCTCAAGAAGCTAGGGTTCCAAATATGATTTAGGTTTAGCTAAGCAGATGTAGTGATGGGAGACTAGAAATCAAAACCTGGGTAAATAATGAGAGAAACATCTAAATGAACAGGTCATATACTATATACAAATGTCAGTAAAATGCAAATCACCAGAATGAATCTACATATATATATATATATACATATATATATATATATATGACCTCCAATCAAGCAAAATTTTTAGTAAAACTGGTGGAAAGAATAAATACAATTATTATTACATGAAGGAATTCACATGCCAAGTTTATGCATTCAAGAAAAGGAAATGTTTCAATAAGAATCAGTACGCAGAAAGCAAAAGTGAAAATAGTGTCTAATAGAAATTTTAACTCATAATCCTGTTTATATTAGAAGGAAAGAAAATAAAAATAAGTATCACAAATATTTTTAATTTATCCTTAATATCTGGAAAGGCAAAGTTTTGTCTCCAAACCCAAAGATTCCAGGTGAATCTCTTTGTCACTGACCATGAGTCCACTAGAAATGGAACAAGTGCTGCCTTCAAAATGCTACTCCACAGATGTATTACCTGTGCTCTTTTCAAAGTCTGTTATACTAAACTTACACCACTTTAAATTTCTAATGAATTTTAAATCTAAAATTTAATGAATAATCTCAGCCTCTAATGAGGTGTGGAAAATATTAATTTATATTAAAGAAAAAAATGCTTTCAAGAGGCATCACTTATCTATTTTTTGCGACTTCATCTGTTGTAGGATGGCATCATCAGGGAGTAATAGTTTATCCCTCAGATTTTATCTGTTACATATCTTTAGAGCTAGGTATTTCAAATGCAAAACTTGCACTGGATTCATGCATTTTTAGGGTAAAGTTATGATGTAAACCAGCTCCAAATTTTGTAAGAACATTTTAATATTTATTATTTGAGTAAAGAAGGTAAATATTTCCCTTTCAATATTACCCTGTACATTAACCCATGTAATATATAACCTGCAAAACAGCTTTGAGAGATGTGTATTGTCATTATTTCTATTTACTCTGGATTTTTGCCAGTAATTATATTAAAAAATGGGATGGAAGCAGAATTCTGTTTCTGTATCCATTCTTGGAAAATGTTCAAATTAAAATTCATCAGCAATAAATAAAAACATTTACCCTTATACTTTAAAAATAATATGAGCAAATTTAGTAGGGGAAGAACTGACTCAATTTCTATTCTGGAAACATGAATATGTGGCTAAATTCCCATGTTATTGGAAGAAAATTGTATATAGCTTCATATTTTTAAAGACACCGTCCATTTCCTCTGACCATCTTTGACTAATCTTCCAGAGAATCATTCTTGCTTTTCAGTCTTTCTAGTTCTCAGCCCTGTTTTCATCTGCCCAAAGTCTAACGATACCTCATTGACATGATTTCAAAGATATTTTTCTGTATGTTGTTCTGTACCTTAGCAAATAGATATCTGGTTTATATTTTACGTATACTTCATGTACAAAATATGCATACTTTACGCAAATGGTGTAAATATATACACAAGGTAAAAAATCATATTGATTAAGAGCATGGATGTGGACTCTACCACTTACCAGCAGTGTGACCTTGGTAAATGACTTACTTTCTGTGTACCTCGGTATCTTCATTTGTATAGCAGAGTTTACAGTAATGCCTACTTCATGGGTTTTGCAAGTATTAGAAATATTAATGCTTATCAAACAATTGGAAACTTCTGGCAGGTAGAAACTTCTCAATAAATGTTAGCTAATGTTGTTTTTGTCCTTATTACTATTGCAATGCTTATTCTTCCATGAATAAACTTAGATTAAGGAAACCATTGGTTCTGAATTACACTTAGTCAATTCACCTTCAATATACATGGTTAGTTGGTTATGGCCCTCAGAGATGTGACTCCTCTCACACCCATATTGTCAGGCAGCTGCAGACCTTCTGCTCTTCATTCAATCTCACCAATGTGGCAGAATCAGAGGGTTATTTATCTTAGATTAGGTATAAGTAGGCTCTTTTATTTTCTTATTTTTGTCACCATGCTGTACATTAAAATTCTAGAATTTATTTTTTTTTATAGCTGGGAGTTTGTACCTATTGACCACCCTCACTCATTTTACCCACCCTGTCAACCCCCACCTCTGGCAACCACAAATCTGTTCTCTTTTCCATGAGTTCAGTTTTTTTAGATTTCAAACATTAGTGAAATCGTACAGTACCTGTCTTTCTATGTCTTTTAAACCTTTAAAGTTCCTTGAATTAGTGTTATCAAGGGACCCTTTTCTTCCAATTATATATGCTGCTTCTAGATCACCATTTGGAAATATTATATAAGTATAGAGAAAAACTAATTATATATAACTCAGTTGGAAAGATGCAAATTCATTAAAATAAAATACCACTAAAAGCTCTATTTTAGACCTTAATTTTAGTTAATTCAAAACCTATTATAATATCAGTAATTTAATAATTCTTTCCTATTATTAAAACACACATAGCAACATGCTGTGAATGCTATTAATGCTAACGGTACTGAAAAAAAAAATCTTGTATTTGTAATTGTCAGAAGAGGAAAACCAGAAAAAAGAACAGCTTGAGACTCAAAATGGCCATGTTTTAAAGTTTCTGTATAAAAAAAAAACTTACAATCCACTTAATAAAATGACTGAAGTCTCAGAAGTCCAGTCTATTAAGATGTAGTTCTAAGGTAAATGTTCCCCAGTTGAGCTTGATTCATCCTATTTGCATTCTCATCCCCAGTCATATGTCAGAGTCTTTAGAGATTGCTTCTACTCTTTCAGACCAGCAAGTACTATTTAGTGCACTGAAGCAATAACTTAATACTATCCCAGTGACCTATAACAGCTGATACAGTTTCTGAAGGTAGTTAACTTCCAAATAGGCAATACCTTACTGACTATTTAATAAGTACTGCTTCAGTAGACTAGATAATACCTTGATAGCCAAAAAGATCTAATGTTACTTCCAAAATTTGGGGGAGGGGGTAGATAGGAATACAGCAATAGTGTTTTCCTACCAAGGCATAACATAGTTCTACCCTGATCACAGCAACAAGAATATAAAATGCTTTGAAACAGAGTTTAAACTCACTTTATATGAACTAAGAGCATAATAATATCAATACCTTACCTTTAAAAATAAATATATATTTATTGTTTAATTTAAAATGCAATCTGAAACCTACACCCAGTTTTAAAGATGAAGTTATAGGCTTCAAGGTTCAATTCAGAGTGATTTATAATTTCTAAATTCATCCTTTTTCTTACTTCTGCTTTACCTAATACATGCTTTTCAGTTTTTACTAGTAATGCTTATTAACAAAGACAACTTTACAATAACAGTTCTTGGAAAAGATTTTATTGTAATTTTGTGTATTCAAACTAAGATCTAATGTATCTCAGTTAACAATGATTTACATTAATACTTGAAATAATTTTACAATTTTTAATAAAATAACTTTCTAAATAGTTTCTATAAGTCAAATATATCAAGAGTTAAGCTTGAGGCCAGATACTAATGCTCAAGTTCATTGGGTTTTCTTTCCTAATTCCTGCGACAAGATCTCAGATTTCTGAACAAATCATCACTAGTCCCCTAAATCACTCTCTTTAAACCCAGAAGATCTTCAATTTGTCTATAAATATACTATGGTTTATTTGAATTCCAAAGTCCTACTGTTACCAATATATTTGATACTCTTCCTTTCTGCCATCCCTTGAAATACCCCTCCTATAGCCCTTCCAATCATATCTATTCAAATAAAATTCTAAAAATTTAAGAGTCTAGATATAAGAATCATGGGTCTCAGTCTTTGGGGGAATTGGGACTTTGCATGCATGTATGACTACCTTAGAAGCTGTCCATGAAGTGCTTGGGGCCCCAAAGCAAGACACTTTGTTTATAGTGATTCTTTCAACATCATCCTCCACAAATTTTTCAAAGGGGTCTTTAATTCTCAACACCTGCTCATTCCCATAGAGTAGCATTACCAGTGGTTCGATGGCAATAACAAAAGTAATGTACTAGAGAAAGATTCTGAAATAGATTTTTTTTACACCACTGATTTTACAATAGAAATGAACAAGAGGTGTAATATATTTGCAGCATTCAATTAGAGGCTATGGATTCTCTCTCTGCCAAAAAAAATAGAGCGAGAGATACACTTATAAACCCTAGTTCATAAACTAGTTCAAGCGATTTGTCAGATCCAAACCCAAATATGGATTTTCTAGGGGCTTCCCAGCCTCATTTTAACCAATTTGTCTTACTCTCATTACTCTCTTTAGTCTAACAAATTGTTTGATTGAAAGAAAGGTTGCTCAAACATTTTAAATGGCTCAAAAGAGGAGATCAATTTCCACTTTCCTTTAATCATATTAACAACAGTTTACAACCACAAACCTTGAATCTTGTAGCAGTGTCCAGAAAAAAGTAGGAATTCAACCATTATTTTCTGAGTGAATAACAAATGATTAAATGGAACAAACTATTTGATAATATCAAATTTCTTGAAGAATAAAAACTTTGTTTTATATTTACCTTGTTTCTTTTTCATGGCTGTATAAAAGCAGATACATTATTTTAAACTGAAAACTTCCTGGTTTGAAGGAAGGAGTGGGGAGTAACCAATAACTGATATGTTTATAAAATAAACTAGCACAACTTGGTTCAGTTTGCTACATATTAGTAACAATATTATAAGTAAACCTCAAGTTCCTTGCTAAAAATTGTTCTTCCAAACTATCTATATCAAAAGCATATTAAGAGCAGAAACAACCTATGATATCTCTTCCAGCTTTAAAGTAGTATGAAATAGATGCCAGATTCTCAGCATTAAATGGATGCTAATATATATTTTTAGGGTGATCATTTTGATGTTTTTCCAAAGTACTATCAACAGGCTTAAGCTAAGTCATATTTTTTGCTATTGCACCATCTGATAGCACAAAATGTCTGTTGAGATTGAAGGAGGGAGTTCTGTGTGTATGTATGTATGAGTGTGTGATTTAACTCTGCATCTAAAATGCTGCCTTAAATGTGTAGACAGAATGTACTTCAGAGCTTAACATTCCAAGAGTGCTTTTTGTAGTGTTAGAAGTTGTAGCATATCTTATGCATGTGAACTTTCAAAATAAACAGGCTGGCTTATCAACCTTAACACAGAGGCTGAAGAGCTTCCTGTTATTCACTCAGTTAATGAAGCTACACAATAGGTAGTCCTCCCCTGGGTAGAGCTAGGTTTGCATCTTGGCCTTTTTCTTCCTTAAATTTTAAAATATATAAAATCAGCTGCAATGCAGCAATGTGAGCTTCTAACATATCCGTAAATGAAATCACCAGATCAGCCTCTCATAGGCAAATAAGCAGCCACAACATTTTGTAAATTCTCCCTCTGAAATCAGAGAAGAAACTCAATAGACTCACCAATGACCCTTATCAAATAGCAACTTTGTGGAATGTTCTTTGCCTTCAGAGTCTCTCTGGAGGTTACTAACTCTAATGGGAAGGCAATGTACCATTGGCTATTATTCTTGCCAGTAGCAAAACTTGAAGAAAGATGTGTTCATTAATTCTGTGTTCTCATTGCAGGGTATGCGATCTCAGTGGAACTATCGTTACTTCACTTTAAAAATTAATTGTAATTTTTGCTACTTATTTATAGCAGAGGGTTAGATCACTGCTCCTAAACCTTTTATGAATCTTAAACCATCAATGTGAATGATAGTTCATTGTATCTTTTCTCCCAGAGTTAACCTTACAATGTTCTTTTCATATTAACTTTATGAAAAACATAGGCCTTATCAACTTTTCCTGAAATGGCAAGGCAGATTTCATACTGTTTCTGAAATCACCATGTCTGGTAAAATGAAGCATATATTATTTTGGGGGTGGGGGAGGGAGAAGAGTTTTACTAAACAGTGTTTTGGGTAACAGTGGATAATAAATATGTTAAGCTTTTTGCCTCTCAAGTGGCAAATTAATTAATGAGGCATCTTAGGCAACTGCAAGTAACAGAGACATGACTGTATTGGAATAAACACAAAATGGTTTAATTTTCTTGTTTAATAAGAAGTCTGAGGTAGGCAGTTGGTGATAGTGGTTTAGATGCTCAAAAATGTCAGGCTTGGGATTTTAGAAATCCTCATGTTCTTTTTCTCAGTGTCAAAATTAATCCTACAGTCCAGTCATCACAATCTATTCTAGACTGGCAGGAAAACGAAGGGCAAAGAACAAAAGACCTGGTTGATTCTCTTTAAGGAACTTTCCCCTTAATCCCCATCCAAAAACTTTTCCTTATATATCTCATGAGTTATTTTAATTTGGAATGAACTTGTCACTATGTAACTGAGCAGTATACTACACCACAAAATGTAATTTTGTTTATAAGGAAGAAAAATAGAATGGATATTGGAAAAGCAATTACAAGTATATTCCAAAGGGACTAGATTTTTTTTACTAGATTAGAAGACACAAAATTAAATTTCTATTTTGACTACTTATAATAATAAGGATCATAGCTAATTTGTTAAATATTATCTGCTTAAAAATAGGTAATATTCAGATCATAGAAATTATTTCATTTACTCTTTGTAACAATCCTAGGAGCAAGGTATGTTGCAGATACAGAGTTTGGTTTCTCTGACTCACAGCCCTATAGGGTAAATTTTTTTTTTAATATTTAAGCATTTCTTTATTTCCTTTTTTTTAATATTTTATTTTATATTGGAGTACAGTTGAGTAATGTTGTGTTAGCTTCAGGTGTACAATAAAGTGATTCAGTTATACATATACATGTATCTATTCTTTCTCAAATTCTTTTCCCAATTAGGTTGTTACAGAATATTGACCAGAGTTCCCTGTGCTATACAGTAGGTCCTTGGGATTGACATGTACACACTGCTATATTTAAAATGTGTAAATTTTGTATTATTTTAAAAAATAATATTTGTCTTTAACAAAATAATATTTCTAAACTAAAGATTCCTGAAAGTTGTATCATTAAAATACCTAGGTGTTGAGGACAAAATTGCATTTTATTGTTTTTTTTCCTAGTTATGGAAACAAATTAAAGAAGTTTATGAGCCCAGTTATGCCTGGATCTTTGAGCCAATGCCACAATTGTTACTCCACTGCAAGTCTCTAGGATCTCCTCTTTGGGTGAGGGACTGTATCTCTGTGCTTTAGATAATAATCTTTCTCAAATTCATCCATAGCCCTTGGAATGTTCCTAAAATGGTCAACCTATAAATTTTATATACAGAGAAACTTTCCTATTGGTGAAGACATACATTGTCCATTGGCTGCTCAAATGTGATTCCTTATAATTGAATTGTTTTTCATATGTTTCTATAAGAAATCATTTTCACCTTTTAACATTTTTACTGTAAAATTATTTGTTTGCTTATGTATCTCTCAAATACTATTTAAAAGTGGGGTTCAGGACTTCCTAGGTGGCGCAGTGGTTAAGAATCTGCTTGCCAATGCAGGGGACATGGGTTCGATCCCAGCATCAGGAAGATCCCACATGCTGAGGAGCAACTAAGCCTGTGTGCCACAACTATTGAGGCTGTGCTCTAGAGCCCATGAGCCACAAGTATTGAGCCCGTGTGCTGCAACTACTGAAGCCCGCACCCCTAGGGCCTGTGGTCCACAACAAGAGAAGCCACTGCACTGAGAAGCCCCCATTCACTGCAACTAGAGAAAGCCCGTGTGCAGCAAAAATGACCCAACACAGCCAATAAAAATAAATAAAAATAAAAAAATAGAATAAAAATAAAAAATAAAGTGGGGTTCAAATAATAGTAAAATTTGTATACCGTAAATATACTATGTGAAATATGGAATTGTAATAAAAATTAAATTAAAATAAACTAAAAACTTAATTTTCATTGCCATGGCAAAAATGCAACCAAGTAGTCTCAAGTAAAGGAAACATAATAATTCATTGGGAAGAAGAAAAAACATTTCCTTGAAACTGATATTTAAAGCTTTTTCTTATCTATTTTTATAAAAAAGAAAACCGTTATGGGCAAGTCTGCAAGAATGATTTGACTGAAAATATGAATATGGACTCAAACATTACATTATTCTCTAAAATGTTCCATATGTTTTGAACATCAATTGTGCACTTTTATTCAAAAATGCATCGTATTTGTGACTGGAGAATAAAACTTAACTACCATTAAAAACTTACAAAATACCAATGAGAGTTAATATACTGACCTATAGTGCTAACTTATATCCATTGTTTTAATCTCTTAAAGTTGTATTATTTTTTATAGATAGTCCTCTTTTCAGAATTTGTGATAATGTTAGTTAAAAAATATATATTGACATGAAGGCTGCAACTTCTACAACTAACTGTTAATTGTCACTGAAAGAAGAGGACTATGTCACAATCTACTCAAAAGAGATAATTTTTAAAATGACATCATACTCTAATACAGATTTTTTTCTATAATGTGTTACAGAAATCCTAGGGTGGGAAAAGAATAATATATTCTATTATGATGGGGAGGGGAGAATTTTGACCTATTTGAATACTGTTACTTTATTTCAGTTTTGTATTAACAGCTTAATCCACAATATTACAATGTCATCAGCATAACTTTGAATAAAAAGGGTTTGTAACTAAAATGTGGATTATTTATTATTATTGTGCATCTATATTCAAAGTTATGTTTATGTGTGCTGTGATTTCTCAAAATTTATGTACTCTTTTCTTAAAAGAGTGATTTATAAGCTGATATAGACACACTTCAGGGATAGTTTTTTTTTTCTTTCAATGCATTGAATATACAGTAAAATATTATAATATTTTTCCAAAGCACTTTGAAAACAAATTGTAAGCGGAAAACATTATTAAATAGGAAAAAATGCATGCCTATGCATTAGGCTAGACCTATTATCTTTCATTTTAGAATCTTATAAGCAGTTTCATATTGTAAGAGTACATAATGTATTATGCAAGTTGCAATCTTTCTGACAGGTATTCTTAAAGTTAAATGTCTTATAAAACTGCCTAAACTTTCTCTTATTATCTTCTATATATTGCTTCCTGAACAAGTATTTTTTTCTGTTTGTATTCACTAAAGCTATGTATACTCTCTTTGTGGATTGAGAAACTGATAGGCAAAGCACTTCACTAAGCCAGTTGTTTCCATTCATCTTCCTTGTGTTTTGGACCCTGCATCAGATATGGACATTGATATGTTCCAATTTAAAGGCAATGTTTAGTAACTATAGAAATTTATTCACTAGGATAATTTATTCCTTTATCCATTCAACAGTTTATTAAGCACTAATACTGAACCCCATACATCTAGTCACTATAATACGCATGTATAAAAAATTTGTCCAATGCCAAGTTAAACCTCATGTGCATACCCAATGTATAAAACAACAAAGAAATTACAAATAAGTAAAACAAATCTTCAGAGGACACAAAGTGGATGCCTAATAGCTACAAACTTAAATTCATGTAATTTTAAAATAGAATTCCACTTATTGCTTCCTTTCATTGAGGATGTTTATAATTTTATATGATTTTTTATCTAACTCTTTATCTAGATTCCAAGGAGTATACGAGGGTGAGTCAAAAATTATCCACACTCTGGCTGTAGAATTTATTTTAATTAACTTTTAGAAAAGACAAATACATCATTTTTTGACACAATATCCTTGCTTTTCAAGACACTTTGTCTATTTGTCAACATGCTTTCATAGTCCCTCATTAAAACATGTTTTAGGCTGAGCTGCAAGCCACAAATTCACTGCTGTCTTCATTTCTTTGTCAGAAGAGAATCTTCATCCTTGTAAGGCTGCTTTCAGGGGACCAAACAGGTGAAAGTCCGATGGAGCAAGATCAGGAATATAGGTGACATTTTTAATGACAAAACACTGCACATAAAGTCTTTGATAAATAACGGTGCCAGGTACACCCTCAGACCACAAAAAATGAATCACTGCACACTGCTCTTCTTTCATGCAAATCACAAGTGGGGCATCCATTTTTGCTTGCAACAGTTACAAATGAAGTGATGTAACACATTCACACCTGTAGAGCAGTCACTGGGGAGACAGTAGCCTTGAATGGAAAGCACTGATAAGACAGTGCAGCCAACAGAAGTTTTAATAGAACCAGAGTGCAGATAATTTTTGACTCACCCTCATACATCAGATTATAAACAAGCATTTGCAAGGAACTATGAAGATGGGTATATGATATCTAAATTACAAATGATATATATCATGTGGCTACTAGAGTCCGTGAAGATGAAGAAAGTGACAGCTGATATCTTGACAATGAGGAAGGAGTGAGGACTAAAACCAAATGTAGGCACAAGATTGAAAAATAGCATTTCTGAGGGCAATTTAGGTATCAACAGATGTCACATTTAAAGCTAATAATAACTCTAAAGAGTAAACACACATTCAGGGCTGGACTGAAATATGCAGTCTACTTGAGAGGTCAATTGTGTGGTTCTGGATTCAAGTTATATTCCTTCAATAAGTGTATAAAATTTATTTAATGGTGGCAAAAAGGAATATATGTTTTACTAAATTCAAATTACATACTTTGTCTTATATTTTAAATAAATATTTATTATACTATTTGCTATGTTATTCTTTCTCTATGTGGGAAACATTTGTTAACTTGTAAAAAAATTTATAGAACAAAACAAATCATTACCATTAACTAGCATCATTATATGTATTCATTGATCTTAAACTGAATTCTGATTTCAGGTGACCACATCTTAGCAGTTGTTCTCACTTTCAGTAGCCCAACCTACAAATCCAGTCATTCTGTTAAAACATAAATCAACAGATATATTTGCCACCTGTGAATTTTTCTTTTTGATATATTGTCTGAATCTGCAGGAAATGATCAACGTGCATTCAATCATTAATATAGGGTTTTCTATGAGCAAATTTCAGTTAACTGGCACAAAATGCCAGTATGTTTGCAATAATATTTTATTTTATTTTATTTTTTCCATTCTTTTTTGTCAAGCGTTTTATTGGAATATAATTGCTTTACAGTGTTGTGCCAGTTTTTGCTGTACAACAAAGTGAATCAGCTGTATTTATACATATATCCCTCTATCCCCTCCCTCCTGTGACTCCCTCCCACCCTCCCTATGCTGCCCCTCTAAGTCATCACCCATCATGTAGTTGATCTCCCTGTGTTATGCAGCAGCTTCCCACTAGCTATCTATTTTACATTTGGTAGTATATATGTCAATGCTACGCTCTCACTTCATCCCAGCTTCCCCTTTGCCCCCCTCCCATCCCATGTGCTCAAATCCATTCTCTACATCTGCATCTTTATTCTTGCTGAATCACTGGATTCATCAGTACCACTTTTTTAGGTTCCATATATATGAGTTAGCGTACAGTATATGTTTTTCTCTTTCTGGCTTACTTCGCTCTGTATGACAGACTCTAGGACCTGCAATAATATTCAAAGTCCATGTCCCAGGCATCTGCCTTTCTGGTGAATTCCTTAAACTTGTTCAACATAAAATGACTCAGATAAGGCAATGTCTCCTAATGGCAAAGTACATGAGGTTCACAGTTAGACATCTAGGCATAAGCCCAGGAAGAGCCATACTTAGTAACTTGGTGACTAACAATGGGAAAGTATAAATAATTTGTAACTAAATGCCTTTAGGAGCTCAGTTTCTTAATTGATGAAACAAATAATAGTAGTATTCACTTTAGAGATAATTATAAGAAATATATCAGCTGTGAATATAAAGTATACTTATAATCAAAAAGAAGTTAAACTTTGATCATTATTTTCTGTGAATAAATTTGAATAGTTATGATAATATTTTAATAAGTATCCTAGAATATATAATATGGTATTTAAAGACATTTTTCTGTCATTTGGAAAATTCAATGAATTGTTCAGAGCATTTCTTAGGTTATGGTAGAATCTTAAATGAGCAACAAATTGCCTCTGTCTTTTAAAATGTTGGAAATAAAAAAACAACTATGCATGCATCAAAATATATGCATATGGAACTAAATGTCAATACTAATTACGGAATTTAAATATTAAAAAACCATTTTATGGTCGGCTTTGATGACTGGATAAGTCTTCATGAAGGAAATGAATCTTGAGTCAACTTCTGAAACACAGAATCTATAGTGTATAAAAGAAACAACAGGGAAGCTTGACAAGAATCAGTATTTCCTATGAGTAGGCCTGGAATACAGAGCAGAAATTGAATTTTCTAAAGGCATTGCAGAAGATTCTGAAGCAGCTGGACATCACTCCACACTTTGGGAAAAACCATTCTAGACAATAAGTAAAATTTACAAAGAACAATGTAATGCAGGATGCATAGGAGGCAGGCATAAAATAATGTTAAACATTTTAAGTGTAATAGTAACTCAAGAGTAGAGAGAGGTTTTATTAGATGTTTCACAGCTTAGGTTGGTCAGATTTGGAGTATCCTAAATGCCAAGCTGAGGAACCTGAACTTAATTTTGTAGCTGATGGAGAGCTACTTTATTTCATAAAAGAATTACTTTTCAAGATGTAGTTTACAATTAAATTGTTAGTACTTCTTTGGTTGGGTATGGAAAAATAAGAGTGAAGTTAGGAAACCAGGGCAATAACAAATGAAGAAATGGACTTCTGGTCTTCTTCACTGGCTAAGGGTAAAGAGAAAAAAGACTCATCATTGTGGTTGTAGTGGTGACTAAAGTTGATAAGATTTTAGATATAGACATTAAAAAAAAAGAAAAGAAAAACAAGGAGATAGATATCTTGTGATTTACAGCTCAAAAATTGATTCTATTTCTATCAGAGGAAAAAAAATGTGTCCAGTTACATGAAGAGGAAAAAAAATGTGTCCAGTTACATGGTTGTTTTAGACATATTTTTATTTTCAAGTGGAGTAATGTAGTAAGAATTATGAGATGTACTTTTAGAGTTTGGAAATTGATTAGGATTAAAAACAGGGTTAAAAGTAATTTCCATGAAATAATAATCAAAACATCAAGATGAAAAGTTCATTTTAAATGCATAAATTGACCTCAACTTTATGTCTATCTTTTATACTTAGAGAAAAGAAGAAAGAGAAGACAAATCTCTACTTTCTCCACTTTGTAGTATTGTGTTCCCTAAGAAGGACTCTTGTCTCCAAACCAACGTGGAAGCCCATAGGCAACCAAGTAGAGCCCTGGAATATACTAACCATATTCACTGAGTGTCAGATGTCATATACATCTGACTTTTTTTAAGGACTTTTATTGAGATATAACTGACATACAATAAACTGCATATATTTAAGGTGTACAATTTGATATTTTTTTCTTATTAATAATGTATAGATGGCAATCCCAATCTCCCAGTTTATCCCATCCCAACCCTCCCCCATTCCACTTTCCCCCCTTGGTGTGTCCATATGTTTGTTCTCTATATCCGTGTCTCTGTTTCTGCCTTGCAAACCTGTTGATTTGTACCATTTTTCTATATTCTGCATATATGCATTTATATACCATCGACTTCTTCACTCTGTATGACAGTCTCTAGGTCCATACATATCTCTACAAATGTCCCGATTTCATTCCTTTCTATGGATGAGTAATACCCCATTGTATACATGTATGACATCTCCTTTATCTATTCATCTGTCGATGGACATTTAGGTTGCTTCCCCAACCTGGCTATGGTAAATAGTGCTGAAATGAACATGGGGGTGCATGTGTCTTTTTTTTTTTTTAGAACTTTCATTGAGATACAGTTAACATACAATAAACTGCATATATTTAGAGTGTACAACTTGGTATCCCAATCTCCCAATTCATTCCACCCCAACCCTCCCCACTTTCCCCACTGGGTGTCCATATATTTATTCTCTACATCTGTGTTTCTATTTCTGCCTTGTGAACTGGTTGATTTGTACCATTTTTCTGTGTTAATATACAGTATTTGTTTTTCTCTTTCTGACTCACTTCACTCTGTATGACACTCTCTAGGTCCATCCATGTCTCTAAGAATGTCCCAGTTTCATTGCTTTTTACAGCTGAGTAATATTCCACTGTATATGTGTACCACATCTTTTTTATCCATTCATCTGTTGATGGACATTTAGGTTGCTTCCATGTCCTGGCTTTTGTAAATAGTGCTGCAATGAACATTGGAATGCATGTTTTTTTTTGCATTATGGTGTTCTCTGGGTATATGCCCAGTAGTGGGATTGCTGGGTCATATGGTAATTCTGTTTTTAGCTTTTTAGGAACCTCCATACTGTTCTCCATACTGTTAAATTCCCACCAACAGCACAAGAAGGTGCCCTTTTCTCCAAACCCTCTTCAGCATTTATTGTTTGTAGATTTTCTGATGATGCCCATTCCAACTGGTGTGAGGTGATACCTCATTGTCGTTTTGATTTGCATTTCTCTAATAATTAGTGATATTGAGCAGCTTTTCATGTGCCTCTTGGTCATCTGTATGTCTTCTTTGGAGAAATGCTATTTAAGTCTTCTGCCCATTTTTTGATTGGGTTGTTTTTTTATTTGATATTGAGCTGTATGAACTGTTTATATATTTTGGAGATTAATCCTTTGTCTGTTGATTCATTTGCAAATATTTTCTCCCATTCTGAGGGTTGTCTTTTCTTCTTGTTTATAGTTTTCTTGGCTGAACAAAGCATTTAAGTTTCATCAGGTCCCACACATTTATTTTTGTTCTTATTTGCATTACTATAGGAGGTGGGTCAAAAAAGATCTTGCTGTGATTTATGTCAAAGAGTGTTCTTCCTATGTTTTCCTCTAAGAGTTTTATAGTGTCTGGCCTTACATTTCAAATGTCATATACATCTGATGTTTATGAATGCCTAGCTTCCACTCACCCAACTTGTGAAAACAGTACAATTTTTACTTTGGAAAAACATCCCTCTCTGACTTTCAATCTTTGAGACTTCAATCCACCTGATACCTCTGCTCAAGTTGTGTATACATAACTCAGGACAGAGCAATTAATGCAATTTATTTTTCAGTCACAATGACTAATTCACACACACACAAAATGCTCTCCTAAGACTCTAAGAGGAGAATTCATTCCGTGTTTCTTTTAGCTTCTTAAAGCTGCCAGCATTCTGTGGCTTGTGGCTGCCTCACACTAACCCATGACTCTGTGGCCTCACTGCCTCCTTTTCTGCTTATATTTCCAGCTACCTCCCTCTCATAAGGCTATTTATGAGCTCATTTAGGGCCATGCAGATTATCCAGGATAATCTTCATATCTTATAATCCTTAATCATATAACATGATTAAGGTAATATTCATGAGTTCCAGAGATTAGAACATGCACATTTGGGGAGGACATTATTCAGGACAATACCACAATGACTATTTTCTAGGATTTTACATTAAAATGTTTGGATAGTTGGGTCATTCTTGTGCATGTGCTTGGAAAGATTGTCAGATAAAATAAAGCTTTATAGTTTATATCCAACTTGCCACTGCTAGAAGAGAGAAAAGGAACACAATCCATCTATTAAATGAGGGAAAGGCGAGACCAAGTCTGAAACCTGGTAACATCATGTAAGTACCTATACTCAGCCCTGTCTAATGTAAACTCTGCTCTCTGGACTTTTCAAGATAAGATTCCCTGAATTCCTTAGATTATTATTGTTGCCACTGCTGTTGTTCAAGCCAGTTTCAATTGGAACTTAAATATAGATATCTCACTGCTCTTTCTCTGTTTCCAAACAAATGTTCCCAGGTTTTATTTTCTAAGGATCAATATAATTAATCTATACTTAACATAATACATAAAAGAACATTTTATCTACATTTATGCTTCCAAGCCATAAATAATTTAAAACGTGGCCTTTTCTCCCTTTTCTCACTTTAGTAGTCAACTGGCATAACTGGAAACAAAACAAATATGGCTTAATATATTTTTATTATCTGCTATATCCTACGCTTAGAAACAAACAAGCATACCGATATTTGCTCTTTACTAAATATAAGGTCCATGAACCCATACTCCCAGTTCCAAATGATTCAGGCTGCTTAGCTTCACGGCAGGGTCATGCTGTTGGAAAACAATCATGTATAAGACTCCATCCTTCCTCTACATTTATACACACTGCTCTACTGCTTAATTTTTGAAAATTTCTCAACTTTTGAGCAGTACATTTTCGTATGACTAGCATGACTTGTTGTTATAGCTGAGTCTCTTGGTACCTGTGGTAGCCAGAAAAATGGCCCCCAAAGATGTTCTAATTCCCAGAGTCTGTTAATACATTACCTTACAAAGTTAAAGGGACTTTGCAGATGTGATTCAGTTTTTTGACATGGAGAGTTATTCTGTATTATCCATGTGAACCCAATGTAATCACAAAGGTCCTCATAAGAAGGAGGCAGGAGAATCAAATTCAGAGAGAGATTGGAAGATGAAGAACATGGCCATAAGCCAAGAAATACAGGCGGCCTTTAAGAGCTGGAAAAGGCAAGGAAACAGATCCTCCTATACAGCCTTCAGAAGAAATGCAATACAGGTTTCCCTCTCTATCTGATAGTACAGCATTCCCAGGAAACCTTTCGTAAGTCAAAATGGCATAAAGTGAAGAAGCAATTACCTTAGGACACATCTTGCTAATGAATGCACAAAATAGATCAAGATAAAACACAGATGCTAACAGACATAGTTCAAAGCTATGGCAGCTTGATGCTGAGATGCTGAGTCTAGTTGTCTGGGAAGGAGTTTGGTGGGGCCACTCTTACTGCTGGGGCTGTGCACTGCCTCTATGACCACTCTCCACAAAACAAACTGTGAAGACTATTTCCACTTTTTGCCCTTTTTCATAAGAGCAAAAATCCTTTCTGTTTTTTTTTTTTTTTTTTTTTCCGGTTTGCAAAAAGAGATAGGTCTTTTGTAAAAGCAAAGTGGCATAAACTTTCAAAAAGCATGGGATACTTATACTACCAAGATCTTGACTTTGGCTCAGTAAAATCCATTCTGACCTCTAGAAGCATATCAGTATTGTTTTAAGACACTGAACTTTTAGTAATTTGTTACAACACCAAAAGGAAACAAATACAGTGTCCCCACCCCCTTGCTGCTGGTGGTGTAAATAAGGAGACTAATGTCTTTTGTGTGCAAACTTTCTTGGAGGGTGCCCTTTGATGACTGAAGCTCGCTAGGCCTGTGGTTCTGGAATTTATACTGCATCCAACCACACTGGTAGCACAACTCTATAGGCAATAACTGACTTGGATGGAGGTATATATGATCCATTGGCCTTTCTCAAGTGTGAGCAGACATAGCAGCACAAATTACATTCCAGAGTTCCCCATGGGATCACCGAGATTTATCTGAAAATACATTCTAGCATAGTTCCTTTGCCTTCCTTATCCCACTTCTCTGACTCCTCTATGTGTTTTCTTGAAAGCCTGCTCACAACAAATCTCTAGCATCCAATTACACCCCAAGCTCTGCTTGTGGAGAACCACCTAAAATAAATACAAATTATCTTTTCTTAAATAGATCAATGTCTTTTCACAGTTAGTTTCTTTTACTCTTATAGCACTTAGAAAGCTAGGTAAGATAAGACATTATTGTGCTTTCAACAGTTTCACTAAATTCAAACAAGACTAAATAAGTCTAATAAGACATTTTCTTCATTTCTAATATAGTCACTTGTATTATCATTTATATATTTATCTATGCCATTAATTATTGGTTAGAATAACTACACACTGCCCATTAAATGCCTTTCAAATGTGGAAACTTTTTACATCAACATTAAGAAAATTCAGGGATCAAATCTGCCAAATCCACCTAACTAAATGTGACAGTACTTTTTTTAGACAATGTGACCCCTACTAAAACTACTTAATAAATGTTTATCCTCAATTGGCCTCAAAATCATTTTATGGGAAAAAAATTAACTTATATATCCAGACTTTATATTTGAATTAGTTGTCTTAGCCTTAATGGAAAAGCACAAATTGTAGTCTTCAAAGCCCAGTGAACCCACTTTTAGAAATTACAAGATCCCCATTTTTGCAAAATTACTAAAAGTATAGATACTTTAATTCATATCACTTAACATTTTTAAAAAAGTAAAACTATACACTTTATTGAAGGACAATGTATTTAGTAGAAAAAATATTTAACTAAAGATTGAATATGAAAATTAAAACATATTAGAAGTTCTCAATGTGTTGTCTGAAAAATAATGTCCATGTTGCTAGTTCTAAGCAGCAAGAAAAAGGAGTAGTAGAATATATTTAGTTACTGGATCATTGACACAAATAATTCTGTAATAGTAGAATATGATTAAATGTTTGAAATAAATTAGAAAATATTTCATACAAAATAGAAGAGTCCAAACTTCAAATATTAGTGAATAAAGCAGAGGTAACCACTTTTACAATACTTTAAATCTGGATTATTTATCTTACCACATCTGAGATATTAAGCAAAATGCTTTCCATTGAAATTGTGAACTATTAGACAAAAGAAAATAAATTATCATAAGGGGATCTATTTTGTATTCTTTCACACAGAAGCAAGTTTTAGAGTTTGTATATAATTGTACAAGGAATAGTAACATAGATAATATATTCAGAAACAAGATAGTGAGTGGAATAAAAAAGGAGGAAAGATTTCATTAGCTCAAAAATTAAAAATCCCAATAAAATATCATGACTATATTAAGCCACTTTTAAACTCTCAACAAATAAGAATAAACAGGAATTGTAGGAATTATATAGAAATTAACTCATTAATCATGTTCTTTATATTTATAGATGCAGACAATAGTGAATGCTGATAGTTCAGGGGTTTGGATTTTTGTTTTCATTCCTTCTTTCTTTTCTTTTTTTTTTTTATTTTCACTTGAAACTCTCCTTTCTGTCTCCCTGTCTTGAAATCCCAAAGGAAGAAAACAAGGGTCTCAAAGATGAAACACCTCCAAGATTACATACCATCTTTCACAAAAAAAAATTTCCATTAAAAACAGCACTTTAAGTGTATTCAAAAATATAGCAAACCAACACACAGAAATGTTGAAATTTCCTGACCAGCAGGCATACTTCAAAGGATACTGTCTAATAAATACTGAATTGATAAAATCTGGAGATAACACTGACAACAACCAACTTGAAATATTCTATCTGTATATTTAGAATGTTAATTAGATAAAAAAGGTAGTAAGACCTTTCCAATAAAAACATGACTTCTCTCTCTCAATCATTTTTAATAACGGTTTCCTTGTTTCTCATTTTTTTCTGTATACTTAACCACGTTTTTTATCATTTTCCTGCTGGGGACTCAATTATGCTGGCTGCTTTATACATTTCTTTGTATTTTTAAGGCAGACACATTGTTTGTTTATATATGGAAATGACTATCTGAATATATTGTTAGGAGGCTTAGTGCCTTCCTATTTATTGTCTGCTTTGGAAAGTGCTTTCATACAGTATTTCTTAAGGATAACTGTTAATGTATGTTTTTTACACTACTTAATTTCTGCTTACAGGAGAAGACCATTTGTTTAAATTTTCTATGACAAATAATAAAGTTAACTTTTATATAGTATGTAAAAATTAGTATGGACTAATATATATATAATTATATAATTCTTGGAATAATATATAATTATATTATATATAACATACTTAATATTATATTAATATATCATATATTATACATTTAATATGTTAATATATTATATGTTATACATTCTTTTTGGAATAACATATATAATCATATATTATTAAACATACATAGTATGTACGTTCTGTGGAAAGTGGACGTAACTACAGATAATGCAGATGCTTGAAAACAGTTCAGTGTATCTATCTGTGGAGAATAGAGGTCAGTGTTAAAATGAACATTCTAAGTTGGCATTTTGAAAGTCTGTTTTGAAGAGAGAGGCATTGAGAAATTTCCAACATTGTGCAATTCAAAAACTTTTGAAAAACATTAAAAACAACTCTCAATGTGGTCATCATTTCATGATGTATATAAGTTAAATCATTATGCTGTACACCATAAACTTATACAGTGCTGTTTGTCAATTATATCTCACTAAAATTGGAAGAAAAATAAAATATCCTATATTTAAAAAAAAAGAAAGAAAAAATACCACTCAAAGTTCATTGTCTGGTGAATACCTAATGATATTTTAAAAGATCCTTTACTCATCATATCTTTATTGAGAACATGCCATGTTCTGGGCAGTGTTTTAGATGCTTAGGTAATAAAAGCAGTGGTAGGAATCATACAACTTTCTTTAATGTAGTCTTCATTGTAACAGGGAAAATTAATGATAAGTACAATAAATAAGTAAGATGCATAGTATATTAGTCAATGATAACTGCTAAGAAGACAAAACAAACCATATAAGAACGATATGGGATGGAGGTGGGGTTGAGGGTTTAGATAGGGTGGCCACAGAGACCCTCACTGAGAGGTGACTTTTGAGTAAAGAGAAGACATATGAAAGTGAGTTGTCTAGCTATGATGATGCTCTGAGAAGATCCTTCCTGTCAGAGAGACTAGCAAGTGCAAGCATTTGAGACAGAACCCTAACTGGTGTGTCTGAGAACTATAGGGAACCTCATTGGTTGGAGTAAAGTCAGCGCATGGGAGAAGACTGGCAACATGGTCAGAGAAGTAATGGGAAGCAGATCATGCAGGGCTGGGTTCTGTTAAGGATTTTTGCTTTAACTTGAGTAATTTGAGAAGCCATTTAAATGAACATGTGTGTTAGGTACACACTTAGTTTTAGCAGACCAGGTCAATTTCAAATTATCCCATGCTGCTATATTAGGCATTTTCCTCATTTGTTCCATCTTCCAAAATCATGTTGATATCTTCTGTTCAATGATGCCTCTTCTAGTGTTCTTCTATCTCTTGGTTTATATTTTCATTCTTTTCCTTTCAATTTGTGGCTTGGAGAATTTGGGTATGAGATGGAAATAAAGATAGGTTTAATGGTAAGTCTATACTTTTTAACAATGGGCAAATCCAATACACGTCTGTTGAATGGATTCAAATAGGCAAATTCTGACCTTTGTACCAGGTTACATTCCTCTATTTGAGCTTTCTTTTCCTCTCACAAGCTTATTTTTAGGAATAAACTTGAATTCAATTAAAAATATACAATATATCTACAATATACACAGCCTTTTTCTCAGAGCTTGGAAAACTTGAAATTTTTTTATTGTCATAGACAAAAAACATATATATGCTTAGTTTATATATATAAACACCTAACTGTAACACTTAGCATAATATAATTACTTAGATAACATTATTTAGTATAATAACATTACTTATTATAAATACTAAAGTATTGCTTTAGTTGAAAAATACATAAGAATTACTTAGTGTAATGTCTGTGTATTTGTATTTTTACATGTTTCTCTAACCAAGTTACTAGTTTCAAAAAATTGTGCCAGTATGACATAATCTAACATAATTTCTTCTTAGAATAACTACAATAGCAAAAGTACTTGTCCACAGGTTATGTTAAAATAAAGACATAAAATAAAATAGCATAAAACTATGCAGTTACTATGTAGATTTTACAACACATTTATTATTCCTTCCTGATCTCTTTTTATCTCAGCTACACTCATTGTTGCATCCTTCTATTTTCTGGCTGATGTAGAGGACTTCAGGGGTTATTCTTGTTTTCCTCTCAGGCCACAGCATCTTAGCTTTTCCAAGAAGCACATCTTCTATCTCTTGCATTGGTGGTTGCTGTCTCACATGCTCATGTTTTAAACTGTTATGATTTCCTCTTCCAAGAATTCAATAACTAATAGTAGCATTTGTCTTTTCAGCTCTTGATTATGATTTACTTTTTAAAACAAGGAAATGTTAAGCTATTTTTGTTGTTCTTGTTATGGCAGTTTTGGTTTAATTTTCTTCTTCAACAGCTTTGCTTGCTCATAAAAAAGACATTATATTTTTCCACTGACAACTTATTTTTACCTAGAAATATTCTACATTCACTTTTTTCTCATCCTCTGACTGCTAAGTCTCAAAATACTCTTACATTTTTTTTCAATTTAACTACCTCAAAAATAATGATAGTTTTCTGACTGAAATAATTGATTACTTACACAAAATATTTTGAAAATATTCAATTATTCAAATGCATCATACTAATTAGAATTATTTAAATACTCATTTTAAAATTTCTTGATGCTTTTAAAAATTTGCAATAAAAATTCTAAATTTCACACCTGATAAAAATATACATTAAGAGGTCTCTTTTTTAACTTAGTGAATGGCAAAATGCTGTCAGTATTGAAGAAAAAATATGCCTATCATTAGCCAATCAACATCCAGCTTTTCTTAATGGTATTCATGTAACTCATCCAAATCATGCAACAAGTATTTATGTTGCTGAAGTATGCTATGCTTATTCTGGATCTTAGATTATAGCAGTAAATAGACAAATATGCTTGCTTTCATGAAGCTCTTCTTTGGTGTCAAATATTATTAGTTCATTTAATATTTATCAAATAATATATTTATTATTAAATAATAATATAATTAAATAATAATATTTAGTACTTTAACTTGAAACAATATAAGTAGCAGATTTTGTTATGATTTGTCCTGTTATGTCAAACAATTTTTGTGTGTAGATTATAAACCACTAAGATATAATTCACTAGTAATTTATTAAATTCAAGTGACTGAAAATTTAAGAGTATATTAGATTTAGAGTTCACATTTAAAGAGAACTTGAAATAAGCACATTAATTATGAAGATATATTGATCACCTAACAAAAAGAAAAGCTTTGCTACTATTCCATTGCTAAAGATATTTTTGACAAAGTAAAATTGAAGAAACATTCTCTTATCATGAAGAGCCTATCATTGATTTCCTTTGGCAGCCTTTTTAGTGCAGGTTTTCCCCAAACCTCCGAAAGCAATCATTGATATCAAAGGGATTCCTTGTGATGTCAAAAGTCAGCAGTTAAACATATGGCTTTGCCATATTAAATATGTAACTAACTTTTCTTCCCTAAAGCATCAAGGAAAAATGTAACAGTAGTTACTATATATTTTAAGCATTTATAAAACCCAGAATATTTTAAGGAACTGCAACTAACAGATTATGCATCGCTTTTAGTAGGTCTTTTTGCATTCCAGTTAGGTGGATTATGAAGAAAAACACTTCACTGTAAGAGCTTCCAATGTATTCAGATGGAAATATATTGTAATTGAAAAGATAGGTCCATATGCTATGAATTGGCAACAGCTGTTTCACTTTCATCCTATGAGATGAGGGAGGAACAGAAACTAGAACACCTTGATGAATATTAAGATGCTAAGAAATAGGATATTGGCAAGATAATTCTACAGATTTTAAATTCTTTGTGGTAATATCATTAAATCCAATGGCAGAGTAACAAGATAGTACATCCACACAGTACAATTATCTGAAAATTGAAAAACTTCAGTCACTGTAATAGTAGTGTATACATGTGTATACTAATGCAGCTTAAGTTTCCTTGAGTTATTTTACTGAATTAGCCATGTGTCTCAAAACATTACAGACGCAGTCTTAGCAAGGTTGTATATTTAAATATTAATACCAACCAATACATTTTTTTAAAGCTAAAATAGACTCTATGTGGGGTCTTTATCATATAACATAATAGGTAAAATTGTTTACCTGATGAAATGAAGTGCTTCAGGAAGTAGAAAATTATATATTTTGCTTTTTTTATGAGGTAGTTTTGTTCTATAGTCTCAATACAATTTGCATCTGCCTAAGAGTACCTATAAAGTTGCATTAGTGGTTAGGGCACAAGATTTCAAGCCAGATGCCAGGAATCAAAATCAGATTTAACTATTGCCTTGTTTAAGTGAGAAATACTCCATGGGGCCTTCCCAGGACAGACACCCCCCTACCTCATCCTCTGCTTTCGCTCCTCTCTGAAGTACCTAGATAATATCAATAGTATTTAATGCACATTTCCTGAGTTGTTTCACAGATGCTAAAACCCCTATCAAATAGATGATGTTAACTACTTGATGACCAGGAGCACATAGCCCTCAGTCCTATTGGAGCCCCAGGATTGATAATGTTAACCCCTGTGATGCCACCCTGTTACCTCACCATCAACCAATTAGAAAATTGTGCACGAGCTGATCACATACCCTGGGACTCCCCTCCCTCACCTTGCTTAAAAAAAAAAAAAAAATGCTTTCCTGAAATCCATCCAGGAGTTTGGGCTTTTGAGCACTAACTGTCCCAGACTCCTTGCATGGTGCCTTACAAAAACACTGCACTTTCCTTCACCACAACCAGGTGTCAGTAGATTGGCTTTACTGTGCATAAGCTAGCAGACCCAAGTTTGGTTAGGTGACACTTGTGTGAATTTGGGAATGTAACTGAAACATTCTATGCTGAAGTTTAATCATCAACTCTAGATGTATTTGGAGATTTATCATGTTAAGTGTCCAAATACTTGACTCAATTTTGACACGATCTACCCAGAAATAGAATCAGATTCCTCAGGTAAAGGACTCAGCCCCGCAAGGTCCCTTCCACTTCAGAGGCCAATCAAAAGCATTGGTTACTTGTGCTGCTTATCAGCTACAATTTGGAATTTCCAAAGACCCCCCTTCTTGGCTTTGATTAAATAACAGCTCACAGAACTCAGGGAAGCATATTACTTATTAGATAACTGGTTTATTAAAAAGATATAACTCAGGAAAAGCAAGGGAAGAGATGCATAGGGCAAGGTACTTGGAAAGGGTGTGGTGGAGCCTCCATGACGTCTCCAGGCACCCCAGTACCCCAAATCTCCATGTGTTTGGAACCCTGTCCTCTTGGGTTTTTGCAGATTCTTCATTCCATAGTCACAATTGATTAAGCAATTGACAGTTGGTAATTGATTCAACCTCCAAGCCCTCTCCTGTCCCTGAAGGCCAAGAGGGGAGAACTGAAAGTTCCAACCCTCTACTCACACAGTTGGTTCTCCTGGTAACCAGCTCCCATCCTTAGGTGGGGTCCAAAAGTTACCCTCTTAATATAGCAAGAGACATCTTTGTCCCTCTCACACCTAGGAAATTCCGGGATTTGGCGAGCTGTGAATCAGGAACCATGGACAAAATATATTTTGGTCACCTGAATAACTAAACACATATTGTTATTATAAATCACAATATCAAAGCAACAAATGCTTCCAAATAGAAGTTGAGTTAACCTACAAAAAACAGACACTACAGGTTTATTAAACTAAAATATATGCTGAAATAAATCAAAGAGTTGGATGTGTTGGGAGTATACTGTATCAGAAAACCTAGCAGAAATTTAGCACAAAGCTTTGTTTTAATATTTCTACAATATAAGGTAAGAGGGAAATATATTACATTACAAAATGTTCATTGTCTAATAAAAGGGCATTCTAATTTTTCAACAAAAAATGTTTGTTTATTTCTTGCATTAGTATCTCAGAGAAATTCATTACATTAATTGTTCCATAAGAGACTTTGGACAAGACGGCTTTAATACAATTCAATATCGTCTTGATAAATAAAAAGTCTTTTGAAAAATAAACTTTTCTCTTGCAAATATAATATGTATCCTACTAAGTCCATACTGAGAAGAAAAATCATAGCTAATAAACTGGTGGCTAGACTACTAGAACATTGATTCTCAGGATTTTATTTTATTTGCATGCAGCCTTGCTTTGACAGATTGAAGGAAAGAGAAATATGTGAGTATATCTTGGAAAATTAGAGAAAATAGACATATCATAAGCTTGGCCCCAACACTATTTATATGTTGTTTAGGTTTTCCATATTCTTACATATTTCGTATCAACTTGATCAATCTTCTACTGAGCATAGTTTGTCATGTATTTTTAGCGTACTTCTAATTCAGCTCTTTGCATTTCCTTTATATATTGCTTTGTTAAAGTAATTCCTGTGCATTTTGATGTATAGATATTCATATTTGTTGTATTTTCAGTATGAGTTGTGAGTTAGTATTAAAAAGTTCTCTTCTTTTTCAAGTTTAATACTTTTTCTAATATCTATTTTTCTTAATTCCAGGATTGCTAATATTACTTTCTTATTTTGTCCATTTGCCTGATATATCTTTGTATATATCTTTGTTTTTAACCTTTTAAAGTTACTCTGTTTTAGATCTCTCAATTACAACATGCCATTGTGTTTCTGGGTGAATTCTCATCACTTAAAGTATGTTAATTATAGTTTTCTTATGTTTTAAGATAAGATTTTTATAAACATATTTAATATTCTTCTGTTTACATTGTGGAATGAGAGGTTTGAGAAATTCCTAGTTAACAGTATTTTCTTCTGTCAGTGCAGCAAATATGTTTCTTCAGTGGACTTTGTCTGCTTGCTTGTTTGTTTTGGTAGCCATCAGAGAAGCTATGTGTCTTCCAATGTTTTTATTCTTCTTTGTTTGTTTAGCATTACCATAAGTTTTCTTATTTTGCTTATTTTATCACCAAAGGAAATTTCTTTCCTTTTGGAATCTGATCCCCAGAAAGGATATCTTTTCAAGACTTGCCACTTCAAATCCTAGACACTTCTAACAAAACAAAAGGAATTTTTTTCATAATGTGCTATATATGTATATCAAATTATGATGATGTACCCTTTAATTATCTTACAATTTTATATGCCTTAACAGAGCTGAAATTAAATCAAAATATCAACCAAGCAATCAATCATAGGTGCTTTTTCTCAAATGCAATGAACTTTTTTGTTTTTTAAATATTTATTGGAGTACAATTGCTTTACAATGTTGTGTTTGTTTCTATTGTACAGCAAAGTGAATCAGCTATATGTATACATATATTCCACCCCCCTTTTTAATTTCCTTCCCATTTAGGTCACCAGAGCATTGAGTAGATTTCCCTGTGCTATACAGCAGGTTCTCATTAGTTATCTATTTTATGCATAGTATCATTAGTGTATATATGTCAATCCCAATCTCCCAATTCATCCTGCCCCCACCTTTTCCCGTTGGTATCCAGAGATTTGTTCTCTATCTCTGTGTCTCTATTTCTGCTTTGTAAATAAGATCGTCCATACCAATTTTTTCAGTTTCCACATATATGCATTAATATACAATATTTGTTTTTCTCTTTCTGACTTACTTCACTGTGTATGGAAGTCTCAAGTTCTATCCACATCTCTACAAATAACCCAGTTTCATTCATTTTTATGGCTGAGTAATATTCCATTGTATATATGTACCACATTTTCTTTGTCCATTCCTCTGTTGATAGACATTTAGGTTGCTTCTGTGTCCTGGCTATTGTAAATAGTGCTGCAAGGAACATAGAGGTGGCATTTATCTTTTGGAATTATGATTTTCTAGGGGTATATGCTCAGTAGTGGGATTGCTGGGTCTATTGCATGGTAGTTCTATTTTTAGATTTTTAAGGAACATCCATACTGTTCTCCATAGAGGCTGTATCTATTTACATTCCCACCAACTCTGTAAGAGGATTCACTTTTCTCCACACCCTCTCCAGCATTTATTGTCTGTAGATTTTGTAATGATGGCCATTCTGACTGATGTGGGGTGATATCTCATTGCAGTATTGATTTGCATTTCTCTAATAATTAGTGATGTTGAGCATCTTTTCATGTGTTTGTTGGCCGTCTGCATATTTTCTTTGGAGAAATGTCTACTTAGGTCTTCCACTCATATTTTGATTGGGTTTGGGGTTTTTTTGTTTGTTTGTTTGTTTGTTTTGATATTCAGCTGCATGAGTTGTTCATATATTTTGGAGATTAGTCCTTTGTCAATTGCTTAATTTACAGATATTTTCTCCCATTCTGAGGGATGTCTTTTTGTCTTGTTTATTGTTTCCTTTGCTGTGCAAAAGCTTTTAAGTTTAATTAGGTCCCATTTGTTTATTTTTGTTTTTAGTCTCATTACTCTAGAATGTGGGTCAAAAGGGATCTTGCTGTGATTTATGTCAAAGAGTGTTCTGCTTATGTTTTCTCCTAGGAGTTTTATAGTATCTGGCCTTACATTTAGGTCTTTATTCCATTTTGAGTTTATTTTTGTGTATGGTGTTAGGCGGTATTCTAATTTCATTCTTTTATATGTAGCTCTCCAGTTTTTCCAGCACCACTTATTGAAGAGGCTGTTTTTGCTCCATTGTATGTTCTGTCCTCCTTTGTCATAGATTAGGTGACTATAAGTGTGTGGGTTTATCTCTGGGCTTTCTGTTCCATTGATCTATATTTTCATTTTTGTGCCAGTACCATGCTGTCTTGATTACTGTAGCCCTGTAGTATGGTCTAAAGTCAGAGAGCCTGATTCCTCCAGCTCCATTTTTCTTTTCTATTTTTCTCAGGATTGCTCTTGGTGTTTGAGGTCTTTTGTGTTTCCATACAAACTGTAAAGTTTTTTGTTCTAGTTCTGTGAAAAATGTCATTGATAATTTGATAGGGATTGCATTGAATCTTTAGATTACTTTGGGTAATACAGTCATTTTTACAATATTGATTCTTCCAATCCAAGAACATGATATATCTCTCCATCTGTTTGTATTGTCTTTGATTTCTTTCATTAGTGTCTTATAGTTTTCTGAGTACAGGTCTTTTACCTCCTTGGTTAGGTTTATTCCTAGGTATTTTATTCTTTTTGTTGCAATGGTGAGTGGGAGTTTTTCCTTAATTTCTCTTTCTGATCTTTCATTGTTAGCATATAGAAATGCAAGACATTTCTGTGTGTTAATTTTGTATCCTGAAACTTTACCAAATTCACTGATTAGCTCAAGTAGTATTTTTGGTGGCATCTTTAGGATTTTCTATGTATAGTATCATGTTATCTGCAAACAGGGACAGTTTTACTTCTTCCTTTCCAACTTGGATTCCTTTGATTTCTTTTTCTTCTCTGATTGCTGTGGCAAGGACTTCCAAAACTATGTTGAATAGGAGTGGAGAGAGTGGGCATCCTTGTCTTGTTCTTGATCTTAGAGGGAACGCTATCATTTTTTCACCACTCAGAATGATGTATGCTGTGGGTTTGTCGTATATGGCCTTTATTATGTTGAGGTAGGTTCCCTCTATCCCACCTTCTGGAGAGTTTTTATCATCAATGGGTGTTGATTTTTGTCAAAATCTTTTCTGCATCTATTGAGATGATCATGTGTTTTTTATCCTTCAATTTGTTAGTACAGTGTATCACACTGATTGATTTACATATATTGAAGAATCCTTGCATTCCAGAGATAAACCCCACTTGATCATGGTGTATGATCCTTTTAATGTGCCAGATGACTAGATTTAAATAGCTGAGTTTTTTAGGTACATTAGTTCATAGCTTTGTTCCTTAGTCTGAGTGAGTTTCTGGTACCAAGACTTGATGAGTAAAGAAGCTGGATAAAAAGTCTCCCTAAAATCTTAACTGATTAGAGAAATATTATAAAAGCACCACTACCTCCACCTAGGGAATTTACTATTTTAGGACTAGGATTTAGGAAGCCAGAAAGAAAGCAGTGGGATTGTGTGTACATAGATCAGTTCAAGGGGATTGGACTTGGAGAGATAATTTACACAGGAGAGGCACTGAGAAAGATATGACTCTTGGAAGAAAAGTCAGCTTTTCCAACATAGGGGGAAAAAATAGGATAATATCTTGAGGGAGATCACTATGGTGAGTAAGAAAGGAAACAAGACACTTTATGATAGTATGGGGTCCCAGCCACCTCACCCCCTTAGATTAAGTCCCTAAATGGACTATTCTCTGTCATGAGCTTACAAAAATATATGTTTTTAATACTAGCAAATTGATCACAACTTTACACATAAAGAAAATATACTGTGACTAAATAAATTTTATACAAACTCTACAAAAATCAAGTAATATAATATACCAACTTATTGTAGTAATGTGAAGTCCCCCAAAGACATCTTGAATGAACAAGGCTACTTTCTATAAATGGCAGAGCTATACTTGAAAAAATAGTCAGTGTAAGTAATTGTTTGTTGAAGAAAAGGGCAAGCTGGTTACATAGACAATACTCTTACTGGAAGCTAACCCATTACATTACTTCAGCGGCAACTGAGCCAGAGAACCAAAAGAACATAAGCCTTTGACTCACTTGAGGCTGAATTCCTACCTTTCTTCCCTGACACAAATGGCTCAAGCATCACTGTTCTGAAAGGTTCCAGAAGGCTGGTGCAAACAGACAGCAATACACTTTTCCTACCTTTCTCTTTTTAGATACTCCTCAGATCTGTGACATTCTTAAAGACTCTTTATTTTTTTCAACATTGATATTAAAATGTTCCTAGTATCTTTGTGTGCTCTTTATTAGTAAACTTTAAGTTAAATAAGCACATGTATTCATAAAAGTGATCTCTTTGCCTTGGGGATATTTCTTCCATAAATTTGGAACCTATAAAACTAATCAAATAGAAAGATGAAGAAAACTAGGTTTCAGCATCCTAGAGATGTTAAATATTATCTATTTAACAACAATAACATTTTAAACCATCAAAAATATTTCTCTACATAAAATGGATAAAATTACTGTTTAATAAAGCTATATGATAAGGAAATCATACTTGTTTATATACATACATATTCTCATCCATTGTGAAAACATATGGAATACATGTTTTCAATTTAGACTCCCTCACATTAAAGACAGGAAAACAGGCACAGAATATCATTGCATGATGTATATTGTCCTATTTGGTATTTGATCAATTGAGAGTGTTTTCTTGTTTAAAAAACCAATAGAGAACATTCACTTTTTTTCTGAGATAAGTAGCTTGGTGTTCTGTTTATACACAGCAACTTCTCTAATAAAATTGAAAGTAGCTTATGTTTATTCAAATGATAATAAATAAAACTACCATGTGTTTTAGCCATGATAGAATACAAGATGAGTTAAAAAATGGTTTCAATATTACTATTATATCTGATGCCTAAGAAAATAACATGTTACTATGTTAAGAGTATACAACCTCGTTCATCTTAGGCTTTCACAGAGGTTGTGGATCTAGATCTGTCACTCTTTTTGACACAGCTCTGACAACAGCCCTATCCCATAGAATGATGAAAACCTAACGCAATCAGAATTTCTAATCTCCCTGCAATCACACAATCTTTCCTTGAAGCTCTGCCAGGAAGTGTTTCCTCTGAGAACAATGCTCAAACTTTTCATTACACAACTCAAAACCACTTAAACTCATAGCATTCTGGATGCCCACATTTACTCTAAACTTGAAAGACTGAAGTTGAATTCATATGGGGGGGGTCTGAGTCTCAAGAAGAAATTATCAACTTTTTTTTTTCTGTCTTGAAAATTAAATGCTCCATGGATGAGATCATTGCTTTTGTATCAAGTTTGATTTAGTTTTCTGATTTCTTTTGGGACTCTGTGCTTTTGTGGGATGCCATGAATAACTGAATAAAAGGCAAGAATGCAGGGTTCAATTGCTTTAGAAAAAAAAATGGACCCGAGTGTGTATTACTGTTTGTGTGCAACTATGTATACATGTGTGTGCTTGTGAGCATGTTTGTGTGAGTATTTATATGTATGTCATTGTAGGAATTGATGTGTTTATTACATTATTAGGTGATGACATGTAAGATTTATTTATTTATTTTTTTTTGAGATCACTTGAGTGTACTCAAGGACAATGTTGAACTACACTTAAATTCTTCTAAAATAAACCAAACCAAATTTGTGCTAAATATGTTTTCCCTTAAATCCTAATTAAAAGTGACTTTTAAGAAGTTACCATTAAAAAAAAAGAGCTTCTGTTATAATAATCCAACACTACAAATGAAGAACTAACAAACTCTCTCTCTCCATATCCTCAGTGAATCACCCAGTTAGTTTTTTGCCTTAGACCCCAGAGAAAGATTTTAAAGCAAGGGTCAGCACATTTTTTTCTATAAAAAGCCAGCTAGGAAATATTTTTATGCTTTGTGGGTCAGAGGTCTCTGTTCTACCGACTCACCTTTGCCATTATAGCATGAAAGCAAGATGGCTGTATTCCATTAAAACTTTATTTACAAATGAAGAGGTGAGCTGGATTTGGCCTGTGGGCTCTAGTTTGTTTATTTCCATCTTAAAGTAGGAACATATGCAAATTATGGTAAGGTTTAAGGTATCAAATCTAAATATTCTGCATTAATAATAGACTAAAGTAAGCATGCATAATAAACTTATTCTTATTAATAACTGTATATTCACATTGAAGCCTATTAATCTAAAAAGGACACAGTTATAACATTAAGGTTTTTGACATTCATTGGAAATCACTCTGTGTAACAATACTTCTATTTCATTTTTCAGAAAATAAAAACAAAGAACAGAAGAAATTATAAAGTTAATATCAAATTTTAGTTCTCACACTTTTTATGAGGTTCTCACACATTTTAGATTTGATAGTTTTTCTACTTAAAACTTACAAATTTTCTCAAAGCTAAGATAACATTCTTCAGTGATTTAAGTTTTTTTTTTTACATATGTTTCTGCTTAAAAATGAAATGTGATCTATAGGTATATGTTAATAGGAGGTCTAATTCAATATAATATAAAATTACCTGAAAATATAACTTTTTAAAACTTGCAGAGTTTTTGACCACTACATGCAAAGGGTGGAGAGTGTAAAATGATACATGGACGTAGCTATGGGTATACAAAATGGGATACTGTCTATATATACTTACTCTCCACTTTGCCCTTCCTATTGAGTGACTTACAAAACTTCCAACAATTTTATAAATACTTAATCTTTTATTAAATTACATCCCGCCATTAATATCAAGAATGGTTTCTGTCTCTATTACTGAACTCTGACCTTTGCTGACCTTTGTTGACCTTTGTTATGCCATCACAACACATTTTCAAAACTATAACCTGGAGAAATTAAAAGGAGACTTCATATCAACATCCACTGTAACAATAGTCAAACTGATTGGGGAAAGTGTAAATATTGATTTGGTTGGATATTGAATGCAAGTTTTAGTAAAGCCTTACAAGGTGAGATAAAGGCGGAAAAATTTTAAGTACTTTGAAGAACAGCCTTTGCAGGAGATAAGATTTCAAGCTTCTCTCAGACATCTCCCAATAAGGCATTCTGAGCAAACAAATACAGGAAAGATTAGATTTAAGGTGCTTCTATTGAGACCATGCTTATTGTACCAGAGGATTTGAAGGTAACCAGAATTAAACTGGGGGAGAAAGTACTAAGCAAGGTATTGGGATTAGTAAATAAATGACAGATTTCTGATTTAAGAATTCTATCTAACACAGACATTTGTTTGTGGTCACTTTCGTGTGGAAATAACAGGATGCTAGTAGATCTCAAAGCTGAAACCTTTCTGAGGGAACTTGAATCTGGCCTACAATGCCTATGATTTAATCCTTATGGAATTTAATCCTTGGAAATCACCAAGAATTCCCAGACTACAGCAAGAGAAGTTGACTCCAAACCTATGCAGAAAAACTTTTAACACATTCACCTGGAAACATACTTTTTTAAATTATTTTGAAATGATATTTTTTTTTTTTACAAAATCTTGCTAGTATTTTCTGGAATTTGTCCAAGAAAATTTGTTTCAACAAACAATGCTGACTGTACATTCAGAACTTTGTTAGATACTAGCGTATATAAAGGAGTGTGCGTGTGTATGTGTATGAATGTATGTGTGTATGCATGTATGTGTGTTCCTAAAAACCTACAATTTGCTACACTGAAGAAAAATTTTAAAGTATCATTCTGTATTCTTCTCTCAGCAAAAAAAAAAAAAAAAGGCCCTTTCACTATTTGTATGAGTTGTACAAAATCATGGAGAATAAAGAGAATTTTTCACAACTTTTATCCTCTATATCTTTACACTTGCTGATCTTATTTAATTTCACATTTTTTTCAACTATATTATTAAAGATATCTCCTCTCTGGTCAACGTATTTCAGTCTTGCCATGTTTTTTATATCATTTTACAAATTTTAAAATCACTTTACTTAGCTATAATTTATACACAATGACATGTACCCATTTGGAATATGGAGTGGATGAACTTTGATAAAAGTATACATGCATGTAATTACCACAACAAGCATGATATAGACATTTCACCATCCCAGAAAGTCCCCCAGTGACCTTTTGCCATTAATCCCCTCTCCCAACTGTCGACTCAGGCAGTTATCAATTTGCTTTCTTTCACCATGGTTTGGTTTGTCTGTTTTATAATATCACAAAAATAATTTATAAAAAAACATACTCTTTCATGTCCAGGTTTTTTTCACTCACCATATTTTAGAGATTTATTACTGTTATTGTGTGCATAGATAGCATGTTTATTGTAGGCTAGTGTTGCATTGCATGAGTATAACACAATTTGTTTTTCACTCACATCTTGATAGCAAAGTGGGTTGTTTCCAGTTTCAGGCTATGGTGAATAAAGTTTTTATAACAATCTGAACTCAAATTTTTTGTGGACTTAGGAATGCAAGACAGCACTTCAGCACCACACTTGGGGGCCATTTTAAAAAGTGAAATCACCAACAAAAAGCACAAAAATGTGCCACTAAATAAATTTTGAAAGTTATTTACAGTATGAGAGCTGAAACAAGAAGGCAAAACACCTCCATGTCCAACCTCCACTGGGAATGTGCTGGCTCTCCTGCTGGGATTAATTCCATTATAAGAAGAGATATTAGAGAGCTTGCTTCCTCTCACTGTCTCTCCACCACATGCACAGCAGGAAAGGTCATGTGAGGACACACAGCAAGATAGCCACTGTCAACAACCCAAAGAGAGTGCGCTCACCAGACACTGACCTTGCTGGCACCAAGTCCCTATTGTTTAAACTGTCCAGTTTAAAGTATTTTCTGAGCTGACAAATAAATACAGGTTGAGTACTCAATTGTTTTGTTGTTCTGCACATGTCCACTAAATGCCTCCGAAAGAGCTGAGAGTATTTATTTTGAAGTTGCAAATAAATTTTAGTGAGTAGATAAATTTGCACATAGGGAATCCACAAATAATGAGGATCCCATGTGTGTGTGTGTGCGTCTGTGTGTCTGTGTGTCTGTCTGTCTCTCTCTATTGGATTGATACCAGAACTGGGATTGAATTGCTAGGTCACATGGTAAATATATGTTTAATTTTTAATAAGCTGCCAGACTGTTTTTCAATTTATATTTCAGTCAGCAGAGTATGAGATTTCTACCTGCTCTGAATGCTCACATATGTTTGATATTGTCAGTCTTTTTCAGTTTTGCTATTAAAGTGTGTGTGTATGGTTATCTCATTAAAACTTTTTCTTTTACAGATTTATTGGCATATAATGTATGCACAAAACTGCATGTGTGCAAAGTGTACTACACTTTTGAGAAATCAACTTTATTGAGCCACTTTATATTATCAAATGCATCCATTTTCAGTATACAGTTGAATGAGTTTTGATAAATGTATGATCCCATGAAACCACTACTGTCGAGATATTAGACACTTCCATTACCCCCAGAAGTTTTTTATTCTCCTTTGTTCACTTAGTTTCCACTGCCATCCACAAGGTCAAGGTCAAGGTCTCCCATGCTTCTTTTTGAAATGTTATAGTATCTTCCAGAAGTTTTGTTTGTTTTTTTTTTAGTTTTAGTTTTTATGTTTAGATCTATGTGCCATTCATTCCAAGGTAAGTTTTGTGTTGCTGTGAGGTTAGGGTCCCAATTTATTTTCTTCCATGTGAATATCTTTTGTTCATGCAACATGTACTGAAAAGATTATCCTTTTTCCTTACAACTTTATCAACATTCAATTGTGTGGGTTTATTTCTTGATTCTGATTCTTTTTTCTTGAACCTTTTGTCTATCACTACACCAGTATCATGTGCTCTTGAATATTTAAGTGTATAGTAAGACTGAAATCAAGTAATGTAAGTGACACATTCATGTTGGAAGTCATATAAAATTCTATGATTTCATTAAATAATTTATTAATTCAACTTACAATTATGGAATGTTTACTTTGTTTTGCACTGAGAATGAAAAAAGAAAAACATTTTTCAAGATCTCATGGTCCAAATGTAACCTGAACAAGAAATGTTAAAATAGAAATGTATTTCAAATAGGACTAAAACAGGAAATGTAGGACTTAAATTTATCTGTGCAGAGCAGAAATACCTATGAGACTAATTACACCCATAGTGGGACTGTCCATTCTCTTCCTATGACACAATAATTCAAAGGCACAATAAGGTAATCATGCTTGTTAGTTTTGCTGAAAAATAATAAATTCTGGGGCAAGGGGACCACAGAGCAAACATATCTGTTTTAATATGTTAATTAAGACAGTTACATTTAATTAAATGCTGTGTCAATTAAGAATAATATATACCATTAAAAAAACATATTAACATTGGTGGGGGGTGAAGGGGAAACTGAGACGAAGCGAGAGAGTAGCACAGACATATATATAGTACCAACTGTAAAATAGTCAGTGGGAAGTTGTTGTATAACAAAGGGAGTCCAACTCGAGGATGGAAGATGCCTTAGAGGACTGGGGCGGGGAGGGTGGGGGGACTCGAGGGGGGGAGTCAAGGAAGGGAGGGAATACGGGGATATGTGTATAAAAACAGATGATTGAACCTGGTGTACCCCCCCCAAAAAAAAAATTTAAATCCTCTTCTTACAAAAACAATAGAAAAGTGAAATTCAAGGGAAATATTTTTTCAAAGTTCATAATTGTATATATTGTATTTTAAAGATATTTATCCTCATAGCATTTTTCACTTATATAATTCATTTCTTTTTTCTAAAACCTTTTTTGATATATCATGATTTACTTGGCTTCCTAATAAGATGAGCAAACTATTTAGGGCTGGAAATGTACTAATAACTTGGCTGGTGACAAAAATTAATCCATTAATATTGGGTTAGCCAAAAAAGTTTGAGTTTTTCATAAGATGTTACAAAAAATCTGAATGAATTTTTTGTCCAACCCATTAGTATTATTTTCTTTCTTCTATATAGTTCTTTTTTTTAATGGTAATGTTATTAAAAATATGTTCAAATTAAAAAAAAAAAAACCCAAGTGATAAAAGTTAACGTTAATGCCTTATTGACTGTGTATGTTGCAATCTTAAAGGAAGGTAGTTGTCAAAGAAGAGTGAAACTGGGGCGACTAGATGAACTAGGTTGTCACAAACTTAGATTATATATATACAAGAAGGAGGAGGTGAAAGTAGTTGATAATTTAGAACATCATACAGTTGAGGTTCTTAAAGTATTTATGGGAAGGCCATTAGGTTATTATAATTAAGTGTTTGCAAAAGACAGGCAGCCTTTTAAATGCCAATGATGCATCCCTAATTACATATTCCAGAAATTATCTCATTAAACAAGTGAAGTGGATCATGAATGTATTTTGTCCATATTAAAAATCAATGTCTTTGAAAGACTTATGTGAACATTTAGATAGCTAGTACTTCACAATTCTATCAATTATGTATTATTATTTAATTTGAATGCATATTGTGCAGTTAACTTATTCATGAACATTCTTTGAGATGTAGACCTCTTCAAAATTGATCCAATTATAAAAGTCATGTAAAGGTGGAAAACATTTTCATAGTTGTTCACAACATCATCTACCTCAAGCTCAACTTTTTATAAGTTATGGTTATTATTTCAGGGATTCAGTTACATAATTGTTTATATACATGAATGAATAGAGAATAACTTCAAAATATTTTGGTCCTTTGAAGGTAGCCATGTGTCCTATATTTTTGAAAAAATGAAACAGTTTTTTTAGTAAAACAAGTACATAATTCAGGATCCTTGATTTTCATAAAGAAACATTATTTTACTACATATCTGTTACTCAGAGAATGTAAACATTACTTCAATGACCAACACTGAATATCTTTGGCTTTGATACCATCTAATAACATCAAGTATGATTTATCTGCCATGCTCCTATTCTAGATACATAGGAAGGATATAAAAAAAGGTAATTATAATTCAACAATTCTCTCTCCATTTGGGTTAAACTTTGTAATTGAATCAATCCATATCATCTGTATGCTGCATATCTGCTTCTCTTTTTCCACCCTTTCCAGCCTCCACATTCTAATTCACCATTGGGTTGGTCTTAGTAACAATAAAAATGGTAAATATTTATGGAAAAATCATGATGTGCCAAGTGTTCTGCTCAAATTATTCATTAATTAACTCACAACTCTCCAAATTGGGCTGTTTCATCTCTAGAGGCATGGAAAAATTTCTAAGGAAATTGTGTCTTGCAAATTTTAAAGGATTCAATTCCGGGTACAGAACTTTCAAACGTAATAGTCCCTAAAACCACGATTTCTTTAAACGTCTATGTTTATGCTCATTCCCCTATCTTCTTTCCTGTTTCACAATAGTCTTTTCCCATATTAGGAAAAAAGGCAGAATTTGTCATTGACCATTAACCCTATAATGGTTCACAAACAAAATATTTCAAAATATTTGTGTTTATATTAAGAAATGAAAATACAAATAACAAATGACTTTTTTTTTCAAGTCAGATAATATGCAATTTATGATCATCAAAAAGTTTTGAAGGGGGACTTGAAAAATTGTCAGATAATAGGTTGTTAAAAGTAATAACTGAGCACTGGAAAGATCATTTCTCCTACACACACAGAAAAAACAATAGACAATTAACAAAATCATAGCTTTTGTTTAACCCATTAGTGAGTTAAGGTCACAGGAAGTAATCTATCCTGAAATTTGAATAAGGATATATCCTGTCTTTGGATATTGCAAGAAAAGATGCCAGGCACCATAAATGCTGGTAAAAATAATGCAGTTAAAATTGTTAACAAATTGCTATAGACTAAATGCAGGCTAGCATGAGAGTATAGAAATCCTAGGAAACGCTGACCAAAACAGAAATTCACACCCACTCACAGGCTCTTTTCCACAAATTTACCGCTCGCTCACAAGAAACATTGGTGACAAGAGGGGTCCAGACCTGGTGCAGGCCTGGGAGAGTATCAGCCACTGGGGGAAAAGAACAAGCTCCACCCCATATCCTTCACCCTTTGCTCCCCTACAAAGCCTGAAACCACTATGCAGTAAACTGTCAGCCTAAAGGCCATGGGGGAAGATCCACTGTGATTGGGCTAGGGGGAATAAAATCAAACACTTATACTGTTTGGAAAGGAGCAGGAAACCCTCTTTGAACAAGGTTCTTGGAGGTATCCAAGATATTCAACCATTGCATATGTGCAGGATAAATTAGAAAGTCTCATTGTCAAGTCTTAGAGACAGACTCTGAATACAACTTAGGCTGAATGAAACAATAGAAAACACTCTGCTCTCCTCACCCTGCACCAAAATGCCTAGCAAGTTCTAGGAAATATTGAACAGCAGCCCACCACTAATGGCAATACAAGAGAATGAATATAGAATCTTTCTAAAGAGCAGGCACACGGAGAAAGCCTAAAGCAAGGGGTAAAATATAACCTTAAGTAAACCTTAAGTAAAACTCTCAAGCAATCAGCCCCAACCAAAGTACAAGGTAAATCCAGGGGATTTGAAGCCAGTGGTACACTGAGAATAATTCTAAAAACAACCAGAAAAATCTCCTATTGTGGTATTCTTCATCTAAAATGTGACAAGGTTTGAGAGTAGATACCCAGAAAACCAAATGACCCATTATGAGGAAATGGAAGCTAGAGAAGCTGTGTGGTCCTTAAAGAAAAATGGATCAAATCTACTGGATGACTTGGCTACATGCATTAGCAAGTACACACGTGACTATGGCCAGGTAACGGACTCAAAGAATGACTAAGGAGATAAACATGATATTCTGAATAGAAGCTTATAAATAAAATTATTAAAAATTTCCTTAAGCACTTTTCTTTCTAAAAGGAAAGAAAATATGAAAATAAACAACAAACAATGAAGATTAAAGCACAATTTGTGATCTTGTCCCAAAGACTTTGAGTGGAGTCTGTCTCCTTTTGAAGACCATTGCTTTCAAAGGATAGGAGTAAAAAACCTCAGGTTGGGTTCCACAAGTAGGGACAATTTTCTAATATTATAAGTATTTAATTGAGAGAGATGAATTCAGGAACAAATCCCCATAGCTTTCATCACTGTCCTATTGTTATCAATACCTCTTAGTGTTCTTTCCTTTGGGATATTAATACTTTCATTCTTTGATGTTTCTTCCAAAAGACTAGATTGGGTTTTAGGTCACTCAAAGATTACTTAGAAGAAGGTTGAGGAAAAAATACTGGTACATGTTGAAAATAAGACAGGGTGTATTACATGAGTTCTCTGCAATCATTAGCCTTGTTTACTTGTGATAGTGTGGAGTCTAGATTCGCAGGTGATATCCTAGATGCATAGGCAGTCTGTCACTAATTTGTAGGGGAAAAGTTGAGAACCCAAGAAGGATTGGATCTCAGTTTCATTAAATCACTCACCATAACATATTTTAACTAGAAATTAATAACTGAAAGATATTTAAAAGCCTCATATATTTGTAAATTAAGCAATACCTTCTTCTAAGTTACTCATTAGTCAAAGAGAAAAAAAAGGAAAACTATATTTGAATTAAAAATTAAAGTGTAATGTTTTAAAATTTGTGTTGTCTGGGCTTCCTAGGTGGCGCAGTGGTTAAGAATCCACCTGCCAATGCAGAGGTCACGGGTTCAATCCCAGCTCCAGGAAGATCTCACATGCCGTGGAGCAACTAAGCCCGTGTGCCAAAAAAAAAAAAAAAAAATTAAAAAAAAATTAAAAAATAAAATTTGTGTTGTGCAGTTAAATGATAGCACTAAATGCTTCCTTAGAAGAGACAGCTCATATCAACGATGTAAGCCTCTTTTAAGAATCTAGAAGAAAAGTAGAGGAAATTAAATCCAAAACAAGCATAAAGAAATATTAAAGAATAGTCTATTAATAAAATTTAAAACAAAACTAAAAATCTAAAGAAAAGAATCAATGAAACCAAAAACCATTTCTTTGAAAATATCACTAATATTAATAAAATTCTTACTACGGTGAATAGAAACACACACACACACACACACGTATACAAATTACAAATATTAGGAAGGCAGCAGGAGAAATCACATGATACCCTACCTATATTCAAAGTATAATAAGAAAATACAGATATTACTCCACTGATGATGGAGTTTTCCCCCCATAAACTCTCTGTAAATTGAAAATATCACATAAGTTGAAAAAGCATTCAATAAGCTTAACCTACCTAACATCATAGCTTAGCCTAGCCACCCTAAATGTGATCAGAACACTTACATTAGCCTAAAATTGGGCAAATATCATCTAATATAAAACCTATTATATAACAAAGTGTTGAATATTTCACATAATTTAGTGAATACCACATTGAAAGTGAAAAAGAAGAATTGAGTGGGTACAGAATAGTTTTAAGTGTATTGGTTGTTTTCCCTTGTGATCCTCTGGCTTACTGGGAGCTGCCACTGCCCAGTAACACAAGTGAGTATCATACTGCATATCCCTAGCCTGGGAAAATATAAAACTTCAAAACTTGAAGTATGGCTTCTACTAAATGCATATCGCTTTTGCACCATTATAAAGTCAAAAAATTGTAAGTTGAAACATTATAAGTCAGATATGATCTGTATTGTACACAAATTTATGCCCATAAATTTAAAAATTTAGATGAGATTGTATAATTCTTTGAAAGATTCTAATTAGCAATCATCATCTAAGGAGAAATAATAATATGAATACTGGTTCTATATCAAGATGGCTGCATGGGAAGACACAGAGATCACATCTCCTCACAAACAGATGGGTTGCTGGAGGCTAGCGTGGGACCTGAGGCCCAAGAAGACCGGAGGAACCCCAGATCAACCAGGTAGGACCTGGGGGAAGTCAGGGGAAGGGGAAACCAGATGGGACCAGTGCCCCTGGGGGGTGGCTGGCTGAGGGGGGAGGGTCCCGCCTAGAGATACCCTTGGGGGCTGGGGAGATAGGGAAACTGCAACTGGGTTTCTCCTGCCTAGGAGGCCAGGAGATCTGCTAAGCTCCCAGGCCTGGGAGCCTGCTGGGCTCCCCAGTGGGGTCCTCCACTTTGCAAGGCCCCCTGTGGGCTGCCTGGGTCCTGGGTTTGTGGAGGGAGGGAGGAGGGTGAGGAGGTGGAGAGGTGGACTGCTGGGGGTGGGGACTTTGAGATTGGGGGATGGGGAGGGGAGAAGGTGTTTCGCCTGCCCTCTTGACCAGGGAGGTTGACTGGGATCCTGGGCCCACTCCTTCACTCTCCAGGCCCCCGTCCAGCACATGGGTCCTGGGGGAATGGTGGGGGGGGGGGGCGCAGGGAGGGAGAGAGGCAGCCAGTGGTGGTGGGAAGGGATTTCTCCAGGTCAGAAGAATAGGGGCGTCACCACCAGGTATATCTTCCATGCAGATCCTCCACCTTTCAAGACCCCTCTGGGCTGTTGGTCCTAGAAGTACAGGAGGGAAGTGGTGAGGGAGAAGAAGAGAGGTGGAAGTGGGGAGGGACCCCCTGGGATCAGAGGATCAGGGAAGGCTGCTAGGCTCACAGACCTGGTCTTTCACACTCCAGGGCCCCCTCCAGCTGCTTGGACCTAGGAGACTGGGGGACAGGGGAGAGGAAGAGAGGCAAACAGGGACCCTACAAGATGGGGAGATCTGGGGAAGTGCTGCAGGCATTACTGTAGCCCAGTTGGCCCTGGGAAGCCTGTTGGGCATCAGAGTCTAGTCTCCTGATTCCAGTGCCCCCTCCAGCTGTGAGGGTCCTAGGGGAATAGGAGGGAGGGGATGAAGAAGAGAACCCAAGGGAGAGGGATCCTCTGAGATTGGAGGACTAGGGGTGGTGCCTAGCATTTCTCCCACCAACTCGGGACCAGGGAGCCTGCTGGGTACCTGGACCTGGTCTTTGCCCCCAGGACCAGAGGTATTCCTGGGCCCCTCTGCCTCATTGGGCCTAAGCCCCATTCCCCACCAACCCCAAGGACTTTTCTAAGCATAGGCCCTGCCCATTGCCAAACCCCTCCCCTCACCAGCCCTTGTCTAACCCCCACCCCACAGCCAAGGCCTTTTCTGGCTTTTTTTTGTTCTTTTTTTTTTTTTCTTTCTTCCCACTTCCCCACTTCGGCTACTGCAGTTGTTTTACCTTCCAATTGCTGCTCCATCTATTTTTTAAAAAAAAATTTTTCAAACACATCTGTAAGTTTCCTATTCTTATCATATTTTTTATCTGCTATTGCTCTGCTGTTCTCATATTTTTTTTAAATTTTTTTTCATTTTCCAGCTCCACATGGCTTGTGGGATCTTGATTCACAAGCCAAGGGTCAGGCCTGAGCTCCTGAGGTTGGAACTCTGAGTCCAAAACACTGGACTAACAGTGAAACCCAGTTCCCAGGGAATATTCAGCTTAGTGTGGTCTCCCAGAGGTTCTCACCTCAACACTAAGAGCCAGGTATACTCAACAACTTACAAACTTCAGGCCAAACACCTAGTGGGACAGGAAAACAATCCCACCCATCCAAAGTGGGGGGAAAATGAGATGACAAAAAAATATGTCTCAGATGAAGGAACAAGGTAAAAATACACAAGATCAAATAAATGAAAATAGGAAAATTGGTTGAAAAAGAATTCAGAGTAATGATAGTAAAGATAATCCAAAATCTCAATAACAAAAGAGAGAAAATACAAGAAACAGTTTATAAGAACTCAGAAGAACTAAAGAGCAAACAAACAGTAATGGACAACAAAATAAATGAAATTAAAAATACTCTAGATGGTGTAAACAGCAGAATAACTGAGGCAGAAGAATGAATAAGTGAGTTGGAAGATAGAATGGGGAAAATAATTGCCATAGAGCAGGGGGAAAAAAAGAATAAAAAGAATGGAAGACAGTCTCAGAGTGCACCAACATACGAATCATAGGCATCCCAGAAGAAGAAGAAAAAAAGAAAGGGTCTGAGAAAATATTTGAATAAGTTATAGTGGAAAACTTCCCCAACATGGAAAAGGAAATAATTAATCAAGTGCAAGAAGCACAGAGAGTCCCATACAGAATAAACCCAAGGAGAAGTACACCGAGGCACATATTAATCAAACTAATGACAATTAAACACAAAGAAAAATATTAAAAGCAGCAAGAGAAAAGCAACAAATAACATATAAGGGACAACCCATAAGGATAAGAGCTGACCTTTCTGCAGAAACTCTGCAGGCCAGAAGGGAGTGGCAAGATATATTGCAAGTCTTGAAAGACAGAAACCTACAGCCAAGAATACTCTACCCAGCAAGAATCTCATTCAGATTTGAGGGAGAAATCAAAAGCTTTCCAGACAAGCAAAACTTAACAGAATTCAGCACCACCAAACCAGCCTTACAACAAGTGCTAAAGGAACTTCTCTAAATAGGAAACACAAGAAAAGGAAAACACCTACAAATACAAACCCAAAACAATTAAGAAAATGGTAATTGGAACACACATGTCAATAATCACTTTATATGTAAATGGATTAAATGCTCCAACCAAAAGCCACAGACTGAACGAATGGATACAAAAACAAGACCCTTCTATATGCTTTCTGCAAGAAACCCACTTCAGACCTAGGGACACATACAGATGGAAAGTAAGGGGAGACAAAAAGATATTCCATGCAAATAGAAATCAAAAGAAAGCTGCAGTAGCAATACTCATATCAGACAAATTAGACTTTAAAGTAAAGACTATTACAAGAGACAAGGAAGGACACTCCATAATGATCAAGGGATCCATCCAAGAAGAACATATAACAATGGTAAATATTCATGCACCCAACATAGGAGCACCTCAATACATAAGGCAAATGCTAACAGACATAAAAGGGGACATCGACAGTAACACAATAATAGTAGGAGACTTTAACACCCCACTTACATCAATGGACAGATCATCCAAACAGAAAATAAATAAGGACACACAAGCTTTACATGACACACTAGACCATCTCGACTTAATTGATATTTATAGGACATTCCATCTAGAAACTACAGAATACACTTTCTTCTCGAGTGCACATGGAACATCCTCCAGGATAGATCACATCTTGGGTCACAAATCAAGCCTTGGTAAATTCAAGAAAATTGAAGTCATGTCAAGCATCGTCTCTGATCACAACACCATAAGACTAGATATCAATTACAGGAAAAAAATGTAAAAGATACAAACACATAGAGACTAAACAATACACTATTAAACAACAAAGAAATCTCTGAAGAAATCAAAGAGGAAAATAAAAATGTATCTAGAAACAAATGACAATGAAAACACAACAACGCAAAACCTATGGGACGCAGCAAAAGCAGTTCAAAGAGGGAAGTCTATAGCAATACAGTCCTACCTCAAGAAACAAGAAAAATATTGAATAAACAACCTAAACTTATGCCTAAAACAATTAGATAAAGAAGAACAAAAAAACTCCAAAGTGAGCAGAAGGAAAGAAATCATAAGGATAAGATCAGAAATAAATGAAAAAGAAATGAAGGAAACCATAGCAAAGATCGGTAAAACTAAATCTGGTTCTTTGAGAAGATAAACAAAACTGATACACCATTAGCCAGACTCATCAGGAAAAAAATGGAGAAGACGAAAATCAACAGAATTAGAAATGAAAAAGAAGTAACAACGGACACCACAGAAATACAAAAGACCATGAGAGACTATTACAAGCAACTATATGCCAATAAATTGGATAACCTGGAAGGAATGGATAAATTCTTAGAAAACTTCAATCTTCAAAGACTGAACCAGGAAGAAACAGAAAATATGAACAGACCAATCATAAGTATGGAAATTGAGGCTGTGATTACAAATCTCCCAACAAACAAAAGCCCAGGGCCAGATGTCTTCACAGGCAAATTCTGCCAAACATTTAGGGAAGAGCTAACATCTATTCTTCTCAAACCCTTTCAAAATATAGCAGAAGGAGGAACACTCTCAAACCCATTCTGTGAGGCCACCATCACCCTGATACCCAAACTAGGCAAAGATGTCACACACACACACACACACACATACACAAACACAGGCCAATAGCACTGATGAATTTAGATGCAAAAATCCTCAACAAAATACAAGCTAAGAGAATCCAACAGCATATTAAAAGGATCATACACCATGATCAAGGGGGGTTTATCCCTGGAATGCAAGGATTTTTCAATATACACAAATCAATCAATGTGATACATCATATTAGCAAATTGAAGGATAAAAACCATATAATAATCTCAATAGACGCAGAAAAAGCTTTTGACAAAACTCAACATCCATTTATGATAAAAACTCTCCAGAAAATGGGCATAGAAGGAAATTACCTCAACATAATAAAAGCAATATATGAGAAACCAAAAGCCAACATTGTTCTAAATGGGGAAAAACTGAAATAATCCCTTCTAAGAACAGGAACAAGACAAGGGTGCCCACTCTCACCATTATTATTCAACATAGTTTTGGAAGTGTTAGCCACAGCAATCAGAGAAGAAAATGAAGTAAAAAGGAATCCAAAGTGCAAAAGAAGAAGTAAAATTGTCACTCTTTGCAGACACGATATTATACACAGAAAACCCTAAAGATTCTACCAGAAAACTGCTAGCACTAACCAATGAATTTAGTAACATAGCAGGACACAAAATTAATGTGCAGAAATCTCTTGCATTCCTTTACACTAACAATGGAAGAGCAGAAAGAGAAATTAAGGAAACTCTCCCATTTACCATTGCAACAAAAAGAATAAATACCTAGGAATAAATCTACATAAGGAGGCAAAAGACCTGTACCTGGTAAACTATAAGACAGTGATGAAAGAAATTAAAGATGATACAAACAGATGGAGGGACACACCATGTTTTTGGATTGGAAGAAACAATATTTTGAAAATGACTATCCTACCCAAAGCAATTTACAGATTCAACACAATCCCTATCAAATTACCAATGGCATTGTTCAAAGAACTAGAACAAGAAATCTTACAATTTGTATGGAAATGCAAAAGACCCCAAATAGCTGAAGCAACTTTGAGAAGGAAAAATAGAGTTGGTGGAATCAGGCTTCCTGGCTTCAAACTATACTATGAGGCTACAGTATGGTACTGGCACAAAAATAGAAAGGAAGATCAATGGAATAGAATAGAGAACTCAGAGGTAAACCCAAGTACATATGGGCACCTTATCTTTGACAAAGGAGGCAAGAATATACAATGGAAAAAAGACAGCCTCTTCAATAAGTGGTGCTGGGAACATTGGACAGCTACATGTAAAAGAATGAAATTTGAACACTTTCTAACACCATACACAAAAATAAACTCCAAATGGATTAAAGACCTACATGTAAGGCCAGACACTATCAAACTCCTAGAGGAAAACATAGGCAGAACACTCTATGACATCCATCAAAGCAAGATCCTTTTGGACCCACCTCCTAGAATCATGGAAATAAAATCAAAAATAAACAAATGGGGCTTCCTAGGTGGCGCAGTGGTTAAGAATCCGCCTGCCAATGCGGCGGTCACGGATTCGATCCCAGCTCCAGGAAGATCCCACATGCCGCGGAGCAACTAAGCCCGTGTGCCCAAAAAAAAAAAAAAAAAAAAAACCAAATAAATAAATAAATGTATAAAAAAATAAATAAACAAATGGGACCTCATGAAACTTAAAAGCTTTTGCACAGTGAAAGAAACCATAAACAAGACAAGAAGACAACCTTCAGAATGGGAGAAAATACTTGCAAATGAAGCAATTGACAAAGGATTAATCTCCAAAATACATAAGCAGCTCATTCAGCTTAATACCAAAAAAAGCAAATAACCCCATCCACAAATGGGTGGAAGACCTAAATAGCATTTCTCCAAAGAAGACATGCAGATGGCTAACAAACACATGAAAAGATGCTCAACGTCACTAATCATTAGAGAAATGCAAGTCAAAGCCAGCATGAGGTATCACCTCACACTGGTCAGAATGGCCATCATCAAAAAATCTAGAAACAATAAATGCTGGAGAGGGTGTGAAGAAAGGGGAACATTCTTGCACTGCTGGTGGGAATGTAAGCTCGTACATCCACTATGGAAAAGAGTCTGGAAGTTCCTTAAAAAACTAAAAATGGAACTAACATATGACCCAGTAATCACACTTGTGGGCATATACTCAGAGAAAACCATAATCCAAAAAGAAACGTACTGTAATGTTCATTGCAGCACTATTTACAATAGCCAGGACATGGAAGCAAGGTAAATGCCCAGCAACAGATTAATGGATAAAGAAGATGTTGCACATATGTAGAATGGAATATTACTCAGCAATAAAAAGGAATGAAATTCAGCTATAGGTCATGAGGTGGATAGACCTAGAGACTGTCATACAGAGCGAAGTAAGCCAGAAAGAGAGAAACAAATACCATATGCTAACATATATATAAGTAATCTAAAAAAACTGTACTGATGAACCCAGTGACAGGGCAAGAATACAGATGCAGATGTAGAGAACGGACTGGAGGACATGGTATTGGGGGAGGGGGAGTTGCGAAGGCGAAGCTAGGACGAAGTCAGAGAGTAGCATAGACATAGATACACTACCAAATGTAAAATAGATAGCTAGTGGGAAGTTGCTGTATAACAAAGGGAGATCAACTCAATGATGGGTGATGATTTAGAAGGCCAGGACAGGGAAGGTGGGAGGGAGTTGCAGGAGGGAGGAGATATGGGGATATATGTATAAATAAAGCTGATTCACTTTGCTGTACCTCGAAAGCTGGTACAAGAGTGTAAAGCAATTCTATTCCAATAAAGAGTTTAAAAAAAAAAGAAAAAGAAAACCCTAGACTCTGATGACCTTCTTAGTGAGTTTTATCAAATATTTAAAGAAGAAAATGTACAAATTATTTATATGCTCTTCCAGAAAATAAAAGGGGAGGGAGCTTTTTCCAAATTATTTCAGAGGACTATCATTACCTTAATTTTTTTTATATGAATGAAAAAGTTACAGATTGATGTCCCTTATGAACACACTTTCAAAATTCTTCAATAAAATACACCAATATATAAAACATGAAATCCAGTAATATATAAAATACAATACAATACCTCATAACTAATTTTTGGTTTATCCCAGGAATATAAGGCTGATTCAACACCTAAATGTCAACGTAATTCACCATACTAATAGATAAAAGATGAAAACCTTATCCTAATAAATGCAGCAAAATTCTCTAACAAAATTCAACATTTACTAATGATAAAAAATCTAGGCAGCCTAGGAATAAAAGAGAATATCCTCAGCCTGATATACAGAACCAAAAACAATAACATACAAAGACTGCAGCTAATATTATAATTGATAAAAGACTAATCAGTTTTTCCCAAAGCTTGAAACAATGTAAGGATATCTACTCTCAGCACTAAATAAATATCTCTATTTAATACCATACTGAAGGTCCCAGCTGGTACAATTAACCAAGAAACATAAATATAAGATTATATACTAGAAAGGAAAAAAAATTTCTATTCACAGCTTGCTTATGTAGAAAATGCCACAAAATCTACCCCAAAAGTTATCTAAATAATGAGAAAGTTTAATAATATCACAGCATGCAAGGTCAATATGCCAAAATTTATTATATTTTAAACACTAACAATGACTAATTGAAAACTAAAGACTTTACTGTACCATTTCCTGTAATACAAGTACCATGAAATAGTTGTAAGTCTCTTAAGATATATGCAAAGACCCATATGCTGAAAACTACAAAACACTGCTGAAGGAAATCAAAGGAGACCTAAATGAATAGAGATGTGCACTGTGTTCATGGATTGGAGGTCCCCATAGTGTGAAAATATCAATGTCAGCAGTCTGAACTATTGCGATCCCAATAAAAATCCAGGCTGGATTTCCCTTTGTAGAAATCAATAACCCCTTCAAAAGTAACTAGAATAGCCAAAATATATTGAAAAAGGACAAAGCTGTAGGGCTTAAACTGCAAGATATCAAGATGCAATCTAAAACTACAGTAGACAAGACAGTTTGTATTGGCAAAAGAATAGACACATAGACCAACAGAATGGAATAAAGAGTCCAGAAATAAATTGATATATGTGGTAAATTAATTGTCAATAATTTTGTGAAATTCTGGCAAGGATGCAGAGTAACTGAAACTCTCACACATTGTGAGTGGGAATGCAAGCTAACACAGTAACTTTGGAAAAAATGTGAATATCAATTATAAAGTTAAATATGCACCTAAAATATGATCCAACAATTCCTGTTCTAAATATTAAGTGAAGTGAAACTTTATGATTATGCAAAAATGTGTATGAGAATGTTATAGCTCATTTAGTAATAATTGCAAAAAACTGAAAACACCCCAAATACCCTTCAATAGGTTAACAGATAAACAAAACCATTAAGGTATATCCATGAATGGGATTACTCAGTAATAGTAATAATAAAATATTGATATATGCAACATATCTAAATCTCAGGAAAAGGCAAAACTTTATATAAAGAAACAGATCAGTATGCTTCCTGGAGGCTGTGACTGGGCGGACTTTTACCTGCCAAAGTGCACAGGGAAATTTGGGATTTGGGGGAGAATGATAAATTTGTTCTATAAGTGGTGGTTACATGACAGTGTTTATCAAAATTCACAGAATTGCATACTCAAGTGAAACTTTACAATCTATAAATAATACCTTAATTAAAAATGTAAAAGAATCCATTGATCAAGTAATGAGTGACTTTCATAAAAATCTCGGAAGGAATTTTAATAATTATGTGACATTGCCATAATAAAATCCCTTTCATTTCCACCTACTTATTTATTTGAACACCATTTCCTAGTGCTTAATTATAAAAATGAAACATAGCAATAAAATTTAACCTAAGTCTCTCTTATTCCAGCATTAAGTGATAGTCATGGATGCACAAATTAATTGTGAAGCACAAAATTCTACTTCATCTATTTCATTAATAGATATATTTCAAAACAGTTTATTCATGTATAATGTTTATCTATTAAAAAAGTAATATATTGACATTTTGTGAATTAATATATTAACATCAATGAAACAAAAAAATTATTTTGAGAAGTTTGAGAAATTATTTTGAGAATTACTTGAGAAGTTTTCTCTAAAACTAAGCTTATATATGATTGATAATATAGTAATGTTTAAATATTATGTAATATTAATATATATAGTGTATAATATGCATTCATAAAATACATATCAGTATCTAATATAGATGACATGTGTTTATCCTATTATTTATTACCTTATCACATTATTTCAAATTTATGTGATATATTAATACATAATACATGTTAATATATAAATGCTAATAATATCATTTGTCACTATATCATTAGAAATGTATGCTATTGTGATAAATGAGAATATTAATCATAAAATATGGCATTAGGATAAAATTTTATTGAAAAAATGGAATACAAGAACAAGTTCTATTTTCCCTGTTTTGTAGTTAAAGCAAAAGAAAGCAAAAAAGAAATCAAAAACAGAGGATTAGAGAATTAATTACTTTGATCACTGTCACTTAGTAGAGGGCAATGCCAGGACCAATCCAAATCTAGGTAACACTAACACCCACGTTCTCATGTTCTTCTTTGACATACAGGGAGAGTTTTCAGGGAGAATCTATACAGGAAATAGACATAAATGGAGGTCCTTTGGGGTTTGTCACTAAAAGTATTTATGTTATATACTTTGTATTATCTTTCAATTCATTTTATATAAAAGTCCTCTATTACTAATTCTTTTCAGAGTTAACCTGAATAAAAAAATTGTCTATCTTAATCAATGTGTTACCTCAAGTGGCTTGTGTTTCTGTTGTCTTCATTGTTTGTATTTGTTTTTTTTCTTTTTGCTTACAACTGAAATTATATAACCTGTCATTTTCACTTTTCCCTTTCCTGGTAGGAAGTTTGAAATAAACATGAGGATAAGCTGCTAAAGACTGCTTCACCTAGAGTTGTAGATGTTCCTCACTGTATAGATGCTGAACACACATATGGGTATCTTTGTGTATTTGAAAGATTTATAAGAAACATATACAGTATTATATTTATATTTCTTACTTAATGGATTTTAATTAATTAATCGCAATAGCCCTATAAGCATTATTTTCTATTTTAAATAACAAGTAAATATCAAAATAATTTTTCATTGTTCTCATTTATTAAATGACCTTTTTATCCATATTACTAAGTCAATCTTACACTGAAGATTAACTGTAGACCACCTCAAATTATCTTGGGAGTAAGTGAAAAGCAAACAAACAAACAAAAGATCTTGCAGCCTTTAAACTATAATGAAAATTTGCAGCCTTGAAAGTGGGTAGAAGGAAAGAAAATACTTTGTTTTTAAACATTATTTTCCTTTTCTTTAAATATGATGTATAGATTCTAATATGCTATTATAACAGGCTGAAATGAAATCTACTTTTTTTATGTCAAATTTGAATTTCAGAAACAGACTACTTAGTGAACCTCGAATGTCAGAAGTTGATATAAAACAAATGTGGAAAGGTCTCTCTAAATGTCACACCCTATTCTTTTAAAACCAGAATTAGATTAATTTAGCTCATTAATTAACTGATGATATTTTGCACAGCAACAATTTGTATAGGAAATCAAAGTCACTATTTTAGTGTGCAAAGAACTAGAAATATAATTTCCTGTCTTTTAAAAGTGAATCATTAGTATTACATACTAATTTCCTCTTAAATGCCTACTTGAATAAGAGAAAGTTCCCAAGGGCAATAACTTTCTTTAATTTTACATTTTCATAAACATAATTTGACAGAAAAAGACCATTAGTAAATAAAAAATTAATTTTTAGGGTAATCTTATATTTCCTGTTTTTATTCCAATTTTAAAGAGATTATAGAATTAACATTTTTCATGTAAGCAAAAGCATTTAAAATTAATATGCTTTTATTTCTTAAATGCTTTTTAAAAACCTGTAAAGCAAAATCCATGAACATTAGTGAAATGCAGGATAGCCTGTTTTACTATTTGTGAAGTTTGACCAAAAATTACATATCACAGGTGTCTTAATTAGAAATCTGAAAGATATTGACATAAAACTATGCAAACGTCCCTGGGACTTTATATAATTTCACTTCTTTAATTCATTTTTATAAAACATAATGGATACTTTAAACATTTTTTCCTACTGAGTTTATTACTTTTAAGGAGAAACATACTGTGTCAATATAATGTAAAGTTTTTTGGAAGAAACCTTTTTTATGTCTCCGTTAGTCAATCTAAAACTTTATTATTTCAAAAGCAGATGATTCTTCTAAGCAAATATTTTATAAAATGTAGTCAATTTCCAGGATAAAATAATAACAATAGAATCAGAAGGTAAGAAAGTGACTTAAAGGTCATCCTGAACATCTTTCAAAGGAGCTAGTGACTTTTCAGGCTTCCTGCCACCACCCCCCTCAAGTGAAATCAATCTCTAATTGATCCACACATTTGTGTGCAGTTGATAGGAAATAATCATTCCTATCTCTATTTTGTAAATGACAACTTGCCTTTCCTGCTTTCATCATTCTACAAAACCTATATGTAAATGGACTATATATTTTAGATGATAACTTTTATTATATTTCTTTTTTCAAATACTTATATTCACAGTGAATAATTGTTAGTCTATGATTACAAATTTTCTTAGATAGTTCTAACTGAATTTAGTTTTATTATTTTTCTATGTCCCATATGCAAGCTAAATGCCTAGCACAGGCCAGCTTCACTTAAAATATCTGGAACGGGAGGAGGTCCCAAATGGCACCATGTACTAGACAAGTGTTTTCCAAACCTTCCGTCCTTCTCTACAACAGGTCGTTGGTGATTCTGATGTTCATCATGGCATAGACACAGAGACTAAAGAGTTCAATGTCATTACTTACCTAAGAGCCACCTGAGGTTGGACAAGGAAAGAGAGCAGGCTACACTGCCTTTTATGACCACATTTCTTACTTCCATGAGCATATAACCTTATTCAAATGTACAAATTTCACATGTAACAGCTCAAAGGAGAAAAAGTATTAACAATATGTATAAAATATGAAGTGTCATTGGAAAAAAAGGGGGGTGTCTATCCCAATCTCACAATTTAAGGTAAACACCCTCAAATATTAAAAACCTTAAAAAGTGGTTGTATTGGACCACTCTGTGGGTTCTAACCTTGTATCCTGGGGCTAAGGTCTGCAACCATTTTCAGAAGCATGTTTTTCTTTAACCTCATTGTGGCTTTCAGTATCCACCAGAGATGGTCTTGATCTTGAATCCATCACCTGGAAAGATACAGAGTAATTATTCCTTAAAAAATTGATCCAGAGATTCCAGAGGGGGGACAATATTTGTGGTCTTTGGAACCAATATCTCTAAAAACCATTAGGAGGGTGTGGGAAAATGAATGGCATTGCATGTATAGCAGAAGAATTTCAACTGGACCCCATGGTCCATAGTGGGCATGTGGTAAGGGAAATTCCAAATTTTTGTTTCCTTTGACTCTTACTACCAGCTGATTTGCAGCTACATTTCTTTATTCTTTGGTTGTTCAGCAGGATAACTTCACACACACACACACACACACACACACACACACACACACACACGCAGACACTCATCGGTGTCCCAGAAATATTACAGTTTAAACCATATTGAAGAAAATAAATGTTTTTATAAATGGATTTTAACTGACCATGCTCACATGAAGTTACTATTAATATTTCACATTGTTAGTGTGTAGCAATTAGATATTTATGGATTAGTTTTGTCTTCCAACAATTATCCCCAAACTGAACATTTCTCTCTATCCATTCAAGTTTTGCTTCATAAAACATAGTCATTATTAAAAATACAGCTTGTGTCTATTTAGTATTAAGATTATAGGCTGATGTTTTAAATGTATTTTTTTCTATTACGAATAATAACTGATTACGGTAACTAAGTAGAAAAAATTATAATTTTTTTCAATTTGTTTGATAGATGGTTACCTCATTTACCAAGAGAATATTTGTTGATTCTAACACAATGATTAAGGATACAAACTTTGCAGCATAGGTTACAATATTTTTGTACCTACTTTGTATTTTGCTTCAGTGCTTCTATGAAGCAGTGGGTGGGTGTGTAGCAGAAGGCTCAATATCACTGCTGGAAATACATGAATGACTAGATAACATCATATTCCATATTTACAGCTTATCATTGAGCATTTGATCACAGAAATATAATCATGAGAAATGATATAAAAGATACGACTTACTACAGAGATTTGACCTCACAAAAATGTGGAAGCTGGGCTTCCCTGGTTGCTCAGTGGTTAAGAATCCACCTGCCAATGCAGGGGACAGAGGTTGGATCCCTGGTCTGGGAAGATCCCATGTGCTGCAGAACAACTAAGCCTGTATGCCACAACTACTGAGCCTGTGCTCTAGAGCCCACAAGCCACAACTACTGAAGCCCATGCACCTAGAGCCTGTGCCCTGGAAGAGAAACTATGGCAATGAGAAGCCCGTGCACCACGACAAAGAGTAGCCTCTGCTCACCACAACTAGAGAAAGCCTGCACACAGCAACGAAGATCCAATGCAGCCAAAAATAAAATGATTACACAGATCATATGCAGTCATTGCTTTTTTATCAGGAGCTGGGCCTGAGGTCAGCTGAGCAAATGGCTCTGGAGGGAAGGTGAATGTAAAGTAGGGGCAACTAAGGACAAATGGAACATGGAAGGATGATTTGGAATCTGTGCCAGTTTCTCATTGCCTCCCAGCCTCCATCCTCATGTTGCAGGTGACATGCAGGAGATGCTATCACCACAGAGATAAGCACTTGAACCAGGAACCAAGGAAAATGAAGGAAGATATCCAGCAGGACAGAGAAGCTGAGAGCCTGGCTACTGCTATTCAAGTTGTGTACCCTACCCTAATAGTTGAAAAAGTTTAAAGAGTAAATACAGTGGGAACTAAAAGAGCTCTAAGATGAGCTGTGGCCCCACAGCAATCAAGTAAAGCTGCAAATCAGCGACAAAGTTCATGAGCTGCATGAGAACACAGCACACTACACCAAACTTCCAAGCATAAAAAGAATATGTCAGTCCTTCACATTTCAAATGATGTTCAAAACGTCTTCTGTGACCCATTCTACCCTGAAACTACGTAGCACAGGTTATGCCTAGGAAGTGCAGTTCTGGTTTAAGTTGAAACATTTCAAATCTACCACATCCCACATTATTTCAACATGCCATCTATATATTTATTTTTAAAAACATACTTAACTTCCAAATAAACACAACAATGAAATCTCAATTCCAGGAAATTTTTTTATTTGAACTTTTATTGAGAATCAGTTAACAGACAATAAACTGCATATATTTAGAGTGTACAATTTCATATCCCAATCTCCCAATTCACTCCCCCCCCAACCCTCCCCGCCTTCCCCACTTGGTGTCCATATGTTTGTTCTCTACATCTGTCTCTCTATTTCTGCCTTGCAAACCAGTTGATTTGTACCATTTTTCTATAGTGCATATATATGTGTTAACACACAGTATTTGTTTTTCTTTTTCTGACTCACTTCACTCTGTATGACAGTCTCTAGGTCCATCCATGTCTCTAAGAATGTCCCACTTTCATTGCTTTTTATAGCTGAGTAATATTCCACTGTATATATGTACCACCTCTTTTTTATCCATTCATCTCTTCATGGACAGTTAGGTTGCTTCCATGTCCTGGCTATTGTAAATAGTACTGCAATGAACATTGGAATGCATGTGTCTTTTTGCATTATGGTGTTCTCTGGGTATATGCCCAGTAGTGGGATTGCTGGGTCATATGGTAACTCTATTTTTAGCTTTGCAAGGAACCTCCATACTGTTCTCCATAGTGGCTGTATCAATTTACATTCCCACCAACAGTGCAAGAGCATTCCCTGTTCTCCACATCCTCTCCAGCATTTACTGTTTGTAGATTTTCCGATGATTTCCATTCTAACTGGTGTGAGGTGATACCTCATTGTGATTTTGATTTGCATTTCTCTAATAATGAGTGATGTTGAACAGATTTTCATGTGCCTCTTGGCCATCCCTATGTCGTCTTTAGAGAAATGCCTATTTAGGTCTTCTGTTTTTTGATTGGATTGCTTGTTTTTTTTGATATTAATCTGGATGAACTGATTATATATTTTGGAGATTAATCCTTTGTCTGTTGATTCATTTACAAATATATTCTCCCATTCTGAGGGTTGTCTTTTTGACCTGCTTAGAGTTTCCTTTGCTGTGCAGAAGCTTTGAAGTTTCATTAGGTCCCACTTATTTACTTCTGTTTTTATTTCCATTACTCTAAGGGGTGGATCAAAAAAGATCTTGCTGTTATTTATGGCAAAGAGTGTTCTTCCTACGTTTTCCCCTAGGAGTTTTAGAGTGACTGCCCTTACATTTAGGGCTCTAATATATTTCCTGTTTATTTTTGTGTATGGTGTTCTAATCTCATTCTTTTACATGTAGCTGACCAGTTTTCCCAGCACCACTTATTGAAGAAGCTGCCTTTTCTCCACTGTATAACCTTGCCTCCTTTGTCACAGATTAGCTGACCATAGTTTATTTCTGGGCTTTCTATCCTGTTCCATTGATCTATATTTCTGTTTCTGTGCCAGTACCATACTCTCTTGATCACTGTAGCCTTGTAGTATAGCCTGAAATCAGGAAGCCTGATTCCACCAGCTCCGTCTTTCCTTCTCAAGATTGCTTTGGCTATTCGGGGTCTTTTGTGTTTCCATACAAATTGTAAAATTTCTTGTTCTAGTTCTGTGAAAAATGCCATTAGTAATTTGATAGGGATTGCATTGAATCTGTACATTGCTTTGGGTAGAATAGTCATTTTCACAATGTTGATTCTTCCAATCTAAGAACATGGTATGTGCCTCCATCTGTTTGTGTCATCTTTGATTTCTTTCATCAGTGTCTTATAGTTTTCTGAGTACAGGTCTTTTACCTCCTTGGTTAGGTTTATTCCTAGGTATTTTATTCTTTTTGTTGCAATGGTGAATGGGATTGTTTCCTTAATTTCTCTTTCTGATCTTTCATTGTGAGTGTATGGAAATGCAAGAGATTTCTGTGTGTTAATTTTGTATCCTGAAACTTTACCAAATTCATTGATTAGCTCAAGTAGTTTTCTGGTGGCATCTTTAGGATTTTCTATGTATAATATCATGTCATCTGCAAACAGGGACAGTTTTACTTCTTCCTTTCCAACTTGGATTCCTTTGATTTCTTTTTCTTCTCTGATTGCTGTGGCAAGGACTTCCAAAACTATGTTGAATAGGAGTGGAGAGAGTGGACACCCTTGTCTTGTTCCTGATCTTAGAGGGAATGCTTGCAGTTCTTCACCATTGACAATGACATTTGCTGTGGGTTTGTCGTATATGGCCTTTATTATGTTGAGGTAGGTTCCCTCTATCCCACCTTCTGGAGAGTTTTTATCATAAATGGGTGTTGAATTTTGTCAAAAGCTTTTTCTGCATCTATCGAGATGATAATGTGGTTTTCATCCTTCAGTTTGTTAATATGGTATATCACATTGATTGATTTGTGTATATTAAAGAAACCTTGCCTTCCAGGGATAAACCCCACTTCATCATGGTGTATGATCCTTTTTATATGTTGTTGGATTCTGTTGATCAGTATTTTGTTGAGGATTTTTGCATCTAAATTCATCAGTGATATTGGTCTGTAATTTTCTATTTTTTTTTTTTAGTATCTTTGTCTGGTTTTGGTATCAGGGTGTTGGTGGCCTCATAAAATGAGTTTGGGAGTGTTCCTTCCTCTGCAATGTTTTGGAAGAGCTTGAGAAGGATGGGTGTTAGCTCTTCTCTAAGTGTTTGATAAAATTCACCTGTGAAGCCATCTGGTCCTGGACTTTTGTTTGCTTGGAGATTTTTTTTCACAGTTTCAATTTCATTACTTGTGATTGGTCTGTTCATATTTTCTATGTCTTCCTGATTCAGTCTTGGAAGGTTATACCTTTCTAAGAATCTTTTCATTTCATCCAGGTTGTCCATTTTATTGGCATATAGTTGCTTGTAGTAGTCTCTTATGGTGCTTTTTATTTCAGCAGTGTCTGTTGTAACTTCTCCTGTTTCATTTCTCATTTTATTGATTTGAGTTCTCTCCCTCTTTTTCTTGATGAGTCTTGCTAGGGGATTATCAATTTTATTCATCTTCTCAAAGAACCAGCTTTTAGTTTTATTGATTTTTGCTATTGTTTTCCTTGTTTCCATTTCATTTATTTCTGATCTGATCTTTATGATTTCTCTCTGTCTACTAACTTTGAATTTTGTTTGCTCTTCTTTCTCTAGTTTCTTTAGGTGTAAGGTTAGATTGTTTATTTGGGATGTTTCTTGTTTCTTGAGGTAGGATTGTACTGCTCTCAACTTCCCTCTTAGAACTGCCTTTGCTACATCCCATAGGTTTTGGATCGTTGTGTTTTCATTGTCATTTGTCTCTAAGTTTTTTTTTTATTTCCTCTTTGATGTCTTTAGTGATCTCCTGGTTATTTAGTAACATATTGTTTAGCCTCCATGTGTTTTGTTTTTTACAGGTTTTTTCCTGTAATTTATTTTTAATCTCATAGCATTGTGGTCAGAAAAGATGCTTGACACAATTTCAATTGAATTTACCAAGGCTTGATTTATGACCCAAAATGTGATCTATCCTGGAGAATATTCCATGTGCACTGGAGAAGAACGTGTAATCTGCTGTTTTTGGATGTAATGTCCTATAGATATCTATTAAATCCAGCTGATTTATTGTGTCACTTAAAGCTCGTGTTTCCTTATTAATTTTCTGTGTGGATGATCTGTCCATTGGTATAAGTGGGGTGTTAAAGTCCCCCACTATTATTGTATAACTGTCTACTTCCTCTTTCATAGTTGTTAGCATTTGCCTTATGTATTGAGGTGCTCCTATATTGGATGCATATATATTTTAATTGTTATATCCTCTTTTTTGATTGATCCCTTGATCTTTATGTAGTGTCCTTTCTTGTCTCTTGTAACATTTTTTATTTTAAAGTCTATTTTATCTGATATGAGTATTGCTACGCCAGCTTTCTTTTGATTTCCATTTGCATGGAATATCGTTTTGCCTCTCCTCACTTTCAGTCTGTATGTGTCCCCAGGTCTGAAGTGGGGCTGTTGTAGACAGCATATATATGGGTCTTGTTTTTGTATCCATTCAGCCAATCTGTGTCTTTTGGTTGGTGCATTTAGTCCATTTACATTCAAGGTAATTATTGATATGTATGTTTCTAGTACCATTTTCTTAATTGTTTTGTTTATGTTTTTGTAGGTCCTTTTCTTCTCTTATGTTTCCCGCTTAGAAAAATTCCTTTAGCATTTGTTGTAGGGCTGGTTTAGTGGTGCTGAATTCTCTTAGCTGTTGCTTGTCTGGAAAGCTTTTGATTTCTCTCTCAAATCTGAATGATATCCTTGCTGGGTAGAGTATTCTTGGTTGTAGGTTCTTCCCTTTCATCACTTGAAATATATCATGCCACTCCCTTCTGGCTTGCAGAGTTTCTGCTGAGAAATCAGATGTTAACCTTATGCGAGTTCCCTTGTATGTTATTTGTCATTTTTCCCTTGCTGCTTTTAGTATCTTTTCTCTATCTTTAAATTTTTGTCAATTTGACTACTATATGTCTTGGTGTGTTTCTCCTTGGGTGTATCCTGTCTGGGACTCTCTGCACTTCCTGGACTTGGGTAGCTATTTCCTTTCCCATGTTAGGGAAGTTTTCAACTAGAATCTCTTCCAGAATTTTCTTGGGTGCTTTCTCTCTCTCTTCTCCTTCTGGGACCCCTATAATGCAGATGTTCATGCAGATGTTAACATTGTCCCAGAGGTCTCTTAGGCTGTCTTCAGTGCTTTTCATTCTTTTTTCTTTAGTCTTTTCCACATCAGTGCTTATCACCATTCTGTCTTCCAGGTCACATATTCGCCCTTCTGCCTCAGTTAGTCTGCTATTGGTTCCTTCTAGTGTATTTTTCATTTCAGTTATTGTGTTGCATATCTCTGTTTGTTTGTTCTTTAATTCTTCTAGGTCTTTGGTAAAGTTTTCAATCTTTGCATCCAGTCTTTTTTCAAAGTTCTGGATCATCTTCACTATCATTATTCTGAATTCTTTTTCTGAAAGTGTGCCTATCTCCTCTTCATTTAGTTGTTTTTCTGGGTTTTATCCTGTCCCTTCATCTGGTACAAAGTCCTCTGCTTTTTCATTTTCTGTATCTTTCTGTGGCTGTGGTTTTCAGTTCCAAAGAAGGAAATACTGCTGATACTGTTTGATTCTGCTCTCTGCCCTCTTGTGGAGGAAGGTGTCTAGGAGGCTCATAGGTGCTTCCTGATGGGAGGGACTGATGGTGGGTAGGGCTGGGTGGGTGAAGCTCAGTAAGACTTTAATCCAATTTGGTGGGCAGAGCTCAGTAAAACTTTAATCTGCTTGTCTGCCAATGCGTGGGGCTGTGTTCCCACCTTGTTGGCTGTTTAGCCTGAGGCTACTTAGCACTGGAGGTTACAGGCTCTTTGGTGGGGCTAATGGCAGACTCTGGGAGGGCTCATGCCAATGAGCCCTTCCAAGAACCCCTGCTGCCAGTGCCCCTGTCTCTTCAGTGAGCCACAGCTGCCCCAACCTCTGACGGCAACTCTCCAACACCAGCAGGTAGGTCTGGTTCAGTCTCCTGTGGGTTCACTGCTCCTTCCCCCTGGGTCCTGGTGAGCATGCTTTTTGTGTGCCCTCCAAGAGTGGAGTCTTTGTTTCCCCCAGTCCTGTGGAGGCCCTGCAATCAAATCCCGGTGGCTTTCAAAATCTGGTTCTCTGGGGATTCCTCCTCCTGTTGCTGGACTCCCAGGTTGGGAAACCTGACGTGGGGCTCAGAAGCCTCACTTTAGTGGGTGGACTTCTGTGGTATAACTGTTCTCCAGCTTGTGAGTCAGCCACCCAGCATTTATGGGATTTGATTTTAATGTGATTTAGCCCCTCCTACCATCTCATTGTGGCTTCTCCTTTGTCTCCAGATGTGGGATGTCTTTTTTTGGTGAGTTCCAGTGTATTTCTGTTGATGATTGTTCAGAAATTAGTTGTAATTCCAGTGCTCTTGCAAGTGAGAGTGAGCGCACGTCCTCCTACTCCGCCATCTTGATCCTCTCCAATTCCAGGTAATATTGATACAACTCTCTGTTACACAAAACAGGGTAACTCTTCTCCCAAAAGAACATTCAAAATCCTTTTATAGGCATAACTCGTTTTATTGTGTTTTTCCTTATTTTGCTTCATTCACAGACATTCATTGCATTTTTTAATGAATTGAAGGTTTATGGCAATCCTGTGTTGAACAAGTCTATTGGTGCCATTTTTCTAACAGCATTTGCTTATACCACATTTGTTGCACATTTTGATAATTTTTGCAATATTTCAAATTTTTAATTATTATATTTATTATGGTGATCTGTGATTAGTGATCTTTGATGTTACTATTGTAATTGTTTTGGGGTGCCATGAATTGCACCCATGTAAGTCATAGAACTCAATAGATAAATGTTATATATATTCTTACTGCTCTACAGACCAGCAGTTCCCTTTCTTTCTGCCTGTTATTGAGTCTCCACATTCCCTGAGACACAACAATATCGAAACTAGACTAATTAATAACCCTGCAATGGGCTCTAAATGTTCAAGTGAAAGGAAGAGTTGCAAGTCTCTTGTTCTAAGTCAAAAGCTAAAAATTATTAAGCTTAGTGAGGAAGGCTTCTCAATAGCTGAAATAGGCCGAAAGCTAGGCCACTGGTGCCAAACAGTTAGCCAAGCTGTGAATGCAAATGAATAGTTCTTAAATGAAATTAAGAGTGCTAGTCAATTTGATTTATGTCATAGAGTGTTCTGCCTATGTTTTCCTCTAAGAGTCTTATAGTGTCTGGCCTTACATGTAGGTCTGTAATCCATTTGGAGTTTATTTTTGTGTATGGTGTTAGGAAGTGTTCTAGTTTCATTCTTTTACATGTAGCTGTCCAGTTTTCCCAGCACCACTTATTGAAGAGGCTGTCTTTTCTCCATTGTATATTCTTGCCTCCTTTGTCAAAGATAAAGTGCCCATATATGTGCGGATTTACCTCTGGGCTCTCTATTCTTTTCCATTAATTTATATTTCTGTTTTTGTCAGTACCATACTGTCTTGATCACTGTAGCCTTATAGTATAGTCTGAAGTCAGGAAGCCTGAATCCACCAACTCCATCTTTCCTTCTCAAGGTTGCTTTGGCTATTTGGGGTCTTTTGCATTTCTATACAAATTTTAAGATTTCTTGTTCTAGTTCCGTGAAAAATGCCTCTCTATGACATAAATCAAAGCAAGTTCCTTTTTGACCCACCTCCTAAAATAATGGAAATAAAATAAAAAATAAACAAATGGGACTTAATGGAACTTAAAAGCTTTTGCACAGTGAAAGAAACCATAAACAAGACACAAAGACAACCCTCAGAATGGGAGAAAATATTTGCCAATGAAGCAATTGACAAAGGATTAATCTCCAAAATATACAAGCAGCTCATGCAGCTTAATACCAAAAAAAGCAAATAACCCAATCCACAAATGCGCAGAAGACCTAAATAGCATTTCTCCAAAGAAGACATGCAGATGGCCAACAAACACATGAAAAGATGCTCAATGTCACTCATCATCAGAGAAATGCAAGTCAAAGCCACCATGAGGTATCACCTCACACCAGTCAGAATGGCCATCATCACAAAATCTAGAAACAATAAATGTTGGAGAGGGTGTGGAGAAAAGGGAACTCTCCTGCACTGTTGGTGGGACTGTAAGTTGGTACAGCCACTATGGAAAACAATTTGGAGGTTCCTTCAAAAACTGCCAATAGAACTACCATATGATCCAGTAATCCCACTCCTGGGCATATACCCAAAGAAAACCATAATCCCAAAAGAAACTTGTACCATAATGTTTATTGCAGCACTCTTTACAATAGCCAGGACATGGAAGCAACCTAAATGCACATCAACAAATGAATGGATACAGAAGATGTGGCATATATATACAATGGAATATTACTCAGCTATAAAAAGGGATGAGATGGAGCTATATGTCATGAGGTGGATAGAACTACAATCTGTCATACAGAGTGAAGTAAGTCAGAAAGAGAAGGACAAATATTGTATGCTAACTCACATATACGGAATCTAAAAATGGTACTGATGAACTCAGTGACAAGAATAAAGATGCAGATACAGAGAATGGACTGGAGAACTCGAGGTATGGGAGGGGGCGGGGGGTGAAGGGGAAACTGAGACGAAGCGAGAGAGTAGCACAGACATATATATACTACCAACTGTAAAATAGTCAGTGGGAAGTTGTTGTATAACAAAGAGAGTCCAACTTGAGGATGGAAGATGCCTTAGAGGACTGGGGCAGGGAGGGTGGGGGGGACTCGAGGGAGGGTGGGGGGGGAGTCAAGGAAGGGAGGGAATACGGGGATATATGTATAAAAACAGATGATTGAACCTGGTATACCCCCAAAAAAATTAAAAAAAAATTAAAAAAAAAAAAAACTAAACTAAAAATGGAACTACCATATGACCCAGCAATCCCACTCCTGGGCATATACCCAGAGAAAACCATAATCCTAAAAGAAACATGTACCATAATGTTCATTGCAGCACTATTTACAAGAGCCAGGACATGGAAGCAACTTAAATGCCCAGCAACACATTAATGGATAAAGAAGATGTTGCACATATATACAATGGAATATTACTCAGCCATAAAAAGCAATGAAATTGAGTTATTTGTATTGAGGTGGATAGACCTAGAGACTGTCATACAGAGCGAAGTAAGCCAGAAAGAGAGAAACAAATACCATATGCTAACTCATATATATGGAATCTAAAAAAATGGTATTGATGAAGCCAGTGACAGGGCAAGAATAAAGATACAGATGTAGAGAACGGACTTGAGGACACGGGGTTGGGGGGGTGAAGGGGACGCTGGGATGAAATTAGAGAGTAGCATTGACATATATACATTACCAAATGTAAAATAGACAGCTAATGGGAAGTTGCTGCATAACATAGGGAGATCAACTAAATGATGAGTGATAACTTAGAGGGACAGCATAGGGAGGGTGGGAGGGAGTCACAGGAGGGAGGGGATACAGAGATATATGTATAAATACAGCTGATTCACTTTGGTGTACCTCAAAAACTGGCACAAGAGTGTAAAACAATTATATTCCAATAAAGAGCTTAAAAAAAGTGCTATTCAAATGAACACACAAATGATAAGAAAGTGAAACAGTCTTGTTGCTGACACAGAGGAAGTTTTAGTGGTCTGGACTGGAGAACAAACCAGCCACAACACTCCTTAAGCCAAAGCCTAATCCAGAGGAAAGCCCTATCTCCTCTCAATTTTATGAAGGCCAAGATGGGTGAGGAAGAAACAGAAGAGAAGTCTGAAGCTAGCAGAGTTTGGTTCATGAGGTTTAAGGAAGGAAGTTATCTCCATAACATAAAAGTACAAGGTGAAGCAACAAATGCTGATGTATTGTAGAAGATGCAAAAGTTATCCAGAAGATTTGCTAAGATAATTAATGCAGGTGGCTACACTAAACATTCATTCACTGTAGATAAAACAGCCTTATATTGGATGAAGAGGCCACCTAGCACTTTCATAGCTACAGAGAAGTCAATTCCTGGCTTCAAAGCTTTAAAGAACATGCTCACTCTCCTCCTAATGGCTGATGTAGCTGATGACTTTAAAGTGAAGCCCATGCTCATTTACCATTGTGGAAATCCTATGACCCTTAAGAGTTATGCTAAATCTACTCTGCCTGTGATCTATAAATGCAACAACAAAGCCTGGATGAGAGTACATCTGTTTACAACATGCTGAAGATTTTAAGCCTGCTATTGAGAACCACTGTTCAGAAAAAAAGATTCTTTTCAAAATATTACTGCTCATTAACAATGCACCTGGCCACCCAAGAGCACTGATTGAGATGTACAATGAGATTAATGTTCTTTTCATGCCTACTAACACAATATCCATCTTGTAGCCCAAGAATCAAGGAGTAATTTTGACTTTCAAGTCTTTCTATTATTTAACAAATACATTTTATAAGGTGCCATACAGAGTGATTCCTCTGATTGATCTGCACAAAGTAAAATAAAAACCCTCTGAAAAGAATTCACCATTCTAAATGTCATTAAGAACAGTCATGATTCATGGGAAGTCAAAATATCAACAATCATAGGAGTTTGACAGAAGTTGATTCCAACCCTCATGGATGACTTTGTGAGGTTCAAGACTTCCATGAAGGAAGTAATTGCATATGTGGTAGAAATAGCAAGAGAACCAGAATTAGAAGTGGAGCTTGATGATGTGACTGAATTGCTTCAATCTCGTGATAAAACTTTAACAGATGATAAGTTGCTTCTTATGATTGAGCAAAAAAGAAGAAAAAAAATGGTTTCTTGAGATGGAATATACTCCTGTTGAGGATGCTGTGAAGATTACTGAAGTGACAACAAATGGTTTGGAATATTATATACACTTAGTTTATAAATCAGACTCTTTTGAGAGGATTGACTCCCACTTTAAAAGAAGTTCTAATATGGGTAAAATGCTATCAAACAGCATTGCATGCTACAAGCAGATGATTCATGAAAGTAAGAGTCAACTGTTGTGGCAAACATTATTGTCTTATTTTAAGAAATTACCACAGCCACCCTAACCTTTGACCTTCAACCACCACCCAGATCAGTCAGCAGCCATCAACAAGGCAAGACTCTCCACCAGCAAGAAGATTAAGACTCCCTGAAGATTCAGATGATGGTTAGCACTTTTTAGCAATAAAGTATACATTTTAATTAACGTATGTACATTTTTAGACTATTGCTTATTTGACTACAGAATAGTATAAACATAGCTTTTATATAAACTGGGAAACCGAAAACTTTGTTTGACTCAGTTCACTGCAGTGGTCTGGACCCAAACCCACAGTATCTCTGAGGTATGTTTGTATACATCATTGATGATGTTTATTAATCTGGTCTCTCAAGGAGTTGTCACACAGCTGATACTATAACTGAGCTTTTAAAAGGTCATTTCATGCCAAATTCTAGGCCTGGGTCAGCAAAAATATAAGATGAGCTCTTGTAGTAAGAGAAAGAAAGTGTTTAAATATTAAAAGGCATGTCAAAGAACCCAGAAGTTAACACAAAAGAGCTCCCAGTGGCGGGAACAGTAATAATTTGGAAAAAAAAAAAATGAAAGGAAGAAAGAAATGCAGTACTGGATTATAATGAACAGTATAAAATAAATACACATGAGTTCATGCAATTGTAAATAAATGATTGAATGAATAAATAAGTAAATGGGAGAGAAGAGATAATCCTTTCCTACGGAAGAATTCCAAATAATACATGTAGATAATCTCTCCTCCAGGAGGTAAACCTCAATGCTTCCACCCCTTTTAGGGTGGCTTGGAAATAAGCTGGAATATGGAAAGGGAAAAACAGTAACTTTACACTGGGGGAACCTAACAAACACTATCTAAGACAAATGATTATGGTTAACATCACCAGTGATGTCATATGGATATAATGTGCCCCTGATATGATATAATAACAGGGGTACTCCACTCATCACAAAACTAAAACACCCAGTCTAATAATGACAAAAACATCAGAAAACCAAACTGAAATAAATTCTACAAAATAATTGACCAGTGCTCCTTATGAATTCCAAGGTCAGCAAACTTAAGGAAAACTGAGAAACTGTTCCAGACCTTAGGAGACTAAGGAGACATGATAAGCGATTGCTGTGCGGTATCCTGTATTGAATACTGGAAAAGAAAAAGAACATTCATGGAAAAACTGATGAAATTCAAATAAAGTCTCAAGTTCAGTTAATAGTAATGTACCAATAATATTTTCCTAGTTTTGACAAATGTACTATACTAATGGAACATAAGATTAACTGAATGTTATGTTAACTGAAATTGAAACTGGATGAGGGATTTTCAAGTACTCTTTGCACTACCTTTGCAACTTTTCTGTTAATCTAAAATGTTCCCAATAAAAAGCTTATTTAAAAAAATAGTCTTTCCATTGATTCATTAGGCCAGGTATTTTATAGCGATAGAGACCATGGTAGGATCAGTGAAACCCATAAGCAGGAGCAGATTGCTGGTTTGTTTGTTGTAAAATGAATTCTATGGTCAGAAGCAAAATTGTGTGAAATACCATGATTATGAGTAAGACATTCTAGAGATCTACAGGTGGTGGTTTGCTCAGAAGCATTGTGTGTACCTAAGTCAAATCCGTATCACCTAAGGGTCTAATTAGTATTCCCATGTAATTAGTCAATCACCAGGTTGCACCAGTCTTGTGCCATACTGGCTAAATAATTGTTGGTCTCAGCTGTTGATATGTTGGACAATTAGCAATGGTTGTAACAAAACAAACCTGAGATATTAAAAGTTCATGCTGTTGAACCCACGTGCATACTCTATCTCTGTTGCCATGACAGGCCTATTCATAAACTTATTGAGCACAGACGTTGTTGGCTGGGGAAAAATGTTTACTGATATATACAGAATAGCTTATCCTATACACTTGATTATTAAGACCCTTATCTACTGAGATTTATCTTTGATGAATATTCACACAAGACACAAATATCTGCCTACTCTGTGCCCATTTGGAGAGTTCTATCTACCTCTTTTCCTAATTTTTAATTATATTCCTTTCACATACCTGACCATTCAGCCGAACAATTAGCTGCAGTATTTGAGTCAGTATAAATATATACCTCTGACTGTCTCATCTCTTGGAAAATAAATGATAGCATACTATTTGATGGTCTACCCACTGGGAGGATTTTGCTTCACCATTGTCTGTCAGGGCCACCCCAGTGCAGGTCTGTAGTGCTTTAGCTGTCCACTTTCATATATTACCAATAAATCATGCAGAACTGTTACTCCTCATGAATCTATAGAAATAGTTGACAGGGAATAGTCAAAGTAGCAGTAATATCAATGATGGGCTTCTGGGAAACAAGCTCAAGCATCTTATGCCTTCAAATCTTGCTTGAACTCAAACTCATATAAACAACATCTACCTGATGATGCAGTGCTGTTGTCATACTCAACATTACGGTTTGGTGTGTGAGCCAAAATACAATTCCCTATGGACACCTCAGATTGCATGTTAATATGGGGGTCCATTATCAAGCATTCACTCTCTACTAAGACCTTTGCATGCCATAAATTATGTCAAGAGAATACTTATCAGCAAAGGATGAAAGTTTGCCTCCTAAACTTCTAAAGATCTGCACTATAATTCACGTGTAAGTAACCAGAAACAGGGATATTCACTAAAAGATCTGTAGAAAGCTTCACTTTCTTCACAGATCTTATCTGTATATAAGTGACACTGCTGCTGAGGCCACCTCAACATAGAGATGTAGAGATTTTTCCTCAAATTGCTGGCCCTGCAGTTATCTCTTTATCTACCAATAAACTCTTTTTTTTAAACTATCAGCTCCTTTTTTTTCCTTATTTATTATTTACTTATTTATCTATTATTTATTTATTTATTTATTTAATTTTTGGCTACATTGGGTCTTCGTTGCTGTGCACGGGCTTCCTCTAGTTGTGACAAGTGGGGGCTATTCTTTGTTGAGGAGCGCAGGTTTCTCATTGTGGTGGCTTCTCTTCTTGCAGAGCATGGGCTCTAGGCACATGGGCTTCAGTAGTTGCGGGGTCTGGGCTCAGTAGTTGTGGCTCATGGGATCTATAGCACAGGCTCAGTAATTGTGGCACACGGGCTTAGTTGCTCCGCAGCATATGGGATCTTCCTGGCCCAGGGATTGAATCCATGTCCCCTGCATTGGCAGGCAGATTCTTAACCACTGAGCCACCAGGGAAGTCCTAACTATCGGCTCTTTGACAACTATTGTAATATGCATAAGAGAAAATATCTACCTGCCTACCTATTCACTTCTGTTAGTCAACTTTCCATCACCCTTTAATCTTATATAAACATTAAATTTTATGACTAATGCACACTCCTCTTTGATGGAGCCCATTTTTGGCAACTTATAGATGAGAATCAATCTAAAATGTAATATCACTAAGCCCCAGTGAAAAAAACTTCTTCTGAAAATAGAAGATAATTTGTAAAGACTCTATATTCTATGTTCAGTGAAACTGAAAAATGTTCAGTTAGTGAAACTAACAAGAACATCTGATATGAAGAAAAGTTAATTAAAATGAGCAATCAGAAATACCTTAAAGTCCAAAATCAAAAACATCATGGCATCAACATTTATAAAACAAAAGCTGTTGGCAGTATTCTGACTGCTACTCTTATATTAATAAGTATTAGGGGTTCTGTCATTTTTTCTTTTATAGCCAGAACCCGTTGCTTTGTTAGAAGACATTAGCAATTACAATATAATGCTTGAATATTCTTTTATAGTATCCTCACTTCACAACAATTTAAAGAGAAATGTCTTGTAGTTTCCGATATGCAATGACAATAATGACAACAAAATAATGATATAAGAATAAGAATAGTTAATATAAAGTAACTGCTTGTCATGTGTCAGATATTAGGGTAGTTTTACCAAGTAAGGGCTCACTGCCTGACTTACACAGAAGCCAAAACTATGGCACTGGCTTTTGAGAAAATAAAGCTTTATTGTGAGGTTGACCAGCAAGGAGACAGGACTGAGGGCACAAATCTGTCTCCCCTACCTGGGGTTAGTTCAAACTTTTGTGAGTTTGGGAGGACAGGTTGCTATGCAAAAGCGCTGGCAGGCAGGTTTTGATTGAAGGGCTTTGAAACTTGGCCATTTATGGTAAGATACGGTAAAGAGAGCTTCTGTACCAGATCTTCCTGGACAATGGACCCTTTGCTTCTGAAAGGGTTTCAGAGTTCAGGTTCATGTCATGTCCCAATCCTTTGGTTCTCTGGGGTGGGGTTGGGAGGTAGACTTTGGTTCTGGGCTTTATTTAGGTCAAAATTTTCTCTTCTGCACATTCTTCAGCTGCATGACTAATGGTTTTGTTCTGTTGTCTCTGAAAAACCACTTAGTATCTTCTTAGACACAGGATAGGGCTGATTCGGGCTGGTTCTACGGTTACAGTAGGAATTTTGAATTCAAACTGAATATGTCTTTCCAATCTTATATCTCCCAAATATATATTCTGATCTCATTCCTAAGGGATTCTCAGAGGGAGTTTTAGGCAGAAGTTTTTGCAATGACATCTTAGCTGGAAACAGACAAAAAAGGAGCATATGTTTTTTTACATGTAAAAAATATTCCAGTGTGACTTATAGAAACAAAGCAAATAATAGTATGATGATGATAAATAGTGATTTTAAAGTTTTGTTTACATTTGTACAAGGAATTTAATACTTTCCTCATTTTACAGATGTAGCTTGCCTATATATCTAATTATAACTAGTAATTAGATAACGCAGACTCAATCATAGGAAGTATTTTTTAAGACTAGAATTTTTGTTTTTGGTTAAAGTGTCTCTGTGTTGGTGACAGCAGGTAAAACATCATGTTTATCAATTCATCACTTGAATGCAAGAATATAATAGAAATCACATTTTATGGTTTGATTAAACTATATAATGGAGATATAGCTAGAGAAATTCATCAGCAGAAATATTCGCTATTCAAATAAAATCTGTAGGGATACATTTTGAAAGCATGTCTTTACTGTCTGCAACTACAGAGATCTTCAATTATCAATTGCCACCACATACGGGAAGGCGTACTAAGGTTCAAAAATTAAGGAGAATAGTAGCTATAGAAGAAAATATGACATGAGAGCGAATAAAAGTAAATATATAAAGCCTTAAGTTGTTTTGTATTTTTAAACAATTAGAGGCCCTTGGTAACTATGCCCAACTTATAGATGATTAGCCATTCTTCATAATCAAATTGCTTTTTGGTATAAAAACCTGGTTTGGGAAAAGCATTCTATGGGTTTCTGGCTTAATGTCAATAAGTCTAGCAAAGCTCTAAGGAACAAAAGTCATCTTGATCCCCAAAGGACATGGTCTGACAAAAGTACCAAATTATGGGAGCATAATTTCCTTTCTCCTTTAACTTATTAAAAAAGTTGAATTAAGTGAGAAAAAAAAGTTATCTTGAGGTCTATCCTGCCTTTGGTGTACATCTCTGCTCACACTGGTGTATGCCAGGAACTAATTTCTAGACTGACTGGCAGAATTCCAGATGAATTTGGTTGCATTGACCAAAGTTAGTTAGGAAACTTATTCTCTTTTGACTCAATCACTGCAGAGATTTGTTATAAAATATGCAATATTTTGTTAATAAAACAATTAACTTCATTTGGATCTTAATCAAAATATGTAGATAATGAGAAAATGGGTCTGAAATATTTTATAAAGATGATCGACATTTTTAAGAGTATGCGTGAGTATGTTTCATCTACCGAAACATGAGGAAAAGGTCATTATACAAAATATTTTTCTGTGGTAGTATTTTATCTGAGGCTGTACTTTTTACTTTTATTACTCTGAATACTTTTACAAAGGTATAAATTGTTGGCATTCACTTTTGTAAAATCAGTGTGAGTATATAATATGAATGGAAGAGAAATGTTAAAGATTTTCTCACACATTTTATAATTTGTATGGAGAATTGTTAGTCTTCTGACATTTGAAATTTTATTAATATTGTTTGGTCTAAAAATCCCATATTTATATTTTATAAGTTTTTTCAGTATAATAACATAATCCCTATAGGGTATTGATTGCCACTATATTATGTTGACATAATAAAAACAAACAAATGGAAACATACAGAGATATAGATATATACAGTTAATTTTGGTTTTTGGACCTTCTGTAAAGAAAAGTTCTAAAATTCTCCAAATTTCACAAAACATTATTTTTTGTATCCTCTTCCTTTTACCTCCTTTACTCCAAGAAAACATTTTCATATGTTTTATGAATATCCTTTAGTTTGAATGTATACTTTAAATTTTTTATATGCATTCATTCTAAATTGCATATAATATTACATTATATATCTCATTCTGTTTCTTACTTTAAAAAAATAAGCTACATATTTTAAGATTCACACATGCTCTTAAACCCACCAATCTTATTTTTTCTAGACCACCCCATGAAGTGTATCTATTTTGCCTGCCCACGCTCCCACTGCTGAGTATCCAGTTTGCGGATGCTTAATGTATTCTCAAATCGCTGACATCAAAAACTTGCAAAGAACATAATAATATAAGGTCTCTTATGGATTTGTGTAAGATGTCATTAGGATGTATACCTGAAGTAAATTTGCTTAGTCATAGATAAGGTGACCAAATAATTCATTATGACACTCTGGAGAGTAAAAGGGTGTACTGTCAATAATCTTACAAGGACAGGAATAAGTCTGCACTATTCAAGCACACAGGAATATTCAGTATGCACATACTTAATTTGACTGAATACTTTGAGACTGACACCCAAAATGGCTTCATAAATCACTTGCCAACAAATAAATGGCAATACCTAGATTTCTAAATCTTGCCAGTATAAGAACAGAGTGATTTTTTCTTATATTTTTATTATATATTTTATATCAATAAGTTAATGTATCCACATCTATTACTGTTAGGCTTTTGGATCACCTTACCTATAAATTGCTTACTTACTTCTTTTACATATTATCCATTAGAGTTCTTCTCTATTTCTTGTTGAACTGACTGGATTTCCTGTACATTCTTAATATCATTCTCATTCATTTTTATGGTATAAATATCTTTAATCTAGCATCTCTCTGTTGACTTTGATCATGGTCTATATCATAAAGATCTTACTAAGCAATGAAGACACATTCTTTCATTTTTCTTAATCAGTTCTATTGAGGAGTAACATATACAATAATTTAAAAAAACTTGCAAATATGCAATTTGATGAATTTTGAAAAATCTGTGCAGCTTTGTATCTAACAAAAAAAACAAGGTTACGGAACTTTTTCATCATCTATTGAAGTTCTGTCCCGCACTTTTTTCTTCAGGATCCTGTCCCATTCCCTGAATGCTTTCTTTCTATCATTCCAGTCTTGCCTTTTCTAGAATTTTCACATAAATGGAATCAGAGTATATAGTTTTTTGTGTCTAACATTTCATTTAGCATAATGCTTTTGAAACTTGTACATATTATTCTCTATATCTGTAGCTAATTATTTTTTATGGCTGAGTAGTTTTCCATTTTATAAATATACCAATTTTTTCATTCATATTTTAAAGATATTTTCTGGCTTCTCCCAACTGTTTTTGTTTAATAATTATTAACAAAGTTTCTTTGAAATCTTGAAGTACAGAATTTGTGTTAACATGTACTTTCATTTATCTTGGATAAAAGCCAGGGGTAGAATCACTGTTTCATAAGTGTAAATTTAATTTATGAGTTTTTCAAGGTGGCTTTATCATTTTTATTTCACCAGAAATATGTAAGAGTTCTATTTGTTTTACTTACATAGAAATACCTGCTACTGTCAGGTGTTTTTGTTTGTTTGTTTTAGTCATTCTAGAAGTTGCATAATTATATACTTTTTATGCTGACAAAAGGCCTTTAGTAAATAAACAGTTAGCAAATGTTTTTCCCAGTGATTGACTTGCATTTTGGATGTCATAGCAATGTCTTTTGAAGGGTAAAATTTTTTTTTAATTTTAATTAAGTCCAAGGTGTCAATATTTTACCTTTCATGAGGTTTTTATTTTAAACAACCTCTACCTAACCTACTTTCAATCTGAGCTTCTCCTCTTTTCATCTAGACATTTTATACATTTAGATTTTATATTTAGATCTATGATCCATTTTCTGTTAAAATTTTAGGTGGTATGAAGTAAAGGTTGAGACTCATTATTTTTATGTATGGATAGCCAATTATTCCAGTAGCATTTGTTGAAAAGGTCATCTTTTTCTTGGCACTTTTTTTCAAAACTCAACTATACATATATGTTATATATGTAATATTTATATTATATGTATAGCTATAGCTATTTTCTACCAATATCAGACTGACAATTATAGTAATATAATAGTGAGCATCCTACAATCTATTTTTCTTTTCATAATAATTTTGAATATTTTAAGTCCACCACATTGCCATGTAAACAGTAGAAAGAGCTTGCCACTTTGTATTTAAAAGCCTAGTCTAGTTTTGGCAAGAATTGCATTGAATTTTTATATTGATTTCAGAAAAAAAAAAACATTTTAACAATTTTGAGTTCTTTAACATCCTTAACATATTTCTCCACTAATTTAGATTTTCTGAAATCTCTCAGTCATATTTTATAGTCCTGAGTGTACAGATTCAGCATCTTTTGATTAAAATTTATCACAAAAACAGATAGATAGATCAATGGAACAGGATAGAAAGCCCAGAAGTAAACCATGCATCTATAGTCAATTAATGTATAACAAATGAGGCAAGAATATACAATGGAGAAAAGACAATCTCTTCAACAAGTGATGCTGGAAAAACTGGACAGCTACATGTAAAAGAATGAAATTAGAACATTCTCTAATACCATATACAAAAATAAACTTAAAATGGATTTAAGGCATAAATGTAAGACCAGATACTATGAAACTCCTAGAGGAAACATAGGCAGAAAACTCTTCGACATAAATTGCAGCAATATTTTTTTGAATCTATCTCCTAGAGTAATGGAAATAAAAACAAATATAAACAAATGGGACCTCATTAAACTTAAAAGCCTTTGCACAGCAAAGGAAAATATAAACAAAACAAAAAGACAACCCATAGAATGGAAGAAAATATTTGCAAACGATGAGTTGACAAGGGCTTAATTTCCAAAATATACAAATAGATCATACAGTTCAATATCAAACAAACAAACAACCCAATCAAAAAATGGACAGAAGACCTAAATAGACTTTTCTCCAAAGAAGACATACAGATGGTAAACAGGCGCATGAAAAGATGTTCAACATTGCCAATTATTAAAGAAATGTAAATCAAAACTACAATGAAGTATCACCTCACACTGGTCAGAATGGAAACTATCAGAAAGTCTACAAATAATAAATGCTGGAGAGAGTGTGGAGAAAAAGGAACCCTCCTACACTTTTGGTGGAAATATAAGTCAGTGCAGCCAATAAGGAGAACAGTATGGAGGCTCCTTTAAAAACTAAAAATAGTTACCATATGATCCAGAGATCACACTCTGGGCATATATCTGTGGAAAACCATAATTCAGAAAGATACATACACCACAATGTTTATAGCAGCACTATTTACAACAGCCAAACACTCAAAAGCAAACCAAGTGTTCATTAACAGATGCATGGATAAAGAAGATATGGTATATATACATGATGGAATATTCCTCAATCATAAAAAGTAAAATAATGTCACTTGCAGCAACATGGATGGACTTAGACATTATTATACTAAGTGAAGTAAGTCAGACAAAGAAAAAATCATATATCACTTATATGTGGCATCTAAAAAAGTCATACAAATGAACTTATTTACAGAATAGAAATAGACTCACATACATAGAAAACAAACTTATAGTTACCAAAGGGGAAGGGAGAGGAGAGGGATAAATTAGGAGTTTGGGATTAAAATATACTTACACTGTATATAAAATAGATAAACAACAAGGACCTACTGCATAGCACAAGAGATTTTATATATACATATATATATTACTGAATCACTTTGCTGTAAAATGAAACTAATGCAGCATTGTAAATCAATTATATTTCAATGAAACAAAACAAAATAAAATTTAATATATTGTCTATAAAATAAATAATACACGTAATATATTTTTTCACACAAGGAAAAAAATTATCCCTAATATTTCATGTTGTGATGATATTACAAATGGTATTTTCTTTGCTTTTAATTTCCAAATATATGTTGTTAGCAGCAGAATGCAATTTTTTATAGTTACCTTGTATCTTATGACATTGTTAAACTCACATGTTATTTCTATTGGCTATTTTGTAGATTCAATAGGATTATCACTTCCTCCTTTCTAAGCTGTATGAATTGTATTTTTAAATTTTGTTTTGTTGCTCTGATTAGAATTTTCAATAAAATCTTAATGTAAGCTGTGAGAGCAGGCACTATTGCTTTCTTCTTGATTTTAGGAGAAAGAATTCTGTATGATGCTGTAGAATTTTTGTAATGATGTTTATGAGGTTGAGGAAGTCCCCTTCTATTAATAGCTGTCTGAGAGTTTTATTATAAATATGTGCTGACTTTTTTAATTCCTATGATAAAAAACCCTATCATGGCTTATTATAAGTTTATGTCTTATTGAATGCAATATAATAAAACCTTAAGAATTTGGGAATCTTCATTTATGAATGATATTGGTCTAGTTTTTTTTGCTATGTATTGTCATTGACAGATTTTGAATTCAGGGTAATCTTGTCCTCAAAAATGAGTCTGTAATTACTTCCCCTTTCTTTAATATTCTGCAATATAGGATGCAGTATTTCATTATCAAAGGTCTGAGAGAACTGGCCAGTGAAGCCACCAAGGTCAAATTTGAAATTTTTATCTGAGACATTTTAAACATGAATTCAATTTCCTTAATAGATACAGAGGTATTGAGGATATCAACTTTTTCATGAGTGAGATAAAGTAATTTGTATTTTTCATGAAAATTGTCCATTTAATTCAATTTCTTGAATTTATTGATATGAATTGGTTAACAGTGTGTTCTTGTTATCATTTTAGCATGTATAGAATCATGACTGATGTCCCTTTTTTCATTCCTGAGATTGGATATTTGTTTCTTCTCTTTATTCTTAAACTTCAATTTGTCTAAGAATTTGTCCACTTTCTCTTTTCTGGTGATGCTTCGCATGATCTTGGTTGTTTCCTCTCACATAGGAGCTAATCATCTCCATCTTTAAAGTTTTCCAAACTCTCTATCATATGCAGTTGCATCATCTTCAATATTTTACCTCACAAATTTTAGCATCCTTTCCTTCTCCAAAGCAATGAATGCCTACTCAACTCAACAAAATTGCCAGACTTTTTGAGTTTCCCTTCCTATTGTGCAGCTTAGAGGTAGGACTTGCTTTGTTAATTTCCTTTGTCTCAGACATCACTATTATGTGCTGTGTATTGTCTTACATATGAAAAGCATTGTTTCATATCTTTTTATCTGGTTTTCGGTTATCTAAAGCAGATGATTTTATCCAGTGCCTTGCTCTCTTGTTCTGCTGGAAGCAGCAACAAAATGTAATTTCTTAATCTGAAAAAGAGGTACCAAAAACATACTAAAACTTCAGAGTGATTAAAGTTTAACACTATTGTATTTAAAATAAGATGTGGGCAAAATTGTTTATTACTTCTATTCAATTTTTTTAAGAACTTTTACTGAGATACAGTTAACATACAATAAACTGCATATATTTAGAGTGTACAATTTGTTATCCCAATCTTCCAGTACATTCCCCCCCAATCCTCCCCACTTTCCCCACTTGGTGTCCATATGTTTGTTCTCTACATCTCTGTCTTTATTTCCGCCTTGCAAACCAGTTGATTTGTACCATTTTTCTATAGTCCGCATATATGTGTTAATATACAATATTTGTTTTTCACTTTCTGACTCACTTCACTCTGTATGACATTCTCTAGCTCAATCCATGTCTCTACAAATGCCCCAGTTTCATTGCTTTTTACAGCTGAGTAACATTCTATTGTATATATCTACCACATCTTTTTTATCCATTCATCTCCTGATGGACATTTAGGTTGCGTCCATGTCCTGGCTATTGTAAATGGAGCTGCAAGGAACATTGGCGTGCAAGTATCTTTCTTTTTTACATGTAGCTGCCCAATTTTCCCAGCACCACTTATTGAAGAGGCTGTCTTGTTTCCATTGTATTTTCTTACCTCCTTTGTCAAAGGTAAGCTGCCCATATGTACTTGGGTTTATCTCTGAGTTTTCTATTCTGTTCCATGATTTTCCTTTCTATTTTTGTGCCAGTACCATACTGTCTTGATCACTGTGGCCTTATAGTATAGTCTAAAGTCAGGAAGCCTAATTCCACCAACTCTGTCTTTCCTTCTCAAGATTGCTTTGGCTATTCGGGTTCTTTTGTGTTTCCATACAAATTGTAATATTTCTTGTTCTAGTTCTGTGAACAATGCGGTTGGTAATTTGATAGGCATTGCACTGAATCTGTAAATTGCTTTGGGTAAGATAGTCATTTTCATAATATTGATTCTTCCAATCCAAGAACATGGTATGTCCCTCCATCTGTTTGTATCATATTTGATTTCTTTCAGCAATGTCTTATACTTTTCTGCATACAGGTCTTTTGCCTCCTTAGGCAAATTTATTCCTAGATATTTCATTCTTTTTGTTGCAATGGTAAATGGAAGAGGTTCCTTAATTTCTCTTTCTGTTCTTTCATTGTTAGTGTATAGAAATGCAAGAGATTTCTGCTCATTAATTTTGTATCCTGCTACTTTACTAAATTCATCGATTAGTGCTAGCAGTTTTCTGGTAGAGTCTTTAGGGTTTTCTATGTATAATATCATGTCATCTGCGAAGAGTGACAATTTTATTTCTTCTTTTCCAATTTGGATTCTTTTATTTCTTTTTCTTCCCTGATTGCTATGGCTAACACTTCCAAAACTATGTTGAATAATAATGGTGAGAGTGGGCACTGCTGTCTTGTTCCTGTCCTTAGAGGGAATGCTTTCAGTTTTCCACCATTTATGTCACAAAAAAAAGAAAATTACAGGCCAATATCACTGATGAATATAGATGCAAAAATCCTCAACAAAATACTAGCTAACAGAATCCAACAGCACATTAAAAAGATCATACACCATGATCAAGTGGGGTTTATCCCTGGGATGCAAGGATTCTTCAATACATGCAAATCAATCAACGTGATACAACATATTAACTAACTGTAAGATAAGAACCATATGATAATCTCATTAGACACAGAAAAAGCTTTTGACAAAATTCAACATCCATTTATGATAAAAACTCTCCAGAAAATGGGCATAGAAGGATATTACCTCAACAGCCAACATTGTCTTTTTGAATTATGGTGTTCTCTGCGTATATGCCCAGTAGTGGGATTGCTGGGTCATATGGTAACTCTATTTTTAGCTTTGCAAGGAACCTCCATACTGTTCTCCATAGTGGCTGTATCAATTTACATTCCCACCAACAGAGCAAGAGCATTCCCTTTTCTTCACATGCTCTCCAGCATTTACTGTTTGTAGATTTTCTGATGATGCCCATTGTAACTGGTGAGAGGTGATAACTCATTGTAGTTTTCATTTGCATTTCTCTAATAATTAGTGATGTTGATCGGCTTTTCATGTGCCTCTTGGCCATCCATATGGCTTCTCTGGAGAAATGCCTATTTAGGCCTTCTGTTTTTTGATTGGGTTGTTTGTTTTTTTGATATTGAGCTGGATGAACTGATTATATATTTTGGAGATTAACCCTTTGTCTGTTGAATCATTTACAAATATTTTCTCCCATTCTGAGGGTTGTCTTTTTGACTTGCTTAGAGTTTCCTTTGCTGTGCAGAAGCTTTGAAGTTTCATTAGGTCCCACTTATTTATTTTTGTTTTTATTTCCATTACTCTAAGGGGTGGATCAAAAAAGATCTTGCTGTTATTTATGGCAAAGAGTGTTCTTTCTATGTTTTCCTCTAGGAGTTTTAGGGTGTCTGGCCTTACATTTAGGTCGTTAACCCATTTTGAGTTTATTTTTGTGTATGGTGTTAGGGAGTGTTCTAATCTCATTCTTTTACATGTAGCTGTCCAGTTTTCCCAGCACCACTTATTGAAGAGGCTGCCTTTTCTCCACTGCATATCCTTGCCTCCTTTGTCATAGATTAGTTGACCATAGTTTATTTCTGGGCTTTCTATCCTGTTCCATTGATCTATATTTCTGTTTTTGTGCCAGTACCATACTCTCTTGATCACTGTAGCCTTGTAGTATAGCCTGAAGTCAGGAAACCTGATTCCACCAACTCCATCTTTCCTTCTCAAAATTGTTTTGGCTATTCGGGATGTTTTGCGTTTCCATACAAATCATAAAATTTCTTGTTCTAGTTCTGTGAAAAATGCCATTGGTAATTTGATCGGGATTGCATTGAATTTGTACATTGCATTTGGTAATATAGTGATTTTCACAATGTTGATTCTTCCAATCTAAGAACATGGTATGTGCCTCCATCTGTTTGTGTCATCTTTGATTTCTTTCATCAGTGTCTTATAGTTTTCTGAGTACAGGTCTTTTACCTCCTTGGTTAGGTTTATTCCTAGGTATTTTATTCTTTTTATTGCAATGGTGAATGGGATTGTTTCCTTAATTTCTCTTTCTGATCTTTCATTTTTGGTGTATAGAAATGCAAGAGATTTCTGTGTGTTAATTTTGTATCCTGCAACTTTACCAAATTCATTGATTAGCTCAAGTAGTTTTCTGGTGGCATCTTTAGGATTTTCTATGTATAATATCATGTCATCTGCAAACAGGGACAGTTTTACTTCTTCCTTTCCAACTTGGATTCCTTTGATTTCTTTTTCTTCTCTGATTGCTGTGGCAAGGACTTCCAAAACTATGTTGAATAGGAGTGGAGAGAGTGGACATCCTTGTCTTGTTCCTGATCTTAGAGGGAATGCTTGCAGTTCTTCACCATTGACAATGACATCTGCTGTGGGTTTATCATATATGGCCTTTATTATGTTGAGGTAGGTTCCCTCTATCCCACCTTCTGGAGAGCTTTTATCATAAATGGGTGTTGAATTTTGTCAAAAGCTTTTTCTGCATCTATCGAGATGATAATGTGGTTTTCATCCTTCAGTTTGTTAATATGGTATATCACATTGATTGATTTGTGTATATTAAAGAATCCTTGCCTTCCAGGGATAAACCCCACTTCATCATGGTGTATGATCCTTTCAATGTGTTGTTGGATTCTGTTGATCAGTATTTTGTTGAGGATTTTTGCATCTAAATTCATCAGAGATATTGGTCTGTAATTTTCTATTTTTGGAGTATCTTTGTCTGGTTTTGGTATCAGGGTGTTGGTGGCCTCATAAAATGAGTTTGGGAGTGTTCCTTCCTCTGCAATGTTTTGGAAGAGCTTGAGAAGGATGGGTGTTAGCTCTTCTCTAAGTGTTTGATAAAATTCACCTGTGAAGCCATCTGGTCCTGGACTTTTGTTTGTTTGGAGATTTTTTTTCACAGTTTCAATTTCATTACTTGTGATTGGTCTGTTCATATTTTCTCTGTCTTCCTGATTCAGTCTTGGAAGGTTATACCTTTCTAAGAATCTGTCCATTTCATCCAGGTTGTCCATTTTATTGGCATATAGTTGCTTATAGTAGTCTCTTATGGTGCTTTTTATTTCTGCAGTGTCCCTTGTAACTTCTGTTTCACTTCTAATTTTATTGATTTGAGCCCGCTCCCTCTTTTTTTGATGAGTCTTGCTAGAGGTTTATCAATTTTATTTATCTTCTCAAAGAACCAGCTTTTAGTTTTATTGACTTTTGCTATTGTTTTTTTTTTTTTTGTTTCTATGTCATTTTTTTCTGATCTGATCTTTATGGTTTCTCTCCATCTACTAACTTTGCGTTTTGTTTGCTCTTCTTTCACTAGTTTCCTTAGGGGTAAGGTTAGGTTGTTTATTTGGGATGTTTCTTGAGGTAGGATTGTATTGCTATCAACTTCCATCTTAGAACTGCCTTCGCTGCATCCCACAGGTTTTGGATCGTTGTGTTGTCAATGCCATGTGTCTCTGGGTATTTTTTGATTTCCTCTTTGATTTCTTCAGTGATCTGTTGGTTATTTAGTCACATATTTTTTAGCATCCATGTGTTTGTGTTTTTTACAGGTTTTCTTCTGTATTTGATCTCTAATCACATGGTGTTGTGGTCACACAAGATGCTTGATACAATTTCAATTTTCTTGAATTTACCAAGGCTTGATTTATGACCCAAAATGTGATCTATCCTGGAGAATATTCCATGTGCACTGGAGAAGAACGTGTAATCTGCTGTTTTTGGATGTAATGTCCTATAGATATCTATTAAATCTAGCTGATTTATTGTATCATTTAAAGCTTGTGTTTCCTTATTAATTTCCTGTGTGGATGATCTATTCGTGTAAGTGGGGTGTTAAAGTCCCCCACTATTATTGTATAACTGTCTACTTCCTCTTTCATAGTTGTTAGCAGTTGCCTTATGTATTGAGGTGCTCCTATATTGGATGCATATATATTTATAATTGTTATGTCCTCTTTTTTGATTGATCCCTTGATCTTTATGTAGTGTCCTTTCTTGTCTCTTGTAACATTTTTTATCTTAAAGTCTATTTTATCTGATATGAGTATCGCTACTCCAGCTTTCTTTTGATTTCCATTTGCATGGAATATCTTTTTCCATCCCCTCACTTTTAGTCTGTATGTGTCCCCAGGTCTGAAGTGCGGCTGTTGTAGACAGCATATATATAGGTCTTGTTTTTGTATCCATTCAGCCAGTCTGTGTCTTTTGGTTGGTGCATTTAGTCCATTTACATTCAAGGTAATTATCGACATGTATGTTTCTAGTACCATTTTCTTCATTGTTTTGGGTTTGTATTTGTAGGTCCGTTACTTCTCTTATGTTTTCCACTTAGAGAAGTTCCTTTAGCATTTGTTGTAGGGCTGGTTTGGTGGTGCTGAATTCTCTTAGCTGTTGCTTGTCTGGAAAGCTTTTGATTTCTCTGTGGAATATGAATGAGTTCCTTGCTGGGTAGAGTATTCTTGGTTGTAGGTTCTTCCCTTTCATCACTCGAAATATATTGTGCCACTCCCTTCTGGCTTGCAGAGTTTCTGCTGAGAAATCAGCTGTTAAACTTACGCGAGTTCCCTTGTATGTTATTTGCCATTTTTCCCTTGTTGCTTTTAATAACTTTTCTCTGCCTTTAATTTTTGTTAATTTGACTACTATATGTATTTGTGTGTTTCTCCTTGGGTGTATCCTGCCTGGAACTCTCTGTGCTTCCTGGACTTAGGTGGCTATTTCCTTTCCCATGTTAGGGAAGTTTTCAACTAGAATCTCTTCCAATATTTTCTCGGGTTCTTTCTCTCTCTCTTCTCCTTCTGGGACCCCTATAATGCGAATGTTTGTGTGGTTAATGTTGTCCCAGAGGTCTCTTAGGCTGCCTTCAGTTCATTTTATTGTTTTTTTTTTTTTTATTCTTTTCCACATCAGTGATTATCACCATTCTGTCTTCCAGGTCACTTATTCACCCTTCTGCCTCAGTTAGTCTGCTATTGGTTCCTTCTAGTGTATTTTTCATTTCAGTTATTGTGTTGCATATCTCTGTTTGTTTGTTCTTTAATTCTTCTAGGTCTTTATTAAACTTTTCTTGCAACTTTTTGATCTTTGCATCCAGTCTTTTTTCAAAATCCTGGATCATCTTCACCATCATTATTCTCAATTCTTTTTCTGGAAGGGTGCCTATTTCCTCTTCATTTAGTTGTTTTGCTGTGGTTTTAGCTTGTCCCTTTATCTGGTACAATGTCTTCTGCCTTTTCATTTTCTCTATCTTTCTGTGGCTGTGGTTTTCTGTTCCACAAAACGAAATCCTGCTGATACTACTTGATACTGCTGTCTGCCCTCTTGTGGAGGAAGCTACCTAGGAGGCTTGTGGGTGTTTCCTGTTGGGAGGGACTGATGGTGGGTTGGGCTGGGTGGATGGAGCTCAGTAAAACTTTAATCTGCTTGTCTGACAATGGGTGGGGCTATATTCCCATCTTGTTGGTTGTTTGGCCTGAGGCTACCTAGCACTGGAGCCTACAGGCTCTTTGGTGGGGCTAATGGCAGACTCTGGGAGGGCTCACACCAATGAGCACTTCCCAGAACCCCCGCCAGCAGTGTCCCTGTCGCCTCAGTGAGCCACAGCTGCCCCCAACCTCTGCAGGCAACCCTCCAACACCAGCAGGTAGGTCTGGTTTTGCCTCCTATGGGGTCACTGCTCCTTCCCTCTGGGTCCTGGTGAGCACACTATTTTGTGTGTGCCCTCCAAGTATGGACTCTCTGTTTCCCTCAGTCCTGTGGTGGTCCTGCAATCAGATCCCGCTGGCTTTCAAAGTCTGACTCTCTGGGGATTCCTCCTCCCATTGCCAGACCCCCAGGTTGGGAAGCCTGATGTGGGGCTCAGAACCCTTACTTTTGTGGGTGGACTTCTGTGGTATAACTGTTCTCCAGTTTGTGAGTCACCCACCCAGCATTTATGGGATTTGATTTTAACATGATTGCACCCCTCCTACCATCTCATTGCGGCTTCTCCTTTGTCTCTGGAAGTGGGGTTTCTTTTTTGGTGAGTTCCAGGGTCTTTCTGTTGATGATTGTTCAGCAGTTAGTTGTAATTCCGATGCTTTTGCAAGAGAGAGTGAGCACACGTCCTCCTACTCTGCCATCTTGAACCGTCCCCTGCTATTCAACTTTTAACTGGAGGGCTCAGCAGTGTGGTAAGACAAGAAAAATGAACAATGGAGATAAAAAATGGCAAATAAAGAAACAACTGTTTTTATTTTCAGATAATCTGGTTGTCTACATAATGTCTCATAAATACACAAAGAAGTCAATCATAAATTGTAATTCAGTAGCCATGCTAAATACATCATTAACACCAAAGTCATCATATTCCTGTGCACTAACAAGTGTTAGAATATATACTCTGGGAGGTAGTTAAATATGCTACTCTTTCTATTTTAAGGTTTTTATTTTGAGATGATCATAGATTCACTCACATTTTTAAGAAGTAATACAATGTAACACAGAGAGATCCACTATGCTTTAGTCAGTTTTCTCCAGTGGTAACATTTTGCAAAATAATAGTACAACATAAAAAACCATAAACTGATATTGATGCAATCACTCATATTATTCAGATTTTTCCAGTTTTAGTCATACTTGTGTGCACATGTATATGTGTGTGTGTGTGTGTGTGTAGTTCTATGCAATTTTATCACATTTATAAATTGGGTTATGCATTATTACAGCCAAGATACAGAACGGTTACACATCACAAGCATTCTTCATTGTGCCCCTTGAGTATATACTTTTAGAAAGATACAAGTCCCAATATCAATAAATGCTATTGTGATAAATGTGGAATATACTTTCTGGAGAAGAATACAACACTTTATTGAGCAATATCAATTTCTGCTTGGGCAAAGTAAAGGATATACCTTAAATAAGATGTGAAGATTCACAATTTTAAAGAGAATTATCTGCACATCAATATAAAATTTAATGTAAAGCCAGCATAAAGTTCTATAGAGTTTTGATTTTCTGCTTTCTGCATTAAATATGGCAAAACTTGTTCTATAATTCATGTGACAAAAACCAAATAAGTTGTATAAGTTCAAAGAAATATAACAAGTTTGCAGAACTTGTACTACTAGATATCAAGATTATTGTAAATCTTTAGTAATTAAAATAATATGATATTGTCAAGAACTTATAAAGATCAACAGAACAGAAGAGACTTCAGAACTATAACTGAGCACATATAGTCCAATGATATATGATGTTGCCTTGCAGATGTGTAGATGACCTTTCATCAGTTGGCAATTTAAATAGAAAATTAGACTTCTACCATGAGTCATGCACTATAATTATTACCAAACATATTAAAGAACAAATGTGAAAAACAAAACTCTAAAACATTTCAAATAATACATTATTTAACTGTGTAGGAACACATTTTTAAACAATATATACAAGTGCAAATGCTAATGGAAAAGATTAATAATAGATATGATTTCAAGAACTCAAAAGACCTCTTCTTCAAAACAATATGGAATGAATTGGGAGATTGGGATTGCCACATATACATTACAAATAGAAAAAAAATCAAATTGTACACTTTAAATATATGCAGTTTATTGTATGTCAATTGTATCTCAATAAAAGTTCTTAAAGAAAAAAATATATGGAAGTGAGTCAAAAAGACACTGAATGTCATAGTATATTCACCATGCATAAATCTTGATGCATGACATATAATATTATTTGAATTGGTATTATTCATTGAGCTGAAATTTGATAACATAAATGTTCATTATTTTATTTTTGCACATTTTTGTATAAGATATTTCACAAATATATTTAATATGTTAAAGCATTATATTGGCTCTTGGTTTATCAGTTTTCATTTGAATTTTTCCAAATGTTTTATCATAAATAATAATAGAATATATCAAGATCATTTTTGACATCTACTAGAAGGTTGTCAGATTTCTAATTGACTTAAGAATGTGAAATATTGTATCAATACATTTCCTAATTTTACACTTACTTCAGATTCCTGAAATGTTTTTAGTTATGGTGAAAAAATTATTTTTCAATGCACAGGTGACTATAGTTTTCTATTTAGTTAGGGGTTTTATATAATAAGCACTCTTGAACTAAATTTTTTCTACATCTGATGTTTTCTAGCCTCAGAGAAATCCTACATTTACAGAATATATTCAGGAACTTTTTTGTTTTTATGTTATTTAAAAAATAATACAGTATGAAAAATCTATGAAACTTGAAATCTGAAAAAATACATTACCCTTTCATTACTCTTTTCTCCTTTTAAATTCAATTTGGAAATCAATCTTTTCTTCCCAGGCATCCATTTCATCCTATACAGTTTATGAGTGATATGTATAAATAAGCTTATAAATTTTTTCTGATGCTTGAAATAGGACATATTCTTTATTTTTACATTAAAAAATTCATTAAGTAGCTACTACTTAAACTATAAAATAATAAGATTAATTCAACTATATAATAACTCAAGATGTCTATATACTAATGTATTTGTTTTCTTTAATCTATCAAAGTAGATTAATGTCATATTAAAATTTCCAGCACTTTCTCTTCACTTTCTGCTTTGATTTATACAATTTATGTGATACAGGGTGCCTAAAGAAAATAAATTACATTTACATAACTGACCTTTTTCTCAATATAAATTGACCATATATTTCTGTCTAGTGATTATTGCCATGTATTCTGGTATTGCTATAATATTATTTCTTTATGTTTGTGCACTTGCCTAATAAATCTTTGTCAGTATAATTAAATTTGACCTTTATTTTTATGATATGTTCCCTTGTAAAGTGCACACAGATAACTTTTTAACCCAAACTGACAGTCATCGATTTAATGGGGTTGTTAATTATGTTAATTACAAAATATTCTCTTGGCTTATATGTTTGAAATTCTGACATATTATTTCACACATTGTTTTATTTAGTCATTTTTGTTGTTTAATATGGCTAGAAATTATTTCATTTCATGCATTGATTCCAATAATTTTCTAATGGCTTCATGGAATGCTATCTTGAGGAGGATTCTGAAGCAAAAAATGGATTAGTACCTGAGCTATTACACCAGGCAAGTGATACAAACTATTTGACTTGATGGCCAATGTAGAGAAATCTAAATCTGGTGTTGGAGAAAGAAGAGTATCAATATTAGTTAAGGCCATAGGATGAGTTGTATCTTCCAGCAGATATGGTGGTTTGGTTTGATTATTGTCTTTAAATATTTTCCGAAAATTCCAACAGGACACTCTTAAGAATCGGAATTGCTCCTACACTCGTTTTTTTAGAGGTAATGATTTTATTGAAATATAATTTACATACAAGATTATGTTAGTTTCAGCTGTACCACATAATGATGTTTACATTTGCATACACTATAAAATGATCACTACAGTAAGTCTCATAACCATCTGTCCCCAAAGGTATTACAATGTTGTTGACCATATTCCTTATGCTATACATTACATCCCCATGATTTATTTATTATATAACTGGAGGATTTTACATCTCAATTCCCTTTACTTATTTAAACCAGCCTCCTACCCCCTCCCTACTGGCAAATGCCAGTTTATACTCTGTATCTATGAATCTGTTTCTATTTTGTTTATTTGCTTTTTTTTTAAGTTCCACATATAAGTGATACCATGCAGTATTTGTTTTTCCCAGTCTGACATTTCATTTAGCATAATACCCACTAGAACTATCTATTTCATCACAAATGGCAAGATTTAACTTTTCGTGGCCGATATATATATATATATATAGAATATATAGATCTATTAAATATTGTAATATATATACATAGGATATAAGTATATATATGTATATATATATATATCAATATGTCATCTTCTTTGGAATGCTTCTGATCTCATTCTAAGAGGCTAGTAACACCATGATACCAAAACCAAAGATACTACAAAAAAGAAAGTTATAGGTCAATATCACTGATGAACATAGATACAAAAATCCCCAACAAAATATTAACAAACCAAATTCAACAGTGTTTTAAAGGATTATACACCATGATCAAGTGGGATTTATGCCAGAAGTTCAAGGATGATTCAATATCTGCAAATGAATCTATGTGATATACCACATTCACAGAGTGACTAATCATCTCAATAAAAAGTGAAGAAAAAGCTTTTTACAAAATTTAACATCTATTTATAATCAAAACTCTCCACAAAGTGGGTATAGAGGGAACATACTCCAACGTAATAAAGGCCATATATGACAAGCTCACAGCTAACAACATACTCAATAGTGAAAAGCTGAAAGCATTTCCTCCAAGATCAGGAACAAGGCAAGAATGTCTGCTCTCACCACTTCTATTCAACATAATATTGGAAATCCTATTCACAGCAATCAGATGAGATAAACAAATAAAAGAAAGCCAAATTGGAAAGAAAAAAAGTATAACTGTCGCTGTTTTTAGAAGGCATGATACTATATATAGAAAATCCTAAAGACACCACCAAAAAATATTAGAACTAATAATAAATTCAGCAAAGTTACAGGATACAAAGTTAATATATAGAAATCTGCTGCATTTCTATACACTAACAATAAATTATCAGAAAGAAAAATTAAGGAAACAATTTCATCAAAAAGAATAAAATACCTAGGAATAAATCTAACCCAGGAGTTTCATAAAAGACTTGTACTCTAAAAACTGTAAGACATTGATGAAAGAAAGTGAAAACAATACAAACAAATAGAAAGATACACCATGCTCATGGATTGGAAGAATTAATATTGATAAAATGAACATACTACCAAGGAAATGTACAGCTGCAATGATATTCCTACCAAAATACCAATGGTATTTTTCACAGAAGTAGAACAAATAATTCTACAATTTGTATACAAACACAAAAGACTCTGAATAGTCAAAACAATCTTTAGAAAGAAGAGCAAAGCTGGAGGGATTATGCACCCTGATTTTAACTGTACTACAAAGCTGCAATAATGAAAACAGTATGGTACCAGCACAAAAACAGAAATATAGATGAACAGAACATAATAGAGCACCCAGAAATGAATCCACATTCAAATGGTCAATTAATCTATGACAAAGTAGGCAAGAATATATTGTAAAATGGAGGAAAGAAAACCTCTTTAGTAAATGGTTTTGGGAAAACTGGAGGTCCACATGCAAAATAATGAGACAACTTCTCACATAGTATGTAAAAACAAACAAAAAATGGATAAAGGCTTAAATGAAAGACCTGGAACCATACAATTCTTAGAAGAAAACAGGCTGTACACTCTTTGACATCAGTCTTAGCAATTTATTTATTTATAATTTTTGTTTGTTTTCCCTTCTATTTAGGCAAGGAAAATGAAAGCAAAAATAAGTAAATGGGACTACATCTAACTAAAAAGGTTTTGTACATGGAAGGAAACGATCTACAAAACAAAAAGGCAGCTTACTGAATGGGAGATGATATTTGCAAATAAATAGAGGGCATGAATAGACATTTTTCCAAAGAAGACACACAGATGGACAACATGAAAAGATGCTCAACATCACTATCATCAGGAAAATGCCACTCAAAACCACAATGAGATACTGACTCACTCCTTTCAGAATGGCTATCATTAAAAAGACAACAAATAGCAAGTGTTGGGGAGGATGTGGAGGAAAGGGCACCCTCATGCATTGTTGGTGGGATTGTAAATTGGTGCAGCAAGTAGTGAAAACAGAATGGAGGTTCCTCAAAAAATTAAATATAGAACTGCCATATAATCCAGCAATTTCACTTTTGGGTAGTCACCTGAAGAAAACAAAAACACTGATTCAAAAAATATATGCACTCTAATATTTATAGCAGCATTATTTACAATAGCCAAGGTATAGAAGCATCTCCATCCTTGAGAAGAAAATGATGGCAAACCTGTTCTCAGAGAAGTTTCAGGTACAACAAGAAGGCACTAGTAGATTTGAGTAGTGCTGGGGTAGTTTATGTCCTTGCCAAAATTTGGTCAGCTCTACTTTCCTACTGGCTTCAGCCACTCACTGTGTTTCTTGGTGATGGTCAATTCCACAGTTAAAATCCTCTTACCATTGTCACTGCCTTTCATCTAAAACCACTGCCTCCCTCATATGGTTTGTATGACAAGAGTAAGACTTCAGTATAACTTTCACTATTATAACTGAGTGGGAAGTTATATAAACTCCAGCATCCAGGTCTGACCCACTGCAACTCACAGAGACTGTATTTTTACAGAAGTACTGGATATCATTGTCCTAAATCAGAGGGACTCTGCTTGCCAAGAGGGGATGGATAACATAAACCAGATATGGTGAAGTTAAAGTGCCATGTGGTAAACATTTAACATTGAGAGACAGGTGATAAGAAGGAGCCAGCAGATTATTTATTCATTCTTCTGGCCCAGATGGATATTCTGACATTTCACCAGGGATGATAAATGTGACCAAGAAAACAACTAAGTTTCTTATAAGGCCAGGATGAATTTAGCTTTACAACACTTTTTATTTGCTTTCTCTCTCCTAGCTTATGGTACTTCCTTTTTTCAATCACTCTTGCTTCATTGGACTGTAACCAATAAAGATGAAGCAGGTAAGCTTTGCCTCAAGCCAGTTTTTAGGGAACCTATATGAAGAAAATTTTCATTGCATTTCATATTGAAGTAATAGCCACATATTTGACAAATACAAGCACAGTGCTATAACTTTGATTTACACTTTATTAATGATAAAAATATAGGCAATGTTTTCTTCTGAACTCTTATTTTTTAGTTTTTGCTGAAAATCTCATCACTTTTCATGGAAAGCCATTAGTTTTTCATCCATTGTTAAATTTTATATTTAAATGGGTTTTCTTGTTTGAAAAATACATGTCATCACTATTCACTTTATAATTTAAGATATGACACATTTTTTTCAAATTCTGAATTTCCTATACTTGGTACATTCTTCAGGTGCAAATTTTTTTGTAAAATTTTGAATAGATTCTAAATCAAATATATTTCAATGATATATTATTCTGAACCAATTAATATTTTGGATTGTATAGAAATTATTGCTCAAAAATGACATTTTGGCTAGATATCCATTTTTAAATTCAAATATTCTCATTTTAAATTTCTAAAAGTATCTCATTTTCTGATGTGCTTCTGTTGCATTTTGCTTATTACATTTAATTAAATTCCACCATTTTTACATATTTTATAATTTTGCTCAAAGGATCTGTTCTATCATCAATGAGTTTCACCATTATTGCATTTATTCTCTTATTTCTAAGTTTGTTAAACTTTCAAACTGTTGCCCCATATAGTGATTCACAAAAAATGCAATGTCATTGGGACTATGAGAAGCTAAATGAGATAATATATTTAAAGTACTAGCACAAAGCACAGCACACAATAAGCACTAATAAATTTTAGATGCTATTATTACTTTTGCTTTTACTATTAACACTTGTGCTAGACTGAAAAAATGTTTCCCCCAAATAACAGGCACTAATCTCCAGAATCTGTGAGAATCTTTTGCCATACCTTATATGGCAAAAGGCATTATTAAATTAAAGACCTTGAAAGGCAATAAGTCTGGATTATCTGGGTGGCCCCAAAATGCAATTGCATGTGACTTCATAGGAGAGAGGCAGAGGGAGTTCACACAAATGGAAGAGGGCAAGAAGCAGCCAGAAAAGGAGTAGAAAATGTAACAATGTAGTCAGAGATTAGAGTGATGCAGTCACAAATTAAGGAATGATGGCAGCCACCTAAGGCTGCAAGAGGCAAGGAACAAATTTTCCTCTAGAGCTTCTAGAGGTAGCACAGCTCTACAAACACTTTGATTTTGGCCAAGTGTCATCAATTTCAGACTTCTTGCCTCTAGAATATGAAAGAGTAAGTTTCTGTTGTTTTACGCCACCAATTTTGCAGTAATTTGTTATTGCAGCCATAGGATACAAATATACAATTACAATTATTACTATTTCAGATTATATAAAATATTGTTTAAAATGTATCTTGAACAGAGAAACATTAAAATATAAAAATGAAAATATAAAAATGAATACACTATAATTCAACATGATAATAGGAGTGTTTAAAACAGAAGATTGTCTTCTTTTGTTTCAACTAAAAGAAATTTAATAGCAGTGATATTATTCAATTTTCTGTTTTACAGGTGTGGAATTAAAGAAGACTGGGCATATTCCGTTTTTAGGCCATATTTATCAGTAGTGACAGAAATTGAACCATCCTAAATTCATCAAAGTAATTTTTCCTGAATATCTTAGATACACTCTCAGAATTCTTGACACAGCACCAAGAAAACAGTTATAAAGTGATACAAGTCAGCACATGTATAAAACAAAGCACTATCTTAAGCTAGAATTGTGAAATGAGAAAATAGAAGTAGAGTTGCTATACTTTTATAACTAGAGTTTTGATTTCTATTTTATTCTCAATTCACTACACTTACATTCTCATTTTTTGTATTTCTCTTAGCATCAAGATAAAAACCATAAAAAATTTCCCAGGAAAGATGCAGCATCAATATATTGTTTTGCTGAATATTTCAGATGATCCTTCTGATTTCTCCTAAATGATGCCTCAGCTAAATATGCATTTCTAGGGAAATGATATCTTCCTCTAAAGTTAAAGAATTGCAGAACGATAACTATTCATTCCAAATTTTATTCTTTTATATAAACTACATTTGCCTTTTCAAAAATTTCCCCTTTTTGGGTTTATTGTATATATTGCCTTAATGATTGGAGATGTAAAAAAAAAATCAAATACTCTATATATCACATGGCTATATAAACAATGTGAGCCCTAAATCTTCAATGGTTGTATAAAACTGAATATTAAACAACTAAGGCAGAATTTCAGGAAAAATCTGATATATTTTGTCCAGTAGCCACTTGGCCACAGCATAATATAATGACTAGGAGTATGGATTCTGGAGCTAGCTTCTCTCCATTTTTATTATACTTCTTACTAATTATATCTCGATTTTCTCAACATTTATTGGGATATTTAACACATGTAAAGCACTTACAATACTGCCTGAAAACATAAAATTTGTGCTGTAACTTTTATTAGTTTTTTATTATTATACAAAGCTTGAATTTCTAGGAAATACTTTTTAATGCCAGGAGGAGTCAGTTTTGTCAGTGCAATACAGAGCTAAAGTATGGTGCAGCTGCTTCTAAGCACTTGCAGAGCATGAGGGGACTGAAGAAGCAACCCTACTGGATCACAGTATATAATCTTTTTTCTAACTTGTTTGATTTGTTGATACTTTCTAAAGACTATTATGCCAATAATCATGGGGATTATTCTTCTGTAATTTTATTTTTTAATAGCCTTGTCAGATTTTTCTATTAGGGTTGTGTCAGCTTTATAAATTGAGTTGGAAAATATTCCCTCCTTTTCTATTTGCAAGAAAAGAAAAGTAAGATTAATGTCATCTCTTACTTGAATGCTTGATAGAATTTATCAGTGAAAGCCTTTAGACCTAAAGTTTTCTTTTGGAAAGATTTTAAAAATAAATCAAATTTATTCAACATATAGATCTATTCAGATTTTATTTTCTTACATAACTTTCTGTAAATTATATCTTCAGCAAATTGAACCACTATCCAAGTTCTCAAAATGTGTTGGCATGAAGTTGTTTATAGTATTCTCTATAATAATACAGATTCTTATTTTAATGACTGTAGGATCTTTGCTGACAATCACTTTATTTCTGCTTTTGCTGATTTGGGTTCTCTGTTTTTTGCAGGGATATGAGGAAAGATTGTCAATATTGTTTATATTTTAGAAGAACCAGGTTTTGGCTTTGTGAATTTTCTCTGTTTTGAGTCTTTTATCTGTTTCATCAGTCTTCTACCTTCATTATTTTCTTCCTTCCATCTATTTTTATATTACTTTTCTTTCTCTTTTATTGTATCTTAAAATGGAAACTCAGGTCATTGATTTTAGAATGTTACTTTCTCTAATATTATTATTTTAACTATAACTTTTCTTTTTAATTCCACTCATATACTACCTCCTTTTATGGCTTCACAATGAAAAGGAACAATAACTATGATCATTCCATCACCATATTCTCCAAACCCTCTATTCTTGTAACTCTTTTTATCTCCATTTTGTATAACTGACTTTTACACATCTATGAATTCTTTTATAAATTATCTTATAATCTATGGATATTAAAATATATAGAGATTTCAACAAGCATAGGGAAATTTATATATATATTATACACATAATTTTGTATATATATTATAATTATTCTAATGTGTAGTCACTTGGTAACAGATTAATTTCTAGTCTTCCTTAAGGATATTAAGTACATATTTAATAAACTTATTACATTTCAGCTTATTTTGAAAGTAAAATCTAGATGTCAGATATATAAAATGTCTATATTGTGAACTTTATTTATACAATTAGCTTGATGGTATTTTTCAGGGAATTTTCTAGGTAAACCATAACATTGATTTGGTAACAAATATACAACACAGAATAATTTCTGAAACTGATACCTACTCATTTCAATTCAATAGAAAATCAGTTGAGTCAGTGATGATGCAAAATAAATATACTGTGAAAACAAAATGATTTCCTTGTATTGGGTTTTAACTGCCTTTAGGGTTTTACATGTTTTGCTAAATTGAAATTTCATACAGTAAGAATAACCCTGATAGCTCTGTAGCTTCCTAATCCCATGTTTTTCTGATAACATTCTTTCTAGAATAGAAAAAAAAAAGAGAAGTTAATTGCTTAAACTCTGAAAAATGCTTTTCTTTGAACTCAATGAAGCACAAAGATAAATAGTGTATTACTAAAGGGAATTTAGCTCTATTTACAACTGCTTGTAGTGTGAAATTGGTTGTTTGTGATCTCTAAAGACTTGCTTTCTTTTCAAAACATTGTATGCTCCTCGCTCTATGAGAGAGAAATGGAAACATAAAATAGAATTTGGATTAAGGGACATTCCTTTACTTAAACAATTTTTAAATGGTTCTCTTTCATTTTTGTGGTGTTTTGAATTTTATGAAAACCTTAACTATTGGCTTCTCAAATAATGATGTACTGTAGTATGTTTACACCATGTCTTTTTTTGCCATTCTTTCATTTATCATCCATGATACTCAATTCTATTTAATAATCATTTTTTGCAATACAAATGTTTTGGTTTTTTTCGATGTGTATTTTGAAAATTTTCAAGTAGGAATACAGAATCTCTTTGAAATCAGTTTTTAGGTTTATCATAGTCCTCTAACCTCTAAACATAGCTCTTGACATAGTTCATAACATAAATTGTACTTTCATATGGATTTTATCATTCAGGAAAACACAAAATGTGTTTTATAAATAACATAAATTATATACATAACTGAAATATGTTTTGAAGTATTTATTTCACTAAAAAACTAGAATGACCTTAACTAGAGTACATAAGCTAATTTTCTATGAATTCTAAGTTGGAAATATGTATATTTAATATACCATGGAGAGAAGTCCATAAATTACATCTTTTGACCATTTATATTGATATTTCATCAAGTACTAGATTAAATGTAATTTCTTCTAGGCGATATTGCACTGTTTTGTCATTGTTCTTATTTACCTCAAACTTAATAGTTCAACAAGTCATAGTTCCTTGAAGAAAAGTTTTTTTTCACATTCCTTTGTTGTCCAATATTTATTATGAAAGAAATTCAAATATATAAAGAAGGTGATACAAAAGATCAACTGATATTTTATACATGCACACACACATATAAAAACTATCAGGCTTATATTTGTACATACGTAGGTCAACCCATTTGAAATAAGTTCCATAGCTAAGATATATATATAATGAATTTGCTTCTGGCCATATTTGAGTAACTGGTAACTCTAATATACAAGGTTTTATGTTAGGCACAATACAGTAAAATTCCTGAAAATTGGTGATAGAGTGAGCACCTTGCATGTATTTAAAATGAACAGACATATTACATACAGGTAAACATTGATATGAACAATGAATGACTTCTTACAGAAGTAATACTGACATGAAGACTCACACAATGTATAATGAGCTAATTTTTGTATGATTCAAGGAAATACCAGAGGATTTAAAATTTTCTGTCTATTTCTGTCACTGATAATTCATACCTCTAATCTAGGTCATCAGTCAGTATGCCTCTGTTAAACTTTTCTTTCTTAACAATGGGTCAAATTATCTTGTCTTGCTTCTTGATTTTTGATTAAATGTTAGATATCCTGCTGTACAAAATTAGAGACTGCAGTATATACGAGGGTGAGTCAAAAATTATCTGCACTCTGGCAGTAGAATTTACTTTAATTAAATTATAACACCTCAAAACAAAGTAATCCACAACAGATTTAGGTTTCAAAAAGTTTGTGTAAGATTGGTACCAAAACAACTCACGGAAGAACATAAACAGAAGTGTTTGGATATCTGCAAACAAAATTTGGAATGATACTCTAAGGAAGGTGAAAGTTTCTTAAAGAGAATCATTACTGGTGACAAGACATGGGATTCATCACTATGAGCCTGAGAGTAAACGGCAGAGTATGAAATAGAAACATTCTCAATCATCGACCAAGAAAAAGTTTAAAAGTCAACCATCAGCTGGAATATTGATGCTTACAGTTTTCTGGGATTCTCAAGGGCCAGTATGGAACATTATCAGGAAAATGGTTCAACAATCAACAATGCTTGTTACAGTGAGATGTGTATTGAAGAGCTGAAGCCTAAACTTGGGATTAAACGCAGAAGACTGCTATCCAAGGGAGTTGTGATCTTGCATGACAATGCATGTCCATGCACTTCTGTCCACACCGTTCACACTGCAAAAACTTCGTTTTGAGGTGTTAAAGCATCTTCTCTATAGTCCTGATCTTGCTCCATTGTTCTTTCACCTGTTTGGTTCCCTGAAAGCAGCCCTATGAGGACAAAGATTCACTTGTGATGAAGAAGTGAAGGCAGTGATGCATTCGTGGCTTGCAGCTCAGCCTAAAATATTTTTTAATGAGAGATTGTTGACAGATGGACAAAGTAAGGAGAAAAGCAAGGAGATTATGTCAAAAAATGATGTATTTGTCTTTTCTAAAGGTTAATTAAATTCTACAGCCAGAGTGCAGATAATTTTTGACTCACCCTCTTATTATTCTCAGAAAAAGTCATGCCAAGTCAATAAAATCTGTATATGAGCTGAGTGTGACTTTGTTATTGCCTTAGTTTGATTCAGCTCACCACTAGTTTCACATATTTTGAAGGCAATGTGAAGACTTATCCCTCAGTGCAGCACTGGATCTGAGCTCAGTGGAGATTCTGGTGTTCACTACCTGAGCTCATCCAAGACACAAACTTTCCTAACTATGGAAGAGACCTCTGCTTTGAAGTATGAGCACTAGATTTGGGGGTTACTCTAGTTCTCTTTGTTCTATCATCCCACCAGCAGCTTTCTATTTCTCATTATAGATGGGCACTTCCCCTCTCTATAAACCTGCATTACACAATGAGGACCTTAATTCACTTTTAAGTTAATTAAAAGTTTCTTACCAGGTTGCCTGTAGCTCTCTTTTCCTGACTGCAGCTTGTAGCAAGCCATTGCCTTTCACTTATAGAGGCTGTGTTCAGACTCTGGGGACACCTCTCTCAGTTTCCCTGCCCTGATTCCAGTCTTTGGCCTACTATCACTACACACTTGTTGAAAGTCCATGGGACAGTGTTGGCCAGTAGCTGCAGATGCATTCTGTGGCTGTGGTTCCTACAGACTTTAATCTCTTATGTCATTCCAGTTGCAGCTAGTTAAGTATGATTAAAATATGGCTAGTTTCTCCTTAATCCCATCTGTAGTGTATTTCTCTTTGTCCCATTGTCTCATCAAGGATGAAGGCCAAGGTGGATAACTTCTCTCCTGGACATGACAACTTACATTCTGAAATTTAGTTCATTTAATTTTCTTTTAGTCTCAACTATCTCAAAGGCTTGAAAAAGCATGCTGTTTTAACTTATCCAGTTTGCTCTTATGTGTAGGGTGACAGCAATACTCTTTTGCAAGTTTCTACATTCTAATTAGAAGCTATAGTTTATTGGATTTCTCTTTAAGTTGGTAATTATAAAAGCATATATAACTCAAATTTTAATTCTACCTTCATGGGTATGACATATTTATAAAAGATTAAGCTCCTACTTTTTTTTTTCAGCTCCCTAGTGCATCATATTATGCCTAATTATCATCACTTCATTAACTATCCATATTCTAGTGTTTGATTAAAGAAGTATAATTCATCCATAGAACTCTGTTTCTTTGGTTTCCTGTATCATATATATTTGCTAGAGTTCATCTACCTCATATATTGAAATTTTATATTGAACAGCTTTGATTTTGCTGATAAATTATTGTCCACTTTATGGTGGAAATGAGCTTATCAAAATTGACATATAACATTAGAGAAAATACATAATAATATATACTTGTAGGCAATAAAATGGGACAAGTATAGTGCATCCATTTATGCGAGTCATCAATTTGAGTACATTTTCAATTGTAAGAATTCATTATATTGGCATACAGAAAGAGCTGTTCAAATGTCAGCTTCTCTTAAATTCAGAATCTGAATAGCTCCTGAGAGATCTGACAGAAGTGGGTAAAAGAGAAAAACAAAATTAAACAGATACACACAAAAACGTCACAGTCAGGTAACCTACAAATATTACTGGGAAAAATATCTAGGTCACTGAATAAGCATCTTTTCTTTAGGGATACTGAGTAGTACTTAGAGTAATCAGTGGTTGTCACAGATGACAATGATAAAGAATACACGCATTACCTAAAGAACACATTAATATTCCCTAATAGAATTGTACTAATATATTAAATGTTGATTAAGAGGTAAGTTACAGAAAAACTGCTTAAATATACAATCTTGAATAAAGTTGTCAAACTAATAGAAATTCAAAATAACAGCAATAAAAAGAAAACAAAACTAAGTATTGAATCAACTATAATCCTATTTATTAAGCTGAATCTGTTAGAGAAAAGCATTACTTGCCAATGAAGCAACGGACAAAGGATTAATCTCCAAAATATATAAGCAGCTCATGCAGCTTCATACCAAAAAAGCAAATAACCCAATCCACAAATGGACAGAAGACCTAAATAGACATTTCTCCAAAGAAGACATACAGAAGGCCAACAAACACATGAAAAGATGCTCAACATCACTAATTATTAGAGAAATGCAGGTCAAAGCCACAATGAGGTATCACCTCACGCCGGTCAGAATGGCCATCATCACAAAATCTAGAGACAATAAATGTTGGAGAGGGTGTGGGAAAAAGGGAACTCTCCTGCACTGTTGGTGGGAATGTAAGTTGGTACAGCCACTATGGAAAACAGTTTGGAGGTTCCTTAAAAAACTAAAAATAGAACTACCATATGAACTAGCAATCCCACTACTGGGCATATACCCAGAGAAAACCAAGATCCAAAAAGAAACATGTAGCATAATATTCACTGCAGCACTCTTTACAATAGCCAGGACATGGAAGCAACCTAAATGCCCATCAACAGATGAATGGATAAAGAAGATGTGGCACATATATGCAGTGGAGTATTACTCAGCCATAAAAAGGAATGAAATTGAACTATATGTCATGAGGTGCATAGACCTAGAGTCTGTCATACAGAGTGAAGTAAGCCAGAAAGAGAAAAACAAATACTGTATGCTAACACATATATATGGAATCTCAAGAAATGGTACTGATGAACCCAGTGACAGGCAAGTGTGGAGATATAGAGGTAGAGAATGGACTTGAGGACATGGGGCTGGAGTGAGGGGTGAAGGGGAAGCTGGGACGAGGTGAGTGAGTAGCATAGACATATTTACACTACCAGCTGTAAAACAGATAGCTAACAGGAAGTTGCTGTATAACAAAAGGAGATCAACTTGATGATGGGAGATGCCTTGGAGGGTCAAGACGGGGAGGGTGGGGGGGAGTCATGGGAGGGAGGGGATATGGGGATATATGTGTAGACGCAGCTGATTCACTTTGGTGTACCTCAAAGACTGGTACAAGAGTACAAAGCAAATATGTTCCAATAAAGAGTTTAAAAAGAATAAACAGATGCGAAAGAGAAAATTCAACAAACCTAATTGGGGCCAAAAACACTTAAGGTTTAGTTATTTCTACACCGGCGATTATTCCAAGACATGTTTTATTGTTAACACAGCAGTTTTCATGTTAAATAGTGACTTATGTATTCTTTTTTAATGACAATTTGAAACACCACGATTCAATCTTCTTCCACTGAATAATAAAGCTGACTATCCAATCATTTCAACAATAAATGTGAGAAATGGAGATTCCTTGAATGTAATTCAAATGTGTGGAAGTGTTCTGATATCCATAGAAATGAATGGTACATTAGGATTTTAAAAGACCAAGAAGCCAAAAGCCTTGAAAATGTCTGGTAAAAGTTCAGGGGATATGTACTATGGAAGATCTGGGTTTCACTTAGGCAATCAAATAAATGCATTCATAAATGTTACCATATTATGACACTGAGGAATATGACTTAACAGGAAATCAGAATTAAGAAAAGGAAAATAGAACCAAGCTGGATTTTGAATCTGAACTATACCTTGTTCATTTTTCTCTTTAAAAGAGAATAATTAGAAAGTTATTTTAAGGTAAATAAACTATTAAATAGAAAAATCAGCCACTGAAGAAGAACAACAGAGAAATATGCTTTGCCCATTCCAGAGATCTGATCTGGGTGGGGGGGGGGGGTGTATGTATGTGTCTGTTTGTACCTAGATCTAAGGACTGCACTGTAAATATAGAGATAGGAGGCTATGGGGTTTGAAGAAAGATACAACTACTACCAGTGCAGAGAAAGTATGACTGAAAAAACAAAATGAAAAGGAGTGTCAAAATCAAAAAGGGAACTAGATATGTCATAAAAAAAAAAAACTTTGAAACATTTAAGTGCTCCAGTATATAGACTCTACTGAGAATCACAGACTTGCAATATCCTATGCATTTCTTTCTGTAACATTCCTGCTCTATATTTGAAAACCTCTGGTGATAACAACCTGTGAGTCCTTCTCACTTTCCATTAAGATATAAAACTGTCTTCATAGATTATAAAAAATTGATTAGTTTTTATATCAGAAATTCAAAATAAGCAGAAGGACAGTGACATCATGGGGATAAATGTGAATCTTGGAGAGGAAGATTGTTTCAAATTACATACACACAAGCTTCCACCTCCCACCACATTCAGATGTGCCTGTTTTCTATCCCTACTGTTACTCACTGTATTAGTCAGGGTTCTTCAGGAAAACAGAATAGAATGTGTGTGTATATCTGTATGTATCAATATCTATATCTATATCTATATCTATGGAGAGAGAGGGAGAGAGAGAGAGAGAATGAGATTTATTTTAATGTGGCTCATGCAATTGTAGAGGCTGGCAAGTTCACAATGTGCAGGATAGGACATCAGGAAATGCTGTAATTCAATTCAGAAGACCATCTGCTGCCAGAATTCCTTCTTTTTTGGGACAGGTCAGTTTTTGTCCTGTTAAGGATTTTGATTATTTGGACAAGGTCTACCCACTTTATGAAAGTGATCTGTTCTCAAAATCCACCAGCTTAATTGTTAATCTCATCCAAAAGCCACCTTACAGAAACATCCAGAAAAATGTTTGAAAATATCTGGGCAACATGACCCAGCCAAACTGACACAAAATTCACCATCACACTCATCTTATTTTCTTTTGGGGCACACTTTGACTTCCATTTGTCTTATCTCCAATGTGTAAGATAAATTGGGGAGAAAAAGTAATGTGTCTCCATTCACAGTTAAACTTCTTAAAGAGTTAGATATTCATTTTGTTTTTGCTACATCTTAATATTTTTTTCAACATTTATCCTTGTTTTCCCATATTTCTTATGTTAGTCTTCACGAAAACAAAATACATTTTCCCTTCTTCCTTCCTGATTAATTCTTAGTATTGTGTGCTAGCCCTGATTTCCCTATCCAATTTCTAAAACTTGAAGTATTTTGGAGTTCACTCTTGGGACTTCTCATATATGACTTCCATCAGGAATCTCATCTAGAGCCATGATTTTAAATTCCATCTATAGGGTAATTCAAACATTAATATAGCCAGAATTATCTTTGCTTCTGCCCCGTACCCACAAAGACAACTGCATACTTGATGTTGCCATTTAGTAATGTCATGAATATCTCAAACTTAAAATGTCCACATATTAAAAACACTTCTCCTCCAGTCTCCCACCCCTCAAATAGGTGCTCCATTTACTAGCCAGGGAGATATTTTCTTGACACCGTTCCTCTCCTTCATCTCCCACACTTAAACCAGCACCAATTTCCTCTGAGTTTCTACATTAGTTTCCTATTGCTGTAATAAGAAATTACCACAAACTTAATGGTTTAAAACAAAACAGATTTACTCTGTTATAGTTCTGAATGCCAGAAGTCTAAATTCAGGCACTTTGCAGGACTGTGCTCCCCCTAAAGGATTCATAGGAGAATTCATTTCCTTGCCTTTTCTAGCTTTTAGAAGCTGCTTATATTCCTTGGCATGTGGCCCCCTCCTGTATCTTTAAGGCCAGCAATGTAACATTTTCTCCCTCTCTTTCTCTCTCTCTCCCCCTCCCTCCCTCCCTTCCCCTCTTTCCCTCTCTTTCTCACCCCTGCTTTCATCATCACATCTCCTTCTCTGACTCTGAATCTCATGCCTCCCTTATTTTCTTATAAGTACCCTTGTGATTACATTGGGCCACCCAGATAATCCTAGATAATTTCTCCATATCAGGATGCTTAATTTAAGCACACACTCAAAGTTTATTTCACTATGGAAAGTACCATATTCACAGGTTCCAAGTAATAGGATGTGAATATCTCAGGGAGTCATCATTTGGCCAACCACAATGTCCTTCCAAAACATTATCTGAATCTCTCTTCTATTTACTTATACTTTCCAAGCCCAAGATACCATTACCCTTTTCTGGAATGACTTCCTGATTGGTTTCTAATTACCATTAGGCATTCTTCCAGTGCATTTCCCACTTAGTGACCACAATTGGTCTTATTAAAGAAAAATATGATCATATATATATCTTAAAAAAATTAACAGCTTTCCATTGCTTTTAATGTGAATGTCATAATCTTTAATGTGGCCTTGCATAATCTGACTCCTGTATAAAATTTCATACTGCATGTAATGCTCCTGCTTACTTAATCACTACACAACAGATACCTGCCTTCCCATTTAGCCAAGCTCATTGTAAGTCTTTGCAAATTATTTTACTCTGTAATGCTTTCCCCTGACTCTTTATAATGCAATATGGTACTACAAGGTCTGTATTATAAAATAAGATAAACCTACAATGTCTTTATTATCCAGGAGATTTATAAGTATAACTCTTGAACTGTATAGTACTTTGAAAAGAGCTCCAAATGTTTTCAATATTTCTTCTTTCTTTAAGCTCGTGAATTTCAATGCAAAAGTAAATCTTCTATAGCAGTACTTTGTCTTTCATCTTAATAGATAATCGGTTTATCTGCATTTGCTTTCAGATTAATTCTCCACCTTCACTTTCTGTGTTTTATGATGCTAGTAAATAATTCTCCTGACTCCTTTGCAAACTAACTTCCAGTTCTATTCAGCCAATGGGAGGTCTTGGTGGATGACTGGGGGACAAGAGCAAGAAAGAAGCTAAGGTATTCTCACTCACGGCATTGAGTAGCATGTTTGGCAGAGACTGAGTCTTCTCCATGGCTCTGTTTCTGTTACTCAACATCTCCATCATAGTTCCAGCTACTCTCCACCAAGGTCTCCAAATTCAGTTGTGTGGCCCCCGTTCCTGGTCTCTGTTGACACTAAATGCTTCCTTTGCATTTCTATTCATAGGGATGAAGATAGCTTTCTTACTGATTATATGTCAGAGTTCTCCAAAGAAACAAAACCAATAGGATGCACATATACATATGGTGTGATATGTGTATATAAAGATATATATATGTAATGCATGTATACACATACCCTATATATGTGTGCGTGTGTGTGTGTGTGTGTGTGTATTTGTGTGTCAACTGAAGAAAAATGCACAACCTAAAAGCTGTGAGTTAAGTTCTATTCAGAGATCTTACTGAGGACTATAGTCTGGAAGATAGCCTCTCAGCTACAAGGAATGGCTCTGAAGAGATAAGGGAGGAGCCAGGATACATATGAGGATTTTTTCTTTCTGGAAAAAAAAATATGTAGTCAAACATCAAAAGAATATTGCTAGTCACAAAATACAAACATCTCAAGTTAATGATTTTAGTGCTTTTCTATGTGTGGGAAGATGTAAGAATCTGGGTTCATTGAAATTATTCCTTTGATATGCATCTTAACTATCTAGGGCCACTATTCGAAGCACAGAATGCTTCCTGGTTTTCTTCATTCTGAATTCCTCTCAGGGTGGGCAACTGCAGTGGCTAATGGCATAATCTCTGTAGAACTGGAATGGTGGGCAACATACCTTGTTTACATATGACTGTAAATATATACAAGGGTATAGATATACAAGGATTTATATACATAAGGAGACCATATCTATATATAGTTGGCAAGCTAGATACCCAGTAGAATCAATGGTGTAGTTTCAGTCTGAGTCCAAAAGACCGGGAACCAGGAGAGCTTATGGGGTAGTGCCACTCTGAAGCCTGACAGGCTCGAAACACAGGAAAAGCTAATGTATCAGTTTGAGTCCAAAGGCAGGGGAAAAAAAAATTATGTTCTAGTCAAAGCCTTTGAGGCAGAATTCACTCTTACTCAGCGGAGGGTCAAACTTTCTGTTCTATTCAGGTCTTCAACTAATGTGTGAGGCCCATCCACCTTAGACAAGGCAATCTACTTTACTCATTTACCCATTTAAATGTTAATCTCATCCCCAAACCTCCTAACAGAAACATGCAGATTAAGGTTTGACCAAATCTGGGTACCCTGTGACCTAGTCAATTAACACATAAAATTAATGCTCACACTGATGTTAAATAATTTCTGGGTGGCCTCACTATATACAGTTTGTATTTTTAGGTCTTCCTTCACATGAAAAAAATATTTCCTGATTTAATTCTTCTCTTTTACATGCATACAGTAATACTTTCCATTTTTCTGAATGGATCTTGCCTGATGTAACAGGTTTCCTTTTTGAATGGGTAATTTCCCCTTTCTTATGTTCTAATTACCCCCAACATCTACATTTACCACAATTATGCATCTTTTTAAAAACAACCCATGATTTGTAAATAAGTGTACAAACATTATTTTTACTCCTCTTCCCAGTTATTTTCTTTGGTAAATCAGGATACACATTTACACACTAATTGTCTTTTCCTCATTATTCCTTGTTTCTAAAGGAGCACTTTGTGTACCTTTTTGAATAGTTTCTCCCATTTATTCAAAACAGCCTTTTTCCTCATTTATAAGCTGTCTTATTAAGATAATTGTTTCAAAAATTAATGAGTAAAAGGTGAGGAAAATGGCATGCATTTATATAATAAATGTTAAGTTTATATATTATACAAAGATGTAAAATCTTGTGTTGTTCTATAATATTATTGTTTTATTCAAATAAATATCTATAAATAAAACTGAAACATGATAAAGTTAGCATCTAAATTATGTTTTAAAATAATTCAGATATAACTAAAATAGAAAATTCACTTTTAATAATATGATTTCTCAAAAGAAAATTACAAACAATAAATAACTGCTACATGTTAACTACATGAGTTGGAAAACACAAAAAAGAAATGTGATAGAGTTTGGCTTGGCTAGAAAGCTTCTAATTGTCATTGATCAAAATCTTAGCTTTACTAGAATTTAACTTGAATCAGGAAGAAGTCACTCAGGCTTGAAGTTCAGAAAGGAAATTTTGTAAATAAAACTGGCAGAGTAGCATGAGATGCAGAAAACAGACTTAATTAGATGTTATATATAAACAGTGAATATTAGAGAACCACCCATAACTCAGATAGGAAGGCTCTTTGTAAATAAGATTCTATAGTAAACCCGGTGATTTATAATTATCACACAAACTAAACTCACTTGGAATTGCAATATCATTTTTTAAGTTTAATATTTTCCAGATTGTTCATTACAGATTGTTCATTAATTGTATCTAAATTGTTCATAAAAGATATCTAAGTCCAGATGGACAGCAGAATAGTTGTAATTCTACAAAAACCTCTCCTTTGGGACTTCCTAGGTGGTACAGTGGTAAAGAATCCGCCTGCCAATGCAGGGGCACGGGTTCGAGCCCTGCCCTGGGAAGATTCCACATGCCACGGAGCAACTAAGCCCGTGCGCCACAACTAATGAGCCTGTGCTCTAGAGCCCGTGATCCACAACTATTGAGCCCATGTGCCGCAACTACTGAAGCCCACACGCCTAGGGCCCATGCTCCACACAAGAGAAGCCACTACAGTGAGGAGCCTGCTCACCACAATGGAGAGTAGCCCCCCTCTCAGCAACTAGAGAAAGCCCGTGGGCAGCAACGAAGACCCAACGCAGCCAATAAGTAAAATAAATAAATAAATAAATAAATAAATAAACTTATACCAAAAAAAAAAAACTCTCCTTATATGAAAGGCTTAAACACTCCTCAAATATGAGAGTCTTATGATAGAAATTTAGAGTTAAATATGACACCAAATCTGTTAAAGTTTGAACAAAAATAATTTTCTCCTGGTTCAAAGACAAATTATTGAAAATAGCTTTTAATACTTTTAGGTAATTTAGATCATCTTAGAAATTACCTGCAAATTATTTAATTAAATATTTTATGAGAGACTAATGTGATTGGAATATGAATTTTTCTGACAACTGAATAAAATTATTTCTTAGTAAATCTGATTATTAATTAAATATATTAATATTAATCAAATTTTTCATTTCTTGACTAATGAGAAATTTTTAATTAAGCTTCCACTTTCTTATTGATTTTAGGGCCATTTTCTCAAACATATGCCCTGAGGTTTCTTTGAATACTTGTCATCATGGCTACCTTTCTGGATTAATGTTAATCTTCTTAAAGCAAATCTTCACAGGAAGTATCCATTGCTCTATAATTCCCATACAATAAGTACTAATTTTCAGTGATCTCTACCCTGGGAAATAATTATTCTCATTCTATATGCTCTGTTTTCTACTCTACTTTTGCTTTATCTCCTTACCCAGTTTAGAGTAAGGGGTCTTTGTGAGACATATAGTAACCAGGCTTCTTTCCATCCTTTCTTCTTCTGCAGAGTACCTGACACCTGCTGACTATATCATGCTCAGATTTTAGATCTTAACACAGTTATGGCTGCAATAAAATATGAAAATTAGTAAAAGAGAGTCTTCTTGCACTGCACTGAGGAAATCTGCATCTAGAAGACAGGAAAATAACTGCATATATGAAATAATAAAAAAGCATTTTAAAAATACTAGAAAACTGACTAACAGATAGTGTGCAGCTTGTATGCCCTAAAGAAGTTCAAAAGAGTTCAAAAAAGGAGACAACTATTTCCTTCTTCCCCCACACCTCAAAAAATCAAGATTCAGATGAACTAAAGGAAAGAGTTCAGTTCTAAATAAGGAAAAATGGTGTGTGTGTGTGTGTGTGTGTGTGTGTATGTGTTGGGGGAGGAATGTACTTCAAATATTTGATAGAATTAAAAGGTAACTGGCAACCAGTTACATACCCAAATACCCTTCTCCCAGCATGCAAAACACTAAGCGGCATTTAACCAAGCATTCTTTTATTTTTGCATCTAACCTAAAAACAATTACCTAACCATTCACTTTCTATAATGTTTCACAAGTATCAGTCAACCTTTGGGCTACTGGAAGCCAATTTAAAAATTTACTGTTGATATATTTTGTCAATTTGTCTTTCAAATGTGTTTAAAAAATAGGATCTTGGGTTTGGTGATGGTTTTTTAGATACAACACCAAAGGTACAATCCATGGGAGAAATAATTAACATATCATGGACTTCATTAAAATTAAAAACTTTTATCCAATGAAAGATATTGTCAAGAAAATGAAACAAACCACAGAGTAGGAAAAAATTTCAAAAGACATTTATGATAAAAAAGTATTATTCAAAATATAAAAAGAACTATAAAAAATCAACAGCAAGAATGTCAACACACCAATTAAAAGCTGGAGAAAAGATCTAAACAGACACCTGACCAAAGAAGATACACAGATGGCAAGTAAACATATGAAAAAATGCCCAACACCATACATCATAAGGGAATGGCAAATTAAAACGACACTGAGATACGACTATACACCTATTAAAATGGACAAAAACTGAAACATTCACAACACCCACCAAGTGCTGGTTAGGATATGGAGCAAGAGGAACTCTCATTCATTGCTGGTAGAAATGCACTATGGCACAGCTACTTTGGAAGACAGGCAAATTCTTACAAAATGAAATATATTCTTACCACATGATCCAGCAATCATGCCGGCTGATATTTTCTCAAGTGAGTTGGAAACATGTCCATACAAAAAACCTGCACAGGGATGTTTATAGTAGTTACATTCATTATTGCCAAAAGTTGGAAACAACCAAGAGGTCCTTCAATAGGGGAACAGATAAGCAAACTGTAATATATCATATTAAAAAGAAATGAGGTACAATCCATGAAAAGATATGAAGGAGCTTTAAATGCATATTACTAAGTGAAAGAAGGCAATATGAAAAGGCTATATACTGTATGATTCCAACTACATGATTTTCTGTAAAAGGAAAAACTATGAAGACAGTAAAAAGATCAGTGGTTTCCAGGGGTCATGGTAGCAAGAGAGATGAATAGGCAGAGTTCAGAGGATTTTAAGGGTAGTGAAAATACTCTTTGTGGTAATATAAAGGTAGATACATGTCATTATATATTTGTCAAAACCCATAGAATGTACTACACAAAGAGTGAATCTTTGTAAACTATAAACTTGGGATGATAATGATGTGCCCATGTAGGTTAATCAATTGTAACGTGTGTACCACACTAGAATGGGATGTTAATAGTGAGGGAGGCTCTGAATGTGTGGGGTCAGGAAGTATATGGCGATTCTGCACTTTCTGTGTAATTTTGCTGTGAACCTAAAGCTGTCCTAAAAGTAAAGTCTATTTTATTTTAAAAAAATTTTATTGGCGTATAGCTGAATTATAATGCTGTGTCAGTTTCAGGTGTAGAGCAAAGTGAATCAGTTATACATATACATATATCCACTCTTTTTTACTTTTTTGATTCTTTTCCCATAAAGGCCATTACAGAGTATTGAGTAGAGTTCCTTGTGCTATACAGCAGGTTCTTATTAGTTATTTATTTTATATATTGTAGTGTATATATGTCAATCCCAATCTCCCAATTTACCACCCCCCTTTTATCCTCTGGTAACCATAAGTTTGTTTTCTACATCCATGACTCTAATTCTGTTTTGTAAATAAGTTCATTTGCACCCTTTTTTCTAGATTCCAAAAATAAGTGAAAAGGCAACCCTCCGAATGGGAAAAAAATATTTGCAAAAGAAGCAACCGACAAGGGATTAATCTCCAAAATATACAAACAGCTTATGCAGCTCAATATCAAAAAAACAAACAACACCATCAAAAAAACAGGCAGAAGATCTAAATAGACATTCCTCCAAAGAAGACATACAGATGGCCAAAAAATACATGAAAAGATTCTCAACATCACTAATTATTAGAGAAACACAAATCAAAACTACAATGAGGTATCACTTCACACTGCTCAGAATGGCTGTCATCAAAATGTCTACAAATAATGAAAGCTGGAGAGGGTGTGGGGAAAAAAGGAACCCTCCTACACTGTTGGTGGGAATGTAAATTGGTATAACCACTATGGGGAATAGTATGGAGATTCCATAAAAAATTAAAAATAGAACTACCATATGACCCAGAAATCCCATTTCTGGGCATATACCCAAAGAAAACCATAATTCAAAAAGTCACATGCACCCCAATGTTCACTGCAGTACTATTTACAATAGCCAGAACATGGAAGCAAACTAAATGTCCATCAGCAGTGGAATGGATAAAGAAGATGTGGTACATATATACAAGGGAATATTACTCAGCCATGAAAGAAAAACAAATAATGCCATTTGCAGCAACATGGATGGACTTAGAGATTATCATACTAAGTGAAGTCAGACATAGAAAGACAAATAAAGTCTATTTTAAAATATTAAATACAAACTAAGTGAATTACTATCTCCACATGCCTAACTGTCCAATGCAACTTTTTTTAGACACATGGACTCTTGATAAGAAAGTTACAGGGCTTCCCTGGTGGTGCAGTGGTTAAGAATCCACCTGCCAATGCAGGGAACATGGGTTCAAGCCCTGGTCCAGGAAGATCCCACATGCCATGAAGCAACTAAGCCCATGCAACATAACTACTGAGCCTGCATTCTAGAGTCCATGAGCCACAACTATTGAGCCCATGTGCTGCAACCACGGAAGCCCCTGCACCTAGAGCCTGTGCTCCACAAGAGACGCCACCACAATAAGAAGCCCATGCACTACAATGAAGAGTAGCCCCCACACCACAAAGCTAGAGAATGCCTGCACAGCAGCAACAGAGACCCAACACAGCCAATAAATAAACAAATAAGTAAATAAATAAATAAATAAATTTATATTTTAAAAAAAGAAAGTTACATTCACTAAGGTATTCAACATATGATTTCTGCCAAACCAAATGATGACTTCTATGTGTGAATAAAACATAAATGCACTTTTAGATATATGATGTCCTAAATAACTACTCTCCATGAAAACAAACTAATATCCGTGAAACACACATTTTAATTTTGTTGAAGAGAAATAATGAGTCAGCCTGTTATTGTTTGTGTTTTTTGTGGATTGATGGCAGGTTGTTTTTTTCTATATTAAGACATGCCTAGTTTTTATTTGGACTTGTTCTCTTTTCATAATTTTCACCTAGGATATGTTTAACATATTTTGTGCACTGTCTTCGGGCCATTACACCAATAGAGAGCAATCCTTATTCTGGCTCTCTCTTTCATGAGTGATTACTCTCATTTCCTCCTCTCTTCTCATTTCCACCATTTTGCTTTTTCCTCTGTAATCTGAATAAGTATACTAAAGTTGTTCTCCATATATTTTTCCTCCCATCTTTCCTTTTTACTCTCCTTCCTTCCTTTCTCAACTGTCAGTTCCCTACTGCAATAGGGATGACATATAAGTACTGCAATAGTGCAAGTACTTATGTGTCATCTGTCCAAACAAGAAAACTACAAATCATTGTATTTAGAGGACTCTAACAAAACAAATGAGTCCCTTCCCAGTCATGCTAGATTTATTCCAATCAGTTAACTGGCCTATGTACTCTATTAGAACTTCTAATTAGCTTCTCAAGAAACATAAATAAAAGTAGCCAGATAAGGATAATAAACTGTCTGTGGAATATCTCTTGTGGAATATAGTTAATATACAAGAAAGAGAACAAAACCAACAAGTAGAAGCGATGGAAATGTAAGGAAAGAGAGTTAATGCAGAAAGGAAAATAAAATTATAAATGAATATGTAACTAATATCATTCTACTGATGAGAGAATACGTTGACCTGCTGCACAAGAACTGTGATGTTCTAATAAAGCAACAAAGAGAATCAGAAAGAATTAGAAATTAAGAACAGGCAGCAAAAGTTTAAAATCAATAGAGCAAGAGCTTCCATTTCCAAGAAGAAAGAGTTGATATACTTTTCCCTACTCTACCTTGTAAGTGTAAAACAGAAACTCTGTATATTACATATAAGACATACATAGGAAGACAGGTAGAGAGAAAACAGAAACCAGCTGTGAATCTCATGTTCCAAAGAACAAAATGGTAGCGACTTGCCTGGATTTTCTTTTTACTTCCTATACTCCAAATTTGATGCTAAAGAATCTGGAAAAAAAAATTGGGCACAATTTTCTTTAAAATCCCCAACAAAAGGCCACAGACTTAGGAAGGGTCAGCACAGCATAGAAGAAAACAGAAAAGTTTCAGGAATAATTGTGCTAGCTAACTAAACACTGCAGGAGGGGAAAACTGTATCTCCTCTTAGCCTTACCAGCAAAGATCAAGGAGGTAGCTTACACTTCCACAGTTGCCAGGCTATAACAAGGAGCCCCAATTCGCCTACCCCCAGCTATGGTGTCAATGAAGGGAGAGTAGAGAGCTGGGACTTTCATCCCCAATGGGCAGTAACAAGCTCCAAAGATAACAGTAGAGATCATGTAGGGAACCTGTATTTCTATCCACATCTGGCAGTAAGGAGGGGTACTTCCCCCTTCTTCTGAGGTCATGTCAGAGGGGAGTAGAGAAGGCCTCCACATCATTATCCAACAGTAAGGAGACCACTTCTCCCCAGGACTCCCACCTCTGGTGTCAGTGGAAGCCATACTGGGTACTGTAATGAGGCACTGCTACCCCTGCTCAGGAAACTGTCAGAAGTAAGTCAGGACTCCCATTCAACTGAGCAATAACGAGAGTGCCCCCCACCATCCACCAAGGTATCAATGGAGGACAAGGGGATAAATTGGACTTCTATCCCCACTTGGCAGTAATGAAGCCAGAGAGGTGTCAGAGGAAGACAGATAAAATGAAGTTTAAATAATATCCAAGGTCTCCTAACATAGTACACAAAAGTCCAGATTTCAACTAAAAATAATTTATAATACCAAGAACCAGTAAGATTTCAAACTATATGAAAAAATATTATCAATTATATATGAACACTAAGATGATAAGATTAGAATTAATTGACAAAGATTTTAAAGCAGCCAACATCTTAGCTCTACCACTTTCCAGTTGTGAATCAAGGAAGCTAAAGGATAAATAAGAAAAGGACAACTACCAAGCATTATAATGATCATTTGAAAACACAAATAAAAAGTATTTGGTACTTCAAATAATCAGTCAATGAACAGGTCAATCAGCTAGTGTATAAATGCTTCACTGAATAATTATGAACATGCTTGAAACAAATGAGAAAATAGAAAAATACAGCAAGAAATTAGAAGATATAAAGAACCAAATGAAAATAAAATAACTGAAAAATTAAATAAAGAAAATTTAAAAACTCAAAGGGTAGGTTTGACAGCAGAATGGACAGGATAGAATAAACAAAAAATAAACTGGAAACTATAACAAAGAAAATTACCTGATCTAATCAACAGAGATAAAAATACAGGGAAGGATCAAGATGGTGGAACAGGAAGACATGCGCTCACTCCCTCTTGCAAGAGCACTGGAAGTACAACTAACTGCTGAATAATCATTGACAGAAAGACACTGGAACTCACCAAAGAAAACACCCCATATCCAGAGACAAAGGAGAAGTTGCAATGAGATGGTAGGAGGGGCACAATCGCATTAAAATCAAGTCCCATAAATGCTGGGTGGGTGACTCCAAGTGGGAGAATAGTTATACCACAGAAGTCCTGACAGTTCTGAGCCCCAGGTCAGGCTTCCTAACCTGGGGGTCCAGCAATGGGAGGAGGAATCCCCAGAGAACCAGACTATGAAAGCCAGTGGGATTTGACTGCAGGAACTTCACAGGACTGGAGGAAACAGAGACTCCACTCTTGGAGGGCATACAAAAAAGTGTGCTCACCAGGATCCAGTGGGAAGAAGCAGTGACCCCATAGGAGACTGAACCAGACCTGCTGGTGTTGGAGGGTTGCTGGCAGAGGTGGGGGGCAGCTGTGGCTCACCAAGGAGACAGGGGCACTGGTGGCAGGGGTTCTGGGAAGCACTCATTGGCATGAGTCTTCCCAGAGTCCACAATTAGCCCCACCAAAAAGCTTGTAAGCTTCAGCACTGGGTCGCCTCAGGCCAAACGACCACCAGGGTGGGAACAAAGCCCCACCCACTGGCAGACAAGCAGATTAAAGTGTCACTGAGCTCCACCCACCAAATCGGATTAAAGTTTTACTGAGCTCTGCCCACCCAGCCCAATCCACCATCAGTCCCTCCCATCAGGAAGCACCAACGAGGCGCCTAGACAGCTTCCTCCACAAGAGGGCAGACTGCAGAATCAAGCAGTATCAGCAGTATTTCATTTTGTGGAACTGATAATCACAGCCACAGAAAGACAGAGAAAATGAAAAGGCAAAAGACTTTGTACCAGATGAAGGGACAAGATAAAACACCAGAAAAACAACTAAATCAATAGGAGATAGGCACTCTTCCAGAAAAAGAATTTAGAATAATGATGGTGAAGATGATCCAGGACTTTGAAAAAAGATTGAATGCAAAGATCAAAAAGTTGCAAGAAAAGTTTACCAAAGACCTAGAAGAATTAAAGAACAAACAGAGATATGCAACACAATAACTGAAATGAAAAATACACTACAAGGAACCAATAGCAGATTAACTGAGGCAGAAGGGCGAATATGTGACCTGGAAGACAGAATGGTGATAAGCACTGATGCGGAAAAGAATAAAGAGAAAAGAATGAAAAGAACTGAAGACAGCCTAAGAGACCTCTGGGACAATGTTAAATGCACCAACATCCGCATTATAGGGGTCCCAGAAGGAGAAGAGAGAGAGAAAGAACCCCAGAAAATACTGGAAGAGATTCTCATTGAAAACTTCCCTAACATGGGAAAGGAAATAGCTACCCAAGTCCAGGAAGTGCAGAGAGTCCCAGGCAGGATACACCCAAGGAGAAACACGCCAGACATATAGTAGTCAAATTAACAAAAATTAAAGACAGAGAAAAGTTATTAAAAGCAACAAGGGAAAAATGACAAATAACATACAAGGGAACGCCCATAAGGTTAACATCTGATTTCTCAGCAGAAACTCTGCAAGCCAGAAGGGAGTGGCATGATATATTTCAAGTGATGAAAGGGAAGAACATACAACCAAGAATCCTCTACCCAGCAAGGATATCACTCAGATTCAATGGAGGAATAAAAGCTTTACAGACAAGCAACAGCTAAGAGAATTCAGCACCACCAAACCAGCCCTACAACAAATGCTAAAGGAACTTCTCTAAGAGGAAAAAATAAGAGAAGAAAAGGACCTACAGAAACAAAAACAAAACAATTAAGAAAATGGTACTAGAAACATACATATCGATAATTACCTTGAATGTAAATGGACTAAATGCCCCAACCAAAAGACAAAGACTGGCTGAATGGATACAAAAACAGGACCTATATGTATGCTGTCTACAACAGCCCCACTTCAGACCTGGGGACACATACAGACAGAAAGTGAGGGGATGGAAAAAGATACTTCATGCAAATGGAAATCAAAAGAAAGCTGGAGTAGCTATACTCATATCAGATAAAATAGACTTTAAGATAAAAAATGTTACAAGAGACAAGAAAGGACACTACATAAAGATCAAGGGATCAATCCAAGAAGAAGAGATAACAATCATAAATATATAGGCACCCAACAGAGGAGCACCTCAATACATAAGGCAAGTGCTAACAACTATGAAAGAGGAGATTGACAGTAACACAATCATAGTGGTGGACTTTAACATCCCACTTTACCAATGGACAGAACATCCACATAGAAAATTAATAAGGAATAACAAGCTTTAAATGACACAATAAATCAGCTGGATTTAATAGCTATGTATAGGACATTACATCCAAAAAAGCAGAATACACATTCTACTCAAGTGCACATGGAACATTCTCTAGGATAGATCACATTTTTGGTCATAAATCAAGCCTTGGTAAATTCAAGAAAGTTGAAATCATATCAAGCATCTTTTCTGACCACAACGCTATGAGATTTGAAATCAATTACAGGAAAAAACCTGTAAAAAACACAAACACATGGAGGCTAAACAATACTAAACAACCAGCAGATCACTGAAGAAATCAAAGAGGAAATCAAAAAATACCTAGACACAAATGACAATGAAAACACAACGATCCAAAACCTATGGGATGTGGCAAAGGCAGTTCTAAGAGGGAAGATGATAGCAATACAATAATACCTCAAGAAACAAGAAAAACCCCAAATAAACAATCTAACCTTACACATAAAGAAACTTGAGAAAGAAGAGCAAACAAAACCCAAGAGAGATAAATCATAACGATCAGAGCAGAAAAAAATGACATAGAAACAAAGAAAACAATAGCAAAAATCAATAAAACTAAAAGCTGGTTCTTTGAGAAGATAAATAAAATGGATAAACCTCTAGCAAGACTCATCAAGAAAAAGAGGGAGAGGACTCAAACCAATAAAATTAGAAATGAAGCAGGAGAAGTTACAATGGACACTGCGGAAATAAAAAGCACTATAAGAGACTACTACAAGCAACTATATGCCAATAAAATGGACAACCTGGATGAAATGGACAGATTCTTAGAAAGGTATAACCTTCCAAGACTGAATCAGGAAGACATAGAAAATATGAACAAACCAATCACAAGTAATGAAATTGAAACTGTGATAAAAAATCTCCCAACAAACAAAATTCCAGGGCCAGATGGATTCACAGGTGAATTTTATCAAACACTTAGAGAAGAGCTAACACCCATCCTTCTCAAGCTCTTCCAAAACATTGCAGAGGAAGGAACACTCCCAAACTCATTTTATGAAGCCACTATCATCCTGATACCAAAATCAGACAAAGATACTACAAAAAAATAAAACTACACACCAATATCACTGATGAATTTAGATGCAAAAATCCTCAACAAAATACTAGCCAACAGAAGCCAACAACACATTAAAAGGATCATACACCATGATCAAGTGGGGTTTACCCCTGGAATGCAAGGATTCGTCAATATATGCAAATCAATCAATGTGATACACCATATCAATAACCTGAAGGATAAAAACCACATGATCATCTCAATAGATGCAGAAAAAGCTTTTGACAAAATTCAACACCCATTTATGATAAAAACTCTCCAGAAGGTGGGATAGAGGGAACTTACCTCAACATAATAAAGGCCATATATGACAAACTCACAGCAAACGTCATTGTCAATGGTGAAGAACTGCAAGCATTCCCTCTAAGATCAGGAACAAGACAAGGATGTCCATTCTCGCCACTACTATTCAACATAGTTTTGGAAGTTCTTGCCACAGCAATCAGAGAAGAAAAAGAAATAAAAGGAATCTAAATTGGAAAAGAAGTAAAACTGTCCCTGTTTGCAGATGACATGATACTATACATAGAAAATCCTAAAGATGCCACCAGAAAACTACTTGAGCTAATCAATGAATTTGGTAAAGTTGCAGGATACAAAATTAACACACAGAAATCTCTTGCATTTCTATACATTAAAAATGAAAGATCAGAAAGAGAAATTAAAGAAACAATCCCAATCACCATTGCAATAAAAAGAATAAAATATCTAGGGATAAACCTAACCAAGGAGGTAAAAGACCTGTACTCAGAAAACTATAAGACACTGAAGAAAGAGATCAAAGACAACACAAACAGATGGAGGCACATACCATGTTCTTGGGTTGGAAGAATCAACATTGTGAAAATGACTATATTACTGAAAGCAATTTACAGATTCAATGCAATCCCCATCAAATTACTAATGGCATTTTTCACAGAACTAGAACAAGAAATTTTACGATTTGTATGGAAACACAAAAGACCCAAAATAGCCAAAGCAATCTTGAGAAGGAAAGACGGAGGTGGTGGAATCAGACTTTCCGACTTCAGGCTATACTACAAGGTTACAGTGATCAAGAGAGTATGGTACTGGCACAAAAACAGAAATATAGATCAATGGAATAGGATAGAAAGCCCAGAAATAAACTATGGTCAACTAATCTATGACAAAGGAGGCAAGGATATACAGTGGAGAAAAGGCAGCCTCTTCAATAAGTGGTGCTGGGAAAACTGGACAGCTACATGTAAAAGAATGAGATTAGAACACTCCCTAACACCATACACAAAAATAAACTCCAAATGGATTAAAGACCTAAATGTAAGGCCAGATACTATAAAACTCCTAGAGGAAAACATAGGAAGAACACTCTTCAACGTAAATCACAGCAAGATCTTTTTTGATCCACCCCCTAGAGTAATGGAAATAAAAACAAAAATAAATAAGTGGGACCTAATGAAACTTCAAAGCTTCTGCACAGCAAAGGAAACTCTAAGCAAGTCAAAAAGACAGCCCTCAGAATGGGAGAAAATATTTGCAAATGAATCAACAGACAAAGGATTAATCTCCAAAATATATAAACAGTTTATCCAGCTCAATATCAAAAAACAAACAACCCAATCAAAAAATGGGCAGAAGACCTAAACAGGCATATCTCTAAAGAAGACACATGGATGGCCAAGAGGCACATGAAAAGCTGCTCAACATCACTAATTATATCAAAACTACGAGGTATCACCTCACACCTGTTAGAATGGGCATCATCAGAAAAATCTACAAACAGTAAATGCTGGAGAGGGTGTGGAGAAAAGGGAATGCTCTTGCACTGCTGGTGGGAATGTAAATTGATACAGCCACTATGGAAAATAGTATGGACTTTCCTTGCAAAACTAAAAATAGAACTACCATATGACCCAGCAATCCCACTACTGGGCATATACCCAGAGAACACCATAATGCAAAAAGACACATGCACGCCAATGTTCACTGCAGCAGTGTTTACAATAGCCAGGAAGCCACCTAAATGTCCATCAACAGATAAATGGAAAAAGAAGATGTGGTACATACATACAATGGAATATTACTCAGCTGTAAAAAGCAATGAAACTGGTACATTTTTAGAGACATGGATGGACCTAGAGTCTGTCATACAGAGTGAAGTGAGTCAGAAAGAGAAAAACAAATATCGTATATTAACACATGTATGTGGACTATAGATAAATGGTACAAATCAACCGGTTTGCAAGGCAGAAATAGAGACACAGATGTATAGAACAAACATATGGACACCAAGTGGGGAAAGCGGGGAGGGTTGGGGGGGAATGAATTGGGAGATTGGGATACCAAATTGTACACTCTAAATATATGCAGTTTATTGTAAAAAATTAAAAATTAAAAAAAAAGACACAAAAAGCATTAACCACAAAGGGAAAATAAAAAAATAAAAAATACAGGGGAGAAAATGGAAAGAGACAGAGGGATCTGTGGAACTATAACAACATATCTAATGATTGTACTTTTGGAATCCCAGAAGGCAAGAAGAAAGAGGACAGGGCTAAAAAAAACCTCCTGAATAAATTATAGCTGAAAACTTCCTAAATTTGCCAAGAAATACAAACTCGCAGATCAAGAAGTGAGCAAACCTCAAACAGGATATAACCAAAGAAATATATCAAAATCCAAGTCACATCATAGTCAAACTTCCAAAACTAAAAGAAAAAATCTTGAAAGCAGCAAAATGGATATGACACCTTATCTACAGAGAAGTAGCAATTCAAATAACAGCAGGTTCCTCTTCAGAACCATGGAGAAAGTATTATCAGAGATGGATAAGTAAGTGACAAACATCCCTCATGTGCTAAAAGAAAAAACTAATAAATGTTTCAGAAAGAGAGAACAGGGAAAAGGAAGAAGACAGTTATTCAAAAACATAATCAAGATCAGTTTACAGTAGGGACGGAAATATATGAAATTTTAAAAAGGTCTGAGTAGGTTGAGATAGTGAATGTGAAAATATCAACAGTAGGCACAGCAAGGAGAAATGTAGAACAAAGAAATAATGGAAAATCCTAAATTCTCCCACAAGAAGAAGAGAAATGTCCTATGTCAACAATTAAATATCAGAAGGGCATAAAATTTTTAATATTATATCTATTTCATGAATTTGTAACACCTATTTCAGCATCTGTCCCTAAAACAAGTAGTTGTATTTTATTAAATGTTTTAAAATAAGCAAAAAGAAAAAAGTTCAACCACATAGGAATAATAAACTCACTCAGAAATTAGCCTTCTTAAAATCTCAATTTTTAAAAGCTACAAAGCTAAAATATTATACAGGACAAATATTTTATAATTTAATTTTAAATATGAAAACAAGTATTGCAAATAAGGAATGCTATCCTCCACTTTGTAAAAAATGAGGTGTTTGCTTATTGACAAATAATGTGAATTTGAATGTAAAAAAAAATAGGTATGGTGAAAAATTACTATATTTACCCTTGGCAAACAAAAAAGTAGAGAATTTAATGCTATTAAAATCAGATGGAGAGTGAATTTTTATATAGTTATTAGAAGAATGAAAACCTATCAGTTGGAGATAAATGTTACATCCAAAGGAAATGAGAAACACACAATGGGTGAACTTGGTTTATTCTGACTTTGTAATTCATCTTGGGTACTATAATTAATGAAGAGAACTCGAGATTACACTGAAGAAGCCCAAAACAAATGCATAGTTTAAGAGGAACTAAACATAGCTGATAATTAACAGAACAAATCTAGGCCAAAATACATAGAATAGATGTACAAGTGTAAATGACATTGCAGTACATTAACATTTTCCTGTTTTACATTCGTTGTTGCAATGATATTATCCGTTATAGTTCATCTACTTTGCAGAAAAAAATGCGCACATTCAATGATAGAATAGCACTGAACATAACTTTTATTTAACATTGTTTAAATGATATCGCAAAATAGAGAACTTTCTTAGTATGATATTATCTATTTGTCTACTCTTTTTGCTGGTTTTCCATTCAAGAACAGTAGTGTTGCTTTAAATACAGACATACATATACACGTCAATAGATTAACTTATCAAACAATGCAATTAATATGGTATTTTTTCCCTTTCCTTTTTTCTTTCAGTAGCACAAAAAGTATCATTACTAAAAGAAATATGTATTTAATTCTTGAAAAATAAATTGTAGTGAATCTTTAAAGTCGAATGACCTGGAAATATTGATTCTGGTTATAAAAGGAAAAAAGGGAGATGTAGCACACATTTTTTTTGCCAATATTGCAACATTCAACAGTATATATCCCACACTTTCTGGTTTCAAAGTGTTTTTTATGTCTTCTTCCATGCCATGGTCCAGGGATTTGGCTGGTTTAGCTCAAAGCATCAGGGATTCAAGTTTGAAACCACATTGTGCACAGACTAGAAATCAAACTTGCCTGGGCAAGAAGATACAAGGAGCCTCCTATGAAGAAATTCACCCTAAGGAAAAAGTAAGTAGAGTCACACAAATTAGATTCATGGTCATTACATCAAAGTTGAGGAGAAGGGTGATTCTACATAAGTGTTTACTATCCCAAAGATTGTCCTATACATAAATTTTCATGGGCACATACTTCAGTCACAAGGTTAAAAAACAAAACAAAACAGAACAACAACAACAAAAAACCCTATATAAACAGAAATAAAATAAAATGAAATGGGAAACAAAGATTTAGCACATTGAGTGTCCATGCATCAACCCTATTGGTATTGAGATATTTACCATCTATGAAAGACATCTTCCAAACTCAGGCACTAGCATCAACATGAAGAGGAAATAGCTGCATTTCTACCATAAATAAATTTTCATCACTGTGCCACCATTTTTAACATCAATGTTAACAGCTTAAAAGAATGATTATGCCCCAATGGCCCCAAACTGGAAACATAAAAAATGACAGTATAATACAGAAGGTAAGAAAACTAGATTGTGAAGCAGAGGTGAGCCATAGCCATAAGTTTCTAGAACAATTTGTATTATTATCTCCCAACTGATATGTCCTGGGAACAAATGTTTTACAGTCATAAAAGGGAAGTATGGTGGTTAAAAATGTGAGGGACCCTAACCCTACAATCATGAGAGGCATTATCAGGATTTGTTACCTGGCTCATTTAATAGGAGCAACATTTAAAAACTTAGGGAAAAAATGTTCATGTTTTCTTTTTAAGCAGCCAACAAAAAGCATGCCCATGCTACCAAAAATGTACTCAAATATCAGAAAAGAACTGCAATGCACAGGAATCATAAAGTGGTCAAGCTAACCAGGAGTGCTTAGCCAAATAAAATTATATTTAAATGAGTCTATTATAATGATATTGTCATATTTCATGTTGTTACCCAGTCAAGACGTGTTCTTTATTTTGTTTTGTTTTTGTTGAGAATAACAGCAAAATGTGTGAGACTAGCCAATTTTTAGAATCCCAGGGATATAATCACAAGATAAAATGTTAATAACAGAGCATATGTTGAGATATTTCCAATAATGACCTCATTTTAAACAGATGTGCTAAGGAATTTCAAAATCTGTTTGGTAGTGCACAGATATAGCTCTGAAATGTTTCATTAGTTTTCAGAATTTTTGAATTATGCTAAGAACATGACCTTGTAAGAATAAAATTGGCTTCCACCCTACTTATCCCCAGTTTAGCACATACATACAACAGAGTTTACTTTTTGTTAAATATCCCTCCCAATATCCATTTAGCAACCATAGATATTTTTTAAAACATCTTTCTAAATGGCTAATACTGGACTGATGAAGATAGGAATATGTTGAACTGTACATATTCATATACTTTTTACCTGAACAAAATTATTGATCATATCGTTTCATCAGTCCCAAGGTCTCTGCTACTCACATTGTTGTTTGTGTTAATTCATACTTATTTTACTTACATTATGTTGGCAAAATTACAAAATAACTGAGAAAGTTAAAGCATTTGTTCATTTTTCGTCTAAAATAGGTGCACAGAGTTTTAAAGTTACATGAAACAGAATTTTTCTTCTTTATTCAGGTGTACATATGAAATATATGTTATGAAATCACATGTATTAGTTTTACTTGCACAAATATGCTCTTTGGGAAAGCATAAATTAGCAAGTGTATCTGGATACACTTTATAAGTTGCAGACTATTTCATGTATAGTGTCAATCCTCTTACTCATAACACTATTTGTAAGTAAAAATGAGAAATTTTGCTCCTTAACCTCCAAGATCAAATTCAGTAAAATCACAAAGGAACTTTTCCAACATTGGCAAAACAATCATTTTAGATAAAAATATCCTAAATTTGTTTTCTTTAATTACCTGACAGGAAATTCACAACCATTTCTATTCCTAATCATATTATGCCCAATATTTTGAATAGCAGACTGAATTTCAATGAACAACTTCAAAACAAAATGGCATTATTAGTTTGAATTCTAACCCTAAGGAAATGCCTTTTAAGTGTGATTTCAGGTGCTTCCCTCACTAGTTTAATGAGTGTTATAGCACTTTGTCTCATTTGGTTCTTTTCATAAATAACCCTTGCCCAGCTTAATCCATTTTCTTGAAACTACACTTCAATAATTTTCAGGCCGTTAGTGATTTAACTCTTTTTTTTTTTTCTGTCATTGATTATTAGTACATTCTGCTGAGCTTAGCCAATTAAGCAATATATTTTCATGAATCACTAATTTCAAAAAAAAGCATACGTTAAAACATAACCATGTTTTAATATATTTCATTAGACCACAAAGTAATTTGTTTTGGGGATTTTCTCATATATAGTTAAAAATGGCCATAAGTATATTTATTCTTTTATATCTTGCAGGAATATAGACAAAGGAATTTCAAAAGATTAATAAAAAACTCCATTCTCTACCATTTCAATTTGTCAGTAAGAAAATACATTGCATTTTTATCATGTTCAAATTCAAGGCAAGACACATGGTGATGGAAAATATCAAAATTTTCACACAGTGAAAACATCATTTAAAAAAATCTAAACATCCTTGGAATGTAACTTTCTACTAGTGGGTTTTGAAAACAATGACCATTTTTTATTTACTGTTGCTAATCTGGTCGATAAGTTTAGAATCGACACTTTATACAGTATTATTTTGTGGGAACTAAGTGTACAATAAAAAAGAGATCCAACTGGCGGAGGATTTAAGGTGACGTGATATAGATGCAGGGAACATCAGATTCAAACTCCTTGAGGACAGAAAGAATTTGGGTATTGATGGAAAATAAAATATATTTAGCTAGAGACTGGTAAGTAAGGGACAAGATTAGACATTGGAGAGATAGGTCAGTTGAATCTTTTTGGTCATGATAAGCAGCAAATTTTTTTTCTTTTAATTAAATGAGAATCCATTGAATAGAATTATGACATGAGTTGATGTACACTTTACAAATATTTGGGGGGATATTTAAGTGTATAATGGACCACTTATATGTGGGTTTTTTCAATAACTACATACTACAGTACTACACAACCCTCAGTTGGTTTAATCCACAGATGTGGAACCTCATATAGAGGACGGTTTACCACTGAATGGAGGGGTGGTTCCCTGCACCCCCACTGTTGTTCACAGGTCAACTGTAATTATTTTCTTTGTAACACAAAATATTTTATTTTAGAAACAGCGATTCTGGGAAATGGGCAGTAGGCTTCACCAGACTTCAAGAGAAATGTTAAGACTGCCCAAATGAATAATGATGTTGGAGAAACAGTGAGCATGGAAAAAGCAAAAAAACAAACAAAACTCAATGATCAGTGATGACTTAGAGGGCCAGGACAGGGAGAGTGGGAGGTAGTCATGGGAGGGAGGGGATATGGGGATATATGTATAAATACAGCTGATTCACTTTGGTGTACCTCAAAAATTGGCACAACAGTGTAAAGCAGTTATATTCCAATAAAGAGCTTAAAAAAAAAAAAAAAGAAAAACTAAAAGACCACTCCAGTACCTCAAAAATGAAATGACAGTTTGACCTATGATGGTGGTACTAGAAATGGATATAAATAGATAGATTTAAAATATATTTCAGAAGTAATACCAAAGGAATTGTTAGTGCATTGAATGTGGAGATGAGAGAAAAAAATCAAGGATTACTCATAGATTTTGGTCATGGGCAATTGTGTAGTGACACATAAGGTATTCTCTTCTTGCATTCTGAGTCCTACTTAAAATTAACTCTTACTCATAAAGAAGAAAAAAGTTTTACTTGATATTTCTTTAAATAAAAATAGAACAAAGGAAATATATTTTGACAAACTGATAAAATAATTTATTTTATTTTTCTGTATTCTAAAATGATCAGACCTGGGACCTCCCTGGTGGTCCAGTGGTAAAGAATCCATCCTGCAATGCAGGAGACATGGGTTCAATCCCTGATTGGTGAAGGAAGATCCCACATGCCCCCGGGCAACTAAGCCCACGCACCACAGCTACTGAGCCCTCGCACCTCAACTAGAGAGCCTGCAGGCTGCAAACTACAGAGCCCACGCACTCTGGAGCCCATGTACCACAACTAGAGAGCCCACATGCTCTGGAGACCATGCACCACAACTAGAGAGAAGCCCGCTCATGGCAGTGTAGAGCCCGTGCGCCACAACGAAAGATCCCACATGCCTCAATGAAGATCTTGCATGCCACAACTAAGACCTGTTGCAGCCAAATAAATAAATAAATAAATAAAATATTTTTAAAAAATTAAAAAATTAAAATAAATAAAATGATCAGACCTAGAACAACATGATCTGATGATACTCAGATTTGGATTATCATCATATGGGTGGTTCATTATGGTGGACTTTTCATATCTGAATTAGCATTTGAGTTAGAAAACAAGCATGTCTAGATACAAATAATGTAAATTTAAGTTTTTCAGTCATACATTCAATTTTATACTTAGCATACAGCAATCATGTGGTTCTTTCCATTAATTATTGGTATCTGTATTGCTCTAGGAAATTTACATTTACCTTTACATTATTATTTTTTCTTGTTTTCAAATAGGGAGAAATAACAGGTGCAAAAAGGTACTTAATTTTAATTGGGGAATCATAAGGGAGAAATTAGGGCTACTAGTTGGAAAAAAGAATAGAAATAAAATTATAAAGTTGAATGTTAATGCTTTAAGGTGAAGAAGACAAGAAAATCAGATACAAAGGAAATACATGGAGATTTGTAAAGAGCATGACAGTGGGTAGTTGGCAGCAATCAGGTTTCACACGCACAAAGATGTAGGCTGTAATGATGATGTGACAAAATGACAGGTGTGACAGTCACAAATCAGTGATGGAGATATTTACAGAGGTGTCTTATAGCTCTAGGCAAAATTTTGAAATCGGCCAAGTTTGTTTTCAGTGCCCTCTCACTTCCCTTCCAGCATCCCTGGATCCAACCTGAAGTACTCAGTGTCCTCACCTTGACCTCTTGATGTTTATGCTTTCCCTGCTCTAGTGTCCATGCAAGTCAGCAATTTTGGGTCAACACTGCATAACTGATAAAGTAAATTTACCTAGTCTGTATTATATTCATTCAGGCCCTGACTCCTTCTTGACCAAATAATTCAGGAAAGTACAATCATTGCTAGTGGCTGGATGTGTTAGCAATCTAAATGTCATATTTGTATCTCACTTTATGTATCCAGGGACAAAATAACTGGTTTTAAAGAGTGATGATTAGAGCAGGAAATGGGGACAGATTGTCAATCAAGCAGGTGAGATTATCCGTAGCAGGCTGACTTTTGGAGAATGTAGAAACTATATCAGATAGGTGTTTGATGAGTACACATATACATAATATCAACCAATAAAATAATCATGCCCCATCATGTGCCTGTCCAATTAAGAATGATTTGAGGAAAAAAGTGTAATTTATGAGTTCTGCTTTTTGAATAGAGTCTATCAATGGTGAGATGAATTATATGGGAAACATAACAAGAGAAAGGACTAGCAGAAATTTTCCTAGAGAAATAATTAGAATACATACAGACATTTTAAGAAAAGCTCTATTTGTAGTAATTAAAATGTATCATTTTAGTAAAAATCATATTTTACATTGAAACTGTTTATTTAATGACAAGTATTTTCCAAGCAAGCATGTAATTCCAAGTTTATTTTACCTAAACTACTGTGACATAATAAACCAGCACTGAGACATGCACATAACTGAGTGAATAAAATAAAATTATATGTCAATGCTTTATAGAATAGCACATTTGTGCTAAAAAAAAGTACTGTAAATACCATTATTGTGTAAATCAAAATATAATTTACTTGAAAATGCATTTATATGTAATTCAACATAGTATTGAAGAAAGCAAACATTATTTAAATAACTAAAAAAAATTTCATTACCTTTAGCAAAATAGAATATAAATAAATATTTGATGAACTATACTGACAAAAGCAACATAATTATTAACTGAATTGACCCCATATTTACCAATAGAATTCATGGTTTTAAATCCTAACACTTTAATTTTGAAATTGAATTGCCCAATTAGTTTGAATTTTTTATTATTTTGCTAGTTTTACAAAGTATAAAGTTATAGCACATACTTAGTTCAGCTGTTTTGAAAGCTTACTGTTTCTGACCAAATTTATCCAGAAAAGCATTTACATGTCTCAGTGATCTAGTCATAATAAATAGCAGTAAAACAAGAGAAAGCAGAAGATTGTGTAGTGGTAGAAAGTATGTCTATTATAAATTGGAAAGAAGATAAAATACTTAATATACTATCATATCTAGATAGGAATATTTCCAAGCAGAGGGCTGAATGTGCCATCTAGTATCTTCCTGATGTGTACAGTAAAAATGCAAGAGAATGATTTAAAACAAAATTGAACATAAGAGAGCAGCAGCCTTCTGGATTTGAAAATTCCCAGCCTCTCCAGGTTGCAAAACGTGTTAAAATTAAGCAATGTCTTCTGGGCAAAACCAAATCCAAATCGTATTCAGGAAAACAGTTATATTAGTTTCCTATTTCTGCTGTGACACATTACCACAAACAGAGGCTACGAACAATACAAATTTAGTTTCTTACAATTTGATGGCCAGAAGTCCAAAATGGATCTCAGAGAGCAGAAATCAAGGTGTCACCAGAGCAGCATTTCTTCTGGAGGTTTTAGGGGAGAATCTTTCCTTGCCTTTTTCAGCATCAAAAGCTATCCACAGTCCTTGGCTCATGGCAACATTACTCTGACCTCTGGTTATGTCATCACATTCCCCTTCTCTGACTCTGACTCTCCTGGATATCTTATAAGGACCCATGTGTGCATAGTTCCCTCCTACAATAGACAAGGCTGATTTGTGGCCAATTAGATATTTTGGACACAATATTATGTGACTCCTGAGGTTAGGTAAAAAAATATATTAAAATTTCTGCCTTCATTGTATCACTTGCTCTTGGAGAAGCCATCAAACATGTCACATGGATGTTGAAACAGCCCTGTAGAGAGGCCCACTTGTAGAGGAATTAGGACCTCTCACCAACAATAAACATTAACATGCCAGCCAGGTATGTGAGTAAACTTTGTAGTGGATCTTCTAGACCCAGTTAGTCCTTCAGAAGACTGTAGTCCTGGTTTATGTCTCTTAGAAACAGACCAACCCACTTCAAGAACTGTGCATCCAAGACACTCAAAAATTATGAGGGTCTGAACATAACCATAAACATAAAGAACATAACCATAAACATTTATTATGTTTATGGTCATCTTAAGTCACTTTGGGATAATTTGTTATGCAATTATAAATAACTGGTACGTGCAGTTTTGTCTCAAGATGAAAAAAGATAATTTCATTTCTTGTCCCAATTTGTTTCAAAATGTACCATTTTCATTACATTTAATTAGAGAATCACAGGCAGGAATATGGTCAAGAATTTTTTTTCTGCATTGGAACACCAACATCAAACAATTAACATAACCAAGCTGGTACAAATGATTTTCAGTGCTTGATTTCAATATTTGAGTATGTTGCCTATCTTCCGCATGGTATAATGGTTGATTGTTCTCAATTAATGTCTTGATTTGATCACAATCAGCTTCAACTGGTATACCTGACTGTGGAGCATTGTCCAGCAAGAAATCTCCAGCACAACACTTTGCAAACCACTTTTGACACATTCAATCAGTCACAGCACCTTCTCCATATACTGCACAAATCTTTTTTTGCATTTCAATTGCATTTTTATCATTCTTGAAAAAATAAAGCATAATATACTGAAAGCGTTTCTTTTTCTTCCCGTCTTCAGTATTAAAATGGTTACACAAAAATTCACCAATTCTGATGTCTTTTTTTAAACGCATGCTGATATGACAGCTGTCACATACAATCTAACAAAATTGTTTTGAATGAAGTTAAAGACAACTAAGTGCTACTACAGCCATCTTACAAAAAGAATGAAACTTTTGGCCAACACAATATAACTCATACCAAAAAACTATTATATATGACAGAACAATTTTTTCTGACTTCAGCAGTCCCACTACAAAAGCCCTTTATTTCAAATATATAAGGAGATGTGATGGCCAGTTTCACCTCTTTGGTTTATACAAAGCTTCAATTTCACAAAACATTTGTTTTTTATGTGTATTCAAATTTAGTTCTGTTTTCTTCTATCCAAATAAAATACAGCAATTCTAGTAACTACATCCTCCAATGTGTGACTCAGAGAATTTTAATAGTATGCACCTCTAGCCAGGTATAACTAGCCTCCACTAATTCTCTCATTAAATATGCACAGATTCATCATGTATCTATCAAAGAAAGACAGAAAGAAACTTAGCAGCAAACTTGAGCTATATTTCTCAAAAAAAGGAGAAATTATCCAGAGTCCAGATACAATATCAACAGCATATCATTCCTAGTTGTTGAGTCCTAAACAAGGATCTGGCATTTTCAAAATGCTGCTTTCAGAGAAGCTTTCCCATTTTATACTTTTCATTGTTGTAGTATGCCTAAAATGAACTATGCTCTCCCAATAAGAAACCTGAGCTTGCAACTAGAGATTATCATACTAAGTGAAGTAAGTCAAAAAGAGTAAGACAAATACCACATGATATCACTTATATGTGGAATCTAAAATATGACACAAATGAACCACAGACTGGTGGTTGCCAAGGGAGAGGGAACTGGGGGAGGGATAGAGTAGAAGGTTGGGATTAGCAGATGTAAGCTATGATCTATAGAATGGATAAACAACAAAGTCCTACTGTGTAGCATAGGGAATTATATTTAATATCCTATGATAAATCATAATGGAAAAGAATATAAAATGAAAAAGGAATATGTATATATATGCACATATATATATGATACTTAATCACTTTCCTATACACATTGTAAATCAACTATACTTCAATTTAAAAAAAGAAATCTGTTTATTATGCTTTTAAAACACATGATAGATGTTTCACTGATGATACTAGTAAAAAAATCGCAACTTCTACTATTTTCAGTTTTATTCATTGAGCATACTAGGAGAAGTTGAGGCAATAAAAGTATTGCTGGAATAATCTAGGATTCATGAGATTTCATTGCGCATCAAATTTCAGGAAGCTCTAAATTATTTGCTTCAAGATACAACATTTTAAAAACAATTTATAGCATATTTGTATTGTTTGCTTTGTAGACAAATGCCAGGAATTAGAATGAATACACTGAATTTCAAATTACCAAAGCAGGATTTTAAAGGTGGTAGAGGAATTTATATGAAAATGAAATTCTATCGTCTGCATACTGCACAAAGGTCTATAAAATATGCTAATTAAGGAGGTTTTCAAGACAACAAACTGAATACTGTCAATTTTCCTATCTTTTTGGAGGCTCAATTATCTCACATAAAATATGAATAAAAAATATAATTTTCTACTATAGTTACTATGAAAATTAAAGAAACAAAAGTTCATAACCTAATGTCCAAAGCAGAATTTTAAATAGGAAAGGTAAAACAAGTTACTTGGGGACTAACTGGTGGCACAGTGGTTAAGAATCCACCTGCCAATGCAGGGGACCAGGGTTTGATCCCTGGGCCAGGAAGATCCACATGCTGTGGATCTCACGTTCCCATGCGCCACAACTACTAATCCTGCATGCTGCAACTGCTGAAGCCCATGCGCCTAGAGCATATACTCTGCAACAAGAGAAGCCACCACAATGAGAAGCCTGTGCACTGCAACAAAGAGTAGCTCCTTCTCACCACAACTTGAGAAAGCCCACTCACAGCAGTGAAGACCCAACACAGCCAAAAATAAATAAAAATAAATAAATCTTTAAAAACACAAACAACAACAACAACAAAAGAAAACAGTTACTTGGGTCCACAGAGGCCTTATATCCATTAGTAAATATTTCATAGTACAAAGTTTTGCCCTCAGTCTTTAAGACACAAACTTTTCTCACAAACCAAGAATATTTCTATTTTAAAAATATTCTGAAATGACATTTAAGCCAGACGCCAAATTATCCAAATTCAAAAACTGCAAAATAACAACTTCAAAGGAAATCTGGTCACAAGTTTTCCTGCTAGAAAATTATTTCTTTGTAGGTATCTCATACTGGCAGCCACTATGCAAACAAAATTTTGTTTGGGCAGAATAGAAGCCAAGTAAATGGGGTTATAAAATAATCTGAAATTTGAATATCATCAGGTTTACAAATTCTGAGGCATCCATCTGGAAAATCAAAATGTATTTGCCATAGCAACCAAAAAGGTCAAGTTCTTGGGCCAGAACACAATATTTCTGGCACACATTTTATATTGACAAATTTGGTCTTCCTTCTTCTGTGACTATTGAGTAGGAAGTTGATATTTTCTATATCCAATATTTTATCTGAAATAATTACTGGATGACAAATTAACGTATTGTTTTTAAATCTAAATATTGATCAATATTCTTCTGACATTTAGTCTTTAGGAGATGAAGTCAATATAATCTGATATGATTTTTCTGTTTTGTTTTCTGTGTTTAAGTAACTTGGTAATTTTTGTATGGATATGTGTTATTTTTTCCTTTATAATTGTAATTCAAAACATAATGAAAGATTGTTTTTTCACTAATTTTGTCTGGATTTAGTAAGCACTTTGGGGACAGCTAGCCAGGTAATTATCAAATCAGGGAGTTGCCTTTCTTCTATTATAAGTTTGATTATTTTTTTCCTTCATGCAAGTAAGCTCATACTATAAGTTTGTATCTTATGTGTACAAACATATGTATAAGTTTGTACCTTTTTTATTTCCTTTCTCCTCAATGCCAACCATCTCATTCTTGGAAAGTTTGAATTATGTGCCTTATACGTGATATTCTAGGGGACTTTCTCAAATTGTCCTTAGAATCACTGTTGCAATTTTCCTTAGTGTGTTATTTCCACTTTCCTAAGTAAATGAATTACAATTTTGCTATTACATTTTCAATTAACTTTTAATTTCTCTGTCTTTAAGTGCTTATACCTCAATAGGATGCTATGAATCCTTGGTCTGCTATCATTCTTCTAGATGTTGCTTTATGACCTTTCACATTCATTTCACTAAGGCGATGTTTTCTTGTACCTTTTAAAGAACATAAATTTAATCTCTCTAAATATTTTTCCTTTATTTGATTAATTATGTGCAGCTTCTCCTACTATTCTATAATATTACTTTTTTTTTCTTCTTTTTTCAAAATATATTCCACATTTCGGATTTTTTAATATTTTTTCTGCTTACTTATCTTTGATAAAATATATGTCCAAATAGACCTAATATTTGCCAAGGAAGAAAACATGGGACTATTCCTTTGCTATTGCTGCTATTCATCTGGGAGCTTAGAGCATCTTGCTCTCTAATCTACAGCCTGAAATGGATGAACACATCTCTTAACATAAAGCCTGACATCTTTAGTACCTTTATAAGAGACAACTCTCCTAGACTTGGTTGTTATTGCTTCAGTAAGGTCTGCCATTTAGATACCTTAATTTGAAATTATATTGCCCTATGGCTCGTCTGATTTTGTTTATGCCTATAAATCTTATGTGGTGGAGCTATAACTCCCAAAAGAAAACCATGGCCAGCAGCCTCTGCTCAGCATTCTGACAGACTGAATATGATTAAAGAAGTCTCAGAAAGTTTTTGGAAAGGTATAAACTGATAAGGATGAAAAGTATAATTTATTTCTTGTTTCCCAGGTTTTATAGTTGGTAAAATAAGGCATCTGTAAACCCACAAGCAGTAATCTGTTGGGAAGTTTAAAGCCTTCCCTGATTGACAGGAAGCCTTGCCTGATAGACATGTAACATCTACAAGTCACCAAAGATCTTCCTTGATATGCCTCCAACTCTTTTTATCTATTGAAAATTTTTTTCAGATCTTAGAAATATGTTGGTCATAAGTCTTAATTTTTATTGATTTAATTGTATAATTTTCAGTTGTGCTTTATTTTCCCTGCCGAACAGGTATTTTACAGGCATATTGAGAAATAACATGCTAGGAATTTATAAGAATACCTTGTAATCCACTGATTAAGCTTCATTTCCTGAAAATTTCACTAACACCATATTTTTGTGGTATTTGCTTAAGCCATTGTCTTTGCTTTATATTAGCTGACAGTTTCATTCATAATAGCTCTCCAAAAGATAGGCAGCCCCATAATATATACTATTATATATTTCTAAATAGTTAATTCAGTAAATAATTTTCAAGGTAAGCTCAAAAGTTGAAAGATCTATTTAAACACAGTTTGTGTTAGAGATATTTATTCATCTATTAAAAAAATGCATCACTAATGAGCCAACTACCAAGTTTTTTTGTTTAAGCCTCACTTAAAATTGAAGTGCCCATAGAAATCAATTTATGGTGAATCACATCTTCCAAGATCTTACAATATTCTGCAATAACCAGCTTCTATTCAATATTTTCACATATTATGACTATTCTGCACTTTCAAAGACATCAGTGAGTTTGACTCACTATTTTGTTCATTAACGTGTCTCCACAGACTAGAAATATGCTCAGTAGATACGTGTAGACCTACATGGACAACATAACTAAATCAGTCTCATTAGGTCAGTGGTAGACAAAAACGATTTGCTAACTGATAGATGACTCTAAATTCCTTTTGGGGAGACCCAAAGTGGAAACTGTTTTCATAATAATACCAAGGCATAATTTGCCTTTTTCCACTATGCTAACATTTTCACTGATGGTCCAAAACCAATCGTGGGTAAAAGTTCTGACTGTGGCACCAAACTACGCTCATAGGCACTAAATTCTTCAAAGCCATCCACTCACAGGAAAATAAAAATGTCTGTTTCACTTTTTAAATGCCTTTGATGAGACAAAAATGTAATTAATTTAGACACTTGTGTACACATCTTTTTTCATGGTCCGTGTGATGAAATGGGAAGAATGCATAAAATACATAAATCTTTTCCTGCAACACCATTTTTCTTAAAATGACTGACAGATAAATTGGTTATTCAGATTTGTTATTTTGGAGACAGTAGATTAAAAGATACCAATAATACTAAAATGGAAATAATTAATGAAAATTAAAGGAAAGCTAGGACAATATAAAAATACAAAAAAGTGCTGTGTATGCTACAGATGAAATTTCATGTAAATCATTTGAATATTTGTTTAACCATATATAAGATGACTACTTGTAAATACTTTTGTAAATTTGAAAATAATTTAAGGTCCAGAATAAGGGTCTGCTTATCAAAATTATGGAATATTAAGGCTATTATACTACATACAACCCTGTGAAATGAAAATGTAGTTATATGCTTCTTGACAGAAAAAGATTAATAAAAAATTTAGTAACAAATACAGATTATAGAACAGAGTGTGTTGTTATGCCAATAGTATATCAACAGAAAATCATGGGAAAAACCTGAAAGAGTTTATGCAAAATGATAGGAATGCTTAACTTTGTGTGATTAGATTTAGGGTGACTTTATTTTCTTTTTTTTTTTCCCCTTTTGTTTTTCTTATCTATATTCCCTGATTTATTTTTTTTATTTTTTTATTTTTTACATTTTTAAAAGTTTTTATTTTATAACAGAGTATAGTTGATTAACAATGTTGTGTTAGTTTCAGATGTACAGCACAGTGATTCAGTTATACACATACAGGTATCTATTCTTTTTCAAATTCTTTTCCCATTTAGGTTATTACAGAATATTAAGCAGAGTTCCCTATGCTATACAGTAGGTCCCTGTTGGTTATCGATTTTAATATAGCAGTCTGTATATGTCAATCTCAAACTCCCAATCTATCCCTCCCCAACAACCTTCCTCCTGGTAACCATAAATTCATTCTCTAAATTTGTATGTTTCTGTCTTGTAAATAAGTTCACTCGTATCGTATTTTTAGATTCCACATATAAGTGATATTATATGGTACTTGTCTTTGTGAGACTTACTTCACTTAGTATGATAATCTCCAGTTTCATCCATGTTGTAACAAATGGCAATATTTCATTCTTTTTGATGGTTGAGTAATATTCTATTGTATAAGTTTACCACACTTTCTTTATCCATTCATCTGTATATACACATTTAGGTTGCTTGCATGTCTTGACTATTGTAAACAGCACTGCAATGAATAGTGGGGTGCATGTATAGTCTCAAATTATGGTTTTCTCTGGATACATGTCCAGGAGTAAGACCGCTGGCTCATGTGGTAAATCTATTTTTAGTTTTTTAAGGAATCTCCATACTGTTCTCCATAGCGGCTGTACCAGGTTATATTTCCACCAACACCGTAGGAGGGTACCCTTTTCTCCACACGCTCTCCAGCATTTTTGTTTGTAGATTTTTTGATGGTGGCCATTCTGACCAGTGAGAGATGATGTCTCACTGTAGTTCTGATTTGCATTTCTCTAATAATTAGTGATGTTGAGCAGCTTTTCATGTGCTTTTTAATCATCTGTATACCTTCTTTGGAGAAATGTCTGTTTAGATCTTCTGCCCATTTTTTGATTGGGTTGTTTCTTTTTTTGATATTGAGCCACCTGAGCTGTTTGTATATTTTTTTGTTTTTGTTTGTTTAAATTTTATTTATTATTCTTATTTTTTTTGGCTGTGTTGGGTCTTTGCTGCACACGGCTTTCTCTAGTTGTGGCGAGCAAAGGCAACTCTTCATTCCAGTGTGTGGGCTTCTCATCATGGTGGCTTCTCTAGTTGCTGAGCACAGGCTCTAGGCATGAGGGCTTCAGTAGTTAGGGCACTTGGGCTCAGTAGTTGTGGCTCATGGAATTTAGAGTGCAGGGTTAATAGTTGTGGCACAGAGGCTTACTTGCTCTACGGCATTTGGGATCTTCCAGGACCAGGGATCGGACCCGTGTCCCTTGCATTGGCAGGCAGATTCTTAACCACTGTGCCATGAGGAAAGTCCCTGTTTGTATATTTTGGAGACTAATCCCTTGGCGGTCACATCATTTGCAAATACTTTCTCCCATTCTGTGGGTTTTCTTTTAATTTTGTTGATGGTTTCCTTTGCTGTGCAAAAGCATTTGAGTTTAATTAGATCCCATTTGTTTATTTTTATTTCCATTACTCTAGAAGACAGATCCAAAAAGATTGTTGTGATTTATCACAAAGAGTGTTTTGCCTGTGTTTTCCTCTAAGAGTTTTATAGTATCCATTGTTACATTTAGCTCTTTAATCCATTTTGAATTTATTTTATGAATGCTGTTAAAGAATGTTCTAATTGCATTTTTTTACATGCAGCTGTCCAGTTTTATAAGCACCAATTATTGAAGAGAATGTCTTTCCCCCATTGTATAGTCTTACCTCCTTTGTCATAGATTAATTGACCATAGGTGCATGGGTTTATTTCTGGGCTTTCTATACTGTTCCATTGATCTATATTTCTGTTTTTGTGCCAGTACCATACTGTTTTGATGACTGTAGCTTTATAGTACAGTCTGAAGTCAGGAAGCCTGACTCGTCCAGCTCCATTTTTCTTTCTCAAGATTGCTTTGGCTATTTGTGGTCCCTGATTTATTTTTTAATATAACAAATGACTGAGTCTTAGCTAATAAGTATGTTGGGTGAACAAAAGAATAAGTATTTAGTTTAAGTCTTATTCCCTCAACCTTGTGAATTTTAGCTAGTTGAGGACAGAATGTGGCAGCAAAAATTTTCGCAATTTTTTGGCATAAATCCTGATGTACTCACTGAAATCCTTATTGGACTCTGCTTTGGTTGTAGAGGTGGGGAGCTTCATTTTAATTTACCACATGATTAGCTAATGCCTTAATTGGTAAAAACAATTTTCCTTCATTTTCTAGGAAAGTGGTCATCCAATATATTAAGGAATGGAAGAATGGCACTCACAAAGACAGGTCAGCTAATGAAACCAATTTTCCGAATGCTTATTAGGTGTTCATTTCTTTACTATGAAACCATTGTTGTTCTGAAACCCAAGAGGAGGCATGCCCTAAGATTGCTGAAAATACTCGTGTTGTTAAGTGTTTGACAGAATACAATATGAAAAGATGTCAAACAACTATTTCTCCCTAATGAAAATTTTGTTTTAAAGGTAATGTGACTTGCAATGATTATTTTCCCCAAGTTGCACACTGGTATGTATTAAAGAATATAATTTCTCTCAATTGCTAAAATAATCTTTATGACTTTATATGTTGCTTAATAAAATGCATTATTCTATGGAAGAATCATGTTGTTTAAGGAACATTTACTCAGATATATTGTCTCTGTCTCCTTAGATAATTCCAGCTATGTTCTGGAAAAAAAAAAAGAAAAGATATCCACTCATTCAAACATATGAATAGTAATAAAAAAAAAAAGCAAGTGTTTACAAAAGATATAATTATTTAAACACAACTTGCTTTTTCAGTGTCACTACCCACATTCAGGTGGCATTTGCTTTACAGGCACATACTGGAAAGTTCAATTGGTCTACTTCCTCTTATGACTTCACAAAGCCTGACAAGGAATGAATCATGGTGCTGCTGAGAGATACTATGCCTAAGGTGATCACACTCCTCAAAGCAATAATAAGAAATATGTTCAGCATATGGACAGCATGATTGAAACTGAGGTGGCCCCATCACTGTATTCATGGCCAACCATCCAAATCCAGCTAACCCAACTTGATTCTCCAACCTCATTACGGATATTTTCCAAGAGGGCTGGGATCATTTAAAAAAATTTAAGTGGGAAGAAGGGATGCCCTCAAATGTCTCCTTTGTCCTTTATTCCTTAAAAAAATACAGTTAGTATGGAGTGGTTAAAATTACAATATCTGTTTTTGCCTTCAACACAGAAACTGTGCCCCTGTGACTGTGATCTACCTTGGGCAATTATGAGATGGCTTGGGTCAGAAAGGTTAAGACAGATAAATATATTCTTGTGGCAAGTAGTACTTTCATAGCAAGAGGCAAGGAAAAGGCTGAATGACAAATAAAATGTTCAGCAATTATGTGAACTATAACCCTTCACAGTCAGAAAATATGATGACAAGCTTTCCTATCCCGAGGGCTTGTCTCAGTCAAGAAGAAGGTAGTGAATAGACAGATCAAAATTAGAGTTCAGCTAATTAGGTGACAACTATTTGACTAATTAGAGAGCATATCTCGAGGGCAATGGATATAGAGATGGTAATAGAAGGAAGGTGATTTTTCCTATATAAAGGAAAATTTATCAGCTGAGAAAAATAGGTTCTAACTATAAAATTGCAGGGTAGATGCAAGAACAGTGTTTAAGAAATTTAGAGTATTTTTAAATAGCAATGCTGACCATTAGAACATCTTCAAATGGTAATGAGTACATGGTACCAGTAGACAGGATATGGAACAAGAGGATTAAAAAAATCATTTCCTAATATAGTAAAGTCATGACAGGCAGAATAATGTAGTACAAAGTGAAAAATCTAAAAGTTTAGAAACCAGCATGCCATTATTCTAGGCTGTGCCACTATTCATTTTGGGAATTTAGCCCAGAATTTCATTTTTGGAGTGTCAGATTCTTCCTCTACAGCATAACCTGGTGGGAGTAGATAACTTAATGACCTCTTAATTATTTTCTTTATGTATGCATGTTTTTGTCAATAAAATAAGAATTTTTTCTCTGATTAAGCTAGTATTAAAGTCATTTTTGAATTCTTTAGATAAAAGTACTTTAAAAGCTGAGTAATTATGAGATGCAACTCAATATTTAATTTAATATAATATGTGTTTAAGGTTTATAGCACAGAACTACAGTATGGGGAGATAATTAAGGAGACAGCCTTGGAAACAATGCTGTTTTGCACAAGGCCATCACAATGTTCCCTTAAACTTTTAAATTCAGTTTAGATCCTCCCTCTTACAAGTAATGCTGTTGGAAAGATAAGCACTTTATGTTTAAAATTTTAAAAATCATAAAAATAGAAGAGTATGACTAAAAACAGTTTACAAGCTACAACTACTTGTTACATCACTTTTCTCTATGTCATATTAAAGAATCATTGGACAATTGTTAGGAGATAAAAAGCTAAACAATGGTTTTCTTCTAAATTTCATAGTTTGCCAAAACCCTTTAAAAAATTGAGTGAACAGATATTCAATTTAAGAGTACCTAGCATTTAATTAATGAGAGTCCCTTAAAATATTTTCTAAACAAAACTTACTTATCATATACTTTTTGTAAAATGTAAAAATTATCATAAGGGTAAAGATTATTATAAATTCCAAATAATGAACTGTATTATTTTTATAGCTAAATTCATTGGTTCAAATATGTTTTTTAGAAATATTTTCATGGCTCTAAGAAGAATCTCAAATTTCTATGCATCAGATCAAAAAATAGAGGCAGCAGATAACATCACACTGGAGGGATACCTTAATGTCACATATCAGGCAGTTTTGCATCATTATTAAGAGTTCAGTCTCTGGGGTCAAATTGTTGGCTTAAACTTATCTCTAACATTTACTGCTATCTGATCTTAAATGAATTATATAACTATCATATAACTGTGTATTAGTTTGTTAGGGCTACTATAACAAAGTACCACAAACTGGGTGGTTCAGAAAAACAGAAATTTATCCTCTTATAGTCTGGAAACTAGAAGTCTGAAATCAAGGTATGGCAGGGCCATGTTCCCACTAAACTCTCTAGCGAAGGATTGATCTGGGCCTCTCTCTGGTAGCTGCTTGTAATTCCTTGAATTGTGGTAGCATAACTACAATCTGCACCTGGTGTTCTCCCTGTGTTTGTGTACATATCTTCATGTGGCATTTTTCTGTTCTGTTTTTCTGTTTGTTTTAATAAGGACACCAGTCATCATTAGATTAGGAGCACATCCAGAATGACTTCATCTAAACTTGACTAATTACATTTGCAACAACCTACTTCAAAATAAGGTCACATTCTGTGTTGCTGAGGATTAAATCTTCAACCAGTGAATTTGGATGGGTGGCACACAATTCAATCCATGACAAACTCAAGGGGATGGTGTAATCATAAAGTTGGGATATATAAATGAATATATACATATACAAATATACATATGTATGTTTGTATAAGATAACACTGGCATGTGAAAGCACCCAGCCATGGAAAAATATGAGCAAGCCTATAATTCCCTTAGAGAATCAGAAATCAAATTTTATGGAATCCAAGAATGACACTTAAGAGAGAAACATCTTTTTCTTTCAATCTCCATGAAAATTACCCTAATCTGCATCACCATTATTTTTTTTCACCTACACTACACCTCTTGTCTCCTTACTTTTATCTACATAGAGTCTCCTACATAAAAAGCTATGAGAGTAATATTTTTAAAACAGAAATCAAATCATGACCGTTCCACTCATTCTACTACTTAAACTTGTGCAATGAGTTTAAGGAAAAATTCAGGCTTTCTGCTATGTTCTACAGGCCCTTCATGAAGAGTCCTTATATCTCCAAATTACTAAAAGCATACTGACTTCATCTCTGTGACTCAAAAATACTTTTGTTACCTGAAGGACATCTCAGTTGCAACTTTTCTTGGAATATTTTTTACTCTAGTCTTTGCATGGCTGACTTTTCAACTCTCAGATTTTAGCTCAAATGTCTAATCTGAAAAGCATTGTTCTTAAAGTCATAGTATTAGCAATAGATGGCATTTATTGACTGCTTATTATTCTAGTAGCCTACATGCTCTGTTTTAATTAAATCTCAGCACAGCACTCTAGGTTGGATTCTCTTACTGTCATCAACTGTGGTGTTATTAGGTTATTAATTTAACCAAGTTCCATGATATACCCTGTACTCAAACCCAATTTTTCTGAAGCAAAGTTTACATTGTATTAATGACAGCTGGATACTAATTCTCAGTTACAAAAAGAAAGTTAGTTTGGTATTGTCTCATTGAACAAGATGCCAAAGACTCTGAAAAACTACTACGGAATTTGCAAATCATATAAGTTTAGGACCTTTAAGTGTAGAAGTAGATAATTTTATATACTTCAGTAATTTTAAAGGTTTTTTATTTAGAAGAAAGCAATAACATTCATAATTATATCCTTGAGCATCAAGAAAAAATTTCATTAATAAATTATTTCTATGAAGGCATATTTTAGAAAAATGCTTATGTTAAAATAAATGTTAAATTTGGTGCTTAAAGGAAAATATTTCAGACACTTGATAGTTACTCCATTACCTGACTTAAAAAGTAGTGAATGAAATGTTTGCCAGTTTACCATCAAATTTGCTTTCTTAAATGTGTTTTCCTCTAAAATGAATCATTCACAACAAAGCTCAGATGATGGCATCTTGTGAGAAATGTCAGGGAGAAGAAATTCATATTCAAGTTCAACATTTGCAACTGAAAAGTAAGCAAGTTTGTTTTCTTTTTGCTAACAAGGCATAAAAATGTGATTAACATTTGACTCTGTTGTTTATAAATGAATACACATCAAGATAGCAATTTGATCTACAATATATTGTAAAGACGAATAACTAATTATGGTTAATATAGGAACAGAATTTTAAAATACTAATTAACACAAGTGTGTAGGAAACATAGTGAAGAACAGATTCTTTGTTAATGAGGAAAAAACTTATCTCAAGACTTTATTTTCTCGACACACTCTGCTTGAGTTCCAAGAGTTAAAACCAATCCCACAGTATGCAGTTGTAACCACACCAAGAATCTTTAAAATTTGTAGCCATAATCATATTGATAAAACTGGTTAAACTTCTATAAACCTAGCTCCACAATTTCATAGGCGTCTAAGGTATACATGGAAGGGCAACTTAGTATTTGTTTTTCTTCTAATAAAATTGTATTAATTAATTTTATTTCAGAGGTTATTTTTTATCCTTGAGAGTATTAATTATTAAATAATATTTTGCTTTGCAACATTTGTAAAGCAATGTCAAAATATGGGTCTTTCTAAGGAATAGAATTATTAGAAGGGATGTTTAGTCCTATTGCAATTTCCTGGTAACTTCCTACTAGACATAATCATAGCCTAAGTTTTTCAGAAATATATTTTTATTTTATTGTTGTTATTGCTATTTGGCCATTGTTGGAAAAGTTACAAAGCTCATGTCTTGCCAAATAGGTGCTAACAATTTAAAGATAGATCTAAACCAATTCAGATTTCTATTGTTACTGGCAAAGCTGAAATAGTAATATTCTGGGTTTTCAATTGAAGTAATAAGGTTTTATGAATATATTTATGACCAGATTCTACGGTCAATTTTGTATTCTCTTGGTCCTCCTCAACAATCTTATTGTACTAGGATAGCAATGAACTTTACTTAGATTAAAGTCATCAGGGAGTTGAAGCTGGTGACAATTTTACAGTCTTTTAAAATGGGAATCCTTCCTTTTCATTGAAAAGCCCCATGGGCAGATCATGGAAAACAAATGCAATTTTGAAATCTATTTCATTGATGGGATTTTAATGACAATGTTTGATGTCAGTTTGAAGGGAGTTGGTCAGCATATCTACTCAGCTTGTGAAAGTCAGAAAGGAAGGGCAGAACAACAGTTTCCAGTTCCAGAGAAGGTCATAAGGAACTAAAAAGAATGAGATTGTGAAAATGGCAATATCAACGTGGGAAATAAATTATCTCTTCCTTAATGGCATACAATACAATCACTACTGATCTAAGTAGACAAGAGGTGGGTTATACAGTAAAATGAATTCTGAGATATCCTATTTCCTGGATAATTTTTCTTCAGTGCTGGAATCCTGATAAGAATTGGTGCAGAATATCTTGATGAACAGTCATATTTATGCTTTGCAAAATGAAATTTATCCATCTCTATATTTCCTTGCTTGGTGGGAACTAGGGAAGTATAACTGAATAAAACTAATCCATAGCATCAAAGTTTTTATAGATAAATGGCATAAAGAGTACTTTCTAAACTGGATGCTGCCAGTCTGAAAAAAAAAAGGAATATTCAGGGCCTGTAGAATTGTCTAAACTGTAACTTTTGCGTTAAACAACCATGGATTAATCAGATTTAAACATCTCCATTAGGCAGCAAAATACCATTACCTCTCACAGACGTTTCAAAGAAGCTTATCAAATGATTATATACCTATTCAGGATGAAAGTACAGCTCCCTTCAACATTCATCTCTACCTATGCCTGAAATTTAAGGAAGGAAATTTGCTTCATAATTATATCTAGCATGTTCTATAGTTAAAATTAATCAGTTCCTCTTCTAACATACCAATTGATCAGAAGATGAGCTCAATTAGAATATAGTGGTTGTCAGGAGAGTAATTTATTATGGATAATCTGCAGTGTGGATATTATAGTGGCAGATAAAAATTTTATTAAATACCAATGAGCGATGTTGGCCAGCTTAGGCAAAATAGCATCTTTAGTGAGTAAAAGATGATTCGTAGTTTTCTGTCAATATCTTTGTTTTCAATGTTTAGTTTAGATTTAAAAAACAACAACAACATGGTCTAGCTTGTTGTCAACATGTGGTTTTATTTTCTGAGGCAAATCACTTAACATCTTTAAATTTAAAAATTCTTATAAAATGCAAGTGTTGTCTAATTGAAATCTACAGGTGTGCCAGTGACTCAGGACCCAAAGATAAATAAATCATATTTTCTTTATGTTATTCACAGACTAGGAAATGGCAGAGATATAAACTAACAATTGCAGGCCAGCATGCAGTCTAAGCTAAAAAGTGTAAACAAAGAGTTGGGAGAGCAAAGAGGTATAATAATGTATAGAGAGTGACCTAAATGTTTCCAAATTACAAAAAAGATTGGTAATATTTTTGCCTCTAATGATAAATTTGAAACAAATTGCTACACATTTCAAAACCTATACAAAGAAAATCTGAAATATTGCTTTTCAGCAATGGTCCCCTCAAATATACACACTAATATTCTAGGTATGCCATATCTTTATAGGTACAGCATATATGTAATAGTACTATCTATTGAGGACTTTGTTAGTCCTGCTTAGTAAATGTTTAACAATTAGGGAGAGTTAAATCATTATACAGCTAGTTCATTAAAATGACTATTATTTTGGTAAAGAATACACGTTTTGTCAAACATTCCCAGTTATAAAAATAGGTTTACATTTTACAATAAAAATACTATCAAAAAGTAATGACAGGGACTTCCTAGGTGGCGCAGTGGTTAGGAATCTGCCTGCCAATGCAGGGGACACAGGTTCGATCCCTACTCCAGGAAGATCCCTCATGCCGTGGAGCAACTAAGTCTATGTGCCACAACTATTGAGCCTGCACTCTAGAGCCCGTGAGCCACAACTATCAGGCCCGTGTGCTGCAACTACTGAAGCCCATGTGCCTATAGCCCGTGCTCTGCAACAAGAGAAGCCACTGCAATGAGGAGACTGTGCACCACAACGAAGAGTATTCCCCACTCACTGCAACTAGAGAAAGCCCATGCTCAGCAACGAAGATCCAACACAGTCAATGAATAAATTAATTAATTTTTTAAAATGTAATGACAGTTACATCAGTTCTTAAATGGTGGGCATGATTAGAACTTGTAAAAAAGGAAGTAAAATGTGATCAATAAGGGAATTGTGAGGTACAGCTGGCAACAGTGTAGGTGCATACAGAAAACATGGATTTTGTACTGGGGCAGTAGCTGTCAAGGAATATATAAGTGAATCTTTGAAACCTAGATATGATTCTTTCATAGAAATAATTTAATAAAGTATAATTAAACCAGAGCATATATTTATATTTTAAAATTATACCCCAAAAACACATGCATATATCAAATATTGTATCAAGGCCTCATTGACTTAGGAGCTTCTAATGAAAATTTTAAGTATTTTCTCCCCAGCATCACCACCTTCAAAAACAAATTTAAATGTAAATAATTAACATTGTGATAGGTTTTAGTTTAATGCAGTGGTGATGGTAGAATGTGTAAACATTGGATGCTAGCATTAGAAGTCTTGATTAAAAGATAACTTCAGTTTGGAAATACTGATAGACCATCATCCCATATTGGTGTGTGATCTGATATATGGTGTAAGAAACACGTACTCTTTCTCTAGATGGAAAAATATTACAAATTGAGCCTGAAAAATCAAGAGTCTTCATCAGAATTATATTCTCAAGACTAGGAAGGCAAGCATTCTGATTTCAATTATTATTTTATCTCTTCATCCTCATTAGTGCCTCTCATATCAAGTACACTTTTGAAATAATCTTTGATGAAAGAATGAAATATTTTCATGAGGATAATTCCTGAGGGATTCAGGCTTGTGGAATATGGCTACCTGCTTTTACCTATCCATATGGAGCAGGCACTCTGTGCAAAGAGATGATATATATTTGACAAAAGAAGCCACATAAGACCATAAGACTTGGGTCCAAAGACAGAAAATTTACTGCAGTTGGTAAGGAGAAGTAAAACACAGTGAGGACAGGAGTTTTAGAAAATAGTCTCCAAAGCAGTACTTAAGATAGAATTGACACGTAAAAATTATTGATACTGTGTATAAAATAGACAACTGACAGGAACATACTGTATAGCACAGTGCACACTACCTAACGCACTGTAGTAACCTAAATGGGAGGGAAGTCCAAAAGGGAGGGGTTATCTGTATATGTATGGCTGATTCATTTTGTTGTGCAGTGGAGGCTAACACAACATTGTAAACAAATCACACTCCAATAAACACTTTTAAAGAAAAAAGATAGAATGTGATAACATCCTTGCTAGAGACCAAGGTCAAGAAAGCATTCTCTAGTTCCAACCAGGCCCAGAAAAACGGCCAAAACTGCATAATAGTACATGGACAAAAGTGTCTGGCTCCTTGCACAGATATATTCAGCAAAATGTAGAAAATAAAAATAGTAAATAGGAAAGAAGAGGATTGTTGTGTGCTTATGCTGTAATTTTAAGACTAATCATTGAAAGTTAGATACAGAAGGACAAAACAGTTTTCAGTACCTATGTCAGCAAGTGATTAATCCAGTTGGGGACCTAGAAGTATTAATAAATAATTCATATAAGAACAGAGTAATTAAAAATTAACTGGGTGGGATGAATTGGGAGATTGGGATTGTCACAGATACATTAATATGTACAAAATGATGACTAATAAAAAATATCAAATTGTACACTTTAAATATATGCAGTTTATTGTATGTCAAAAAAACCAACAACTTTTAAGTCATTAAAAAAAAATGTGGGCTTCCTAGGTGATACAATGGTTAAGAATCCACCTACCAATGCAGGGGACATGGGTTCGATCCCTCCTCCAGGAAGATCCGACATGCCGCAGAGTAACTAAGCCCATGTGCCACAACTGTTGAGCCTGCACTTTAGAGCCTATGAGCCACAACTATTGAACCCATGTGCTGCAACTACTGAAGCCCATGCACCTAGAGCCCATGCTCCACAACAAGAGAAGCCATGGCAAAGAGGAGCCCGCGCACCACAACGAAGAGTAGCCCCCACTCACAACTAAAGAAAGCCCTCACACAGCAAAAAAGAGAGACCCAACACAGCCAATAAAAAATAAATTAATTAATTAATTAATTAATTAAAGAAAAGTGACCCAGGACAAAGCCACAATTCTCTTCTTAAAACCTCTACTTTAGGCTAGGCATTCTAGTAATTTGTCTCTATGCATACATAAATTTATTACACATGTATGGCTGCATGTGTGTACATACAAACACAAATACAAATATAATAGACAACTGACAAGTGCAATAATCTTGTGGCATACATATGCATACACACAGATACACACACACATATACGCACATGTATTCATGGTAGCCATACTGCTATACTGTCTTATTTTAAGATAGGACCAACCAGAATACTTATAAAAAGTGGAATCAACATTTTTCTCAGATTCTTACAACTAATAAAACATTGATTTTCTCACATCTCCTAACTTCATTGTGCCTCTGTCATTTAGCAAACTTGCTTATTTTTGTGATTAGCAATTGTCTATGTGCTTTTTCTATCTCCTCTAGAAAACTGTAAATTCCTCAGGTACCACTTAATCCTATTCACCTTTGTACCCCATATGCCTTACTCAATTCTTTGGGAAGAGTGGACTCTGGCAAATTCTTTTTGTAGCCAAAGTTGGTCAAATACAAAAAGGACTTCCCTGTTGTATTACCTTTCTAGGGCTGTCCCTAACCAAGTACTACAAACTGGTTGGCTTAAAACACAGAATTTTACTCTCTCTGGAAGCCAGAAGTCTGAAATCAAGGTGTCAGTAGGACCATGCTCCCTCTGAAGGCTGTAAGGAAGAATCCTTTCTTGTCTGCTCCAGCTTCTAATGGCCCCAGGCATTCCTTAGTTTGTGGCAGCATGACTCTAATCTCTGCCTCCATCCTCACGGTGCCTTCTTTGTACATCTATGCCCTTTCCTCTTAGAAGGACATTAGTAATTGAATTTAAGCCAACCTAAATCCAGGAGGATCTAATCTCCAGATCCATAACTAATTACACCTATAAAGTCTCTATTTCCAAATAAGGTCACATTCTGATGTTGTGGATAAACATGAATTTGGAGAGGACATAATTCAAACCAATACATCTGTAAATCAGACCTTTCTATATGACGGTCAATAATTACATCACTTCTTCATCCAGCAAATATTTATTGAACTTACTATGAATTGGATGAAGGAAAATGTCAATGAATCAAACAAATTCTCTACCTTCAAGGTGCTGCTCACTTTTTATTGGGATGGGGGGCAGCAAATATAAATAGATGATAAACAGGAGGATGGATACATATATATGGAGGTATACAAAAGAAATAGACATAGAAACAGAGATAGAAGTAGAGTTAGAAATAGCGAGTTGGTTAATTTGCCAGGGGGTTCTTCCTGCTCCCTGCTTCAGATGTGTGACCCACAATAATGAGGAAACTGAGATGCAGAGAAATTTAGTGACTTGCAAGATCTCACAGCAGGACAAGCAACCTCTGGAGTCTGGATTCCTCGACCAGAAGTCAAGTTGGAGGCTCTGGGGAGGGAACACCGAGTCCAGGATGCTAGACCACTAGAGTCCTCAGCCACAGGGAAGATTAACTGCAGAGAATTCTCATGGAGCCCTCTATCAGAGTCTAAGACCCGGCTTCAACTGACTGCCTGCAACTGCCAGTGATGGACACCTCACACCAAACTACAAACAAGACAGGACCACAAACATATCCATCAGCACACAGACTACCTAAAGCCATACTAACCTCACAGATACCCTAAAACACACCACCTGACATGGCCCTGCTAATCAGAGGGAAAAGATTCAGATCCACACACCAGAAAGCAGGCACCAGACCCTCCCACCAGGAAGCCTCCTCAAGACACTGGACCAACCCCACCACAGGGGGCAGAGAGGAGAAACAAGAGGAATTACTACTAGGCAGCATAGGGAAAGGAGACAGCAAATACTATAAATTAGACAAAATGAGAAATCAAGGAAACACCTTGCAGGCAAAGGAGCAAGATAAAAACCCACAAGACCAAATAAATGAAGAGGAAGTAGGGAAATCGCCTGAAAAAGAATTCAGAGTAATGATAGTGAAGATGATTCAAAATCTCAAAAACAAAATAAAGAAAATACAAGAAACATTTATTAAGGACCTAGAAGAACTAAAGAGCAAACAAACAGTAATGGACAACACAATAACTGAAATTAAAAATACTCTACATGGTATAAACAGCAGAATAACTGAAGCAGAAGAAATAAGTAAGTTGGAAGGTAGAATGGGGGAAATAACTGCCACAGAGCAGGAAAAAGAAAAAAGAATAAAAAGAATGGAACACAGTGTCAGAGAGCTCGGGGACAACATTAAGTGCACCAACATTCAAATCATAGGCATCCCAGAAGAAGAAGAAAAAAAGAAAGGGTCTGAGAAAATATTTGAGGAGGGTATAGTGGAAAAATTCCCCAACATGGGAAAGGAAATAATTAATCAAGCCCAAGAAGCAGAGTCCCATACAGAATAAACCCAAAGAGAAACACGCCAAGGCACATATTAATCACATTAATGAAAATTAAACACAAAGAAAAAATATTAAAAGCAGCAAGAGAAAAGCAACAAATAACATATAAGGGAAAACCCATAAGGATAACAGCTGATCTTCCTGCAGAAACTCTGCAGGCCAGAAGGGAGTGGCAAGATATATTGAAAGGCTTGAAAGAGAAAAACCTACAGCCAAGAATACTCTACCTAGCAAGAATCCCATTCAGATTCGATGGAGAAATCAAAAGCTTTATAGACAAGCAACAGCTAAGAGAATTCAGCACCACCAAACCAGCCTTACAATTGCTAAAGGAACTTTTCTAGGCAAGAAACACAAGAGAAGGAAAAGACTTACAAAAACAAACCCCAAACAATTAAGAAAATGGTAATAGGAACATACATGCCAATAATTACCTTCAATGTAAATGGATTAAATGCTCGAACCAAAAGACACAGACTGAATGAATGGATGCAAAAACAAGACCCTTATATATGCTTTCTATAAAAAACCCAGACCTAGGGACACATACAGACTGAAAGTAAGGGGATGGAAAAAGATATTCCATGCAAATGGAAGTCAAAAGAAAGCCGGAGTAGCAATACTCATATCAGACAAATTAGACTTTAAAGACTATTACAAGAGACAAGGAAAGACACTCCATAATGATCAAGGGATCCATCCAAGAAGAACATATAACAATGGTAAATATCTATGCACCCAATACATAAGGCAAATGCTAACAGCCATCAAAGGGGGAATCGACAGTAACACAATAATAGTAGGAGACTTTAACACCCCACTTACATCAATGGACAGATCATCCAAACAGAAAATAAATAAGGACACACAAGCTTTAAATGACACATTAGACCATCTCAACTTAATTGATATTTATAGGACATTCCATCCAGAAATTACAGAATACACTTTCTTCTCAAGTGCACATGGAACATCCTTCAGGATAGATCACATCTTGGGTCACAAATCAAGCCTCAGTAAATTCAAGAAAATTGAAATTGTATCAAGCATCTTCTCCGACCATAATGCCATGAGACTAGATATCAATTACATGAGAAAAAACTGTAAAAAATGCAAACACATGGAGGCCAAACAATACGTTATTAAACAACCAAGAAATCACTGAAGAAATCAAAGAGGAAATCAAAAAATACCTAGAAACAAATGACAATGAAAACAAGATGACTCAAAACCTATGAGATGCAGCAAAAGCAGTTCTAAGAGGGAAGTTTATAGCAATACAGTCCCACCTCAAGAAACAAGAAAAATATCAAATAAGCAACCTAAGCTTACACCTAAAACAATTAGAGAAAGAAGAACAAAAAAACTCCAAAGTGAGCAGAAGGAAAGAAATCATAAAGATAAGATCAGAAATAAATGAAAAAGAAATGAAGGAAACCATAGCAAAGATAGATAAAACTAAAAGCTTGTCCTTTGAGAAGATAAACAAAATTGAGAAACAGAGAGGTGATCAGTGCAATAAATAGAGCAAGAGGAGAATAAACAATTACATCATTAAGGTTCTACTTCTTTGATTTGTGTTAGCAAAGTCCATATAAGCCTCTAAGTCATATTTTGAATAGGGATCTATTTATCCTAGTATTATTGCAGCTTAAATAGCTCCTCAAAATGAACTCTTCTCATTCTTAAACACTTTTTTATGAAATGAGTTATGGTAGTTATATAGTAGAATTACAACTTAGCATGCTATTTTTAGTGGTCTTCCATGAAAACAGATAATAAAAATTTTAAAGAAATATAATTCAAACAGAAAAGAGTCACTGACTAGGTATAGTAGAGAAAATTTACAAATTTGTCTTTTAATAACTATGATGTTGAAATTTGGTCTTGTCACTTAAAAGTGGGAACAAAGATGGATCCTTCAACAGATAGTCGTGAGGATAAATGAGATAACGTATGTCGGGGTGGTAACCTAGCACATTATTTGGAATATGCTAAGTTTTAAACACATGTTAGTTCAATCTAAATGACTCTTTAATTACTCTTTCTCCTAATATTCATTATAAAATTGTAATACAGTTTTTGCTATCATCATACAGCTATTGACTGTTTTACTGTAATTGAATTGAACTTATGCCCTCACCTGAGTTCATAATAAGAGATTTTATTAAGGAAACCCAAAAGAGGTTAGAAAAATAGACTTCACTGTTAAAGTGAAATTTTCAGGCTCTTTTTAATTATTTTAACCCATTGATTTTAAATCTGCATTTAACTTCCAATCATATTCCTCTATAAGTTGAACATATTACAAGGTGAATGATTTTAATGCAATACACATAGTTTTACCATACCTCCAGGAAATTAATTCACCATACAAATGTCATAGGTTGCCTCCTCTGATAGTTGCAAGCAAATTGATACTGAATAGCATCCTCAGTAGTGCCCCAATGCTACAATGAGTAGTTTGTTTATGAATAAGATGGATAATTAGAAGAGGTAATTGCATTAAATTGAGGATGGGGGACAATATCATTCTACCTTTAAAACTGTGTCTGTCTTTTAGACTGAAAAACTGCTTTTTGTTACGAGTACATATTTCTCTCCCATCTCATCTGCTTTTGCTCTAATCAAACTAATGCCAATCTTTTATTTTTAATTCAAGTCTAGGAATTCCTCTCCCTGCTATCGAGAGATTTAGATGAAGTATATGTTCCTTTTGACAGACCAAACCTATAAGAGCACTTTCCTTAGTTTGTCATGCAGTATTTAATAATTCTCTCCTTGAGTTTAGAGTTTCTTGAAATGGGCTGAAATCTAAAAATATTTCTGGCAGAAGCAGTTATACCAGACATCTTAATTATTATGTTTCCAAGGAAATGACAGGCTATGTAAGGGAAGCTGACATGTCTCCCTGCAGCTATGCGCATTTTATGTTGGAACTTTAGGCTATTATAAATTATCTGGGCCTGAGACTGGCATGAGCACAAAGCCTCAGATATAAACCAGCTGCCACATAATGAAGCTGGTGTTAACCCCCTTCAGATTTCCCCTTTTTGCCATGTGGTACACTGTCGAGTATAAGACTTGTAAGAGCACACAGATTTCTAAATGGGCAGTAAACGTATCTGACTGTCTCATTTTCTTTATTTTCTTGAACCCTTGCTGTTTATTCTCCACTGTTGGAATCATTCCTAAAGATCAAATTGAATAGGAAGATGGAGTAAGCTGGAGGTGAAGAGGTTGGAATCTGAGGAGTGCAGGAGGTTGGTAGTTATTCTGTCAGGTTTATGCTCTTGACAACTATTGTTTGATTTGAGTCCCTGCATACTCTGCTGAATGCCATGTTTCCACATCAGGAAAGGAGCTTGAGCTTTGCACCTGCTGCCTCCTCTTTAGAAGGGAGGAGAGCAGCACTTGGGTGATCTTTGAGTTAAGCAGCTGACATAACAGCACTGCGCAGTAAATTGAACCCAGCAAATGTGTTAAACTGCTTCCTGTTGGGAAGGTATTTTGAATTGTACTGCCACGCTCTTTCAGCTTGCTTCCTGAATTTGGGCCACTTTGCTAAGTATTATTCCATTGCTAAAATCCTCAGCCAAGTGTAAGTTCCACTGCTAACAACTGAAAAGGTAGTGATTAGTAAAACTGTAATTCTCCAAATACAGGGAAGTATCAAATGGGGCCTACTAAACTTTGTAAGTGCTATTAAACCTCTAGGATTATGTGACTGATGCATTTGACTCATAAAGTAAAAATAATGTTATGTATTTTTTACAAACATAATTATAAAATGCTTCATTATCTGCTGAGAGAAAAGACTATAACATTATAAATTTTAAAGAGCTTTGGAGATATCAGGAAATGGGCTAGCGTCCGGTTTTGGATCTAACACTTCCTTTCTATATTACCTTGGATGTATTTGAATGTCTGTTTTTCACCAAAAACAATAAAGAAAAAAATGTAAAACAAATAAACCAAAAATCCAGACATGATATACCCTGCCAAATTCTTGTGCAGTTGCAAAAATCAAATGAGAGGAAAAATGTGACATGGTTAAAAACTGCACAGTGTAATAAAATGTACATTTTTATCACCATTTCATGGGTTTTCTTTTATTGTTAGAAATTGCTCATCCACTTCTGGGAACTCAAATCAGCAAACAACCACCGAATAAAATGAGTGGTGTGATTTTGTTAATGAGTGCCTGCTTGATAAATCTGGCAGTGAAGAGGACCTTCATTCACAATAGAACATCTTGTCAGTCTCTCACTACAAATAAAATCCAGTGAGATACATCAGGATACTGACAGAAGCTGTTAGTAGGGACTCCTGCCTATAGACAGCTCAGCCTGATTGATGAGTTTATAAAAGTCCAGCCTCTACACTGCTTCTTTATTAGTTATTCCAGAAGGCTTTCCAAAGAGTTTATACAAGTTTCTTCCTTGTTCAGGCAATGACAATAGCTCTTTCAGCAAAGGCTCAGCTAATATGATGTGCTTGAAGAATTATTCATGGTTTTGAGGCTAGTTAATACTCAGTTTTATCCCTCTTCATGCTATGTCCAGAGCCAAGTACCTGGAGGGATAAATATCAAACAGTATAAAAAGTGTGATACGGGAGCCTATAGGTAGATGGCATGGGCAGGCTAATAATAAGGTTTATTTTGAAACAGACATTCTTTAATTCTCTTTCAATATTATACTCAATGTATTCAATATTATCTAATAAGAATGGAAAGAACTTAATATCTATACATAAAAGTTACATTAAAAAATAAATTCAATAATTAACTCCAGATTGATTCATAGGAAATGTCTTAAAAAATTAGTAAAACATTTCACACTTTTCTGTAATACCAGATTATTCCTTTTGTGTGTGCAGATGCGTATGTGTTTACCACAGCTGAAGCATTTTCAGTTTTCTTTTCTGCTAGTTAAGTAAAGAATTACTTCTAAAAATTGTATTTTAATCCATTCCCTTGATGTTTTAGAGACCTTTATATATGGTCACCGTAGGCAGTTACCTGTTTGTTCTACCCAATCAGCAAGCTCTGGATTAAATGGCTTAGAAAAGATGTAAAAGGAAATGAAAAATCCTAGAGGCAATATTTCTTTACTCCACAATCATTCATGTATGCAGCCTAAATATTTTTTATAAATATTCCCCATTGTTGAATTTTACTAGGAAAGCATGAATTATTTTAAAATATATGTTATCCAGAAGTTTATTAGTGATATAGTAGACAAAATGATTTTTACTTACATATGCAAAAAAAAACAAAGTTGCTTAAGAAATTGTAAGGTGATTTCCCTTTCACTATTTTTAGAGTACCATTAAATCTTTTGGTTCATTGGTTGTTACATTTCAGTCCTTCATCTTTTCCTCACTATTGTTTTACTCTTCACCAATTAGTGACTGAATATAATTTCCTGAAAACAATACTGAATTATAATACTTTGGTTTCTAAAATGTATACAAGTATAAGTAGGGGAAGGTAAAATTTTGAAATTGAAATACAGCACACATAAAAAGTACACAAACAACAACTGTACATATACATGAATTCAGACAAAATTAATACACCCAGTTAACCCCCAAACATGATAGGCAATAGATCATTACCTATTATCTCAGAAGCTTCTCCGTTAGCCCCATCTAATTGCCTCCCTCCTTCCTCTTCAAAGTTGAATCTTATTTTCTGACTTCTATCATCATAGACTTGTTTTATCTGCTTTTCAATCTTATACAAATAAAGTTACATGTGTCTGGGTACTTTCACTCAACAATTTGGAAAGTTTATCTGTGTTTTTGTATGTAGTAGTTCATTCATGTTTACTGCTATATCATATCCCATTTATTATATAACACTATTTTTCTGTTGTGCCACTATGAACATTTTTCACATGATTTTAGGGAACATTTGTATGCATTACTCTCATGTATATACATCAGAGTACTAAGTGAATTTAGAAAAAATGCAGTATACAAAATTAAGATACATAAATTTATTGTAGTTGTCTGTAGTAGCAACAAAAAAAAAATGACTATTTTAAAAATCCATTTATAATAGCACAAAAGCCAAAGTAATTAGGAATTAACTTTTTTGAAGATGAGTTCCATGTTCACCAAACCATAAAATATTACTAAAGGAAATTAAAGAAGACCTAAAAAATGGAGAGATATGCATGTTTATGAGTTGGAAAATTCAATATTGTTAAATGTCAATTCTCTGCAAATTTCTCTACATTTAGAGCAATTTGGAAAATAATCTCAGCAGGACCTATTTTTTTAAAACTTCAAATTTTAATCTAAAATGTATATGAAGTGAAAGAACATAGAAAATGTGTCATTCTTGAAAAAACAAATTTGGGGGTGTTATGTTGCATATCTTCAAGAAATAATACAAAGATACCACAATCAACATAGTGTGTCACTGACATTAAGGGTCAACAGGTGAAGAACCCAGAATTGAACCCAGACTCATATAATTATTTGATTTTTGACAAAAGATGTGTAATTATCCAATGGAAAAAAAAGGAAGTTTTTTCTCAAAAATGGGCCAGAAAAACTGAATATTCCTTTGAAAAAGAATTTAACCTGGACATCTTCCCCAAAAGCTGTATCAAATTAGTTTAAGATGAGCCATATCTATGAATAAAAGCTAAAACCATGAGCTTAAGAAACTAAACATAAGAGAGTATCTTTTTAACTTAAGAGAATGAAAAATGTTTTTAGTGAGATCACAGAAAGCAGGAACCATAAAAGAAAAACTGATAAATTGGATATTATCAAATTTAAAACATCTGCTCATCTAGAATACACTGCCAATTCTTGTAACTCAATAAAAAAATAAACAATAAAAATGAGTAAAATTTTGAGCAGACACTTCAAAATAAAACATACAAAAAAATGGTCAAAAACAGGTGAAAAAATTACTTAACATCAGCTCAGTAGAGGAATTCAAACTAGAACTATAATGAGATATTACTAGAAGATTGACTCCTTCATAAATAGCTAAAATTTAAAGTTTGATTTTATCAAATAGGCAAGATGTGGAGTGATAAAAAATCCATTTTTTGGTGGTAATATAAAATGTGCAACTACTTATTTAAAATTTAAGCAGTGTCTTTTAAAACTAAACACTTACCCCATCACCCAGCAATTCCAATTTTAGCTTTACCAAATAGAAATAAAAATGTATGTTCATAAAGTAACTCATAGAAGACGGTTCATATCAGCTCTATTTACAATTGCCAATGACTGGAAATGAACCAAATATCTAGCAATAGTAGAATGAAAAACAGCTATTGCATATTTATACAATGGACAAATATTACACAATAAAAAGGAATAAACTACTAATACATGCAATAGCATGGATAAATCTCAAAGAAATCACTATGTTAAGTAAAAGAATCCTTACTGACAAGAACTCATTATAAATAATCCAATTTACTTGTTAGAACATGTTAAACTAATCTATTATGGAAAAATCAAAATGGTATGACCTCTGGGAGGATAGGGCTGGAAATTAAGTGGGAAAGGGTATGAACGAGCTCTCTAAGTTGGTCATATTCAATATCAAGATGGAGATTAAATATAGCATTCATCAAAGCTCAGTGAACATATATTTGAGATTTACACATTTCACTGTATATAGAAATCTGCATATATTTTAAAATTCTGTAAACAAATATAGAATTCTAATAAATGGCATGTATGCTGAAGTATGTAACAGAAAGTGTATAGATGTCTGCAATTTATTTTAAAATCTATAAAAATAAAATATATCAATGGATGGATACCAACAGGAATATATGGATACGTGTGAGATAAAAACAATATATGAATGGTAGAATCTAGATGGTGAGTATGTGAATAATAACTGTAAAATTTTTTAAATTTTCCTGTATATTTAGAATTTTTAATAATAAAATGTTGAGGAAAAACTGACCAGGACTTCTGTTGCCAGCCATATTAGAAAAACTGCTACTAGACTTTCTCTCTTGGTGTAACAACTAGAAAACAGAGAAAAACATATGAAATAGAATTTTTCTGACAGTGGACAACAGATAAATGTGACTCCAGAGAAAAGAGAAACAAATGAAAGAAACATATGTTTGCCTGCTTTCTGGCTGGAGTCATTTTCCAGAATGAAGACAAGGGTGGTGGATACTACACAGTGTACACTGTACTCTCTGAGTTAAAGAGATGGAAATTCAGCTTGGAATAGTGGAGACAACTGGAATTTATTCAATAGAATAACAGAGAAAAGAAATAATATAGGAAAAGAGATTCAGAAAATGGCCTATAGTCCTCTTGATTTCACCACTGAATCTACAGTACAAACCCACAGGGTGAAAGTCCACAAGACTAGTCAAAGAACTGCTAGGAACTGTAAGGTGAAATTATTTTAGAGCTCATACCTATGAAGCATTTGCAGTCCCACCAACTAAAGTAAAGAAACTCCACTGACAACTCAGAACATTAGCTAGAAAAGTTCAAACATGATAAAGTTCAAACATGATAGAAACCGTGAAATAAAGGCTACTCTAAACCTGCTCTACAAAATCTGGATTATAAATCCCTAAAGAATCAACCAGATATGTAAGTAAATTAAATGCCTCCCAGAATGAACTTCAGTATTCTTTAAAATGGGATCAAAAAAAAATTCAGACCCTGGAAAACCTAACACTTACAATGCCATTATGCAATAAAAAACATATTAGATGTGTACAGAAATGAGAAAACATGGCCCAGAACCAGGAAAAAAAGAATCAACAATTAAAAGAAACTCAGAAATGGCAGAGATAATAGAATTAGTAGCCAAGGACTTTAAAGAAGCTACTATACCTCAAAAATTTTAAGGAAAAAAGAACTCAATGTGGGGAGAAACAGAGATATAAAGGAGCCATATAAAAGTTTTACACTTAAAAATATAACATATCAAATTAAAAAATTACTGGGTTATTTAAGAGCAGGTTACATATTGCTGAATAAAACACCACATGAAGACATAGTAATACAAACCACATGGAAGCACAGAAAGAAGAAGACTGAGGGGGGGAAAACAGTCTCATTGGCCTATGGGGCAATATTAAGCCTCCTAATACACATGTAATTGGAGTAATAAAAGGAGAAAAATGTGGACAGAAAATTTTAATTCTCACAAATTTTTCATATTTGAGAAAAATTTTAGACCTACACATCCAAAAATGTCAACAAAATCCACGAAGGAAAAACAAAAAGAAAACTGCACTAAAGCACATTAAAATCTAACTGCTGAGCACGCGTGATAAAGAAAAATCTTAAAAAAAGCCAGAGTAAAGAGACATATTATATACAGAGAACAATTAGAAAAACCCCAGAATCTTTATCAGAAATTAGAGACACATGGAAATAGGACAGCACCATTAAATTACCAAAGGACAAATATTTAGGAGAAATTAAAATGCTATATCCATCAAGGGAGAGGAGTGGCCAAGATGGCAGAATAAGACCCTGAGCTCACCTCCTCCCACAGGTACACCAAAATTACAACTATTTACAGAGCAATTATTGAAGAGAAAGACCAGAAGACTAATGGAAAAGATCTTCTACACTAAAAGATATACCACAAGATGGGTAGTAGGGCTAGAGATATGTTACAGTCAAGACCCACACGCCAGGGTAGACAACTCACAAATTGGAGGATAGTTACAATTATAGAGCTGCTTTCCAAGAAGCAAGGGGTCTGAATCCCACATCAGTCTCCCCAGCCTGGGAATACTACACCAAGAAGATGAGCCCCCAGAAAGTTTGGTTTTGAAGACCAAAAGGGCTTACTTTCAGGAGAGCCAGAGGGCTATGGGAAATAGACACTCTGGTCCTAAAAGGTGCACACAAAATCTCACACCCTCCAAAACCCAGGGCAGAAGCAGTAATTTGAAAGGATCCTGCTTCAGACACACTTGCTGATCTTGGAGAGCTTCCCAGAGAGGCAGAAATCAACTGGAATTCACCCTGGAGACATAGACACCCAGCCAGTTTTGGGAGATTGTTCTACCACAAGGAAATGGTCTTGGCAAGCACTATTTTGGAATCTTCCCTCTAGTTTATTAGCACTGGGACCTGGCCTTACCCATAAGATTCTTGGCACCAGTACTGGGACACCTCAGGCCAAGCATCTAGCTGCAATGAGACACAGTCTCACTTACCAGCAAGCCAGCTGCCTTTAGACCCCTTGAACACACAGCACCCCAGAACCTGCCCCTGTCCACCAGAGAGCTAGGAACCAGCCCCACACACCAGGGCACTGGCATTAACCCCAAGACCCCCAGAGCCCTGCAGCCAAAGACTCTGGGACCCATCTCTGCCCACCAGTGGTCCCACTAGTCCTGGGATCAACCTCATACATCAGTGAGCAGGCACCATCCCCAGGACCTTCTAGGCCTCAGCCCCACCCACCAGCAGGCCAGCATATCAACTTTAGGACACCCAGGGCCCTAGAGTCAGAGAACAGGAGCCAACACTAGCACCAGAACCCCCCAGGCTTCAGCCCTGCTCACCAGTGTACTAACACCAGCTCCAGGATCCCTGTGTCCTTCAGTCAGAGACCCCAGACATGGCTCCCCTCATCAGTGGGCCTTTGTAACTCCAGGACCTAGTATGGCTCCACATACTAGCAGGGGTACACTAACCCTAGGACTACTTAAGCCCTATAGCCTGCCATGTCAGGACCCAGACCACCCTCCAGCAGGCCTGCACCAGCCTTAGGACCCCCTGAGCCCTGGTCCCATCCACTAGCAGGCCAATGCTAGCTCTAGGACACCAAGGGCCCCTCAGCCAGTCACCACAGGATCTGGCCCCACCATCAGTGTGCAGATACCTGCTTCAGGACACCACAGACCTCACAGCCAACCATGTCAAGAACCAGCCCCACCCATCAGCGGCCTGACAATAGATTTGGGACACCTGTTCCTGCAACCAATAGACACAGAAAAATATTTAACCAAATTCAACATTTCTTTATGATAAAAACTCAACAAAGTGGGTATAAAGGGAACATAACTCAACATAATTAAGACCATCTATGACAAACCCACAGCTAACATCATACTTAACAGTGACAAATTGAAAGCCTTTCATCTAAATTCAGGAACAAAACAAAAATGCCCACACCCACCACTTCTATTTAACATTGTATTGAAAGTCCTCAACACAACAATCCACAAGAAAAAGAAATAAAAGGAATCCAAATTGGAAACGAAGAAGTAAACCTGTCACTGTTTGTAGATGACATGATACTATACATAGAAAATACTAAAGACACCACCAAAAACTACTAGGACTCACCAATGAATTCAGTAAGGATTTTCAGGATACAAAATTTATATGCAGAAATCTGTTGCATTTCTATACACTAACAGTAAATTATCAGAAAGCAAATTAAGAAAACAATACCATTTACAATTGTATCAAAAAGAATAAAATACCTAGGAATAGTCTAACTAAGAAGGAAAAAGACTTCTAATTGGAAAACTGTAAGACACTGACGAAAGAAATTGAAGATGACACAAACAGATGGAAAGATATACTGTGTTCATGGATTGTTAAAATTACCATACTACCCAAAGTAATCAACAGATTCAATGTAATCCCTATCAAAACTACCAATGGCATTTTTCACAGAATTAGAACAAATAATTCTAACATTTTTGTGAAAGCACACAAGACTCCAATAGCCAAAACGATCTTGAGAAAGAAGAACAAAGCTAGAGTTATCATTCTCCCTGATTTTTCATACATTACAAAGCTACCGTTATAAAAACAGTATCGTATTGGCACAAAAAAAGACACATAGATGAATAGAATAGAATACAGAGCCCAGAAATGAACCCACACCTTCATGGCCATTCATGGCCAATTAATTTACATCAAAGGAGGCAAGAACATACAATGGGGAAAAGACAGCCTCTTCTATAAATGATGTTGGGAAAACTGTACAAATACATGCAAAAGAATCAAACTGGACTATTCTCTCACACCATGCACAAAAATAAATTCAAAATAAAGTAAAAACTTAAATTTAATAACTGAAACCATAAAACTTCCAGAAGAAAACACAGGCAGTAATCTCTCTGACTTGAATCTTAGTAATATTTTTTTTGAATATGTTTCCTCAGGCAAGTGAAACAAAAGCAAAAATACAAATGGGACTACATCAAATTAAAAAGCTCTCGCACAATAAAGGAAAGTATCAACAAAAAGGCCACCTACTGATTGAGAGAAGATATTTGCATCTTCTGATACATCTGATAGGAGGTTAATATTAAAAATATACAAAGAGGACTTCCCTGCTGGCACAGTGGTTAAGAATCTGCCTGCCAAGGCAGAGGACAAGGGTTCAATCCCTGGTCTGGGAATATCCCACATGCCGCAGAGCAGCTAAGCCTGTGCGCCACAACTACTGAGACTGCACTGTAGAGCCCATGTGCAGCAACTACTGAAGCCTGTGCCTAGAGCCCGTGTTCTGCAACAAGAGAAGCTACTGCACTGAGAAGCCTGCACAACACAACGAAGAGAAGCCTCTGCTCGCTACAAGTAGAGAAAGCCTGTGTACAGAAACAAAGACCCAATGCAGCCCCCTTGCCAAAAATATATATATACCAAGAATGCATACAATTCAACATCAAAAACAAAAAACAAAAACCACTCCATTCAAAAATTAGAAAAGGACTTTAATAGACATTTTCCCAAAGAAGACATAGATGGACAACAGGCACAAGAAAAGATGCTCAACATCACTAGTCATCAGGAAAATGCAAATCAAAATCACAGTGAGATGTCACCTCACACCTGTTAGAAGGCTATTAGCAAAAAGGCAACAAATAACAAGTGTTTTCAAGGATGTGGAGGAACGGGAACCCTAGTGCACTATTGGTGGGAATGTAAATTGGTGCAGCCACTTTGGAAAACAGTATGAAGATTTTTCAAAAAATTAAAAATGGAACTATCATATGACCCAGCTATTCATCTCCTGGGTATTTATTCTAAGAAAATCAAAACAATAATTAGAAAAGATATGTGCACCCTGATGTTCATTGCAGCATTATTTACCATAGCCAAGATATGGAAGCAACCTAACTGCTCATCAGTAGATGAATGGATAAAGTAGATGTGGTATATATAAATACAATGGAATATACTCAGCCATAAAAAAGAAGAAAATTTTGTCATTTTTGACTACATGGATGGACCTAGAAGTTATTATTCTAAGTGAGAGAAGTCAGACAGAAAAAGACAAATACAGTATGATTTCACTAAAATGCGGAATCTAAAAATTAAAACAAATGAACAAGTATAACAAAATAGAAACAGAGTTATAGATACAGAGAACAAATAAGTGGTTGCCAGAAGGGAGAGAGTGGAGGGAGGCAAGAAAAATGTGAGGGAGATTAAGAGATACAACCTTCCAGTTGCAAAATAAATGAGACATGGGTATAAAATATGCAGTGTGGAGAATATAGTCAATAATTATATATGGTGATGTATAGTAACTAAACTTATCATGGTGCTCATTTTGAAATGTATGGAAATATCAAATCACTATGTTGTAAAACATAAACTAACAGTGTTGTAGGTCAATTATACTTCAGAAACAAACAAACAAAACACACATAGGTAAAGAGGTCAGATTTGTGATTAACAGAGGCGGAGGATGGAGGTGCAGGGGGATTTGGATGTAGGCAGTCAAAGAGTACAAATTTGCAGTTATAAGATAAATAAGTACTAACTTATTGTAATGTATGACATAACAAATATAATTAATACTGCTATATATTATATGTGAAAGTTGTTAAGAGAGTAAATCCTAAGAGTTATCATAGCAAGGAAACTTTTTTCTGTTTCTTTGATTTTGTATGTCTGTGAGATGATAGATGTTCACTAAATTTATTGGGATATATTTATGATGTATGTAAGTCAAATCATCATGATGTACACCTTAAACTTATACAATTCTTTATGTTAATTATATCTCAATAAAATGGAAATAAAATGCTATATCCAACAAAAATACCTTTCAAATCAGAAAGAGAAATAAAGATGGTTTCAGAAAAACAAATACTTGAAGAATTTATCAAAGGTAGATGTTGGATTACAAGCATTTATAGAAAGTTTTTCAGACTATAAGAAAATGATAGGACTTTGGTTTCACAACTGACATGTAGACAACTTGGAAGTTGTCACATCCATCCTTACAAGAAGAGAAAGATGAAACTGAAAATCAACTTTACTTGGACTCATCAAAGAATGAGGCTTGCAAGGGTGAATCACTGCTCTGATGTATGAAGAGACAGGTAAATACAGAGTGTTACATCTGACAACAGTTTACCTGAAACAGAAGCCTCTAGAGCCATAAAGTGATAGGAGGGAGCAGTTAAATGAAAATTTTGATGAGTGTGGATTAGTATGAGAGTGAGAAAAAATCCTGGGGACCACAGTTTTAGGGAATCTCTCAACTTTCACGGGTTTTACCTCCAAGTACCCCGCCAAGCTATCACAGTAAAGATCTGAGAAAGAACTCCTCGAGGCAATGGCAAGGAGAAGTAAAGCAAATTCAGACATGAAGGAGCCAGGTACATTAGGGGCTTTAAGTCTTTCTCGACTGTGGGTACATACATGTTTATTACACTTCATAAATTAAATATGTACTATGCATATTTATTTGTGGGAAAGTGTTGAATGTTTGTAGTATAAATTCTGTCTTCAAGAAGTCCTCACCTTCCATTTGGGGAAACAGATTCTCCATAAAATATTTTATATGGAACAGAGAGAGAGCTTTCCCCACAGCTGTTATGAAGAATAACAATCTTTAAAATATAAACACACTAACATAGTTGTGTTGTAAATTATCTCATAATTTTGGTTATACTTTGGGAAGGAAGGTTGCCTATGAATTATTATATCATACTGTTGACCTAAAACAAAAAGACTGCCAGATATTTCTCCAGCAAATATGGGTTTATTCAAGATCAACAGAGAATTACAATTCAGTCTGCAACCATGACAAGCCACATGCAAGTTCCCAGACATAAAAGTGGTAGAATGCTTTTATAGAGAGTAAAAAGAAGTTGGGAGGGCTATAGCAAACAAAGAGTCCATGGCTTTTTATTGGCTGAGTTCTTTCCCAGAGAGAAGAGTCATTCTTCCTGTTGGCTCTGCTATGTTTGCAGGGTGTGAGAGTTCCCCCTTCTGGCTTCCCAACTCTATTTAGTTGAGGTTTCTGTTTGTGTATTTATTTATTTATTTATTTATTTATTTATTTATTTTCAATTTTTTCTTTATTTGAAGGTCTTGCAGTAACTGATTTTTACCTTACTTATCCAATCACATTTCGTAATTATACAACAGAAATCTTCTTTGAGTTGAGTATATCTCCATAATACTATCCATATCTACTAAGATCATTTCAGCTATGTCCATGTTCTTTTTCTGGCACCTAAATGTCTTCTTATTTCTTCTCTGACAATAAAAATATTTCAGTCCCCACTTTCTTGATGCAGCATCTTTTACCTACAAACTAATTTTTCTTTCTCTGAATTCTTATGGAATTTACACTGTATCATACTCTGAAATTTGCTTGGTCCCACATTTTAATTTTTCTTAGATAATTCCTTTACAGATAATTACTTACAAAACTAAATCAAAACTTCCCCTAGGAGCTCCAAATCTTTTTGTTGTATATACCTCATAGTGGACACGGCAGCTGATGAGTGTATGAAAAAAAAGGAGGGAACTATGTTTCTGAAAAATGTGTTTATGAAAATTTGAACAGTAGATCTTATTATTGTCCTCATTTATTCACTCTTCTTTCATTGTTGACAGATTATACCCTCCACACTCCATTGACTTCAGTCCTTGCTTTTGCATAATCATCTTGCTTTAGCCAATGGAATGTGAGTAAATGGGATGTTTGCCACATCCAAGCAGATGTTTTAAAGGCATTGCAAGTTTCCTCCTGATCTTTTGTTCCTGTGCTTTGTGCTATGAGAAGGACATGTCCCAGAATGCTGTGTCCTTTGAGGTAGTAAACTGTGGATATCTGTTGTGCAGGCCTAATGTGAGACTGCATCTCAAAGCAAAGTGACAGCAGACAAAAGTGACAGAAAGAAATAACCATCTGATGTTGTAAGTCACCAAGAATTTTAGGTTACTTTGTACCATGTTATAGCAATATCTAATAGACTCATATCCAGTATTTAGTATATGAAAGTGCTTGAAGAAAACATATAACATTTCAACCACATTTTCTTCATTTATGTATGGGGCAAACCACGCTCCACCCTAATATAGACACTAAGAAACTGTCATCAAAACATCAAATAAGATTTTTTTAAATATAGTGAATCTCTTGGTTTAGTTTCTGAAATAATAATTTAGTTTTGAAATATGTAAAATACTTAGAGTATAACATGCAATGAAATAAATGTTTAATATGTTTAAAAATAAAACAAATTATAGAACACTATAAAACACATTTATTATTTAGATGGTATTGAGAACCCAATAATATTTTGTAAATTTGACTTAAATTTCTGTTTGAGAGATCAAGGAAACTTGAGATGATGAATTCAAACCCAATTATCAATTATGTACCTTATTCATTTTTTCCACTGAGTCTGTCTATTCTATAGTAAAAACTTGAAATAGCCATATTAAATAGTTAATGAGAGGCAGTCTTGGCCATTTTTGATCACTTTGATCACATTTTTTTCATCTTTGATCACTTCCCCCTCATGGTCTCCTTGGAGTTTCCTATAGAAGAATGCCTGAAATAATATAAAAAGCTATTAGGAGAATTAGAGATTTAATCATGTGTTTTTCAATACAGTTAGCTTTTTTCATATATACTTTAATAGCACTTGGCTAATAGAACACTATGATTAAAAAGTGACAAGATTTACCCAATTCTATGACATCTATAGAAAAAAATAGTATTAGAATAATAAATGAGAAATCTATGTAGTCAAAGATCAAAACCATTTGTTAATGGCAATTTTTTTAAGGTATAGTGATGAACACAGTGATATAATTTATTATTAACTTCCAGAACAGCCTCCTTTTTGAAGATATAGATTTGTTAATAACACATTAAACATGATTTTCACTTTGTTAGTTGAGATTACACCGTCTTTGGTGCTATTTACTCAAGAAATGGCCTATTACACATTTTTGTGAATAACCAGTTGATTCCCATGATATTTTTTTATCTTAGACAGCTTAAAAACTTAAGACCAAGAAGAAAGCATTATGAGAGGAATTTTTTCCTAGCAAAATAAGGACATCACAAATTTTTAAAAAAAGAGGCTCTGCCACATTTTTTTAAAATCATGAGGTTGGAAGGGTAATAATTTATAAACAATATAATTATATCAACTTACAAATTTATGTAACATTTAAAAATTTTGCAGGAAATAGCTAATGTAACTATCCCTACTTGTTCTTGCCAGCAGAGAATACATAACCAGCTGAGTATATAATAAATAGAGATGTTGCACTATACTGTACAAAGAGTGAGAGATAAACATTCCCTCTATTGCTATAGATACAATTTAATTGTCCTCCTAAATCAATTCTTATTTTGAATCTCTTAGAATTTCTTAAAGTTTTAGTGATCCTAATCATTCATTAAGACTGCTATATAGTCTTTTAGTTCACTATACCTGAATTATTTAATTCACACAACTGTTCACTGTCTTGTAAAATCTAGTTTTAGCAAGAACCCTGCTAATAAGCCAGTTTAACCAGAACCCCTCACCCTCCATATCTGATCACCCTCCATATCTGATCATGTTCCTCATCCTCCACCATCCCCAGGGTGATCTCTAAACACCCTGGCCTATCCTAGGCAAGACTCCTGTTAGTTTAGTTTAGCCAGAAGCCCTCTTACCTCTGAGGTTTCCTCTGAATAATTTTGTATCCACTGACCTCCACCCCAAACCTTCTTCCTTGGCTATAAGTCCCCTCTTGCTCATGCTGTATTAGGAGTTGAGCCCATTCTCTCTCCCCCACTGTAAAATCCCATTGCAATGGTCCCTATGCTATTGCAAATGTCCTAAATAAAATCTGCCTTGCATCTTTAACAATTGTCATTGAATAATTTTTTTCTTTAACAAATATATGACTCATACATATATAATAGTTGACATAATATCTATTATAAATTATTGCATGTTAAGAATTAAAAATATCATCTTGCCCATTCTGAAAGAGAATAGATCTAAATGTGTCATCAGTTCAATGACAATTATCCATTAAGCACATTCCATGATGCGCTGTACTAAGCATGTACTGTATTACTGAGGATCCATCAGATAATGAAATGAATGAAAAGCTCTTTGAAGCAATACTCCAATAGTATGTTTTCTTTGACCACTGGTAGTTCTTTATAAAAACATAAACTGAAGTCCCATACTTCACCAAGTTGTCTTTCTTTTGATTTTAGAATCCCCAAAATACAGGTAATTAGAAGGTTCACTAAACGTTCAGAAACACTGTGTTTAATTCTAAAACTCAGAGATACCAATTATGAAAATTAAAGCCTCCAGATATCCACATTTCTAACAACACCCTGGTGATTCTAATAGAGGTTATCTATGAAATACACTTTGTCCATGAGACTAACTTATCATGACAAAGATTTCTGTAAACTTGGAGAAGTTGGTATTTTCCTGCTTTCTTTTTTCCTATCTTCTTTGCCCTTGCTAATACTATATCTTAATAAGGCCACAGAATTTGGAATTGAAAACATGGAACAATTTTTTTTTTAAATTTAGAGTCTTATTTTATTAGCAGAAAGTTAGAAGTAATTCAGAATTATTATGACCATAAACTTTGGTACAACCCTTCAGTCGAATTCTAGATAGTTGGTACAACCCTTCAGTTGAATTCTAGTGAGCTGGGGCACAGAAACATGGTTCCTTTTTTCAGTGTATTCTTGCTAAGGACTATGACTTAGATATTCACCATAAAAATCAACATCTATGGTGAATCTGCTGCCATAAAACTGCCATGCAATATTAGCAGTGATGATACTCCTACTTCAATCTCTTATTTTAAAGTTAAAAAAATATTAGATGTAGAGATTTTTAGTTATTCAAGGAGGTATAGATTTAATCTTATTTAATAATTTTAACCTACAATTTACACAGGAAAATATTTTCAATTTGGGAATAACTTTTGACTTCCCCAAATCAATTAGATTTTCTTCATTTTTTTCTATTATCATAAGGATTCTAAACGCATTTATTGGAAATGCTAATTACTCTTCCAGATAGCTGTAGTTTCATAACAAACTGCTCTAAAAGTTTGTCACTTTAAACATCAAATGTGTATTTATTAGCTAATCATTCAGTGGGTTAGCAATTTGGCTTGGGCTCAGTAGATCACTGTACTCCTGGTCTGTGCCAGGCTCAGAAGTTCTCACCTTGGCTCGCTCTTGTACTTACAGTCAGTTTCTGGTTTAGTGGAAAACTGGTTGATTGCTCCTAAGGGCACATCTCTTCTCTGTGAGACCTCCTGTTTTCCAGCAGGATAACTTGGGTTTGCTCATTCACACTTGTTCACAGGATTCTCAAAGGACAGAAAGAGAGCAGACCTCAAAGCATTGTTCTTTTCAAGGCTCTGCTTACATCATGTTTATCAATGTCCCACTGCCCAAAACAAATCTCATGGTCAAATTCAAGGAATCAGAAAAGAGACTCACTTCTTGATGAGGGATTCAAGTTTACAAGGATGCAAATGCACGTTTTGTGGCCATTTTCATAAGCTGCAACTAGATTAACTCAGTTATTTATGTTGCTATTTACATGTTCAAGTATTTAATCGAAAGTCTTTCCAGCAACTTTAATTCAGTAATGTGGATAAACTATAATCTTTGCAGATGCTCACTGGATTGATTTTTCTCCTTCTGATAGTCTTAGTCTTTTTATTGGCAAATTTAGTTCATTAACATTTAATTTAATTACTTCCATATTTATATTTATATCTATTATCCATTTGCTCTTTGACCAACCAGTTTTATATTATCTTATTCTCTTTTTTTAATCTAATTTTAGTTTGATTGGATATTTTTATTATTCAATTTTTTCCTTTATTTATTTAGAAATTTTATCAAATTTTGTCTTAGCAAAAAACAACATTTTAAATTTTGATAATATTTTAGTGAAAGAGTTTATTTTATTTTTCACTAGTTTAAGAGAACCAAGAAGGAATAATGGAGTGCATATATTATAGGAACCATACCTATGGCTAAAGGGCAAGAGAAGTGGAGTTAGTGCACTCAAGCCACTGAGTAGGGGCTCTTCAACATGCAGACTTAGTGGGATACAATAACTGCCAGAAAGATTGGATCAGGGGAATATACCCAATCTTTATTTTCCTTACTTTAGATTTCATGCCTGTGCTTTCTACTAGCCAAAGCTAATAAGAGATCAAAGGGCAAGAATGTTCATGTAATGTCAGCTTTCTGGAATAGAGACAAGACAAAGAAATATGGAAAACCAATCTATCTAGAATATGGCAAATAGAATAAACAGCACAGAACTTATAAACTCATTTAACATAGTTTTACTGGTGAAACATAAATCTTGGTTTATTTGGTCTAATGTTAACCACAACTGCATTTCTTCCCAGACAAAGCAAGAAGCTTTGGACACTTTAACTGTGTTCACCCTTTCCAATTTCTGTATATTCTTCTCATGCATTTTAATTCTGTGTATTTATACTTTATAACTTCATTATTATTACTGTTTTGATAGAGGCAATATTTATTTCTTCACCAATATTTGTGTGCATGTGATTGCTCTGTTTTTTTATCAAATACATTTGACATGTAATATTGTGTAAGTTTAAAGTATATAATGTGTTACTTTGATGCATTTATATATTGTAATATGATTGCTGATGTGATATTTATTACATTACATAATCATAGTGCAATATCATTGTCTATATCCATCTTACTGCGCATTAGATCTCTACGGCTTATTTGCTATTCATTACAAGTTTGTAAACTTAAACACCATCACTCTTATCACCACCACCCCCCACCATGTGCTGGTTACTATTCACCAATATATTTACCATTATTTCTTCCTGTATCTTCCAGCTTCTATACCTCTACTATTTAAAGAGCAATATTTGGTGTTTCCTTTAGTTCAGATCTACTATGTTAAATTATCTCAAGTTTCATGTATCTGTAAATGCCTTTTTCCTATTCATTCTAAAGGCTTTTTTTCTAGCTTTAAAATCATGGATTGACAGTTATGTTATTTCAACATTTTATAGTTTGCCTTCTAGCTTTTATCATTGTTGTCGAGAAAATAGACAACTTCTTTTAGTGTTACTTTAAAGTTGTTTTGTTTTTCCCTAGTAGCTTGTTAGATTTTGTTTTTGTTTTTCTGTAAGTTTTACTGTTTTGTTACCATATAGATTAATTTTATTTTATCTTATTTTATAATCACAGGTTTTCTTTAATATATGGTTTATTGTCTTCACCAGTTTTAAAAATGTTCAGTAATTTCCTCTTCAAAACTATTTCTAGTACATTCTCTCTCTTCTCTTTCTAAGACTCCATAAACATATCCACTCATAGTCCCAGGTTCTGACCACATTCAAGGGAAAAGGGATCATATAAAGTATGTACACCAGGATGGGAATCTTGAAGGACATCTCACAATTCTGATGGTCACAGAGAGAAATATTTCTAGTAGGTTTGGGAACACCATTGCCTTCCATCCTGTGTTTTAAATAAGCAACAATTATGTTAAATACTAATGTCTTAACATCTGTACTCAGGAAAAATGTATTCTTTCTAGAAGAAAAAATATGTATTCTAATTGTAAAATTCCATTTTTAAGAGAACTGCTCCTATTAAATTAGAGCCAAGATGGAATAAATTGATATATTTTTATGAGAAATCAAATATATATTAAGAAGTAAAAAAACTATTTTGAATAGTGATGGATGATGCTTCATCCATGTCATTAAATAAACTGCACTTTCAGAAATGATAAAATGTTAAGCTTATAAAATTATTATCTATTCACTATACAGATGACATCAATCATTAATTTCTATTGTTCTCCTTACTAATTGCATTTGAGTATATATCTTTTCCTACTCAGTGTTGAAAAAGCATATGAGAGAGAAAGGAAGAACAGAGGGGGTATGGTGATGATAGCAGCTTGCATAAGAACATTCATTCAAGGAAAAACACAAATTACAGAAAAGAATCAAATGAGGCAAATATTTATTGATTGCCTAATATTTCTCATAGTGTTTTTGTTGCTCACCTTTTAACCCACACAACTGTGGCCATAAAATAGCTAACCAATAATACTAAGAGTTCATGTAACATCATTAAATATTGTTCTTTGTCACCATCCATCATAGCATGCAAGATTCATCTCTAAGGGAATCAAATTGCTTCTCTTTCTAACAAATGGAATAAAACTGTAATTCTATTCTACAACCTTTACTCTTAGAGAACAGACTTGAGGACAGGGGGAGGGGGGAAGGAGAAGCTGGGACAAAGTGAAAGAGTAGTATTGACATTTATAATCTACCAAATGTAAAATAGATAGCTAGTGGGAAGCTGCTGCATAACACAGGGAGATCAACTTGATGATTGGTAATGACCTAGAGGGGAGGGATAGGGAGGGTGGGAGGAAGGCTCAAGAGGGAGGGGATATGGGGATATATGTATAAATACAGCTGATTCACTTTGTTGTACAGCAGAAACTGGCACAACAGTGTAAAGCTGTTATACTCCAAAAGAGATCAAAAGAAAAAAAAAAACAAAAACTAAAAGGCAGTGATTATTCTACCCGATTTCGCACATATAAGCCAACCCAATCCATTCATTAATTCCTGCTTCACAGCAAATAAATGAATGTCTCTGAAACTCTGGTTACATTTACAGCTGTCTTCCCCTTCTCAAATGCTCCCTAGTTTTTCCTTTGGGTTTTGACCCACTTCAAATTCAACCCAATTTTACCTATCATCAACCAAGCCTTGTTTATTGTTTTATTTCCCTGATTTTTGTCCTCCTTTTCCTGTTGGATTTGCATACTAATTATGGTTTCCCAGACTTGATTTTTGGTATTCCTCAAGGCTTTTGTTTCAGAGATTTTCTCTCTTCATCCCTGGCTCCCACAAATAGGCACTCCCACTCAAACTTTGTCCTTTGGGAATTCATAAAATTGGCATAATCTAACTTATTCAGTCTTCAACCACTACCTCATCTCTTCCTCTCCTCTTCCTATGAAGAGAGATACAGGCTGTAGGCAGAGGTAAGTCAAAGAGAGAAAGAAAGCTGAGAAAAACTGAGTCAAGCTATTCACAAGTCACAAATAACTGTCAAAAGCATTATAATTACACCATGGGGCTAGGTGAGAACTAAATGAAGAAAAATAAAAAACAAAAAACAAACAAAACATTGCAAGCAAATTATCTAACACAGTGCTTGGCATGTGATAAGTACTCACTAAATATTAATTTTAACTTTAACTTTCTATGGAATAATGCGTTGCTCTAGGGAAGAATTCACACTCATTTTCTCTGTGCTGAGATGGTTCCCTGACTAGGTATACTTTAGAAACTCTAAAAGTTGACATAAAGCAATAAATATATCTGGGGATTCATCCAGGCAAATCTTTTAATAACTTTTAATTCATTTTGGTTAAGATAACCTTAAATTAAGTAGAACCACAGATTATCCAGCACAAATGACAGTCCATCAATATGAATATACCTAGTGCATATATGTTATATATATGTAAATACACATATATAATATTAACTTTATTTTTGGTCTATCTGTTTTTGTCTACCTAATAAAATGCTTCACGCATTATATTATGCTGATATTTCTCTTGCTTTTTAAGCTATTAAGAATTCCCTTGGACACTGTCAGGTTGCATAGTGATTGAACTTTTAACAGACATTTAATTTGGGGTTCTAATAACAAGCCTAGATGTAAAATATCATGTGTATGAAGACTTACAAGGTACAAAATAGGTATGTCATTCAGATTTTATAATAAGCTCTCCTGAGGATAAGGAAGTTCAGAAAATTTTTAATATTCAGATTTTTGTCTTTAAGATCTACTTTTATTTCAAAGAGTGTAAAGCAGCTTTTCTTTCCACTTTATTACAGTACATGGAATACAGTAATAGAATAAAGACGAAGGGGACCAGGATCTGGTTGATTATACACATATGAGTTGATTCTTCAATTCTAGAGGCATTGAATATAAGTTCACATTTTAATTTTTCTGTCTTACAAATTAAACATCTCATTTCAAATCACTTCACCCATTCGGATTGTGAACTTTGATTCATAATTACCAAACTGACCTACTATATGAACATAAAAAGTTGTCTTGTAAATACCAATTCACGCATGAATATTGTGTCATTTAATAGAAAGTAATCCATGTGACAAATTCATTTCAGAATATAGAACTGGAAAAATATTAACATATTTCCTGATTAGTACAGAATAATAAGAACAGAAGGATTATCTTTTGTTATTCTGTTATCAGTTCTTTGATGACAAATGGATGACTGATGGAAACTTCTTGACAACACAAACATTTTGCTGTTTTGTTGTCTTTCTATGGTGAGAGAAACATTTTTTCTATGTACTATTTCCCCAAGACTTAAAAAAAATGTAGTTTATAGCATATTTTAGTGGAAATATTGAAATCTGAGGGCAAAAATGCCTGGATTCTTGTCCTGTGTCCCTCACTATGTTTGTGATTTCAATCAAATCTCTTTACGAGCTTCGGTTTCTTCATTTTCATTTTTCATTAAAAATTATGTAATTATTTTTTACTTTACTAATTAACCTCACAAGCTTTGTTTAGGAATCAAATGAAATAAGGTACATAAATTTACTTTTTATACAGCAAAGCTCTCTAATAAAATTAGCTATTACTATATATCAATGTTATAAAAATTATAACATTTCACTTTTTAAAACATGTTAATGAACCTTAATTCAATGTGGTCATAAAAAGCATTATTAATAATCAGTTTATGCCTGTTGAGGGAATCTAACATATGTTCAATACCTATTATTTCTTAGGCCTTCTTAGTTTATCTCTAAATCAATCTTTAGAAAGTTTTTTGGCAAACTATTTTATTATATGTTTTGAGATAAAAGAAATTGAGACTCAGATGAGTAAGTAGTTTGTCCAAGGAGCACAAATAATAAGATACATATCTTAGATTTGAGTTTGAGTCTCTGATTTTGAAGTGAAAACTCTTGAGACACCCACTTATGTCTTACTAATTTATTAATCAGAATGGAATAAACATGTCATATATAGCCTACTGAAGATAAATGTTAATACTTTGAAATTCAGCCATGAATCAGGCTTCATTCACATTTTATGAAAGTCCATTTGCATGCATTCTGTATATATAAAGAATCACCTCTGTAAAACATGCCATCTTCAACATGGAATCACCATTTTATAGAAATGGTACTGTTTCCCTAAACATAAACTTATAATGCATAAGTTAACTTGGGGAAAGTCTACCTCAGATCAAGGTACCTTGAGCTAATTAATATTTAAGTACTTGATCCACTAAGTGGCACTTACAGGCACAATTTATTGGCTGCAAGAAAAAAAAGAGGAAAAAGATGGTAAAGGAAGAAAGCAAGAGTCTTTAAGGATACCTACTAGCCTCAAAGTCAATTGTTTTCAACTCAACTTTTAAAAGATGTATGTATAATAATATAGGCCATTTTGATTTTTATAATGAGCCCAATCAAATACAAGAAGAATATTGGGGGGGGAGTTATTTTGCTTTTTTTTTTTTCTCAAATCAAGCAGTGTATACAAAATACATGCTAAAACTTGGCCCCTTACCCAAACCTACATCTATGCATCCCACAACTCATATTCTCATTTTATCCTTCAATCAAACCTCATTTCTCCATCCATCTTTCAGTTTCTACTTAACGTGACAGATCAGGATGGACTGTGGCCAGGTTTTGTGGATGAGTTAAGAGATGGTTAAACGTAGGATATACCTTGAGGAGGTAATGAAACAGGATCAAATGGGATACAAGCTTTAGAAGAGGATTATGGGAAAGATTGGGTAGGAGATGTGGCAATGCTAATGATTTTACAAGAACCACAGATGAAATAAAGCTGTTGTTAGGCAAACTTCAGGTAAATAAAAACCATTTTCTTCAAAGGAGTCAAAATGACCTGGTGCTTACATTAAAGCAAGCATGTCAAGCATGATTCAAAAGTCCTTATCTAAAGCAATCACACTTTTCCTCATTTTTACCTAAGAGTTTCAGGCTCACTTAAAACTTAATGTTTCCTACTGTATCAAGCATTTTCACATTTAATTGCTGAAATCCTCATAATGGCCCCAGTAAGTTGTTATTAATAACCCTACTTTGCAGATGAGGAAGTAACATCAGTTGTTCCACATAATGCATTTTAAAAAGTGACTGAACCAAGACTACTTACTAAAATTCAATATTCCTTTAAATATCCACAACTGTGAGGACATTTCCTGTTATTATTGAAGTGCCCCTACTAATTTTAATAGGAATTTGGATGTGCTAGACCTAACATAGAATCCAGATAATTTCTGCAGTTCTTTTACTTTTTCTAACCAGAGGAATTACCCAATACCATCAGTTTTCCAGTGCCTGGCATACATGTTGCTGGGACAAATCATAAAATCACATAAAAGCATTCACACAAACTCAGCTCTATTAACTTTGTACTCAAATTCCAAGATCCAGTCTAGTAATGCTTTAATCACCTGGTTGTGGATTACCCAATTTGCAGATTTTCTGTTACACATTTACATCTCTGGCTAGCTTCAATAATAGCCTCTTTTCTTGGTGGGTTGAGTGTTCAGTGTTAAAAATCTCACTGTGTTGTTAATACCATTATTTATCCACTGACCTTTCTTTTATTGAAGGTAACCTGGAGCAAGTTCTATAGCAAACATGGAGGTAAATTGAAAATAAATCATGTTAGAGACGTGATTTATGGACAGGAACTAAAATAGCATTAATTCATAGAAACTTAAGACAGCAACGGGTGTTGGGGGTTATGTATCCTTAAACCAAAATCCTTTCCATGATCTCCCTGACAAGGGACCATTACAGGTTTTCTCTCTGAAGGATATCTTTTTTTATTCCACAGGAGGATGAAGCTATTTCAAAAAGTAACAATCTATTAACTGTGCTAGAGGGCTTGACTTTTGAAAGATACAATCCCCAGCTCTCTAAATTCTACTCCAGTCCTGATAGAAATGTGGCAAACATGGCTTTGTAGGTTTCTGTGAAAAACCTTTACTGAAGAGGCTAAGACAGTGTTCGACCATGACTGAATCCTCTCAAAATGAATACATGTTTTTGAATTGATCTTTGGTCAGTCATGTACCCTAGTCTTTCCTAACTTAAAAAAACACATGACCTTCCCACAGTGCAAATCAGCATAGAGTAATGTATCTCACATATCTTATTATGCATTGTAAGAAACATATACATTCAAAACAGATTTTTAAATATATGGGAACTAAATCAGCTTATTCTCATGAAATTTATATTCCTTTTAGCTTTACAAAATTAATATATATGTAGTTTACATTCAAATATGGATTGGAAGGTAACACAAAAATTGTGAAATTATATATTACACTTGATTTCCTTGTTTTAATATATAATAAAAATTATTAAAAAACATATTTTACAACTGGAAATGCAACTGAAATTCAGCCACATTGGACTCCGAGAAGCAGATATGACCATAAACGGGTGGACCTGAGGTAGGATCTAGATGGGCCCCTGGACTAGACAGCTGGTATTTGACAAGCAGAGCAAAACTGAAACTTTGTTTTCCCTAGACATACCAAGGACAAAGTTAATGGCAGGAGCTGAGCTCTTCTGGAGTAAAGAGATTATATGATCATTCCAGGTCAAAGAAACCTCCCCAACTGCATGCACAGGAAATCTCCTTGGGGGTCAAAAAGTGAAGGGGCACCACTCCATAATAAACATGAATGTGCCCCTACAGGTCTCTGTTCTGGAGACCACCTTAATAAAAAGTTGCACACACGTATTGGGGAGGGAGGGTCCTAGAGCAGGTCAGATGTGTAAAAGAAACAAGATAATTGGCCAAAGGTAAACAAAGACCTGGAAGAACTATCCTATATAAGTGACTTAAAACACCTCTTTACTGCACTCCTCATTCAGGAAGCCCACACTCCACTCTAGATGTGTATTTCTACCTTGCTTCTGACTTAAATTTCTTCTCTATGTGCTGTGTCTCTAGACATTGTGCTATGTCTCTAGTAATAAATTTTGTCCCTGTTTTTGCAGTTTTTGCTTCTTTTTCAAAAGGAGCAAGAGCCAGGGGAACTTTGCTTCTAGCCTCTAGCCCTTGGTGAACTAGTGGCTAGGTTCAATTCCTGGGCAGGGAAATAAGATCCTACTTCAAGACTGCTGTCCCTCTGAGAACAGACCAGCCAATGCAGAGCCTTTTGATAGGCACGTGGAAGGGCATGGTCGAGTCACAACATCCTCAGCATGAAAAAGGAAGGTTGTTTCTGAGAAGAACAGAACTCTGCCTCTCACATTTGCTTCAAATTCAACCTCTTGGGAACTAATGTATTTTCTAGAGCTAGAGAGAGTCCAGTGAATAAAAACTTAAAAGATTATATATTTAGATAGAAATGCTGTAAAATCCCCAGGCATAAAATGATACTATTTTTTCAATAAAATAATACAAAAACAAGGAAGATGCTGTTTCTTCACACACTACCATATTTAGTAGACATTTTAAGGACTGTAACTCATCAGCAGCATGGGAGCTGATGAATCATTTTCAGAGACTTACGAAGATCACTCCTAAAAAATGCCCAGAAATAATGGGGGAAATTTTATAGGGTGCCAAATTGCTACAGTCCTAATATAACAGGTAGGGATCAGACCCAGAGAAATATGAGTTACTTATGCTACCAAAATTCAATTTTTACTAAAGCCTGGTGTGGCCTATGTTACACACAGACATTTCAAAGAGCAAAGCCCTTATAACTTCTCTTTCCCAAAAGACAGATATTTTCTTAAAAGAAGATTTTTTTCAGATGGGAAGATTTTAAGATGAGTTTTGCAAAGTGCTTTGAATTGATCATATGCATATCAACTTAATAAATAATAGCTATTTATATACAACATGAGAAGCTTTCATATTATTTTAAGAACTTTAATCAGTGGACTCTTTAGGAAGATCACCACTGTAACAATGGAGAAGGTGGATAAGGGGAAAGCAAGACAAAAGGATAGGAAAGTCAGTTAGGAAGGTATTCTAATACTCAAGTAGAAGAAATGGGGCATTGGGTAGAGCTCTGGGAAGAGACTGGAAGGCAAATTTAAGAACCAATTGGGAAATTGAATCAATAGGACTTGTTAACAGTTATCACACTGAACATGTGTGCCAGGGACTGTCATGCATAATTCCTTCTTTCAAATTTCTTAGTCTAGCATGGAAAATATAATCACTGATAGTTATAATATGTAACATTATGCAAAGAAGTCTTGAGACAATATAGCAGGCACTGTTACTGCCATGCCCTTTATCAGATCAACCCACTTGAATTCACCCATAGCTATGGTGCAAGTATCCAGCAGGCTGATAGCTTCACCTGAAAGCCTTTGCCTAAAGACTTCTCGGCACTTTGGGCATTTACTTCATCAACAACTGCAGGCTCAAGATGGAAATGAGAAATTAACACACCAACACTGGAGGATGCCCTCAATCAGTGTGATATGTATGTCATATGGATTCTTACAGATTGTCCCCATTGGGATTGAGTCACTCTTTCCCACAGTGTTAAAATGCTACTGACACACCTTTTTCCTTATTTCATTGTCTCACTTACCCTACTCACTTTTTTGTGCTTCCTAAGACTACTTCCCAAAGTAATAAGCTGCAATTAAGTCCTAAGTCCTTTTTCCTTCATCTTTTGTGTGTGTGTGGGGGGGGGGGGGAATGTGAATGGACTACAAAGTAAGAGAGTTGGAACCAGATATGCCATTAGAGAACAGTCCTCAAAATGAGCTTTAGGAATTGTGTCATTTGGTCAGATGTCAACAAGGACCACATCGTTGGTGCTAAATGGGATGGTGCTAACTTCTCACATGGTGTAGCTTCCCAATTACTAAGATCCTCACAGTGGTAGATAAAGATGAAGTACAGGCTGAAGCACACTGATGTATACAAATTCTCTAACACTTGAAAAAGAGGAGACAATAAAAACTAAAAGGTTAGTGGAGCTGACTGGTATTTGCTGGACAAGCCTTAACAAAAATAACAGGCAGTAAGCTAATCTATTGGAGAAGAAGATCATTGATGGTTTCATGGAAGAGTTGAATGTGTATTAAGCTGTTAATTGGAACTGACAAAAACAAACATTGCAAGTAGTGGAAGTGAGAAGCATCACTGTATGTGTGTGAGGAGAACTATAAGCCAGTGGCCCCAACCTTTTTGGTACCACAGACCAGTTTCCTGTAAGACAATTTTTCCATGAACAGTGGTGGGCGTGGTTCAGGTGGTAATGCCAGTGATGGGGAGCTGCAGATGAAGCTTCCCTCACTGGCCTGCCGCTCAACTCCTGCTGTGTGGCCCGATGACTGGGGGTTGGTGATCCCTTTTATAAACCATTTTTTGTAGGCTAGAGTCAGGAGCCAGCCACAAATCTGGGCAAGATGTCCAAGGCTTGGTCAGTGAGGGTTTTAAATGTCCTTTTAAGAAGCTTGGACTTTATCCTATAGGTAATATAGAGTGATTCTTGAAGGCTTTCTCAACACTACTGAACACAGAAAGTGACTATTTTCTAAATTTTTTCAAGCATAGTACATAACTAGCACCATTCTAGATGCATAGGAAAGCATTTAATTTACTGTATCTAATGGATGTCTAAGGATGTTTGGGCTTACTTCTCACAGAAACCTGTTTGAGAAAGCTGAGGGTTTTATAGTAAAGATTACTACAGCCTTAGTTTTAAATACAACACTCTTCACTTACACTTGGATTCTTTGAAATTAAAACCAAATTGAATGGGACAATATAATTTTCCTTCTCTCATGTTCACAATGAGAATCCAACCAAACTATCAGAGACAAAATATCAGACTTCTTAGCAAAAATAACTTAAATATCTCATGAAAGATTACTGTATTGCCTGAAATGAGGAAAGAGTTCATCTCTGCTATTCCTTTTTAATTCTGCATCTAACCTTCAAAGCAATAACCCATACACAAACATAGATTCATAAGTTATGTTCAAATTCAGTACTGTAAAATTAGATTTTGACTGTGAATTGAAAATTTGGATTTTTTTCCCCTCAAAATTATTCAATATATGAGAAATTTGGCTTTCTGTCTGATTTCTGCTTTTCTTAGCATCTACGCAAATTGGTTAACCAGAAACTTTGAATGAGAAAAAATAGGATGCCATATTTATAGTTATAAAATTTCAGTTTTAGGTATGAATGTTGAAAATACCTATGAGAAAATTTTCAGCCTATCATGGTAAGTCAACAAGTGACGTTTCCTCTGTCTCTCTGATTCAGTTAAACATTATGCCAAAATACTCCATCAGATAAATTAGTAGCTACATGTGGAACAATAAAATGTATATAGTAACATATGTATTTATAATTCAACTTTTAATTACATTTTTATAAACTAATATAAGAGTCCACCAGAAACAAACTGGACATAAGATAGTAGTATGTTCAAAACTCCTTTATTCTGTGATTTCAGAGACTAAAAAAAAAAGAAAATATAAAACTTCAATTATTTCAAGTTGTACTAATCATAATATTCTATTTCACTGACAGAAAAATTAACAATCCAAAAACTCATAAAGTCTTAAACTAACAAAAATTGTTTTTTTTCTCATCTACACTAAATGTCCAATGCAAGAGAGTTAGACAACAATTGGGAGCAATGCTCGAAGTATCTACTTATAAATCCAGGTTGACTGTGGTTCAACAATGTGATTACCACTTCCTGCAACTTGGGAAAAGAGAATATGTAAACTCCCAACAACTGTTCTATAATTTATCCTGGAAATGATACCTACTAATTTTTTATAGCTCATTAGCCAGAAATAGTCACATGTTCCCATTATGTTGTAAGAAATTTTAAAATATATATATTCTCTGTGCTCAGGAAGAAGAGAAAATCTGGATAGTCATAAGCATTAGTAACATCTATTACATATGTTAATTCAATTACCAAATTTTAAGGTGGAAACCATAAATATAATATAATCATCTCTATAATGAATTAAAGCAACTTATTTAAATTGTGTCATGAAGTGCAGGTATATAATAAATTAATTTTTTTATTTACAGTTCACAGACTTTTTTCAAAGAGGTGTTATTGGAACAAAATCTTGACACAACCATCTTGAATTTATGCAAGCACTTATTCTCAAGAAACTGCAAGATATTTATTCAGACTTGGTGAATAATACGTGTACTCAGATTTTCCTGGGAATCAGCAAAAATATTCTGGATTGCAATAAATGTCAAGTCACTTTTACTAAATACAGAGGAATTAAAGAATTATTTGGATTCTCAGAATAAATTTAGTGTTTTTAACTAAGCACCATTTAGTCCAACCACTTGTTCTCTCCACCTCATCTACTATTTAGTATTCTTCATATTTTTTATATTTTACTTTTTCATCAATTACCTACTTAAACACCACAAATGAAGTATGTTGAGAGGTATATATACATAATATGAATATATGCCATAAATTAATTACACAGTACAACTTAAAACTATAACTTGATTCTCTAAAGTTTTAATTTCTCTCTACATGATAGATCATGAAGAACACACAGAATAACAAATAAATAGCTTAGAAGGTAATGCACCCCAATAGCAATTGTTGTTTCTGATTAATAGGATTAAGGTGTTTATTATTCTTTGAAATGATTTTCTGTGTTTCACATTTTACAATTGACATTCTTTCCTGTTATAATTCTGGTAACAATCAACACATAATATAAAAATGAATCCAATGTGAAGTCATCAGAATTTCTAAGCTAAAAAAATATTTTTTAAATGTAAAACTGTATCTGCAGATAAACTTTCTGAACACACTCTACCATTTATTAATTGTATCAGCTTTGGGAAATAACAATTTTCCATCTCTTGATTACATCCTCCTAAAATATATTAATAAACTCATTGTCCATCAACACCCATTTGCTCTCTTCATAAAGAGAATTATTTCTGGATATATAGCCTTCCAAAATGAAGACTACATTTCTTACTTTTTCCTTCTCTTTACTTATGTGGCTAAATTCTGACAAATGAAAGCTGCCATGTATCTGTTTCTGAATATCTGCTGGTTCACCTCATTTTTGCTGTTTCTTCCTCATCTCTTTCTTCCCACCCTTCCTTCTCAACCACAGCACCCTACTATCCCCGACCTCTCTCAATGAAACAGTCAGTTGGAAGGAGGCTGAGTTTGTGAGGAATAATGGAACAGAATCATCATATAAATCCTTCAGCTATTTTTGAGGGAAATGGGCATTTCTCTTCTTTAAACTACTGCTACTTCTAGTTTTCTATAAATTTTAGCCACACAAAATCTTAACTTGATGAATAATACACCAAATAATTATTTTAGGAATTAAATAAGATAGTACTTGTTATGAGCTCAGCATGCTGTCTCTTATGTGGTAAATGTTTAGTTAAACATTGCCTATTATGTCTCCTTTAATAGTTATTTTAAATGGTTTATATGTGTTCAAGCAAAAGAAGTCATTTAAGAAATTTATTGAAAAACTTCTCTTTCTAAGTTTTGAAACAAAGAAGAGAAAGCCAAGTTTCTGCTCCTAAAAAAAAACAAAAACAAAAAAAACAAAAAACAAAAACAATTTGGTTGGGATTAAATGCTGAAATAATTATAAGAAAATGAAAGCATATATAGCTTTCCACAATTCAGGTACAAACTAGGTGTTATCCATATTCCTTAAAAGGAGTTTTAAGCAACTGTTACTTCACAGATAATTCACATATTAATTTAAAATCCAAAACAAAATTTGTAAACCAAACCCCCTCAATCACCTTTTACAACAAAATACTTCATCACTTATGTACACACATATATATACACACACATATATATACATATATATATACACACACATACACCTTAGGTTGATCCTAGAATTTGACATTTGGAAATATTTTCTTCTGATCCTCAATTTCATAACAATAATAATCTGTTAAACTGTTTGTTGACTTTTAAATTCAAACTCATGCATTAAATATTCTTTTTCACATAAAAACTTTATAACAATAAATTTAAAGAAATATTTTCTTCTGAGAGATTAATTTCAAAATATGAAATTATTATTCATATATATGTCACAGGTCTATTTGTTACAATTTATTATATTAACCCTCAAAGTCTATAATTGTAAATTGTAAATTAACTTTGCTGAATTTTACCATTTAATAGTTCTTTCATGGTCTCGTACTTCTTGAGCCCCTATTGTCTACAAAAGTCAGAGAATATAATACCCGGGTAAAACTATAATCAAAAAGGTACATGAATCCCTATGTTCATAGCAGCACTATTCACAATAGCCAAGACATGGAAACAACATAAACATCCATCAACAGATGAATGGATATGAATGGTACATATACACAAAGGAATACTACTCAGCCATAAAAGAGAATGAAAGAGTGCCATTTGCAGCAACATGGATGGACCCAGAGATTATCATACTAAATAAAGTAAGTCAGAAAGAGAAAGACAAATACCACATTATATAACTTATATGTGGAATCTAAAATACGACACAAACATAGAGAACAGATTGTACGTTGCCAAGGGAGAGAGGGGATGGAGGAGAGAAGGATTGGGAGTTTGGGATTACCAGATGCAAACTATTATATATAGACAGGGTAAACAACAAGGTCCTACTGTATAGCAATGGAAAATATATTCAATATCCTGTAATAAAACATCCCATTCCCTATAGGTAACCATTTAAAAATTTCATGCTTTATCTTTCCATTTTTCAAAGGATATAAACATATACAAATGCTATGTATATAACTTCTGTATACATACACATATATACACATACATACATAATATACATATACACATATATACACATTATATATACATACACAGTTGACCCTTGAACAACATGGTTTTGGACTGCATGGGTCCACTTGGTTTTTTCAGTAAATATGTACAGTCATCCCTCTGCATCCACAGGTTTTACATCAAGGGATTCAGCCAACCTCAGATTCTTTACTATGTTTATGATTTGTGCTTGGTTGAAACTTGGATGTGGAATTCAAGGACACCAAGGGACAACTATGGACTTGAGCATATGCAGATTTTTGTATTCACAGCGGGTCCTGGAAACAATCTGTCATGGATACCAAGGAATGACTGTATATACATAGTGTATATATATACACACACAATAGTACTGCATGTATGTATATAATATACATGCAGTACTATTATATATGTGTATCACATATATGTGATGGTAAAATTAGTATAATTAATTTTCATTTCTCTTATAAAGACTGAGATTGAGCATCTTTTCAAATGGTTAAAAGTCATTCATACTTCTTTTACTATAAATTTTCTCTTCATATTTCTAGCTTGTTTTGGTTGTTGACCTCTTACTTCTTTATTTTAACAGCTCTTTATATATCAGGGATATTGATTATTGGCCTTTGATATATAAGTTGCAAATATTTTTCTCTGCTTGTCATTTATTATTATTTGTACTTTACTTTTGTTTTCTTTTGGTATGCAATTAAAAATTTTGTGGCATCAAAAAAAATCCTGTGATAAACCACAATGGAAAAGAATATAAAAATAATGTATATATATGTATAATTGAATCACTATGCTATACAGCAGAAATTAACACACCATTGTAAATCAACTATATGTCAATAAAAAAACTTTAAAAGTCAGAGAATGTAGTTTGGACATTGCTAAATACAAACCTTTTTTGGATTTAGCATTATACTCCATTTATAGTAAGTGCTCAATATGTGTTTTTTTTTTTAATAGGACCACCGGTTTCTTTAAAAATAAAGCTCAACAAGCCAAGCTTTACTCCTAATTAAAATTGTAACTTTGTGATATTCAAGTCAATGAATATATTTACATGATTTGGGATAATGTATTTGTCAAAGTATCTTTGTAGGTAATGGACAAAGGCCAAGAAAATGACCAGATTAGGTGGGACATTATCCCCCTCTATTAACCCCTTATCTAATCATTTGAAATTAATGTTAATTAACATTTTAGTTTTATGGGCAAACTCAAATATAAAAGGTTATTTTCCTCCCAAAAAAAAAACTTTTATTAAAGTTTATAAGGTGATATAAAGTTTGTAATAATAAAAATATAAGGTGATAAAAATAACCAAAAATATGCCTATTTTGACCTAAAATATGTTGCAAGCATTTGAGTTCTTTTTTTTCTGCTGATACTAGTTACATGTCAAGCAACAACAAAAAATTTCTAGAAGATACACATAAATAATAAGAAAAATATCAAATAATCTTAGTTTAATTAATTTGGTGATTCTTATGAATAAACTGTATAGACATTTGTTAATTCCCTATTCAACAAAACACACTAAAGTTTTTTTAACTTTTCAGGGTTGTCTCAAGTCATATTTAAATGTTGATATATTTTTTAAAATCTTGGAAAGTAGCATTATATCATTTCCTTTCAGAATTCCTAGAGATTAAGAAATGCATATACTGGAAAAAAGACACAAAATGCATTTTGATCGTATGTGATGATAATAAAAATTAGCAAAATATATTAATATATATTCTTTGCAACTGCATAAAGCTCTCTGTCCCTGCAGAGAACACAAAGTTTTTTTTTCGGTTTGTTTGTTTCTTTCTTTTTCTTAGCATTTTACTACTTTGTTTTACTAACAGGTAAAACTTTTTTTCTTGTCACCATCAAAGATTTGAAGTTTCTAAATTTTGTTAAAATTCTAACAATTCCAAGTCAATTCATATCATACAAAAGAAAACAAAGCAAAAGCAAAAACAAAACCCCTATCTTATTTATATTAATTAACTCTTCATTTTCAAGTGTCCCTAAGTCTGAACTGTTCCAAAAAGAAGTACTGAAAATGTTTGTTCTATCATATTTAGTCATAAAAGCGTAACAGAACATATAATCTTTATAGACCTTTCTTTTGTTTGATATAATTCAATTTATTCTAGCCCTAACCTATTTAAACAAACAAAGGTCTACAATTATAATTGCAGAGCATGATTTTCAAAAGGTTATCAACTGAAAAAATGTTACAATATTTTAATATGACAGGCATAAAGATTATACAGGAGCAAATCACACCACCTTGTTGGTTTAAAATATTATCTTAATATTTGGTATAAATATTTGTTTCCAGAATGACACAAAGTAGTGAGAAAAAAAACTGAAAATGTTACTCTCTGTTTAGGAATGCTCCAACATCCATTTATCTGTCCCAAGTATATATGGTCATTTTTAAGACTTCTGTTCTAGAGCTTTGTCATGCATGCTTTCCCAAACAAAGCTCCCAGAAAAAAAGGAACTGCCTTTCCTGGTTGCCTTTATTTAGAACCTTGATTTGGCTGAAATTAGATTGTTGCCAGTCCTAGAATTAGGAAAAAAAATGTCAATTTACTTAAATGAAGCATGTTCTTTCACTGGAATTTTTATCAGTAGTTTAGAATATTTTAATAGCAAAGTTGGAGAAACATCAGAGAAGACAACATTAAAACAAATATTGCAAACAGGACAACTCAGAAAATTATAGAAAACAAATTGAATTAAATTTTTAAAAAGTGAGCAAACAAAAAGTTGGTTACCATTAATATGAAATATACTATTTAAAAAATAACTATTTTATACTTGAATTGCTAAAACATTCACTGAAACATTATACAGGCATTTAATTTTCATCATCCTACATTTATATTAAAAAGACTTGAAAAAATTAAAACTAAAAGAATCCTCCTCTGTTTTTTATTTTTATTGCAATTGTAGATATAGATATAACACCCCATGTTTATTTTTAAAATGTAAGGTTAAAACTTTCAATTATAAAAGACATTACTACTATAATTATTTGACAGTAAAATATTGCCTTTCTGACTATGCTCTATGCCCAACTGTCCATTGCAGCCACATAAGCAAACGTATAGCCCTTCCAGTTTGACAAAGAAGCTCAATAGATAGGGCCCTCAGGCATATCCAAAGTAACCAGGGGAATTCAGCTACAAGTTTTCTGACCCACTTCCACTCTTTCCTGACCAGTGGTTCCCTGATCAGAAAATGGCTCCTAGTTCCACCAATACCATGCACATTTCTGCTTACACGTAAGATAATCCTGAACATGATAAAAATGACCTGCAAGGATTGTATGGACCAGCTCTGTATTAATTAGAATTAGATTTTATTTCTAGTCTCAGAAACCTAAAATAACTTTTTAAAAGTTAGAAATGAAATGTATTTATCGCTCATATCATGTAGGCACTCTGAGATCTACATGTAAGTTTATGTACTATCAGCTATCTAGCTCCTCTGATTTGTTTCTCCATAATGCATGACCTCTTTGTCCACCTAATCCAAAAATGCTCTTCCAGTTCTAACTGTTACATAAGCATTCTAGACAAAGGGAAGAAGAAATAAAGGCTACAAGGGCACAACCCATCACTTTAAAGACACATTATAGAATTGGCACACACTGCTTTATATCCCATTGACTTGAACAGGGCCATAACTACCACATAAGGAAAACTAAGAAATGCAATCTTTACTGCATGACCAAGTACAGAGATAAAAATTGAGGATTTTACCTACAGCTATTTTGCTATCCTTTTCCAATTATTCCTCAATTGAATAAAGCTCATCTTCTGCAAGATTCCTCTAAAAGGATAGTACAGTAATTCTTGTGTTCTTGCCTGTGAAAACAACTGAAGTTCTGGAGACTTGTTAAATGAGGACAACTTGGATGGTTATAAGTTCTTGACTTACATTTTTGTCTCCTTGATTTCCTTGAAAATGTGTCTCCATTTTTATCCAGCCTTGTATATTGCTGTCAAAAATTTCATGCCAACCTAATTTTCTCTCCTTTGTCAATTAATACAACTTTTTACCTTGACACCCATAGAATTAAATTTTACCTATAAGTCCCCCAAATTTTATTTATATAACTTGAAGTAGACCATTTCAGGTCAAATTTCCCAAAGAAAGAAGGACAATTTCAAAAATGTAGATTCAGATCTTCTATTGTTTTAGAAAATTTTCTTACATGTTATTTTAAAAATTACCTTTTCCCCCCATTCTGTTATTTTAATGTTTCACAGGCTCCAAGATACTATGTTGAATCTTCTCATGTTGTTACTGTTTCTCTCTGATCCATTTTACCTGTCAAGTAATTATTTCTATTTCCATTCTGTTGACTATATTTATTCATTTCCTCAACTCTCCTAATTAGATTTTCACTTAAATTTATTTACATTTGATCACATTGAAATTTAGTATTCAACTTTAAATGATTTTGTTGTTCATATGTTACTTTTATCTAATTTCAAGCATTGCATTTTATAACTTCCTGCTTTTTATCCAGTTCTCTGGTGAGTTTTTTATATGTATTTCTTTTTCTTTTTATAAGTGCAAATGCTTATTTAAGGATATTTGATTCAGGTTTCAAATTTTTGACACAATTTTCTTCTGTTTTGAATTGTTTTCTTAGATTTTTTTTTTTCCGAAATGTTTGATTCTTATTATCTAAATTTTGACCAAAAGAGTTTGGCCTGTTGAATGTGGGTGGAAATAATATCACCTCTGGGCTGGCTTTTAAAATTCTTTTGTTTTCTCCTCCTTTCTTCTTATGATTGCCAGCCTGACTCAGAGGATTTATCTGAGACAGAAACCCTAGGGAATGGTAAAGCCTCCAGATTAGAAGCTTGGAATGAATGTATGGGAAAAAACATCCCTTCCACTTACTGCTCACCTTGGACTGTGATATAAATGAGCAGTAAACCTGACTCTGAATCTGACTCCATCTCTTTCTCTTACTCTCTTCCTCCACTCCCTATTTTTTTTAATGTAACACACATAAATGCAGTGTTTACTATACCCTAGTAGGTAGTTTACAAGCACAAATATTAACTAATCCTAAAGCATATGTAGGTTAGGTTTACATCACATAACTGAAAAATATTTGGACCAACCAGCAAGGTTGGCTATATTGTTTTACTTTTTAACATTATAATGTATTGCCTCTCCATTGGACCCTTTTGTATATGTTTCTTTGTCATTTATATTATTTTATTATATTGTATATTAGTATGTCTGCAGTTACAGGAATTTAATTTTACATTGGAAATGTTCAGCCAAAAATAGACTGTTTTAATATCACTTTGAAAATGTGTTTCATTCCATTTTAACAACTCATTTCCATCTTTAGTTCAAGTGTAAACTTACTAAGGTTTTCCATTTATCTATTACTTAGTATAATTTTAATATGATGCATAATGTGCACTTGAACAATATAGTAGCTAATGAGGAATAATTCTGATCCATACAAAGTAAAATTACAACCTTAGCTGGGAAATTATATTGAAAAGAAGTTCAAAGATAGTAATTGAAATAAAATCTAATATGTTAAAATATTATTTCTCAGTATAAAATCTTTACCTTTGGAGTTGTTTTTGAGGGAAAGCAATTGCATTTTGATATTGTAATAATTTTAATATGGTTTTAATTTTATTTCATTTTGTAGAATTTTGAGATGATGGAGTTTTTTAACATCCTTCATAATTTCTATTCCACTGTATTTTGTTTTACAAATCTGCTTATATGACCCTGGAAGATGTTTAGCTATTTAGAAATTGGAACTGTTGCTTTGATCTTTCTTCACAAAACCTTGCTTAACCTAGCACAGTATACTATGTGTTCATAATTTCCATTTATGTATTAGGAATAATGTTATTATTTGTGGTCAAAAAAAGGTCTACATTTTGTGTAAATGTCTATCCAGTTAATTGCTTTAAATGTGGCTATCTCTGCTTTAGGGCACACAGATATCTGTTTAACTCTTTGTTCTTCCTATTTTCTTGATATGCTTTAACTTCATCAGACTGACCCAGAACAATCTCTGGACTATATGTGAGATTCATTTGATACAATACTAGGAGTGAGACACATTTAATATCATATTTCTCTGCCAATTTGCTTGGATTCTTTGCAACAAAAATGTTTAACTTGAGATATTTTGGCCAAATGTCTAGTTATACCAACAGAAAGTGAGAATAAACTGATGTATGCCTCTACAGACGCCCATGATTTTCTCCTTTTGCTTTCCTTATTTCCTTATCACCCATACATATGTATAGGATCTGGGGAGGGATTTGAGGAATCATAAGTTGGAAAGAGCCAGGATCACTTAGCCACTACTGGATGAAAACAACCCAAGAGAACTCATGCAATCAACTGTGCATGGATGGAAAATGAATTTTTATTATTTTAACCCACTAAGATTTGGTTTAATACCATTAAGAATATATTAACCTATCCTGACCCATATCAAAGTCGAGTAAATCAATATCAGAGCCTAAAAACATGAAAATGCATAATTCAAAATGGCAATATAACCAACAAAATTTCACAAGGAAAAAAACTGTAGTTCAGTATCCCTCATGAACATAGTTGCAAAAGCCAGGATAATACATGTCAAAAAGGTAAAAGTTTTCAGCATACTAGGAAGAGAAGAAAATTTCTCAACTTCATAAAAGACATATACAAAAGCCTACCAGTAACAATGTAGTTCCTTGTGAAATACCAAATGAATGCCTTTTCCCTAAGGTCAGAACCAAAGAAAAATTGTGACCTTTTATGAAGTCTATTCAACATTGTTTGCAGATCCCAGTCAGTGTAATTAAGCAAGGAAAAAATTAAATAAAAGGCATATAGAGTTGGGAATTAAAAAGGTAACACTACCTTTATCCACAGATAACTGCTATGCTTGTGTCCATAGAAAATCCTAAGGGCTGAAGACTTCCAGAATGATGGCAGCAGAAGCTTGACAGACCATCTTCTGAGAGAAGCATCTATTCAACTGGGGAAAATTATAAATACCGAAAATTTTAAAGGGAACACAGCACACGAAGAAATATTTATTCAAGAAAATCAAATAAATCCCAGTTAGAAGAATGAGAGTCAGTGGTACTTGAGCTAAAATACACTTCTATACACCCCCCCCAACCCCCCCCCCCCACACACACACCTTTGCAGCCTATCGTGATAAAAGCTTTACTCCATGTGAAGCCAAGAAGACAGATTTTCCAAGCTCCCAATAAAGGGCTATGGAGAGGAAATCCACCGGCATTTCTCACACCCCTCCCATATCTGTGTTGAATCTCTATTGCAGTCATATGTGGCCAAAGGTCTGGGGTTCCTTTTTCCACCCAGTCTCCATTCATAAGACAGAAGCTTGCCCCAAGAACGAAAGAATGAGTACTGGGCCCCAATCACCCCAGTTTAGCTCCCGGTAAGACAGAGATTCCTTGACAAAGGGGCAAGCTGAGACCAAGGGGCTAAGCCTCACAACTCCCATGTAGATTATGGTTATCAACTGGAGAAATCATAACACAAAAATCCTGCCAGTGAGAAAAAAATTTAAGAACAGAGAGGTTCACAGCTCTAAGGGTTCAAAAATAATTCAGAGCTTGGTGAAATTCATGTCCTCAGGGTACTGCTGAAAACAGTGGAAATCATAGAGGTAAGAAATTAAGTGAAGGTTGGTAGTTCCAAAGTATTAACAGCAATAAGAGAAGTGATTGACCAGCTACAAGTTTAACAGACAATCAGGGAAAACACACCTACGAATCTCCTTGAAGTCAGAAAAAGCCTGAAACTGGCAGCAGTCCGTCTCTGAAAAGGAGGTCTAACTTTAATTAGACCAGGCTGTGAAGTGTGATATTGTTACTTATCTTAGCATACATATATCTGGTCTTTGTTCCCTTTTCTGGCACAGCGCTCTTAAAACCCTTGTAATTTCCTAAGCCATGAGAGTGATAAAGTGTCTCTTGTTAGTTAATGAGATGATTTTTGGAAAGCTCCAAAGGATGAGGGCTGGTTGTCAGTGGAGCCAACTATGTACTTGAAGGGTTGGATCTTCAGTTCCATCCTCCAGATTTCAGGGAGGATGAGGGAAGAGCTGGAGACTGAGTTCAATAACCAATGGTCAGTGATTTAATCAATCATGTATTTGTAATGAAGCCTCCATAAAACCCGAAAATAACAGGGTTCAGCAAGCTTCCTGGTAGCTGAAAGTGAAGACTGAAGGAGAGTGGTGCATGCACAAAGAACGTGGAAGCCCATGCCTTTTCCCCATTCCTTGCTCTATGCATTTCTTCCATCTGGCTGTTCCTGAGTTACATCCTTTTATAGTTAACCAGTGATCTAGTAAGTAAAATGTTTCTCTGAGTTCTATGAGCCACTATAATATATTAATTGAACCTGAGGAAGGGTAGTTGGAACCTTCGATCTATACCAGGTAGGGCAGAAGCACAGGTGACAACCTGGACTTGTGACTGGGTTTGTGTGGGGGAGGGGGAGCAGACATTCTTGTAGTGCTGAGCTCTTAAGCTGTGAGATCTGATTCTGTCTCCAGGCAGACAGTGTCACAATTTAGTTGAATGAATTGTAGGACATCCAGCTGGTATCAGAACATTGCTTAATGGATGTGTGGGAACCCTGCCCCCACCCCCCACACACACATATTGGAATTGGGTGATCAGGACATTTAGGATCAATTAATGCCCAGGGCATTGTTGAAAATATAGACCAATTAGATATCTATTAGTGGAGGCTAACAGCTTCGTGTGATACTAGTAGAGGCAGATTAGCCAGAAAATTAATGGAGATCAGGGAGAAAGAAAGTCAAGAGAGCTTAGCCAAAATCACATTGATCCTGAAATTAAGGAAAACTGTGCACACGTCTAATGCTATGCATTCTAAGGAGTCACATCAGAGGCTGTACTCTGTGGTAGAAATTAACTTTATTGAAGTAGTCCAGCCAAATCATTAAAAAAAAATAAGAAAGCAAACAACAACAATAAGAATAATAAGTCCCAGGTTGGGAGGGGTGGTGTCAGTATATATTGCTAAAATGTAATATGTTATCTAAAATGTCCAGTTTTAAAACAAAGCACATGAATTATACAAAGAAAAAGAAAGTATGGTCCATTTATAGAAAAACAATCAAACAAAAGAAGCTGCTTTTAAAGGAATCTAAATACTGGACTTAACAGATAAAGACTTCAAAGTGTCTATTATTAGCATGTTCAGAGAAGTAAAAGAAACCATGTTTAATGAATTAAAGGAAAGTGTGATGACAGTGTCTTAGAGACTATCAATAAAGTGATAAGAACTATATATAGAGAGAGAACCCTAAAGGAAATTCTGGAGTTGCAAAGTATAACCACCAATATTTACAAAAATAAGAATAATTACAAGGGAACTAAAACAAAAGTAGAAATAACATTAAAATCCTAGGTTCAGAAAACTTTGGCCTGACAGCTTTGAATGCAATATTCTGATTCATATTTGGAACAGGATGAACCTATTTGAGTTACACAGGACAGATCTATAGCTATCTAAGGCTTCTTTGGATGTACAGGAAGTAAGATAGTAATCAACACAGCATAACATTGGTGAAAGGAAGCACATAGATCAATGGAACAGAGAAGAGAACCCAGAAATAGACCCACACAGATATAGTTAACTGATCTTTGAAAAGGGAACAAAGCAATTTAATGGAGAAAGGTGAGAAAGAATTGTCCTTTCAATAGATGGTGCTGGGACAAAGAAAGAAAGAAAAGAAGAAAGAAAGGAAAAGGAAGGAAGGAAAGAAGAAAGGAAGGAAGGGAGGGATGGGGGGAAGGAAGGAAGGGAGGGATGGGGGTAAAGAAGGAAGGAAAAAAAAGGAATCTAAACATAGACTTTACACTTTCCACAAAAATTAACTCACAATGGATCAAAGTCCTAAATGCAAGATGCAAAATATATTATTCTATAACATTAGAGAAAAATAAGTGGCTTTGGTTTTAGTGATGAATTTTTAGATGGAACATCAAAAGTGAAATCTATTTTTAAAAAAATAATAAGTTGGACTTTATTAAAAGTAAAAGCTTCTGCCGTGCCAAGACACTGTTAAAAGAATAAAAAGACAAGCCAATGACAGGGAGACAATACTTGTAGAACACATCTCCCATAAAGGACTTATATCCAAAATATGAAAAGAATTCTTAAAACTCAACAGTAAGAAAACAATCAATTTTTTTAATGGGCAAAATATCTGAACAGATGCCTCAAAAAATAACATATACTTCATGGCAAATAAGTATATGAAAACACATTTAAAATTATCTGTCAATAGGGAATAGCACATTAAAACAGTGTGATACCACTACCCAACACCAAGAAAACCTGATGATACCAAATGTTTTTGAGAACTGGAGCAACAGGAGCTCTCAGTCACTGGTGACAGGAATGCAAAATGGTACAGTGGATTTGGAAGACAGTTTCACGGTTTATTACAAAGCTAACCTAGTCTTGTCAAACTATCCAGCTATAATCTTTCTAGCTATTCAGCCAATTGTGTTGAAAATTTATATTAACACAAATCTAATGTTTCCAGCAACATTATTCCTAATTGCCAAAGGACAATGACGTTGTCCTTTAGTAGGTGAATGAATAAATAAATTATTGTACATTCATATAACTGAATTTTATTCAGTGATAAAAAAAAATGAACTATCAAGCCATGAGAAACAGGGATGGATCCTAAATGCACATTGCTAACTGTAAGGAGCCAGCCAGAAAAGACAGCATACTATATGATTCCAATTATGTTAATTTCTGGAAAAGGCAAAATTATAAATAGAGTTAAACAATATCAGTGGTCGCCAGGGATTTGGGAGTGGAAGTGGGGGAGGGCTGAATAGGTAAAATGCACGGGATTTGTGGGTGTGATACTATTTTGAATGATACTGCAATGGTGAATGCATAACATTATGCATTTATCAAAACCCATAGAACTTTACAGTACAAAAAAATGAACCTAAATGTATGCAATTATTTAGAAAGTCCAGGAATCCCAGGACGGAACGCAGAATGTGACACAAAAATCTAAGTGCACTGCTTATGTATGAAATAACCTCATTGTAGAGGGAGGTTGGAGCTGGAAGATGGGGGCACAGATGGGGTTGGGATGTGCTGACCAAATAACTATGGAAACAAGTGGGAAGTATAAGACAAGGAAAAAGGAACTGTAAATAAGCACTGTACTTTAGCTGACAAAGTTTTTCCCACAGGGAAGCAATTCTTATATTGCCACACATGTATATTGGAATTGAATGAAAAAGCAAATCTATGGTGGAGGGAGGAAGCTAGGTTCTCACTATTGAAATGGGAGTTTATAGGTAAAGTAAAAGGAGACTAGAATGATCCATATGGTAATAGATTAGAGTTGTAGCCATGAGAATAAACTCATATTCAGCTTAATATAGATGCAGATGGCTATAAAAAGAAGTATTTCTAGGTACATGAATGTACACGTTAGAATACACACATACATTTCCTTCTTCTTATTCTCTTTCATTGAGTGGGCATAGAAGCAAAGAAACCCCGGTAGCAAAGAGTACAGCTGGTACCAATATCTATCTATCTATCTATCTTTCTTTTTCTTTCTTTCTTTCTTTCTTTCTTTCTTTCTTTCTTTCTTTCTTTCTTTCTTTCTTTCTCTCTCTCTCTCTTTTTTTGGGAGGGTGGGGGGTTGGGATTTTTATTTTTATTTTTTGGCTGTGGCACACCACTTAAGGGATATCTTAATTCCTTGTATTATCAAATATAGCTAATGACAGTATATCAAGACTGGTTTATTCAATTTATTTTGGACAGTTTCATGAATAAAGCTCAAGAAATCAGAAACATGAGGACATTACAATTTTAGTTTCATGCTCTCTTCACTAGAATTTCTTTTATATATACTAACCTGAAATCAACAAATTACCTCTATAATGTTTCTACATTATGTTGAAATTCCAAAGGTTAGATTTCATGATGAAATGTACATTTACCCATGTATTCTCTCTTTTATGTTCTTTTAAATTAGCCAAGAATAATGCCTGAGGCTCACTCATTCAGAGAAAATAAAAGATGAAATATCAAGAATTTGGAGCAAAATTGGTTATTATATGTGAAAGAGTAAAAAATAAGTTCCCCATTTGCAACAAGATATTTCTTGTACTTAAAAGCTCAAGAAAATGGAATTAGCTGAATGCAGAAGCCATGGAAAATTATAACAAAGCCAAAATAAAAAAAAGAAACTTTTTAAACCTATTCACATATAAAATAACCATATTATAATAATTCTCACATTCAATTTCACTGTGCTAAAGGTTATTTCTACTGCAATCAAGAGATAACTTAAACCAGTATATTATGTCCTTGTGTTTCCTCAAGATATTGTAAGATTATTATATATTTCCTTTTATAAATTACTAGAAAATATTTTAATATCATTTTGTAAAATGATTAGTAGTTTTTAAAATGTCTTTATCCATAAAATTATTTCACATTTCTACTTCAATAAGTAGAAATAAAATAAAATAACTTTATAATTTTAGATTTTATATTTCCATTGATAAGATGAATATGGTTTTAAAAATCAGTATCGTCAAAAAAAAAAAATCAGTATCATTATGGTCAAGCTTAAATGAACACAAACTGTGTAATCTCATTCATTTTTTTCAAAATATCATTGTTTCATGAATCATTGGTATTTAATCAATGTAAAATTTGAGTTTCTTTAAAGAATGGACATCATTTTTAAATTAACTTTTAATTTATTCCCTTTAATATTTAAGAAACAACATACACAGTGATGAGGAATAGTCTGATGTGTAAATTTTATGTTGATCATGTTGTTTGGAAATATATCATATTTTACATTTGTGTTTTTGGAATTTTTAAATTTTATGTTACCTATATATCTTTAGAAATACTGATGACTTTAAAATAACATAAAAATACCTTAAAAAACAAATCAAAAATTTATAAGAAACTCTTGATCTCCAGCCCTACCTCCACCATCTCCAATATTTCTTTCCATTTATATGACAGCAACAGAGGGCAAGAAAGTAAATGTGAAACTGAGAATATAATTTATTTGCAGAAATACAGAAAATATCAAAGACAGGAACAAGAGTTCTACTGTACCCCTAAATCTTCAAGCTCACAAAACTGGTATGATCCCAATTATACACAACTTGTATCCATTCCCATTTGATCTTATCCTTTTCCAATGAAAAAAGCAATGATACATCTCACTCATTCCTACCCTACCCAATGTAGAGTCAGCCACCACTGATTCTTGTTTAATTTCTTAGAGTAATGAGCAGTTTTGCTCAATATGATATTTTCACGAAGAGGGAACCCATCATAGAGTCTGTTTCAATTGAATCCTCCACTCTGTATTGCAAGATGCCACTATATTCCTAAGTCCTTTCACCCAGGAGCTCTCAACTGTGTAAACACACTGCTGCCACCCATCTACTTACTCTCCTGCATTTTCACATGTCCTCCTACAAATTCCAGTTTTCCTAAACCAATAATTTAAAATTAAAATGTATTTTATTTATAATAACAGTAATATGAAAATAGCAAGAAAAAAATCAACTAGAAATATGCATACCTATATGAAGAGAGACCATAAAAGTCCACTGGGAAATATAAAGAAGGCTAAAATAAGTATATAAAAATCATTCAATAGGATATTTCAAAGATGGAAACATAAATTCCTAACAACTTAACATGGAAATCCATTGTGATCCTTATCAAAATCCTATTTGTTTATTTTCTTGTTTTGCTTAGTTTAGTTATCTTTTGTTATTTCTATACTTTGGAAATGTAACAAATGAGTATGAATTTTATCTAGTAAAATAAACATTTGTAAATAGTCAGGAAATTCCTTTTTTAAAGTTTTAAAGGTGTCATATTTTTATAAAAAGTATTATAAACTTATAGTAGTAAAATTGAGTGGTAATGGTTCACAATTAGATTAAACTGAAATAATCAGTAATTAATCTCTAGTATAAATGAGCATTCATTACATACTAAATACTATATTAGTGAATGCCTTTTCAGTTCCAAGTGACTGGTACAAAATGACCCAAGCCAAAGATTAAGGATGGCTTAAGGCAGGGTTTAAAATGTGCTCAAATTATATCTTATGCCACCAGGAATAATTTTCTCTCTCCTATTTACTGTTTTCTCCCAAAGCTCTCCATATTCAACCAGTTTTCCACTCAGGATTTCAAGATAGATTCTGTACCTACAATAGGCTATATCCTTTCTTATTTAAGTTCAGTTGGAAAATCACAAGAATTTCTTTCCCAGATTATTTGGCAAAAAATCCTAGTATATCTTTTTGATCGAATGGCAATACTGAAACCAATCTACATGCTCACTGACTGAAACCTGGTTCTTGTGCTCAATAGATGCAGTTTGGAGGTAGGGACTCAACCATAAGTCATACAAATTATTTAAGTATTCTCCTTATGGCTGATGCCTAAAACTATTTCCATCTCTATAAATGATATATGTCTACCTTTCAAATTCACATATTCTAATTTTCAAGTTTAGTTTTATTATTTAATTGTTAAAATAATTTTTTAAGGCTAAATTTCTTTCACAGAGAATCTTGTAGAACTATATGATGTAATGAAGGAAGAAACATCATCCAAAATGAAGATGGATATATTTGCTTTGACTAAAGGGAAGGGATATTTTTTCTCCTGAAAGTACAACAAATAGGGTAAATATAGAGAAAAGTTGATGGCTGAAAGAAGAGAAAATATTTGCCTAATGACATAATCAGGAATAAATATTCCATGATGAAAGTAAAGAGGAATAATTAGGTAAAAACCTTGAAGGAAATAATAAAAGGTACTGAGAAACTAGGGCAATAGAGGATAGTCCTCTCGAAATCGAAACATTTTTAGTTGAATCTAGGCACACATTTATTATTTTATCCAAAAATAATACAAAATTACTACCTTGGAGTGGGCATGCAGTATATTTTTTGATTGGTGTTTGCAGAACACCTGCAACAGAAGGATAGAAAGGGCAATAGAATTGAGTATAACAAAAACAAGAGATTGATGTCATAGATGGTGGAATTTGCACTGGATAGGAAAAAAAAAGCTTGGAACTGAAAAAAAAACACAAAAAGGAATTGAAGATCTTGATGAAACTGCAAAGATGGCTACTGATGTTGAGAGAGGAAGAGAGCAGCAAAAATAGGAGACTATGTTCAAAGAATGCAATATTGATTTCACAGCTTAAGAGATGTCAGGAAGTAAATTCTGTGTTGTGATCATAGGAGTGAGATTGCTAAAGTGATATGTTAATAAAGATTATTCAAATTTAACTGGAAGTCATGAACATTTTAATGTATCTTCTCTAGGCTTATCCAAGTTTAACCAATGTTGTAATGAAATGGTTCTGAGTGTTGGTCAGAAGAATTTGATCTAGCCCTAGGTTCCCCACATTGTTTCCCAGCAATAGTTTTAGAAATGTAGAAGTGATTGTTGATAACATAAGGATCCCTAAACAGTATTCAAAGTTTTACTCATGTATGTGATACCTCATCCACTCATTCTTTTTAAAAAATGTATTTAGGATCTCTATTTGTCAGGCATTGTTATATACATGAAAATATAAAGAATAATATAACATAATCTCTGTCCCCAAAACAAAATGTATTTATGGGTATTATTATGGTAGAAGTCATGAGACACAGTGTGAAGAGTAGAAGCTAGGAAAGGGATACAGGTAATGAGAGCTCCATTCTCTAAAGTAACTGGAGGGGAAGAAAGGAAGGAAAGAATAAGGAAAACAGATGAGTTACTCCAGAGAAAACTTTTAAGATGGGTTTCAAAACTACCAGTTAAGATTAAATCCATAATCCTCTTAATCAGAGAAAAGAAAAAGCTTTGACTATCTGAAATTTATCCCATCAGGAAAAGTACTGGAACTGCTCTGATTAATATCAAAGTCAATGATTATTAACAAGGAGCAATGTGGTACATTAACAAAAAAATTTTAAATATTAAATTCAACGCAGTCTCACAAATGAAAGAGGAAAATTATAAGATTTAAATCTGGGAACAAACATTTAACTCAAATGTAAATGCTAAAATATACTATAAAAACTGCTGGTAAAATAATCCATATAATTCTAGGACACATATGTCATTCTTTATTTGCAGTATTCTCCATTACTATGTTATTTACAGAATATTAGAGAAATATTATTCAAGTTATCCCAACTAAGAAATTATGAATACTTTAATATGCAATTTCGAATTTCACATGTACTGAGAAGACCTTTGAAATCTAGCTATTATGCAATGTATTCAAATTTTTCATTTACCAGTGTTTACGTCTGTAAATCAGCTTCTCTTCATGACATTAAGATGATATATTGTGCCCAGGCCCTGTCTACTACTAAGATCCAGGCATTTCTGGACATGTCTGATTCATTTCTAAGAAAGTTCTATTTATACAGAGGTCTTAGGGCAGAAGAAAACAGACACAACAAACTTGACCTAATGACAAACCGTAGTCTTCTGAGTTAAAGAGAAATTTGGTGTAAGATACAATAACTATCACTGATTTAATACTCGGCTTAGCCCCCAATGGATTTATCTCTGTCCTATGGCAGCCAGAAAACAGGAATGAAAAGCTGAAAAATATTATGTACTGAACTCTTTAAAACCTTTGGGTATACAAAGAACTATTTTGAGATCTTTCCAATAATGTAATAAGAAAAGGAAAAATATGTTTCCCTATGCATTTTTCATGAGAAGCTAGGCTATGTTATGCAACAGATAAACACAGAAATCTGATGTGAGCTGGAAAGTCTTTCTCCAATTTAAACCTAGAATACTTGGATCACATGATCTCCTGGACCATAATGTTAGGGAGGAGAAGAAGACTGAGGAAGGCATACTAGCTCTTAACTGCTTTGGTCCAGAAGTACCTTATGTCACTTCCATTTCTAATTCCATCACTGTGTCTCACTTAACTGCAGGAGAAGCTGGGAAATCACATGTTCCCATGGGCCCAGAACAAAAGAGAAAAAGAAAGAAAGAAAAAAAACAGAATTTGGTGAAACCTAGCCTCACATCAACCTGTCACTTTGATGCAAATTAATGTTTACTTCCAGCATTAGGTGCTGAGGATATGAGCAGTGTTTCCCAGAGGGCAGCTGGGTATGAAGTTAGCAGATAATTCTGGAGGGCTGTGGGAAAGGTCAAAATACAATGTTGAGCACCACCGGAGTAAAATCTAAGCTTTACAGGTGCAGCCACATTTACAGGAGGAAGGGAGACTTCCCTATACAAGAGAACCAGGGTGGCCCACAGAAGAAAAGCTCTGATGCCTGGCCTCTGACCCATGCTAAGTAGTACAAGTAGACTTGTTAATGAAAATATGCTGGTGAGGAATGGAGAAACTAAGGTTACACTTGTGTTTATGTTTTGTCTTATTTCTACTTTTGTTTGTTTAATTTTTTAAGTGGTCTTACTTTGCATTTTCAGTCTGCTTCAATCAAAATAAAAGTATTGGTATCCTGAAGTTTTTATTGGTAAATTTAAGGAGAGTCATATTTAAGCAGTTTATCTTTACATTTCCAGCTTGAAATGTTCTTGTTCTATTCTAGTATGTTCTGTAAATATTTGTTTCTTCTTTTTATATATAAAGCATTACTAAAGGCACTGAAGGAAATAGAAAGTTGAATAAATGTTTCTTCCCCTAGGGAATAATCAGACAAATTCAATGGTGAGTTAAATTCACAAATAATTGTAGAACAAAAAGACAATGGTAAGTAAATGTGCAGTAAATGTGGCATAAAGTGATGTAGGAAATTAACAAAAGAGAACATATCTACTTTGGGAATAAAAAAAACTGAAAACCAATCTTCTAAATGTGTGTGTGTGTATGACATATATATGTCAATATCTATATCTCTCTATATATGTATATATATGTATCTGTATATACATATCTGTATCTGTATCTCTCTCTCTCTCCATATATATATATTCTCTTTAGGTTTCCATCCCAGCAATTCTCATGAATTTAAACACAAATTTTGTCAGAATTAACAAATCAATTACTGATCTCCCTCAAACCCCAGATTATAATTTCTAACCTCCTGTTGAACATGATCCTTCTCCCTCCTTCCAACTGCTACTGGCACCAGTGTTTTTCCCATAACACTAGCTTAAAACCAATTTGTTATTGTTAACTTTTCATTATCTATAAAGATCAGTTGAAATTCACTTCCCCCGTTTACACTCTATCTTATCCTACTGTAATATTCCTCTCTACACTCTCTAGCTCCCCTCTTAATGCCCTGCCCTGGATGCAGCCTACATCACCACATTCAGCCACCAATTCAGCCTTTCAATGCCCTGTCCTAATTCAAATACTACTCTGGGAAACTATCCCTAATCCTCTTAACCAAATGGAATGTTAAATTACTCAGAATCTATTTGGTTTATAACTCCTTATTCTATCCAGCATGACACTGTTTTGCTTGCTTTTTTTATCATTAGTGCCACCACGTATCTATCTGCTTGAAGTTAGGAAATGTGATTGACAATAGCTTGCACTTATTAGGAACTTAACATACATTTTAAGCTTAAATGAATTTTCTAAACTGACACCACATGAAATTTTGAAAGAGAAAGTATGAAGCCAGCTGTAAGAAATACCAAAATACATTTTAGTCTCTTCAGTATTCTATAGTGCATAGTTTAAATAATGATAATTAGAGAATGATTGTATCAGTGGTATTTTTCCAATTTTAAAATATTTCTCATTGATAATCCCTTATAAAATATAATTTACTAGAATAATGATAGGCTTTGTTTCCAGAAAAAAAAAGTCTACTTATATATATATGCAATAGTTTCTTCTGCCCACCCCCCCACCCCCCAAATATAGATGTTTTAGAAATGGAAAAAGTGTTCCTATTTACCACTTTGTAACAATGAAATGTGGTAACATTATTAACTCTAGGACAGCTTGTCAAGTCCCACCAGACAATGCAGGAAAAGGTCAAAATTATTTATACATTATTTTATGCTCCAACATTAGTAATAGGTTAAGGGGAAGCAATTATTTAAGGGAAAAAATAGGCTTTTTAAAGATCTTGAGTAGAACTACTGCCAAGGAAAAAAATTATGGGATCATAGAACTCTAGTAAAAATGTCAACTTGCCTGTTTCAGTGTTTTATACATTGGTGGTAGTTGTTCCAGGATATCTTTTCACAATGGAAAAGAATAAATTATGCCACCATTATGTGAAATATATGTACCCCCACAGAGAATGCTTTCCTTTATAGATCCTGGTGTACTGTGGCCTCATTCAGCTCATAAAACATGGACATGTCAAAACATCTTATGATTAGTAGAGAATTAAGTATGTTTTGAGTATTTCAGGGGGAGTACTTGGTTTATTATTCAGAGCACAGATTATATTTCAAAGAAAAAGTCTAATACTAGAAACAATAAAATTTTGATTGTATGATGTTATATATTGTCTTTTTGGCAGAAAGTAGCTTCATTCATATAGTAAGAGATTTCATTTTCTCTAAATGTGGTTAAAATTTTATGAGATTATTATAGCAACATAAAACTTAAAAATCTAAATCATTGAAGTTTTTAGTTTATAAAAAAATAAAATCTGGAAAAATTCTTTTTTCTGGGTCCATGATCTTAATCACTTTTAAGACACTGTAATTAAATAATGTTATAATTGAGAGTTCATATAGTCATAAAAATCACTATTCAGTCATTCTTACACAGTCATTACAGGTAAAATGGTAAGACAGATCTAATAGGAAATAACTGGTTTCTGAAAGTGAGATAAGATTATGGAAAATATTTTTATCTTCCCTTAGAGAAAAAGATTATATATGAAGCCAAGAGTCAGGGAAAATGTCTACACTGGCAGGGACTCTATCATATGTAATGGACAGCAACCCGAAATGAAGAACTGGCATCAAGAGAGCTATATGGGACTCATTCATTTCATAATAGACAAATATTTATTGAGTGCCTACTCAGTGCATTTCACTTCTCAAGGTCATAGAGAAAAAATAGTAAATAAAACAAATAAAAATGTGTTCTTAAGTGGCTTGTATGACACTGAAGAGAAGGTAAATAAGCATAAATATGGAATTGTATAATATCTGACAGTAATAATATTACAAAGAAATAGAGTTGACTAAGGGAATGACTGACTTTCTGTTGGGATCTATGAATTGACATTGCTGGAGAGGACTGGAAGCCTAGAGAAGGAAACAGTGCCAGGCTATTTCCCCTCTGTTCCTAATAGTGTTAGCTTAGCAATGGTTTTTCATCCTGGTAGTGACAATTGAAACCAGCATCAGTAGCTCGTCCCAGTTTGTTGTCTTTCCAACAATTCCAGAACCAGTCTCATTGGATCCCTTCAGGGACAACAGCAGCAACAGCTAGCATCTTCTACGTGGTCCTACCTCCACATTGCCCCTCCCTAACTTTAGAACACCAGGACCAGTCAAACAGTGTCCTCTATAAGCCTGAGAACCAGCTGCATGATATCTTCCCCTGAGTTTTAAATTTTTAATAAGTTCAACATTTTCCTTTAATGTCACAAACCTTCAGAGAGATAGCTGCTTTCCGAAGTTACTACCTCCATATCTGAGCATTCCTTTCTTGTCATTTTGCTCACTACCAGTACTTCAATCTTTTTTATATTATGTTCTCATTAAAATAATCAGTGTTATTTCTGTATCCTAATTGGACCCTTACTGATGCACTCCTAAAATACAAATATATAATTTTCCTTCTCAATCACCCCCTATGTGTGTGTAACACACACATGTACACTCAGGTAAAGTTGCCTCTAACAGTGCTCTCTCAGTTCACAGCATCATCATACAGCCAGATTTGCAAACCGGAAGCCAAAAAATTGTTCTTGAAAGCTTTATCCCCAGTACTTCACTAAAATCCAATTAATTTTTCTTCTTAAATATCTCTAAAATTCATCCCTTTACCTTCTCATTTCCACTTCACTAATATATGCCTTCCATTATATATGCCCCGCACATACGCTATCCTTTGCCTGGTCCACAGTAGTGATGACCTAATTAGATACCTCTATTCATTCTGCATCTATCTTTATGCCACACTGACTGAGACTATTTAAATACTTACATTGGTCATCTCACTCTACACAATCCTCATTCCCTTCCTTAGAGTACAAACAGAAATCTTTAATGTCATGTATAATATCTTGCAGCATCTAGCACTTGTCTATCAATGCTTGCTCATCTTTCAATGTGTCCCACCTACATTTTGTATTTCATCCCACTTAACCTGCTTTTAATTTCTCCATTGTTCCAAGCATCATTCAGAGATCTTGTATATGCTGATTCTTTTGCCTGTAATGTGCTTCTGTTTTCAAACACCTAACTATCCATGGCTTATCCTACATATCTCAGCTTAAATACCTCTTCCACATCAAAGTCTTTCTTGAATTATATTCAGCCTTCCTATTATAGGCTCTCATAGCAACACTTACATTTTTTCTGATTCCCACTCATTGCTCTCTGTTCTAATTACTCACACAATACATGCAAATAAGAATAAATTCTAGTCAGGATCAATCAAATATAAAATATCAAAATACAAATTAAATTTCATATTGCAAAGAGCTACATGAATGATGATCAATGCATGCCTTGATCTGCCCATATTTCAAGGCTTTCAAAGTTTAAGTTTTTCAAATGACTTGTTCACTGGACAAGTCACTTTTTTAAATGGTTTACTAAAATATGAAGGTGAGTCAAAAATTATCCACACTCCAGTTATATTAAAACTTCTGTTGGCCACACTATCTTATCAGCACTTTCTGTTCAAGGCTACTGTCTCCCCAGTCACTGCTGTGCAGGTGTGAACCTGTTACATCAGTTCATTTGTAACTGCAGTGCGAGCAAAATTAGATGCCCCACTTGTGATTTGCATGAAAGAAGAGCAGCATGCAGTGATTTGTTTTCTGTGGTCTGAGGGTGTACCTGGTGCCATTATTTATCGAAGACTTTGTGCACAGTATGCAGACCACGTCAATAGTGTTGCTGTTGAGAATTCCTGCTTTAAAGTAATATGACTGTGAGTCAGTCACATTGCTGTGGTATTCACAAATCAATAGCTTTAAAATTATTTTATTATAAAATAAGAAAGGTCTAAAATTGAATACCTGAAATCTCTCCTTAAGATGATTAATAATAAAGAGAAAAGCATATCAAAGATAGGTGAAAGGAAAAAAGTAATAAAAAGTAGAAATGGTTGAAATAAAAAACAGACAAATAATAAATGACATTAATAAAGCCAACATTTCCTTTTTAAAATATATAAACAAAATTAATAAATGCCTATCTATAATAAGTGAGAAAAAGATAATTTAAATAAACAATCTCAGGAATAAACTCAGGACATCATTACAGCTTCGTCAGATATTTAAAAGATAATGGATAAATACTGTGAAAAACTTCATCTCAAAAACATTTTGACTAATTACATGAAATGGAAAATGTTTTCCCAAACGTAATTCACAAAAACTGACACATGAGAAAATAGAAAATCCAAGTATCCCAATTTCTATTTAAGAAAGCAGATTTGCTATCAAAGAAGACCGTATGAAGAAAACTCTAGGTCCACATGATTTCACTGTTGAATTCTAACAAGCATGAATATATATCACTGATATTACAAAGACACTTCAGAAATTAAAGAATGAGGAAATACCTCCAGACTTGTTATATGAGACCAGTAACAGACATAAAATCACAGACCAAAACCCATCATGAATGTTGATGCAAAAATACTTAACAAGGGGACTTCCTAGGTGGCACAGTGGTTAAGAATCTGCCTGCAAATGCAGGGGACACGGGTTCAATCCCTGCCCTGGGAAGATCCCACATGCCACGGAGCAACTGAGCCCATGCACCACAGCTATTGAGCCTGTGCTCTAGAGCCCATGAGCCACAACTATTGAGCCCATGTGCCACAACTACTGAAGCCCATGCACCTGGAGCTTGTGCTCTGCAACGAGAGGCCACCACAATGAGGAGCCCACACACCACAATGAAGTGTAGCCCCTGCTCACTGTAACTAGAGAAAGCCCATGTGCAGAAACAAAGACCCAATGCAACAAATAAAATAAATAAATTAAAAAAAAATACTTAACAAAATGTTAGCCAAAAAATAAAAAAACTAGTAAAAAATAAAAAGAATAACAAACCACAAAGGCAAGGTGGCTTAAAATTTGAAAATTTGTGCTTTTGAGGCATACTATTTAAAGTAAAGGGGGAAAATCAAATGGTCATTGGAATAAATCTAGAAAAAGAATTTTTCAGAAAGCAATATCTCTCCCTGATAAAAATGCAGACTTTCAGCAATAGATAAAAGCTTCCTTTGATTGATAAAGGACCATGCATGTAAAACTTACAGCCAACATCATAACTAATAGTTAAATGTTGAATAATTGCCCTCCTTTCTCAAGATCAGGAACAAAGCAAAGATGTCATTCTCACCACTTCTATTCAACCTTGTACTGGAGTTCTTAAGCACTGCAATTTAGCAAGAAAAAGGACTAAAAGGCATACAAATTTAAAAAAAGAAAGAAAACAGAATACTCCTTTTTGCAGACAGTAACTATGTATGAGGTACATCTTAAGAAGTTAACAAAACTACCACTAGAACTAATAAGTGAACTTAACATCGTCTTGAGGTATACAGTCAATATAAAAAATAAAGTGTGTATTTATTATCAGTATCTAATAATTGGGATATAAATTATTTTAAAATTTTGATTTGCAAAAGTATCTAAAAACATAAAATACTTAGGAATAAATGTGATTAAACATATTTCAGATCTCTGAACTACAAAATAGAAGATATTCCTAAGAGAAATTAATAAAGACAAAAAAGGAGAGATATGCCATGTTTGAAGACTAGTAGATGCAACATACTTAAGACATAAATTCCAAATTGATATATACATGTAACAGAAGCCCAATCATAATCTCAACATTTTTTCCCAAGAATTTGGCAAACCAATCCTACACCTTGCATCGATAAAGAGGAATCTTAAAGCAATACTGAAAAAGAAGGCTAAAGTGGGAGGACTTATACTATCTGGCTTCAAGACTTATTGTAAAGCTACAGTAATCAAAACACGTGTGGTACCAGCATAAGAATTGACAAACATATCATTAAAACACAATAGAGAGACCAGTACTTCACCCACATTTTTTACAGTTATTTGGTCTTTTTTCCAGCTTTACTGAAATATAATTAGCATGGAACACTTTATAAGTTGAAGGTGCACAGTGTGTTGATTTGATACATATATATTGCAAAATGATTAATACCATAGTATTGGCTAACACTTTAATCATATCACATAATTATCATTTTTTCCTGTGGTAAGAACATTTAAGATCTACTCTATTAGTTACTCTCAGGTGTATAATTCAGTATGATTAATTATAATCTCCATGCTGTACATTAGAGCTCCATAACTTATCGTATAGCTAGAAATTTGTACTCTTTGATCAACATCTCCTCATCTCCCATGTTATTTGTTTTTTAACAAAGATGCCAAAAGAATCCAATAGTTAAAAGAAGGGGTTTACAGCAAATAGTGCTGAAATTATTGAATATCTGTAAAATAAAAATAAAATTTTACTCCTAAAATCATAAGTGAAATTTAATTTAAAATGGATTATAGCCTTAAAAATTAAATCTGTAATGCTTTTAGGAGAAAGTGCATGAGAATGTCATATTATGGTGTGTAAGCAAAGGTCTAAGTGAGAGGGCTCAAAATGATGAAACCAAAAGATGACATTACAAAAAGGAAAGATAATCCAAAGACTTGGAAAAGTATTCATAGAACATATAACTGACAAGAGGTTGGTATGCAGGATATACAGGAAGGTCTATAATCCTCAAAATTGTTTGCTTGTTTGCTTGCTTTTTCTTTCTTTCTTTTCATTTTTTTTAGTTTTAGTTTTATTGGAGTATAGTTGATTTACAATGTTGTGTTAGTTTCAGGTGTCAAAAATTGTTTTTAAAAAGGAAAAATATTTAATATGTGTCTCAGAAAGGAGGACAAATTGTCATAAACATCTGAAAAATGTTCAACATCATTTTTGAGTATGAGATATGAGAAAAATGAAACATAAATCTGCAACAACATCTCACTGCAGACTTATCACAGGGGCAAAAAATAAAAATAGACTAGCTTCATCAAATATCAGCAAGGATGTAGAGCAATCAGAACTCTGATACATTATTGGTGAATTTGTAAAATGGCAAACCAAGTTTGGAAAATGTCTTACAATTTATTTTAAAACATTTTTTTAAACTCTGTCTAAATCAAACAAAAATTATTGTTCCATATCACAATAATTTCATTTCTAAGTATTTACTCAAAGAATTTTAAATAGATATCCTCAGAAAGATTTTTAAAATAATATTCCTAACAGCTTTATTCAAAATAACCAAATCTGAACACATTCCAGGTGCCCATTAACAGGAAAATGGCTAAATGACCATGATATATTTATAGAATGGAATACTATCAGGAATAAAAAAGACAAAATATTGATACATGCAACAAACTAGATCAATATCAAAAAAATATTATGTTGAGTGCTCTATTTACTAAAACTATATGGTACTGGCACATGAATAGACAAACAGATCACTGGAATAGAATAAAGGTCTAGAAATAGATACAAGTGCATTTAGGAAATTTATCTTTATTATATGATAAAGGTGGCATTTCAAATTAATAAGGCAAAAACAAACATTTTAATGTGTTGCAGGACAATCGGCTAGCCATTTGGAAAAATATAAAATTAGATCCGTACTCTTCACCAATATATTCAAGAACTTAAATCAAAATGGATCCTCAATTTAAACATTAAAAACCAACCAAAAAAAAAAAAACAAAACAGAAATGAAAACAAACGGAGCCACACAAGTACTAGAAAAAATATATATATGAATTTCCCTTTTATTTTGGTGTCAGGAAAAGACTTTTTAACTATAATTCAAAACCAAGAAACAATAAACTACTATCAATAACTTCACCTAGAAATGGCAGCAATTTTTTTGGCAAAAAAACCAAAAAAAAAAAAAAAAAAAAAAAAAACCACGAAGTCAAAAGACAACTGACAAACATAAAATTAAATATTGCAAGCTTGCAATATATACTACAGAAAAAGCATTAATGCTCTTAATATGTAACTTAAAAATTAGGGATGCTGGGTCAAAAACCCAATAGAAAATCAAGGGAAAAAACACAAAAAATAATTCACATTAAAGGTTTAAAAATAGCCCTTAAATATGTGTAAGGATATTTATCCTCACTCATAATTAGAGAAATATAAATTAAAACCTCATTAAGATAACATGTCTCATTTAACAGGTTGGTGAAAATGAAAAAGAATGACATCTCATTCTCTTAGCAAGACCTGTGGGAAACCTGGCATTATCATATGTGGCTGCTGGGAAGGCAAATGCTAAACATTCCTGAAAGGAAATATCCAATAAACTAACACAATTACTTACCTTCTGATCCAGAATTCCCATTTCTAGGGATTTACTGTGATTATACACACCTCCAAACAAGACAAAAAATGCATATGTAACAGGCTATTCATAGCAGCATTATTTTTAATTGCAAAATTTTAGAAACAATCCAAATGCCCTTATCTAAAAGAATAGTTGAACAAACTGTGGAACCAACACAATGGCGTATTGTGCATCTGTGAAAAAAAAAGGAAGATTTCTATGTACACATATGGCGTGATATCCAGGACATATCATTAAATGGAAAAGCAAAGTACAAATTCATACGCTAGTTTTATGTAAGAAAGGAAAGCAGAAAAAGGAAAATACATGTTTATCTGCTCAACAGTGCAAAAAAAATGACATGAAGAAATTAAATTGATTACCTATAGGATGTGAGAAGAAACTGAGTAGAAAGATTGGGGAATGCAAACAGGATTAGGTTATTTTTTACTCACTTAACCACAAGTGTTAATAATCATAGTTTCCCATACAAAATATTGTTATTAACTAATTAACTAATTATTAACTAAGGGTGCTTTCTCTTTTCATCTGTTAATATAACATGTATTCCAAATATGTGTAGAATTTTTCTTTCTTATCTTCTCTGCCTTAAATAAATACGTAAGTGTTCATTTGAGTTTACTGAGACATTTGGGACATTTTTTGGATTCCTCAGTGTTTTCAGGATTATGGCTTTCTTCACAAGATATTTCCATAGTCTGTCTTACTTTTACAAAATATGTATTTTTAAAATGTCAAACACTTTGGAGTCAGAGTCTTCAGTTTGAATCCTGGCTATTACTTAGGACCGTTGTTTTCATCACATGGTAATTTGAAGGTAAGTTTAAAAGTATGTAAACTATCTAATATTCAGAAAAAGTACCCAATAAATGATTTTCTTGTCCTTCTAAAATGTTTTATATACCTTAAAGAGTTAAATGTATGAATCTCAGCAGACTGGCTCACTAAATAATTGCATAGATTTTTCCAGTTAAAATAACTGTGTATTTCTTTTTTAATTCTAGTATTCTGGCCTAACAAATGATCTAATTGAAAATGTGGCAATTGAGGAAATTCTTAGATATTAAAGCCAATATCAATTGTGTTTAATCAAGGCTTTAAAAACCCATAAGACTGCATGTTTAATAAAGATAATTTTCAAAGATGTTTAAATTATATTTCTTACTTGTCTGAATTTTAAATAATCATTTTTTTAGGAAGAAAAAATCAACTTTAAGAGATTATAATTTGCATGCACAGTTATTTCATAAATTCCCTCATTCTTAGGTCAATAATGAATGCTACTTGCAAAATAATACACCCATTCTTAGTAAATCACCTGACGTTTACTTAAAATGCTTCTTCAAGTACCGATCCTTCAGTAGGTGAGCAGTCACTTGACAACTGAGATTACTTTTATGGACATCTCATTCTCAACCAAGCCTTACACATCTATTCTATCCACAAATAACAGTTTTGAAATGATCATAATTCAGAATGTGACCATGAAAGAATAAGATTAAGTGATTTAAATGTTTCAATATGATCTTTGTTCAAGGCAGCATATATTTATAAGGCTTCCTCATGTTTAAGATGTAAATTATGAATATACTGCATTCTCTTTATTTGTAAATTAGATTCACCATAAAAGGGTTCTATGATTGTATATATTTGTGACCATCCTTAAATCAATGTAAGATTATATTTAAGGCCAAATTTGTTAAAAGTGAACTACTCCAAAATACAAGAAAATTAACCATGCAAAAACTTATCTTTCTCTTATCTGTAACATCATAAAAGAGGCTAATTCACATCACCAAAGGGAAAAAATAATTGAGATGACAATGATACTTTAGGCAATAAGACTTTCGTCTTCAATGAAGCTTACACAAATTGAATTGTACTAAAATTTAATTTGTAATGTAATGATTTCTGAGAGATAAGTACTTCACTTAAGCTATGTTAATTGACTACAGAATTTTGCCAGTAACCAACTGAATAAATGAGCGATAAAGAGATTACTATATATATATATATTTTTAAGTATAAAGCTGCTTCTACAAACTTCAAAAGGTATGTATTTCTAAGCATTTTCTGCTTCCTGGAGGGACTTTAATCAAATATTGTAGCATAAAGCATTTCAATAACATGAAGAAATATTTTTTCATTATTTAGTCTTCACCTGTAACAGCCATCTGTTCAATTAGAATTCTACTCACCTAGGCACTAGATGTTTTCCTCACAAGTATAAAGTTAGCAACATGCCACTATATATTTCAGTTAGTATCACAAAACATACAGCATATTAAAATCATAAAACATGTTTCATATCTAAAAATAATACATGACCTATGATATGATCAGGAGCTCAGCTATGTTTTACGTATCAGGCAGACTTACCTAAATAATTGTGTGTGTGTGTGTGTGTGTGTGTGTGTGTGTGTAATATGTGTGTGTTTTGATGAATATTTCCAAAACATTTTGAAAAAAATTCTGCAATTGATTTTTATGACGGATGAACTTTACAAACTTTACCCTGCAAGTTAGCTCATCTTCCTAAAATGGAAACAGTCACTTTACACACGTATGAGCTTAGGAATATAGGAATCAAAGCATGAGTAAAATCATCATCTCCAAGACATAGAAGGAGCCTCTGAAACTTTGAATATAATTCCCAATTCAATGTTTCCATTCACTGCAGAATACCTCCAACAAGTGTTTAAGACTGTTTATGAACCTACATAGACAGGGAACCTTATCCTTCTAGGCAGTCAGAGCACAGCTGTACAAAATTGAAAATTTTAAAGCACTGATATAGAATTATGACTTGCAAATTTTAGTCATACAATATGTGAATGCATGTTGAATTAAGTGAGCTTTATTATAAAAGTGGTGAATAGATTTAATACCATGGTCACTATTCAGAATCCAAACAAATATGGCAAATATATATGCCTATTAAAAAAGGATACAGTCTACTCCCAGCTACAAAATATTGAGGAATTAATTCTGACATAAGTATTAAAGGAATCATCCTTAAATTTACCCTAAAAAATGTAACTCTGAGGTAGCAATAGATACTGTTATAGATTGAATTACATCTCCCTCAAAATTGGTATGCTGAAGCCCTAACACCCTACCTCAGAATTTGACTGTATTTGAAGATAGGGCATTTAAAGAGGTGATAAAGTTAAAAGGAGGCCTTTAGGGTGGCTCTTAATCCAATCTAACTGGGATCCTTATAAGAAGAGGAAATTTGGCCACAGAGAGACAGCAGAGGTACCTATACACAGAGAAGAGACCATGTGAGGACACAGAAAATGTGGCCATCTGTAAGCCAAAGAGAGAGACCTCAGAAGAACTAAGCCTGCTGACATCTTGATCCTGTTGTTTAAGTTATCTGGTATTATATTTTGTTATGGCAGCCCTAGCTTATACAGATATGTAAAAATAGAGAAAATCATTAAATTGATCTTAAATATTTGTAAATATACAAAAGTAAAACTAGTTGATCACTTGGTAATGTACTTTGAGTTAAATTTCAAGCACAGAGTTGGAAAACTCAGTTGCATAATAGTGTTAACTCATAACAGCAATGTCTTGTGTACTCTCATACTATCTATAATTTATATGTTCATCATTTGGCACATAATTACTGAGAACATATTGTGTGCTAAGCATATTTCTAGGCTTTGGGTATATAGCAGTGATTAAAACAGGAAAAGCTGGTATCCTCATAAACCTTACATTCTGGTGGAGGCGATGGTTAATAAATAAGCCAATGAATGTGAAAAAGTGATTAAATGTAATGAAATATGAAGGATGAGGGCATGACAGAGGAACTATATCTTTAAAGGGTGGTTTTATGTGCTGAATTGTGTGTCCCCCACCCCCCAAATTCACAGGTTGAAGTTCTAATTCCCAGTACCTCAGAATGTGACACTATTGGAAGATAGTTAAGTTAAAATGAGGTAATTAGGGTGGGCCCTAATCCAATATGCCTGTTATGCCCTTAGAAAAAAGGTAAATTTAGACACAGACACATATAAAGGGAAGATGATGTGAAGACACAGGGAGAAGATGGCCATCTACAATCTAAAGGGAGCCCTCAGAAGAAACTGACAGTACCAATAACGATCTCAGATTTCTAGTCTCCAGAACTCCAGAAAATAAATCCCTGTTGTTTAAGACACACAGTTTGTGGTCCTCTATTATGGCAGTCCTAGCAAACTAATACAGATGGTCTGGGAAAGGCTTGCAGAGGAGGTAACATTTCAGCAGAAAGCAATGGCTGAAAAGCAAAGTTTGATGGCTTTGAAACAGCACAACTAGACATCTTTGTAACTGAAGTAAAGTCAGCAAGATGAAACAGTAGGAGGAAATTAGGAGGGTGAGTCAAAAATTATCCGCACTCCAGTCATATTAAAACTTCTGTTGGCCGCACTGTCTTATCAGTGCTTTCCGTTCAAGGCTAGTGTCTCTCCAGTCACTGCTGTACAAGTGTGAACATGTTACATCAGTTCATTTGTAAATGCGGTGTGAGCAAAAATGGATGCCCCACTTGTGATTTGCACAAAAGAAGATCAGTGTGCAGTTATTCGTTTTTTGTGATCTGAGGGTGTACCTGGTGCCATTATTTTTTGAAAACTTTGTGCACAGTATGGAGAAAGTGTTTTGTCATGAAGTGTGTATGAATGGATAGAGAAGTTCAAGGAAGGTCGCACATCGGACTTTCACCTGTTTGGTCCTCTAAAAGCAGCCCTGCAAGGACAAAGATTCACTTCTGATGAAGAAGTGAAGTCAGAGGTGCACTGGTGGCTCGCAGCTCAGCATAAAACATTTTTTAATGAGGGAATACGAAAGCTTGTTAACAGATGGACAAAGTGTATTGAAAAGCAAGGAGATTGTGTTGAAAAATGATATATGTCTTTTCTAAAATTTAATTAAAATAAATTCTACAGCCCAAGTGAGGATAATTTTTGACTCACCCTTGTAGATCAGGGAGATAGGCACAGGGAAAATATTTTTGCCTGCAAGACAGTTTACCAGTGCCAATGACAAAGGAGAATATGCACTTGTTACCCAAAATGTTTCTGTTTTCTCTTACACAGCACTAATCCGAAACACAAAATTCAACAACTGAATTTTTTTTAAGCTCCTTATTGGAATATAATTGCTTTACACTCTTGTACCAGCTTTTGAGGGACACCAAAGTGAATCAGTTGTATTTATACATATATCCCCATATCCCCTCCCTCCCATGACTCCCTCCCACCCTCCTTGTCCTGGTCCTCTAAGGCATCACCCATCATCGAGTTGGTCTCCCTTTGTTATACAGCAACTTCCCACTAGCTATCTATTTTACAGTTGGTAGTGTATATATGTCTATGCTACTCTCTTACTTCATCCCAGCTTCCCCTTCGCCCCCCACCCCCCCCAACCCCATGTCCTCCAGTCCATTCACTGCATCTGCATCCTTATTCTTGCCCTGTCACTGGGTTCATTAGCACCATTTTTTTTTTTAGATTCCATATATATGAGTTAGCATACAGTATTTGTTTTTCTCTTTCTGGCTTACTTCACTCTGTATGACAGAATCTAGGTCTATCCACCTCATTACATATAGCTCCATTTCATCCCTTTTTATGGCTGAGTAATAGTCCATTGTATATATGTGCCACATCTTCTTTATCCATTCATTTGTTGATGGGCATTTAGGTTGCTTCCATGTCCTGACTGTTGTAAATAGTGCTGTAATGAACATTATGGTACATGTTTCTTTTGGGATTATGGTTTTCTCTGGGTATATGCTCAGTAGTGGGATTACAGGATCATATGGTAGTTCTATTTTCAGTTTTGTAAGGAACCTCCAAACTGTTTTCATAGTGGCTGTACCAACTTACATTCCCACCTACAGTGCAGGAGAGCTCCCTTTTCTCCACACCCCCTCCAACATTTATAGTTTCTAGATTTTGTGATGATGGCCATTCTGACAGGTGTGAGGTGATAACTCATTGTGGCTTTGACTTGCATTTCTTTAATGATTCAACAACTGAATTTTTAACCTCTAAAATCTCATTACACCTGGTGCTATAGAGGTTGAAGGAAAATGAACACTCCCATTCATTATTGGTAAAAATTTGATCAGCAGTTATTCAAATTTCAAAAACAAATACCCATTGGCACAGCAGTCCTTAAGACATCTTTAAGAATCTTCAACAAAAATGAAGACAAAACTACTGAAAGATATATTATGATATGACATAAGATATTTATTATACCACTGGTTACAAGAAGAATAGTTGGAAAATATTTGAGTAAAAATTGAGCATCTTATAATACAATGTTTAGAGGAATGCCTTTTAGTAAAACATCCAACAGAAGGAACCCATGGTTGCAAATAATTTGGTTTTTCTTTCTCCTCGGAGTATAATTTCTTATCTCCTACTATATATGATATATAATAAATTGGAATGTAGCCCTTCATATTCTTCAAACAAATTTTGCTACATAATTTTATTTCTTCATGATAACAACACTGAGAATTAGGTATTATTTTTACTATAGAAATAAGACACAAGTGATATAAGATTGAAAATGGTAAAATCAGTGATTCCAAAACCTGTTTCACATCAGAAACTCATAAGGAGCTTTGAAGAACACCAGTTTCCACATTTCATGCTAGATAATTAAATGAGAATGGGGGTGGGAGGGATGTGTAGGCATTATTTTTTTGAAAATCTGTCTTATGTAAAAGATCTACTGTTTAGCTAGTTTTAGAACCATTGGGTTAAACAACTTGATTATGTGAAAATAAATAAAGGAAATCTCACTTAAAATGGAGTCTGGAAGCCCTGAAGGGGGAGCTCTCAAATGCTTACCACTCCTTGCAGCCTGCATAACCAGCAGTAAGAAGGAAGAGAAGAATTATTTTGACAAGCAATGACATTAATCACATGGGAATTTTATCTCCTGCTTTTAAGAAAAGAAGGAAGAGGGACTTCCTTGGTGGTGCAGTGGTTAAGAATCTGCCTGCCAATGTAAGGGACAAGGGTCTGATCCCTGCCCCAGGAAGATACTGTGTGCCGCAGAGCAACTAAACCCATGTGCCACAACTGTTGAGCCTGTGCTCTAGAGCGTGTGAGCCACAACTCTTGAGCCCATGTGCCACAACTACTGAAGCCCATGCTCCTAGAGCCTGTGCTTCACAAGAAAAGCCACCGCAATGACGAGCCAGCGCACCACGATGAATAGCCCCCACTCACTGCAACTAGAGAAAGCCCTTGTGCAGCAACAAAGACCCAGTGCAGCCAGTAAATAAATAAATAAATAAATAGTAAGTAAATAAATAATAAATATTTTTTTTTTTTAAAAGGAAGATCCCTCACTGGCCCAGCAACAACCCTCTAATCACCACTTACAGCCCATGAGAAACCACCACAGCCTTGAACTCTTGTTCTTCTTCAATGAACTTTTGTTCAAGACAACCCTCTCCAATTTCCTCTTAAAAACTAATGAAAATAAGCCTTTCCACTTTGATCTCCACACTTGCCCATGATTCACCATTGCTTGCCTGTCCCAAATTGCAATTTTCTGCTATTCCCAAATAAACTCATTTTGCTGGTAAAACAAATGGCTATTTTATTTTTATAGACCTTTGCAATTAAAAGGTCTATACATATTAGAGGTTAGACCATGTAGGTTTAAAGAATAAGATGCTTACCACATCAAAGCCCCACAAAAGTATTATTTTATCTTTGAAATCAGTGTAAAACTTGGAATATCTTGGCTAGAGATAATCTCAATTTTCCTCTAGATGCCAACACTTTAAAAAACCTGGAGAGATATATATAATATAAAAAAGCACATACCCAATATTAAAAGGAAGAAAATGAATTTAATTTATGCCAGAACTAAAGGGGAAATTCAAAGATAAAGCAGTAAAGAGTTTCAATTCCAGATATAACCATTAAGGTGCAAGAACTTGGGTTCTGACCTCCATGTAGAGACAGAAGTCAGGGATTTGGGTCTGTGTGAATTAGGAAAATGGAACAAATAGATATGTATAAAGATGAAATTTTGAATGAGCTATGTTTTCAAGGAAAAATAATAAGAAGCTCTTGACCCACCAACCTGGGTAAGTGGTAAGGAGGAAAAATATGGCAGAGAAAGAAAGAAAGGAAGGTAGGAAGCAACGAAGGAAGGAAGGAAAGAAGGTAAGAAAGAGAGAGAGAGAAAGAGAAAGAGAGAGAGAGAGGAGGGAGGGAAGGAGGAAGAAAGAAAGAAAGAAAGAGAGAGAGAAAAAGAAAGAAAGAAAGAGAGAGAGAAAGAAAGAAAGAAAGAAAGAAAGAAAGAAAGAAAGAAAGAAAGAAAGAGAAAGAAAGGGAAAGAAAAGAAAGAAAGAGAAAGCAAAAGAAAGAAAGCAAAAGAAAGAAAAAGAAAGAAAGAAAGAAAGAAAGAAAGAAAGAAAGAAAGAAAGAAAGAAAGAAAGAAAGAAAGAAAGAAAGAAAAGGAAGGAAGGAAGGAAGGAAGAGAGAGAGAAAGAAAGAAAAAGAAAAAGAAAGAAAGAAAGAAAGGAAGAAAGAAAGAAAGAAAGAAAGAAAGAAAAGAAAGGAAGGGGGGAGAAAGGAAGGCAGGAAGGGAGGGAGGGAGGAAAACCTCAGAGAAGTGAGGAATCTGTGACCTTTCAAGCATCAGAATCATGATATAAGAAATTAATAAAGTAATAGAACTGGAGCCAGGGACCCTCAAAAGCTCTAAAAGAAACAAAGGCTAAATCAAACTTTAGAGTCACTTGAAAACACAGGGGCATTGAAATACCTTGAAAGAAAGCAAACAAATAAAAATAACAATTCTTATGGTAGGATATATTTAGTAAGAAGGAAATTATACATAGAAGGAAAGAATAAAAAATCCTAAAAAGCATGATTAGCAGAAAATTTGTAAACAAACTTTTAAATAAAATAAGAAGTAACGGTATATTTAAACAAAAAGCTAGTGTTAGGAATTGTAAAACAAGGTGAAAACAAAACAGTAGGACCTTTTTCATGTAAAATGGGAAGAATGTGGTAAAAACTTCATGTTTTCTAAGCCATTTTTGTTGGCTGAAGAGTGAGATCATGAAACTGATTTATTTTAGATTTTTTAAGTCAAGTAAACATGCTAAAATGTAAGAATATATAATAAAATAACACAAATAGAATGTAAATGATACAAAATCCAAATTAGGAGAAAGATATAAAAAATACAACCATTGTAAAGGAAAGCCAAAGAAAAGAAAGCAACCAAAAAAAGGCATAATATTTGAAAACACAAAATAAGCACATAATAAGATGGTGGACAATAGTCCACAAAATTTTTTTCCTTACTATATGACCAGTTTATTATAAAAGAATATAACCCAGGAACAGCCTATGCACTTCTTGCAAAGGGCAAAGTATGCAGGAAAGTTGTGGAGCTTCTATGCTCTGGAGTCCAAGCACATCACCCTCCCGACATCTCCATGTGTTCACCAACCCAGAAGCTCACTTAAAATATGAATCAAAATGTTTTCTCAAATTCATGATCATTACTTTGAAAACAAGAGATTCTTGAATTGTATTGAAAGAAAAATCTAGTTTTTTCTATTTAATACATAAACACGATGAAACAAATTTTGAAAGCAAAGGATAGAAAATGTAATGCACACAAATACTAACCAAAAGAAAAAATCTCGTGTAGTATTATCAATATTAGACAGAAGAGAACTTAGGCAAGTAAAGATAAAGAGCTAATGAGTTAAATTTGTTTTTCAGAATAACAAAATAGGACACACTTGTTCTTTTTATTTTTATTTTTTTTTAACTTTTCAGACGTTATTTATTTCAACCTCTTTGCTCCATTCCTGGGGATTGGGTTTAGGACACTGCATATGACACACTCAAAACTAGGCCTCAATCAGATGCTGACCCCTTGACTCTGAACCATATTATATGCCTGAGTTTTTTCTTCTTCTAGGTTCAAGTTTTTGTGATTTCCCTTCAGAGACTTCCCTAGAACTTGTGAGGGACTCTGGGTGTCGGTACTGGGGGTGTGTCCCTAGCAGCCATGATCACTTAGCCCACCTTAACAGAGAAGTTCAGAGGTAAACAGCTGACTCTCACTTAGGCAATCAGACTGAGATGGGGGAATTGGGACTCGGAGAAGTGGGCAGATGGAGTGGTCACATGTAAATTCACAAGTGGGTAAGACCACATTGCATGGAGTAAACAGAGGAGCAAAGGAAGTGTCTGCAGATTAAAAAAAAAACAAAAAGCGGACTCAAAGATAGGAGAATAAAGCATATCCCCAAGGCTGCCTACTTTCAGGACACACTTGTTCTTAACAACATAACCTTAATATAAAGAAAAACTATATATTGAGAAAATACCATGGAGAAATTGATAAATCCACATTCTTTGTGGCGTATTTTAAAACAATTCTCAAAAAGATATACAAAGTAGAAAAAAAGTACATAGCAAATTCATACAGCACAATAAACTGCATCTCATGGATGCATAAAGAACCTGCATAACAATAAAATAGTGTTCTTTTCAAGAATCACATGTGTGCCATTTACAACATTGGAATTTCATTATACTACAAAACAAGTCTTAACAAGCACCAAATTATTTAAATCATACAGACAATGTGTTCTAGAGAAAAGAAAATACAAAAAGCCATAAACCAGCAGAGACTGCTAGCTAGTCTTGCATTTAAATCTTCTTCTTCTTTGGCCAACCAAACTGAACTACATTCCTAGCCTCCCTTGCAGTTAAATATAGCCTGACATCTAACTACTCTGCAATAAAATGTGAGTATAAGTAGCAAATGCCATTTCCAGGTCTAGCCATAACACTTCTCCAGGCTCCTATTGCTTCTGCCGACTGAATGCAGGTTAGGATCAAGCCCTAAAGGACAGGTTAGGCAGAAGATGGAAGGGGAAGAATTTCTCAGATGATCACCATGTAGAGGAGAGTTCACCGACTCCTGTTCAGCACAGTGTGGAAACACTCAATTTTGACTGCTCTGTTACATCAATTCAGTCTTCTCTAATAGAAATAATAGGAAAAGAGCCTTGTGGTTTGTAATTTAAAACCATACTTCCAAATAATTCTAAGTAATTCAAAAGTCAAAGAAATATAATGTAAATCATTTAATATTTAGATCTGAATGAAAAAGAAAAAGAGAAAGAGATATTTAGAGCCTGTACAAAAATTATTAAACAGAAACCTCAATTAAATAGAGTTGGGAGACCCAAAGGATTTCACACCCTGCAACAATAGCGGCACCCAAGAAGAAGAAGAAAGACTATTCTTTTTCCATGGTAGGCAATCAATGAAAAGCCATGGACTCTTTGTTTACTGTAGCCATTCCAACTCCCTCTTCCTCTCTATAAAAGCATTCTCCTCACCCTGCTGTGCAGGAACTTGCATATGGCTCTCCTACTTGCAGACCCCAAACTGCAATTCTCTGCTAATCCAGAATAAACTTATATTTGCTAGAGAAATATCTGGCAGCCTATTTGTTTCAGGTCAAGTATAATAGCTTCAATACTTAGATTAGGAAAATAAGAAAGATGTAAAATTAATAGGATAAGTATTCAATTTAAGAAAAGCACAGAAAATAAAAGAGAGAAGGAGGGAAATAATGACAAAAGCAGAAACTGAAGAAATGGAAAGTAATGAAATAATAGATACTATCCACAAAATCAAATGCTAGTTCTTTGAGAAGACTAATAAGTTAACTGATTCTTAGTCAAAAAAGAAAACCTGAAGAGACCAAAAATTACGGAACATTAGTAAAAATCTATTCACAAAGGTAACACCATGACTACATAATATATTTTAGGAATGATATTAAAAGTTTAAGAAATAACTCTAATTTATGTAAAATTTTGATTTAATATTTTAAAAGGCAAGAAAATGCAGGTATTTGTATGTATCTATTTTAATGTAATAGTAACAAAGAAAGGTATTTGTGATAGACAATTTTATATATCAATTTGACTGAGTCACAGGGTCTCCGGACTTTTATTCTGGGTATGTCTGTGAGAATGTTTTTCGATAAAATTATCTTTTAATTCCATGGACTGAGTAAAGCAGATTGCACTCCCTAATGTGGATGGCCTTTATGCAATTATTTGGAGGCCTGAATGGAAGAAAAATGTTGATCCTCCACCTAGCAAGGGAGGATTCCTCCTGCCTGACTGCCATTGAGCTGGTACATCAGCTTTATCCTGTCTCCAAATTCAGACTGAAACATCAGCTCTTCCTAGATCTCAAGACTGTGTCCTTAAACCTGGAACTACACCATTGACTCTCCTGGGTCTCCAGCTTGCCAACTCACCTTGCATATCATGAAGACTTGTCACAGCCTTCATAATCTTGTGAGCCAACGTCTTATAATAAATCATATATGTATATGATTATATATATATATTTGCAATTGGTTCTGTTTCTCTGGAGAACCCTGAGAAATACAGCACTGAAAGAAAAGAAAATTGAGGGACAATTTTCTTTATGAACCAAAATGCAAAAAACATAATAGAACACCAGTGATATGGATACATATGTTTATTTACACACATAAACACACACACACCATAATCAAGTGGGATTATTTCTAGGAGTGTTAAAAAATATCTTTTGATGAATTTTGCCGCAGTAATCAAAGGAAAAAATCATGGGTTTAGTACTAGCTCGAATAAAAAGCATTAGATAAAACAAAGATCATTAATGACAAATACTTTAGTAAAGCTGAATTTTAAGAAAAAAAATTTAATATAAGCTACCTATCAAAAATCTATAGCAAGTAATAGTGTGACAAAAGAATTGTAAGATATTATCTAAAAGCAAGAAACAAAACAAAGTTATCCACTGTCATGGATTTTATTCAACAGGATATTTACTAGAAGTCCTATCCAAGCCAATAATAGCAGAAAAAGGAGTGAAGCATATAGGAATTGTAAAGGAATCATTTTAAATGTAATAGTTTTATGCAGTGATTGTCCATGTGGAAAACTCAATAGAGGCAATACAGGCAAGATAATAAGATGAGTAAGCAAAATTAAAATATATAAAATCAATATAAAAATCCATACTTTTATGCTTAGCAAAACTAATTTTGAAATGAAACTTTTTAAAAACTCAGTTCACAGAAACAGTAACCCACATGGTATATAGGAATAAATCTAACAAAATATGTTCAAGATCTTTATAAATAGTTATTTTTAGAAAATAACATGTGCATAGAAAAGACCTCAGTAAATGAAGTGATAAATTTTATATATATACACATATATATAGTAAGACTCAATATTTTATAGATAATATCAGCTGAAAAAAATCCAACTTAAGAGCTATGAGTTGAGTTTTACTTAGGGCCAGAAGTCTGTAATCCAAGAGATATCCTCTCAGATAGGTCTGAGGAACTGCTCTGAAGAGATGGGGGTGGGGGGCGCAGTATAAAAGTAATTTGGGCCAGGAATACATGCATACCAATAAATGTTACTGTTATTTAGGAGGAACAAATATCTCCATTAATGGTTTTAGTGTTTCTTTTTTCTATGTTTGGGAATGTGTAAGAATTTGTGTTCATTGAAGTTCTTCCTGAAATATCTAACTGTCTAAAGGGACTTTTTTCCCCAAAGCACAGAGTGCCTTGTGTTTTTCATCCTGAATTCCTTTCAGGGTGTATGGTTAGTCAGTGACTGCAGTGGCTAATGACTCAATCCTTGTGAAACTGGATGGTGGACAAATGTATTTTCAAAATGAGTCTTTAACTTCTGTTACTGCTAATATATTTGTAGAATTTGAAATTTTGATCCTAAAATTATTAGAAAAGAAAAAAAAGGAAATTAGGATTTTTTTTTAGAAATGTGTTACATTAATTATCAGTGAAACTGAGCAAAACCCTGTTGCCTTCCCCTCCTAGTACAAAGACTGCTCCATATCCCCTGCCTCTTGATTGTAGAAAAGCTGATATCTCCCAGGCCGCCCTGAGTCCCAAAAGAGCAGGCTCAAGCAGTTAATTATTAGGACAGTAGAGTCACAGAATATTCCAGTGTCTGATGCACACTCCTGAGTTGTTTTACAGATACTATACCTGCCACCAGAGAGAAAAACCTAACTGTATGATGACCAGACTGTAGTCATGACATAAGCTGCTCCATCTTGAGCAGTACTGAACCTATGGCTAGTACAATTCTAAGAACTGGCCTCAAGAGAATGAGATTAACACTATTGCTCATAATAATCTGTATCTTTGTGGGCATCAAAATAATTGTAACTTACTCTGTTCATATATGTAAAAGGCAACTCAAATTTTCAGCAAAGAGATGCTACAGACCCATGTCAGCATCTTCCACTCTAAGAATATGGTGTCCTATATCATCATGAAGTTACTGAAGATGAAACTTCACCCATAATCCCATAAAAATGGAATGATGACTGACAGTGGAGATCTGTAAGCAACTTTTTGCAGGAAAGAACTCTTTGCAGGAAAGAGCTCTCTGCAGGAGGCCCCTTTTGCCCGTCACTTAGCAAATTGATATTTTAACCTCCAGCCCAAGCACACCCTTCTGATCTTTTGATCATACGATACTTTGCCTGATCTGTTGCTTTTTTCCTTTAATAAAAGAAACAGAAATGAAGAATAAGTAATTAAAAGATGACCAGGTATTTTTCCCCAGCTACCCCTTCAGTAATCTCACAAACAAACAGAGTGAACAAAGATTACAAGGAGTACACAAGTCTGCGCACAATGGGAGATGGTGACAAATCTGATCTGCTATCACAGTGACTAACTAAGATTACTTCCCTTTTTCCCTTTAAAACCTTGCATGGCAAGCAGAATCTTTGGAGCTGGTTTTGGAATACGAGTCCACCTTCTCCCCAGACTGCCAGCTTTCTGATTAAAGCATTTTTCAGTTCCTACCAGCACTTGCCTTTAAAGCATTGACTTTTGAGTGGTGAGCAGCCGGACCTGAGTTCAGTAATATCAGCACTCCAGAAAGGTCTTTCATGCTGCCCTCATTTTTCAATGTTCCCTTTATTTCTGTGACTTTCCAGTATCCTTATAATATATTGTTTATTTATGTTTAAATGGTCTGAATTTTATCATTGCTATAACCCAGAGAATTGTAATTAATACATTTGAGTTCAAACTATTCATTTAAGTCTCCATGACTCTATCTCACTTATAAAAAGAGGTTTTACTGAATATTTTCCAAGTTTCCCTCAAGCACTCAGAATCTTTTATTTTCATTATCTGTGTTATATATATATGCAAAGGACATTGTATATGTTTTATCTTAAGTCAGAAACCACCTCTGTTAGGAGAATTAGAGGAAATAAACTGCTTGCCACACTCATTCCATTAGCCTAGACATATTAATCAGTCTTCTGAATACAACTACTTTGAATTCAAGTTACTTGCCTTTCACAGAAGTGATATATATGCTGAGGGCCTTTCTAAGACTATATAACAAAACACTTGGAGGAGAGTGGCAGTGTTTATGTTGATAGTAAAATCACCATAGCAACATAGCCTTGATCTGGCCCTGAAGACTCTTTGAAATAGTGCATTGTTCCTAAAATCGGAACCATTTTTAACCATTTTAACCAAATTAACCATTTTTAACTGGAGAATAATTCTAGGAAAAGAAAAAAGAAATTAAATGGATTTTGTTATGCTCTGTTGAAAAAAAAATTGTAACACTGATTTGATACGGTGGAAATGTAACCTGAAAATTTTTGTTGGACTTCAAAATGAATATCTCACTTCTTTCTTAAATAATGTGTTTATTTATTTACAAACTAAAACTGACCTTTGTATTAAAATAACCCATGATAAGGTTTCAAAAACTGAAAAATGCAAATAAACACAAAAAGGAAACATAAATGATACCTAGTCCTCTCCATGACTTAGATATTTGTTTATTGCTTTCATTATTTTTGGTTTTGAGGAAATGGCACAACCTTTTGTAAAGTCTAGGTTAAGGTTTGTTGAACAAGAATTCTTTATTTACATGTGGAATTATTCATCAGCTTTAAAGGTATATCTAATACCTAAGTACTTAACTATGGATATGTAGTTTTATTTAAATTAGTCTCTGGCAAGGAAGTCTCTATTCCAAAGCTAAATATTCACTTAGAAAAATGTAGTGAAAGCACTAAAAAAGTAGGGTATTAATAAGCTCGCATATCTTCAGTGATAAACAGTAGCTAAATATGTGTATTTAGTAAAGAGTAGTATCTTTATTATTTGCTTATTAGCCTATCCAATGTAAACTTCTTTTTTATTTTTAATTTAACTTATAAAGAAATCTATATTGATGCCTAGGGCTCTATAAAATTGTATAAAATTTCTGCTTTAAAGACTCATTAGCTATTTAGATATTTTAAGCTTGTATTTCTCTTGCTGCTAGCACCAATTCAGAGGTGTGAACGTAATTTACATTTCTTTATCAGCATTCGCATATAGGTACTACTTACTGAATGCACTGTCTAGAAATTAATGCTTCAAAAGGGGTTTCTTTTGTCAAAAACCTTGCTGAATCACTGTGTAAACGACTTTGACTGAGAATGTCTAACAAACACCATCAAAGTGGAAGGCTGACTGATGCTTCTGGTTTTATGTTCTGTTTCCAAAAGATTAGCAAAGAAAACCCATAAAGTATTGCATTATAATTTACTGTGTCTTTCCAAAAGTTATGACTGCTGAGTATTTCAAATCAAGTTATGATGCAAAGATTTTTGTTATCTGATAATCAAGAAGGAGCCCATTACAGCTCTACAAATCGACACAGCAAATCTGAATCATCAAGCATTCTAAAAGACATACAATTACATTGTGCTGTAATGATTCTCAACTTCATAAATAACATCCCAAAATCCATGGATAAGTGCCTTAAAGACATTAGAACCTGGGTTTCTTTATGCAACTGCTATTTCCAAGATGCCTTTGAATTTAATACTTTATTATTGACTGATGATAAATTATTTTTAAATAAGCAAATGCAAGACTATGAGATAGAATCATTGGTAACTCAGAATTTTCAGTATTCCTCTCTTTCCAATAACATTTTGACACTATTTGACCCCAAAATTTATCTAGGTGTTCCACTTTTTTGTGAATGTATGGTTTCCTATTTTAACATTGAGTAAAACCCCTAACATTCTCTTATAAACAGTGATTTCTCTTCAGGGAGCATGTACAGTTGACACTTGAACAACAGGGGTTTGAATTGTGTGGGTCCACTTATGGGTACATTTTTAAAATAAACACAATCTGCCCTCTCTATCCACAGTTCCACATCTGCCTTCGAATCCATGGATGTGGGAATTCCTGGATATGGAGAGCCCACTATGCCACTTGAGCTTCCATGGATTTTGATATATAGTCTGTCCTGGAACCAATCCCTTGTGGATATTGATAGATGATAGTATTTGAAATGGAGGCTAGATGGCAGGAGGGAGGAATTTAATCACTTATCTATTCATTGAAAAATATTAATAGAATTTTTCTGGGTGCTAGCACACTTTGATAGGCACATGGGTTCTATGGAGAGACGAAAATGAGAAAGAAACAGGAACTTCTCCTTTGAAGAAGATGATATTGGATATATCTAAATAAGTTTCTCAGTATCATTGACATAGAGCTGGCTACCATCATTGAAAAGCAAAATCTGAAAGTTTTGAAAAATATAGATCTTTACTATGGTTTTCATTAAAAGACAGAGCAGAGTTTACATGGCTCATTACATATCAAATATTCTTTAAGATCTTTTTTTCCATCTTTATTTTCAGTATTTCCAATTTATAGTAACTACTAAAATTGCTATTTCTCACTTATGCCAGTAGAGCTCACTCACTGCCATATTGCTACAGATCCAAGACCTCACTCTTCTCTCTTGGTGTGTATGTGTGTACACACACACACACACACATACACATATAGGTATCTGAAACCTGAAAAATACTACCTGTCATAACAGCTCTCTGGGAAATATAGATTTCCTTCCACTCTACTGATTTTCTTGAGAGAATAAGACACCTCTACTTTCGTAATCTCTGCATTACCCACAAGGTCTTAAAAATAAAATTATCCATATAGTTAAAAATTATTTGGTGACATTTGATGAAACAGTTAGTGCATGGAATGATGATATGCTCTATACAGCAAACAGAGCTCCTGTGATCTCTGATATACGTGGCTGGCCTCTGCTCCTTTACTGGTATTAATAGAGTCAGTTCCACAACTCTGTGTGCTCATAGGTGAAGAAGAAACCAATTCTGATGCATCATACCTACTCTGGCTTCCATATGCCCATAAACAAGAGGAAAAGCAGAGTCCCAGGATTCCATCCACTTTGAGTAAGACTGCCATTACCTGGCTCCATTCCTACAGCAGCAGAAGTGAAGAGGGGCAACAAAAGTCTGCTTTTACCTGGCATCCTCTTTCCTTCCCGCCTCAACAACAACCACTACTACAGTCTCACATCTGCAACTTGTTTTGTGTTCATGGGAATTTTTGTCATTATGTCCGTTAGTCATTTTCCCCAAGTGGACTTAGTGCATACAGCCCTGACCCTCAACGTCTCCTCTCCCAAACTTCTTCCCCTTGTCACTCTTCATTCTGTAACTCCACAATCCCTCATTACTAGAATCAAAACATACTCAACTTCTTTGAGATTTTCACTCTTCTTTATGCTTTTAACCCAAACTGGCTCTCTTGTGGACCCCAGGGATGCTCTCAAGGTAAATTATCTTAGAATAATGGTCATCCTTGTACCATATTACTGTGTCCAAATCATTCTTTCTCCCTCCTCCCCAAAATTCCAATTTCAAATTACATGTCAAACTGCTTACCTCAGTCAAAATATATAGTGATATCAAATACTTACATAGATGACTCTGTCAATATTCTGGCATTCTTCCAAGAAAATTTAATACTCATAAAAACCCTGTGAGGTAAATATTATTAATACCCTATTATGGCAAAACTCCCTGAAAGCACTATCTATTCCGAGTTTACAATTACTCTCCTTCACTTCTCTATTAAACCAATCCCAAGATTGATTTCCCTCTTATTCACAACATGACAAATATTTATCTCCAACTAGGCCCTTCACTATTGAATTTAATAAATATTTAATAAATATAGGATATAGCACTCTTTAGGACATCTCAAATTCAACATCATCAAAATTCTTACTCTATCCTTCTGTTCATATGACTGTCACATCTCAATAAATCAGTTGCTCAGAGCAAAAATTTAAATGTTATTTTTGACCCTTTTTTTCTCTCACAGCCTTTACCCAAGGCATCACCCTGTCCTTTTGGTATCACTTCCAAACACATACAGATCATGACCAGTTCTTATCACCTCCAACACTACCACAGTAGGCTACATAAGGTCACCATAAAGTTATTGTCCCAACTGGTAAAATTTCAGGAATAAGACACTAGAAACAAAACTGGGATTCTTCAACCAAAGAAGATCACTTTGATCAAAGACTGTCACTCTATGTCAAAGCCACCAACACATCTTATCCTATATATCTGCAATAGTCTCCTAACTGATTTTTCTGTTACCCTTACATTTTAGCAACCAGCACACATAAAATGTAAACCAGGTCACATCTCTCCTCTGCTCGATACCATCCAATGGTTTCCCATTTCCATCAGAATTAAATTCAAAATTCTCACAAGTGCCTAAAGACCCAGATGATCTAGCTACCACCACCCTCCCCCTACCACTTTGGCTGCATTTTCTTTGCTTGTTTTACACTGTTGTAGCCGTATTTTCAGCTAAAAAATGATACAACATGTCCATCATTGTACTTGCTATCCTCTCTGCTTGAAATGCTTTCTTCAGATATTCCCTTGCTTCCTCCATCACTTTCATACATTCACTGCACAATGTTACCTTAACACACATTATACACCCCACACCTGTCAGAATGGCTATCATCAACAAGACAGCAAATAACAAAAGCTGACAAAAATGTGGAGGAGAGGGAACTCTTGTGTACTATTGGTGGAAAGTCAAATTGGTGTAGCCAAGGTGGAGAACACTATGGAGGTTTCTCAAAAAATTGAAAATAGAATGACCGTAAAATGCAGCAACTCCACTTTGGGAATTTACCTAAGGAAACAAAAAAACTAATTCAAAAAGATCTGTACATCCCTATGTTCACTGCAGAATTATTTACAATGACCAATATACGGAAGCAGCCTAAGTGTCCATCAATAGATAAATGGATAAAGAAGTAGTGTATGTAAACATACATATAATAGATTATTACTTAGCCATAAAAATAATGAAATCTTGCCATTTCAGGGACAGACCCGGATGGTATTATGCTAACTGATATAAGACAAACAGAGAAAGACAAATATCATATGACCTCATATGGGGAATCTAAAAAAACAAAATAAGTGATCAAAGAAAACAAAACAGAAACAGACTATACAGAGAACAAATTGGTGATTGCCAGAGTGGATGGGCTGGAGGGGTTGGGTAAATAGGTGAAGGGGATTAAAAGATACAAATTCAGTTATAAAATAAATAAGTCACAGGGAAATAATATACAGCATGAAGAGTATAGTCAATAATACTGTAATAATTTGTATGGTGACAAATGGTTACTGGATTTCTCAAGGTGATCATTTTGTAATGTATTTGATTGTTCAGTCAGTATATTGTACACATGAAATTAATGTAATTATGTATGTTAACTATACCTCAATAAAAATGAATAAGTGACCTGAAATATTTTCACTTGAAGAAATAGTTAAAATAGCAACCCAAAATCCACTACCTCTGTTCTCTGATTTATGTTCTCTGTAACACCTAACACCATCAGATATATTATGTTATACGTAATGATTTTTTGTCTGTAACACCCACTAGTATATTAATTCTATGAGAGTGGGCACTAGTGTCTTTTATGAATATTTTTTTAAAGATCTTTATTGGAATATGATTGCTTTACACTGCTGTCCCAGTTTTTGCTGGACAACAAAGTGAATCAGCTGTATTTATACATACATCCCCACATCCCCTCACTTCCACAATTCCCTCCCACCCTCCCTATCCCAGCCCTCTAAGTCATCACACATCATCCAGTTGATCTCCTTGTGTTACGCAACAGCTTCCCACTAGCTATTTTACATTTGGTTGTGTATATATGTTAATGCTACTCTCTCACTTCGTCCCAGCTTACCCTTTGCCCCCCACCCTGTATCCTCAAGTCCGTTCACTACATCTGTATCTTTATTCTTGGCCTGTCACTGGGTTCATCAGTAACATTTTTTTAGATTCCATACATATGAGTTAGCATGCAGTATTTGTTTTTTTCTTTCTGGCTTACTTCACTCTATATGAGAGATTCTAGGTCCATCCACCTCACTACAAATAACTCAATTTCATTCCTTTTTAGGGCTGAGTAATTTCCCATTGCATATATGTGCCACATCTTCTTTATCCATTCATCTGTTGATGGGCATTTAGGTTGCTTCCATGTCCTTCCAGGCTATTGTAAAAAGTGTTCCAATGAACATTGTGGTACATGTTTCTCTTTGGATTCTGGTTTTCTCAGGGTATATGCCCAGTAGTGTGATTACTGGATCATATGGTTGTTCTATTTTTAGTTTTGTAAGGAACCTCCAAACTGTTTTCCATAGTGGCTGTATCAACTTACATTCCAACAGTGCAGGAGGGTTCCCTTTACTCCACACCCTCTCCAACATTTATTGTTTCTAGATTTTTTGATGATGGCCATTCTGACTGGTGTGAGGTGATACCTCCTGGTGGCTCTGACTTGCATTTCTCTAATGATTAGTGATGTGGAGCATCTTTTCATGTATTTGTTGGCCATCTGTATGTCTTCTTTGGAGAAATGTTTATTTAGGTCTTCCACCCATGTGTAGATTGGGTTATCTACTTTTTTGGTATTAAGCTGCATTACCTGCTTGTATATTTTGGAGATTAATCCTTTGTCCGTTGTTTCATTGGCAAGTATTTTCTCCCATTCTGAGGGTTGCCTTCTTGTCTTGTGTATGGTTTCTTTCACTATGCAAAAGCTTTTAAGTTTCATGAGGTCCCATTTGTTTATTCTTGATTTTATTTCCATGATTCTAGGAGGTGGGTCAAAAGGATCTTGCTTTGATGTCTGTCATAGAGTTTTCTACCTATGTTTTCCTCTAAGAGTCTTATAGCGTCTGGCCTTATATTTAGGTCTTTAATCCATTTTGAGTTTATTTCTGTGTATGGTGTTAGGAAGTGTTCTAATTTCATTCTTTTACATGTAGCTGTGCAATTGTCCCACTTATTGAAGAGGCTGTTTTTTTTCCCATTGTATATTCTTGTCTCCTTTGCCAAAGATAAGGTGCCCATATGTGTGTGGGTTCATCTCTGGGCTCTCTATTGTGTTCCACTGATCTCTATTTCTGTTTTTGTGCCAGTACCATACTGTCTTGATCACTGCAGCTTCGTAGTATAGTTTGAAGTCAGGAAGCCTTATTCCACCAGCTCCTTCTTTCCTTCACAAGATTGCTTTGGCTATTGGGGTCTTTTGCAGTTCCATACAAATCATAAGATTTCTTGTTCTAGTTCTGTGAAGAAGGACATTGGTAATTTGATGGGGATTGCACTGAATCTGTAAATTACCTTGGGTACTATAGTCATTTTCACAATGTTGATTCTTCTAATCCAAGAACATGGTATCTGTTTGTATCAGCTTTGATTTCTTTCATCAGTGTCTTATAGTTTTCGCCATACAGATCTTTTGCCTCCTTAGGCAGGTTTATTCCTAGGTATTTTATTCTTTTCGTTGCAATGGTAAATGGGAGTTTCCTTAACTTTTCTTTCTGCTCTTTCATTGTTAGTATATAGGAATGCAAGAGATTTCTGTGCATTAATTTTGTATCCTGATACTTTACTAAATTCATCGATTAGTGTTAGCAGTTTCCTGGTAGGATCTTTAGGGTTTTCTATGTATAATATCACATCATCTGCAAAGAGTGACAATTTTACTTCTTTTCCAATTTGCATTCCTTTTATTGCATTTTCTTCTCTGATTGCTGTGGCTAAAACTTCCAAAACTATGTGGAATGATAGTGGTGAGAGTGGGCACCCTAATCTTATTCCTGCTCTTAGAGGGAATGCTTTCAGTTTTTCACCACTGAGAATGATGTTGGCTGTTGCTTTGTCATAGATGGCTTTTATTATGCTGAGGTAATTTCCCAGAGAGTTTTTATCATAAATGGATGTTGAATTTTGTCAAAAGCTTTTTCTGCATCTATTGAGATTATCATATGGTTTTTATCCTTCAGTTTGTTAATAAAATGTATCCCACTGATTGATCTGCATATACTGAAGAATCCTTGCATCCCAGGGATAAATCCCACTTGATCATGATGTATGATCTTTTTAATGCGCTGTTGGACTCTGTTTGCTAGTATTTTGTTGATGATTTTTACATCTATATTCATCAGTGATAGTGGCCGGTAATGTTCTTTTTTTGTGAGATCTTAGCCTAGTTTTGGTATCAGGGTGATGCTGGCCTCATAGAATGAGTTTGGGAGTATTTCTCCTTCTGCTATATTTTGGAAGAGTTTGAGAAGGATAGGTGTTAGCTCTTCTCTAAATGTTTGATAGAATTCACCTGTGAAGCCATCTGGCCCTGGCTTTTGTTTGTTGGGAGATTTTGAATCACAGTTTCAATTTCAGTGCTTGTGATTGATCTGCTCATATTTTCTATTTCTTCCTGGTTCAGTCTTGGAAGATTGTATTTTTCTAAGAATGTATCCATTTCTTCCAGTTTATCCAATTTATTGGTATATAGTTGCTTGTACTAGTCTATCATGATCTTTTGTATTTCTGTGTTGTCAGTTGTTACTTCTCCTTTTTCATTTCTACTTCTGTTGATTTGCATCTTCTCCCATTTTTCCTGATGAGTCTGACTAATGGTTTATCAATTTTATCCTCTCAAAGAACCAGCTTTTAGTTTTATTGATCTTTGCTATTGTTGCCTTCATTTCTTTTTTGTTTATTTCTGATCTGATCTTTATTTCTTTCCTTCTGCTCACTTTTGAGTGTTTTTGTTCTTTCTATAATTGTTTTATGTGTAAGATTAGGTTGTTTATTAGAGGTTTTTTTTGTTTCTTGAGGTAGGATTGCATTGCTATAAACTTCCCTCTGAGAACTGATTTTGCTGCATCCCATAGGTTTTGGGTTGTTGTGTTTTCATTGTCATTTGTTTTTAGGTATTTTTTGATTTCCTCTTTATTTTCATCAGTGATTTCTTGGTTGTTTAAGAGTGAATTGTTTAGCCTCCATGTGTTTGCAATTTTTACATTTTTTTTCCTGTAATTGATATCTAGTCTCATGGCATTGTGGTCAGAGAAGATGCTTGATATGATTTCAGTTTTCTTGAATTTACCAAGGTTTGATTTCTGACCCAAGATGTGATCTATCCTGGAGAACGTTCCATGTGCACTTGAGGAGAAAGCGTATTCTATAGTTTTTGGATGGAATGTCCTATAAATATCAATTAAGTTGAGATGGTCTAATGTGTCATTTAACACTTGTGTGTCCTTATTTATTTTCTGTTTGATCTGTCCATTGGTGTAAGTGGGGTGTTACCGTCTCCTACTATTATAGTATTACTGTCAATTTCCCCTTTTATGGCTGTTAGCATTTGCCTTATGTATTGAGGTGCTCCTATGTTGGGTGCATAGATATTTACAATTGTTATATCTTCTTGGATGGATCCCTTGATCATTATTTAGTCTCCTTTCCTGTGTCTTGTAATAGTTATTACTTTAAGTTCTAATTTGTCTGATATGAGTATTGCTACTGCAGCTTTCTTCTGACTTCCATTTGCATGGAATATCTTTTTCCATCCCCTTACTTTCCATCTGTATGTGTCCCTAGGTCTGAAGTGGGTTTCTTGCAGGCAGCATATAGAAGGGTCCTGTCTTTGTATCCATTCAGTCAGTCTGTGTCTTTTGGTTGGAGCATTTATTCCATTTACATTTAAGGTGATTATTGACATGTGTGTTCTGATTACCATTTTCTTAATTGTTTTGGGTTTGTTTTTGTAGGTCTTTTCCTTCTCTTGTGTTTCCTGCCTAGAAAAGTTCCTTTAGCACTTGTTGTAAGGCTGGTTTAGTGGTGCTGAATTCTCTTAACTTTTGCTTGTCTGGAAAGCTTTTGATTTCTCCATCAAATCTGAATGAGATGCTTGCTGGGTAGAGTATTCTTGGCTGTAGGTTTTTCTCTTTCAAGACTTTCATTATATCCTGCCATTCCCTTCTGGCCTGCAGAGTTTCTGCAGAAAGATCAGCTGTTATCCTTATGGGTTTTCCCTTATATGTTATTTGTTGCTTTCCTCCTGCCGCTTTTAATATTTTTTCTTTGTGTTTAATTGTCATTAGTTTGATTAATATGTGCCTCAGTGTATTTCTCCTTGGGTTTATTCTGTGTGGGACTCTCTGCACTTCTTGGACTTGATTGACTATTTCCTTTCCCATATTGGAGATGTTTTCCACTATAACCTCTTCAAATATTTTCTCAGACCCTTTCTTTTTTTCTTCTTCTTCTGAGACACCTATGATTTGAATGCTGGTGTGCTTAATGTTGTCCCTGAGGTCTCAGAGACAGTTTTCCATTCTTTTTATTCTTTTTTCTTTTCTCCTGCTCTGTGGCAGTTATTTCCCCCATTCTATCTTCCAACTCACTTACTCATTCTTCTGCCTCAGTTTTCTGCTGTTTATACCATCTAGAGTATTGTTAGTTTCAGTTATTGTGTTGTCCATTACTGTTTGTTTGCTTTTTTCATTCTTCTTGGTCCTTAATAAATGTTTCTTGTATTTTCTCTATTTTGTTTTTGAGATTTTGGATCATCTTTACTATCATTACTCTGAATTCTTTTTCAGGCAATTTTCCTATTTCCTCTTCATTTATTTGGTCTTTTGGTTTTTTATCTTGCTACTTTGCCTGCAAGGTATTTCTTTATTTTCTCTTTTTGTCTAATTTGTAGTATTTGCTGTCTCCTTTCCAAATGCTGCCTAGTAGTAATTCCTATTGTTTCTGCTCTCTGCCCCCTGTGGTGGAGTTGGTGCAGTATTTTGAGTAGGCTTCCTGATGTGAGGGTCTGGTGTTGCTTTCTGCTATGTGGATCTGATTCTTTACCCTATGATGATCAGGGCCATCTTTGTTTTATGGTATCTGTCAGCTTAATATGGCTTTAGGTAGTCTGTGTGCTGATGGGTGGGTTTGTGTTCCTGTCTTGTTTGTAGTTTGGTGTGAGGTATACAGCACTGGCAGTTGCAAGCAGTTGGATGAAGCTGGATCTTAGACTCTGATGGAGGCCTCTGTGAGAATTCCCTGCAGTATTCTTCCTTGTGGCTGAGAAATCTCTAATTGTCTAGCATCCTGGACTTGGTGCTCCCTCCACAGAGCTTCCGACTTGACTCCAGTCTCTGGAGGTTGCTCATCCCATCAATAAAGGGGATTAAAAAAGAGTATCCAAGCCCCAGACTAATGGTAAAAAGTTAAATCAAACAAACAAATTCTGAATCAAGAAAACACATAAATGCAGAAGAAACACAAAAACAGTACCCAATAGAATATAAAGCACTAGAACAACCTGAGAGAAGAACCCCAGAATGCAATCAGACAATTAAAGAGACCAACAACAATTCAAATAAAAAAAAAAAAAATTGTGGGGGAAATTGTGAAAATGAGGACCAATATAACAGGGACCAAATAGAAACAAGGAGCAAATATAACAAAGAGCAAGGGAACAACCAGATAGACTGAAGATCCCCAAGATGAAATCAAACGTTTATACTTAGAACTAAGATAAAGACAAAACCTAATAACAAAAATCAAAGTGATGTGTCATCTGAAGGATAAAGCAAGGAAATAGAGCAGATGAATAACAATCATTAAAAGTATAATAAGATAAAATAAAAAGGGATAGAATACAGAGCAATGGAAGAGTGTAGTATGATTGGAAATATAAAAAAAGACAAGAAAAGAAAATAGAAATGTGTTGAAGATGAAGAAAAGAAGATAGAGGAAATAAACTCAGCACTACAAAAAAGCTAGCTAGCAATAGAAATATTTAAAAAGGCTAAAAATAAAAGTTAAAAAATAGAATAAAAAGTATGTTATAAAACATGAAGATCCCTTAGGACAAAGATCATAATTAAAAAAAAAAAAAAGCTGGAACTGACCACAGAATAGATCAGATCAATAGAATTAATAATAATTCTGCTCCCTTGGGGTCTCAGCTGTAAGTGTCCTTGTATACACCGTGAGCCTCAGGCCACCTTCACCTCCCCAAGAGTACCTCTTCTGCCTCTGGTTTGCACTCTGGACCTGCTTTGGTCCTATGGGGTCCACTCTGGCTCTGATCTGGCCCAATTCCTGTGTGTGCTTTCTTCCACAGTCCACAGCTGCCAGAGCTAGACCTTTTTCATTTGTGGGAACATTCACTGTTTACTCAGATATTCCAAAGACATAGGGTCTATCTAGCTGATCACAGGGATTTAGTCTGCAGCATGTATATATGATGGAAAGATTTTAGAACCTCTTCCTTAGTCCCCCATCCCAGGTGTTCAGCTTTGGTTTTGTCCCTGCTTCTGCATGTGGCCTAACTGTCACAGTCTGGTCCTGAGGCTGCCTTGGAGCTCTTTGGGTCTGCCTGAGTGAGGGTTTCCTTTATTGTTCATCTGCAGTCACAGGTGTGTGGGGAGAGAGAGGCTTTGATAGTGGCTCCTCTCCCTGCGTGTGACTCAACAGTAGTGCCCTTCTTGGATCACGGGAGCCCCAGAGGTGATGCTGAATGTGCAGGGATGCTGGCGGTCATGGGTATAGGAAATCTGGCCTTAGGGTGGTTCTTTACTGGTGCCCAGTGCAAAGCACCTGAGGGGCAGTCCTCGAGGACTTTTTGTATTACTCTGCGACCAGCAGAGCTTCCTTTACTGTTCATCTGTAGTTGCTATTGTGTGGGGAGAGAGCGGCTACAACAGTAGCTCCTCCCCCCTGCATGTGGCTCAGCAGTAGCACCCTGCTTAGCTCACAGGAGCTCTGGCAGTGGCAGCAGTGCCAGTTACAGAGGGAAACTGGTGGGCTTGGTTATAAGCAGAATGTCTCTACAGAGATGTCCTTCTCTGTGGACTTCTTCTGTTTCTCAACAGCAGGCACCCCTGGCCAGCCCCCCCAGAGGGCTTTTTCTATCCCTTGTCAACTGGGACAGCCAGGCCCAGAGGGGACCTCCCTTTGATTGTCACAAGCACCGAAAGAGAGGCTACAACAGTGGCTCCTCCCCCTGCTTGTGACTCAGCAGTAGTGCGCCGCCACCATGGACACCCAGCTTTCCGCGGTAGGCATTCTCTGCTGCAGTTTTCTTCCCTCCTGTCCCCTTAGTCTGTCTCCCCACAGCCAACAATGTTTCTCACTCTGAACCCGTTCTCTGGTTCCCACATTCCACCTCCCAGACCCCCTGTACAGCTGTAAACCCATGTCTCAGTCTGGGACATGCAGAGCCATGGTACGGACCCTCTGTGTGATTCTCACTCTTTCCCGTCTGCCACAGATTGGTCACTACACCCTCTTTGGACAGTCCCAAATGCCTCCTTTCTGACCCAGTCAAATTCCCTGTTAGAGAGGGGGTTTCACCATCAGAAAAGGGGGTGATTTCCCTGAATTCGGCAATCTCTCCTCTGTTTCAGCTCCCCCCACCCCAGGGTATAGAAACCATCCATTTCCTTTCTTCTCCTCCTCTTTCTCCTTTTTTTTTCCCCTCCATCCTACCCAGTTATGTTGGGATCTTTGCAGTCCTTTCTGGTGTCCAAGGTCCTCTGCTAGTGTTCAGCCCATTTTCTGTGGGAATTATTGCATACTTTGATGCATCAGTGGAGAGAGATGCACTCTACATCCTTCTACTTCACTGCCATCTTTTTTCCCCTTGTCTTTTATTTAAATGATATATTTCCAAAACATAGAAGAGTGTGTGGTGAATATTAGGACTCAATAAATAGCTACTTATTTAAATAATTTAATAAACAAGTGAGTCAATAGAAATTAGATGCAAGAAAAGTGGAAGTGATTTCTACAAATATTTCCATATTCGATGTGATTATTATTCATGAAGTCAGATATATCCCTTATAAATGCCCAAGGTCTAGTAGGCAAATTCTTCTCAAGACAGCATATAGCCGGACTTCCCTGGTGGCACAGTGGTAAAGACTCTGCCTGCCAATGCAGGAAATACGAGTTCGATCCCTGGTCTGGGAAGATCTCACATGCCACAGAGCAACTAAGCCTATGTGCCACAACTAATAAGCCTGTGCTCTAGAGCCCATGAGCCACAAGTACTGAGCCCACATACCACAACAACTGAGGCCTTCACGCCTAGAGCCCATGTTCTGCAATGAGAAGCCACCACAATGAGCAGCCCGTGCACAGCAATGAAGAGTAGTCCCCACCCACTGCAACTAGAGAAAGCCCACGTGCAGCAACAAAAACCCAATGCAGCTAAAAGTAAATAAATAATTTTTTTAAAAAAAAGATAGCATATAGCCAATAAAATTCAGAGTTGATGTTTTGTTTTCATTTGGAAAAGGTTAAATAATTACAATAGTCTAGATAAATCTCTATCCGAAAAGAATGCAAATTACTCATGTAGATACTCTATTCTCAAGAAGATAGAACATAACTTCTCACTCCTTATGTGGGCTGTACATAATAACTTCCTTCCAAAGAATACAGTGTGGAAAAGGGGGGTGGGGCTGGAAGCAACTTCACTGTGGAGAAACTTGATACACACTACCTCAGCCAAGTGATCAAGATTAACATAAACAATATTAGAAAATAGAATGTATTCTTAATATGATATGATGTAACTGTCACTTGATGTCTGTGGTCTTCTTTTCAAAAACCCATTACCCTACTGTAATCATGAGAAAAACATTAGACAAATGCCAACTGAGGGACATTCTGCAAAATACCTGACCAGTACATCTCAAAATTGTCAAAGTCAACAAAAAACAGAAAAGTTGAGAAACTATCAAAGTCAAGAAGAACCCAAGGAGACATGAAAACTAAATGTAATGTGGGATCCTGAATGGAGTCCTAGAACAGAAAAAAAGATATTAGGTAAAACTAAGGAAATATGAGAAAAGGATACATTTTGGTCCATTATTAAATATTATTAAATAATAATTTATCAATATTAGTACATTGATTGTGCCAAAAGTACCAGACTAACAAAAGATATTAACAACATAAGAAATTGAGTGTGGCGTACATGGGAGCTCTCTATACTATTTTTGCAACTCTTCCATAAATCTAAAGTTATTCTAAATTAAAAATATGTTTAAATTTTATAATAAATTATAATTTTACTTTATAATATTGCCATTCTTTTAATAATTATCTACTCCAGACTTGATACTGCATCCAAAATTCACATAACTTTGATTTTTAGAGTAGTGCTCTCCAATAGACTTTCTGAGATGTAGGAAATTTCCTAATTTTGCACTATCCAGTATGGTAGCCATGTAGCCAGACATGAATATTAAGCATTTGAAAGATGGCTAATATGACTGAAAATTCTAATTTTTGTTTCATTTTTATTAATGTGAAAGTAAATTGTCACATACAGCTATTACATTTTTAATGGTGCAGATATAATCAATTACACATTGGTTACAGAGGTTTTAAGGTTAGTATGACTTAGTTCTAGTGTGACTTTTGTTGTTGTTCTGATTCTTCTACAGCTTATAGTAATAAGGGCTTATTTTCCTTAAAAAATATAAACAAATCACAGGTGTGCTTTTACCTTAAATCATTAGCTCTCATGCAAAAAATAACCTAACAGAAAATATCACTTACTTCTGAATTGCTGTAAAAGTGATGATTAAAACTGTGAAAATGATTCTGTATTATACAGTGCTACATACCTAATCAATATAAAGTTGACAAGAGAAAAGAAGAATTGGATAAATATCAAATTGTGCTTCCAGTTATCAAGAAGAAATAAACAAGGATAAAACTTATTAATATACGTATGGAGGTCATTTAATATCTCCAGCTCTCAATAAGTACTTCACACAGTTCAAAAAGACAGAAATAAAGAGAGTGATTGCTTGCTGAAAAGACTTTCAAATTTTAAGAAAGGACGGAAGTTAGAGAGGCTATATATTTATTAGGGGGCAGAGAGAAGCAGAAACAAAAAAAGACAAAATTCTAAACTGTATAACCCTTGAGTAAATTCTAAAATAAATAAATACAACAAGAGTAAAATACCAGGACCACAAAATTAAATTACCTCACAACCAGAACATAGGCAGTGTTTCCTATAGCCATGATTTTTGTTGCAATACTAATTTATGGTGATTTGTTTAAAAGTTAGCAGCATTTCCCTAGATATAACAAATTTTAGAAGAGTTATGCTTCTTTTTATCTCCTTTCCAGTGCATACTTAAATTTTTAGTAGCCTATACTGGAAAACAGATAAAATCCAATGGTGCATTCTACGGTTGTATCTACATTGAGCAAAGGTTACTATTATAGTCAAACAAAAGTCAAGTCATCACTTCTTTTTCTATGGAATTTAAATAAACGGGCCCTGAAGAATAGTTCCTGAGTGAATTTTATTAAAGATTAGTTTTCTAATGATTTTTTTTGTTGCAAGAGCTCTCTAGTGTTTGCTCTTCTGACATCTTTTCCTGGCTGAAATTCTGAAGAAAAACCTAATATATTCTGAGTTCGGAATATCATAACTTTCTAACCCTCTCCTGTGGTTACAACATATCATTCACTTAAGGTCAGCACTATGAACATAATTGAAAATATGAGACCTGGGAACGACAATGTGAACAAACTATAAAAATACATCAAAATCAAAAATAGACATATTCATCTCCTAGGAGTCAGTTTTTATTAAAGATTATCTGCAGAGATACTGGTACATTTTTTCTTCCTTTAAGAAATGAGTATTTTTTCATTATTACTTTTATTCATTATTTGTGGATGTCCTACCAATTAGAAGAACTTGTTGGGTATTTTTGCCTTGGAATAAACCTATTTTCAATGAATTAATGTTTTTGTCATTAGTTTCAATCAGATGTTTAAATATTTAATATTCAAAATTAAAATATTTAAATAAGAATCACTCTTACTATAAAATTACAATGATTTTCTTAGAACTTGCCAGGTATTTTATAATAATTAAAGCATAAGCACAATTTAAGAACACATTTTGCCTGTATTATTGATAACTTTTCAATCAGAATTCAGCATGAGTCGATCTCAATATCTCAGTGGGTATAATAATTAATTCAATAAAGGTTAAACTTCATGTATACATTTTTTTCTAATTCAAATTATAGCATTCCATGATGACAGTAAAAATGAGGCTAAATACAGTAATTGTGTTTTCTTCTCTACTTGAGTTGACATTTAATGTGACTAATCATAAAAGTAAAACGTCAATAATAGCAACATTAAAATTAAAAGAAATAAGCAACATGCAAATTATTCTATTCAAAGATAAAAACTGAATTTATTACACTCAATACTAATCTTGCCATCACTTATGAACTCAAAATAATGCTGATCTATGGCAAAGAAATTGACTCAAAATTGGCCAAATTACATTTACTTCATAGATTCCAACTTTCATCCCTCCAAATGAGGATCACTTGAAGTTTGCTGGAATAATCGCTATAGATTTCCAGGGACATTGAATTCTGGAGATAATAAAAGTATTTAGAAACAAGCATAGGTACTGACCAAACAAAAGTGAGGCAAGCCATAGAGATAGTACAAGGTCATAGATGTGCCTGGAGTTAATTCTCTCATTAGTGGATAAAAGAACAGTTCTATGAGAAAGGCCACATGTCTTAGAGTAAATACTGAAATACTCCAATATTTTAACAATCTATTGGGTTTTTTTTTTACTGGAAATTTCTTTTTTCTGTATACTATGCTGTATTTCCTTCCAATAATTCAATTTTTTTTTCTGTCATTGTAATCCTTCCTAATCCTAATCTTACAAATGTCTCACTAGACTCCTCTTTTGAAAAACTTACTGTTCCAGCTACGCATTGCTGGGTAAAAAAATACTTCACAAATCAATGACTTAAAACAAAATGCACTTTATTATATTTCATATTTTCAGCTAGAAATTCAAGTAGAGTTTGGCTGGATTATTCAGGTGCTTCACATGGTACTGACTAGATACACCTGGTGTATGCAGGTGAGCTGATTGGAATACTGGACTCAGCTGGACCCCCATCCCTCCATACATAGTCTCTGGCTCTTCCAATGTTATCTCTTCATTTATGTAGCAGCAATTCTTAGGTGGTGGCTCAGGACTTCAAAAGTAAAGGTTAAGAAACAGGAAGTGGAAGCCGTTAAGTCTTTTAAGGCTTAGAACCAGAAAGCAGTAGAGCATCATTTCCAACAAAATCAAAATAGCATCAAATCCTGATTAAAGGGCGGGGACCATTCATTCCACCGCCTCATTGGAGTAGTGTTAAAAAACAAAATGTAGCCATCTTTAATCTACCACACATGAACTGTTCCTGACTGAATAACCCCACAGTCATTATATAGAAAATACTCAGCATTTGCAAAGTCAGAAAAAATTTGGAGCATCAGTAATCAAGAGACCCAGACCTGGCTAAGTGGGTGAATGTTAGATAAACTCAGGCTGCTATGCTCAGCTCTTTCATAAATTCTTCACCTCCACTCCCACCCCTAAGTGAGAAATTATTGGATCTTTTAAGGCATCATTAATAGGTCATGTTTGATATACCTAAGCCAAGAGGAATCTAGGAAGATCACATGAGCCATGAAAAACTGTAATAGATTTTATAGCAGTGGATTGTTGGAGTATCTTAAACAGCATGTCTCTATGATGGGTACTTTCTCAATCTCCTTTATTTCTCACTCAATATCTATCCCAATCTGTCACTCAGGAATCCAAGCTAATAGAAGCTCCACAAATGCGTACCTCCAGGAATGTGTTTATTCCTTGGTTGCTACAATAGAGAAAGGGTACTTCTGAAAATATCACATTTCTCTCCTATGCTCTGGGCCAGATGTGACATGTTTCACTTATGTTCACAGTCCATTATCTAGAACTGGTTCCATGTCCCTTCCTTTTGCAGTGATTAGAAGTGTAGTTTCTTTGAGCCAAAAGGAAAACTGAAATACAAGTGAGCACTCACAATATCACCCATGAGTGGTATGATAAACAACTTTTTTCGTAACAGCAAATTTCAAGCTAAAGTCAAAAGTTGAAGTATTTTATGAATATTCAGATGTGTATAGTCTCCTTGACTACAATTTCAGGCCAGGGAAATGAAAACACAAATGAAAGATGGAAAAAAAATGTTTTAAGTATTGTAGTAATATAACATTGACTTCCTTACTTAATTTAGAGCATTGCTCAAATGTCACCTCCTCAGAAGATAAACCTTCTATGATAAACCTTTTGAAAGCTGCAGTTATATCTCACTTTTTCTTGCCATCTTTATACCATTTCAGTATTGTATAAAGTGTGATCATATTATATATAAATAGCACTTTGTATATTTTTGTTATACCTGCTTATCATTTGCCTCCCCATCTAGAATGTAAGCTCTTTGATTCTCAATCTCTTAGAACAATATTTGACAAGTACACATCTAATATATATTCACTGAATGAATAAATGACAAAAAAAATCCAAAAGAATCAATGTACTACTAAATGGCTTCCATGTCAGCAATTCATTCAAACTGTGTTCTCAAAGATAAATAATAGTATTCTTTATAAAAAAGGATATCATTGGGAATTCCCTGGCAGTCCAGTAGTTAGGACTCTGTACTTCCACTGCAGGGGGCACAGGTTTGATCCCTGGTTGGGGAAGTAAAATCCCACAAGCCAAGGCCACACAAAAAAATATATATATAATCAACCATCAAAAAAACAAGCAAAGCTTCCCTTCAATCGTCAGCCTACTTAATGTCTCCATGAAACAAACCACCTCCTAACCTCTTTTCCTTATCCTTATTCTTATTCCTTTGTTTCTGTGACACAAATTCATTGCACCCCTCCCCTGCTCTTTTTCACCCTCTGTTAATTTTTTGACTGTCCTTGGGAATTTTTAACAGTTTGTTTTCCTGTGCTTGACATCAAGTTGCAAATGTTCTGTTAAACTCATCAATAATCTCTTCGATAATTGTGCTTTCTTATTTGCTTTGACTATTATGGTCATTACTCTAAGTTCCCAGGCTGAACTATTCTAATTACTTACTAAACTTATCAACTTAAATGCCTTGCATTTAAACTCAAAATATCCAGCTGAAAGTTCCTGGAACATATAGATAAAATGACCAACAAAACAGGCATGGGAAATAATATGATACACACACATCAAACATACACACAGCACATTTACACATTCTACATACAAACATTCATGTAAATTGGAAGTTAGAAAATTTTTAACATATATATATGTTTTATATATATATATAGTTGAATTTGAAAACAAAAAAAGAAAATCTATCTACTTCAGGAACGGATGGAGAAACTCCTTTTTCTATGTAATTAGAAGCTGAATTTGTATAACTCAAAAGTTTATCAGGATGAGAAATATATTTCAAAGACTAGAGTCCTAATGTAATGCTTAAAGTAGTGGAAAGTTAATTCACCATTTAAAACCAAGAATCTGAGTGATCCTTTTATATCTCTGAATATCTCCAGGAATTGGTTGGCCTAGCATCTTAGTACCAAAAGGGAGCATCTCAGGTTTTGGGGGAATACAGGCCGAAGTGCAAATTCAGAAACCTGAGTCAACATCAGGTTCAAAGAGATTAAAGAAAGAACACAGAAAATAATTAAGCATTATTACAGAAAACAAAATACATAAAAATAAAATATGTTACACATTAAAAAAGACAAACTTAAAGAGAGAATTACAAAATAGTAACTATCCATGAAGGAAAAAATACATAGATACAAAGAGATGAATAATAGATGAGAAGAACCTCTGGAAGATAGACATATGTCTAATTAACAGAATTTTCAAAAGGAAATAATAGAGGGAAGGAAGGAAAGTAAATGTTTAAAGAAATGATAACAGAACTTTCCAGAATTGAAAAGTTGGATATGGTTTTAAAAGAAAGATGGATTTTTCTTTAATAGGAAAAAATAAAACAGAACGTTTTCAAATTCAATATCATTAGTGGTCAAATTCTTCATGGTATTATTAAATATTACATAAAAATAATATTTAGATTCAGTTAGACTCTCAGGGAAGCCACTATATACATGGTTAAGCTCTCTGCTTCTTGTGTCAGCAGAATAGATTCACATCCCTGCTCCGCCATTTACCAACTGGGTAGCCATGAGAATATCACTTAAACTCTCACAGCTTCACCTGTCTCAACTGTAAAATGATGATGCACATAACATCTGCATAATAATGCTATTATGCAGATAAAATTATGTGACATGTGGCACAGTATCATGAGCAATAAAGGTTCATAAGGAGTATTAACAACTATTTTAAGATATTGAATTTTAACTATGAAAAATAAAGTATTTCCTTCAATAACTTCGAGTAACTCAAATTACATATAATGTGTAATATTTGTATACTTTAAAAAGTTTTGCATTTTTATGATTAGGGTACCTATATAATGTATCATCCATATTAAGTATATAATTTTTCAAATTAAGACCTTCTGAGAGTAATGGGGGGATTTATTAATGATTATACCAGCACTATCACCGTAAAATTCTGCACTTTCCAAAGTAAAGCAAGTTGTATGATCACTCTACATGCAATAAAGTTGATTTTCAATCATTAATTTTGCACAACTAAATTAAATCATGTAATCACATAGAAATTGATACCCCTGAAATAGATGAGCATATGCCAATGGTTCTATATCTAAATCGGCCAGTAAATTGAATTCAATGAAGAGGTAACAATTTATATTTTTTTACATTCAAAAAATATAATGCTATGTCTACATAATTCCAGTCCTGCTAAAATTACAGGATTCTTTAACTCAATGAGAACACTTTTTACAAATTCATGTTATATTCTTGATACTTTAAGAACCATTCTATTATCTCAAACTCATTCCTTGTCTAGTGACAATTTGGAAGCAATATCAGATGCAACAGAGGGTGAATTGAAAACTTCCTGAAAAAAAAGTTTCCATCCAATTGAAATGGAACCACTCAAAATCTTTTTCAATAGAACTAATCATTGAGAACATGCTTTTTTTATGTTCTTCTAACTCTTCAAACTTGAAATGCTAAATAAAACTGATCTTTCAAGCTGATGGATCTTTAAGGGAATTTTGGACAGTAAATTAACTTTTGTATAGATTCCACTTTCCCACAATAGAAATACATCATTTATTTAAAAAAAAAAATCTAAGTGAAATAAAATTGAGTAACAAATCTTGCTCCTTAAACAATGCAAATGAAGATTTGTGAATCTTGGCAGGCACAAATCAATGAAGGCAATTTAACTGGATTAGCTATGCTAAAATATAACTTTGGTTCTAGATAATGCTTGACTATTACAATGATCAAGTTAATTAGATTAACATAACATACTGTTGCCTTTTACTTTCTTTATAATTAGCAAAGCACTGTCTGGTGGATAATTTTTTAAATTATGCTAATATTCATAAGTGCTAAAATAATCATAAAAAATTGAAACAGGAAATTTGTTCAACAAATATATATTTATATTCTTCTAAAACTAAACTGCAATATGATGTATGCCTCTCTCCCACATTGAAACAAATGAAGAGTTTATAACAAATATATGATAAATGTAATCACCTGTCTATAAAGGAATGGTTCAAAATAAACTCACACTACAGTGTATATATTTTAAACTATATATTGAAAAGGCAATTGTGTTTTCTCTGGCTATTGGAAAGCAGTAATACTAAAATATACAAAGTAGATATTAATCTCTGAGCATGTTAACCATAATAATTTATTATGTGAACTGAGAAGGAAAGGAGTGGAAGGAGAGGGGTAGGCAGAGTGAGCCTCTTTAAAGGAGAGGCTATCAGTGTGAAAGTACCTGGACCTGAGAATAGTCTCTTTATGCCCAGTGATTAAGGAGTAAAACTGAAGAGGATAAAGGAGCTCTTTGTGGATTCCTCAAACAATGTTGGGCCATAGGTAATAACCTGAGATGAAAATTAATCTCTATTTTGCAAGGCTTTTATTACTCTATGATAGTCAGCTGACAGTCTTGGTTGCTCTTTGTAATGGAATGTTCTGTTTTGTCACTGTTAGAGTCAGAGTGAGGGAATGATCATGTCAACGATAGCTAGGGTCCCATTTGAAATCTTAATACCTAATGAGAGAATTAAGGAGGTAGATAGAAGAAATAAAAATTTCAGAAGGAAAATCTTGATGTGGCAGGGACAGAGCACATGCTCATCAAATTAATTTTCTGTTCTTTCTGGACACAGATTATATTTGCTACCTTCTTTTGAAATTAAACGTGTCTTAAGGCTCAGTTCTAGTCAATGGAGTATGAGTAGAAGTGATATTTAGGTCAGGCCACATAAACCTCTCACACACAATCTCATCTTCTTTACATTTCCAACAGCTTTATAAAGATGAGCAGAGTAATTTTGAATCCATGTGCTGAAAATGGTAGCGCCACAAGATGGGAATGGCTGAGTCCCTGTGTCATGACTTGGAAGAAAGCCACACACCAAAGAAGAACTCTCATTAGGGGCTTCACCAGAGTGACTACTGTTATAATATTTAAACTATTGTGTATATTCAGGTGTGCTTACTAGTACAGCAATGGTCACCTGCCTAATACAAAAGTCATTTGTGGAAGTGGGTGCTTCATTTGATTTTACTTAGTTCATTTTTCTTTGAAAATAGGCTGTTGGATTTGACCATCAGGTAAACACAAGTGACCTTCAAGAACAAACAGTTTTAGTAAAAAGGTAAGAATAAATCAGAGAAGAGAGTCCAGAAATTCAAGATTAGTGTTGGGTACAAGGGGACTTTAAAAAAAAAATTTGTAGTCTAGAAATATAACTAAGAATTTAACAAGACAAAGTCAAGAGTAATGCAAAACATTGCTTTATCTTTATTTTTAGAATGAGGGTGGCTTGAAAGCATTCATAGACTGTGGAAATAGACAAATATCGAGGAAGAAGTAGTGGTATATGAGAAGGAAGGATAAAATTGATGGAGCAATGAGTTGGATAATGCAGATTGGTAGATTTGAGATAATGGAAGAAACAGATGTGAAAAAGACAAACAAAGGAAGTAGGAAGTAAAGATGAGCAGAAATAGACACATATATCTACATACAAATATTTATACATATATACACACATACATATAATGTAGGAAGTGAAGATATGGCTGAGAGTTAGATTCTTAGAGATATATGAGGTTTGAGGAATAAGCAATAGAGAGTATAAAAAGAGCAGAATAGGAAAAGCTCAACATATTTGATGGCCTAAACAAAATTGCAAGCATAACCTCTCAACGGACATTTTCAAGTAAAAGAAAAATGTAGCTAATAACTTATTATGGTTTTCTTTTCAAAATAAATTTATATGCTTGAGTACATTATTAGTCTTCTGCCAAATACCAGATAAATATATCATCAGAGGAGCAAAATAACAGTCAAAAATGGCAGATTACATTGGTATAGATTTTATGTCAAATATATTTGACTGTGTTCTAATATTTTGAAAATTCATTATGTATGTATGGATTATAGTATAACTCTCAGTTAACCAAACTAATTCCAATTTACCATTCCATGTGAACAAGAATTTACTGTGTATTAAAATGCATAACTAATATGATTCAATGGTCTATGAAAATGTCAATTATTTTCAGAGCAAACTTGAGGAATCTAAAATTGCCTCAAGGATTTTATAATTGTAGACATATTCTGGGAAGTGTACTTATAAATTCCTAGTTTAAAACTGTTCATGTTTTTAAGATTCAGACTGATTCACCTAGAGAGTAAATATGGATAGTTTTCAAGAATTAGATCAAATATCTTAATGCTTGCAATATACCCTAAAGGCAAATATTTTCATTATAATGCTCATAAACTCACAATATAATATTGTTATTTCCTGTCTATCATTTCCTTTCTCACATTGTTTTGGAAATAGGATTTTTCTTATACATAACCTCTATTATCATGGCATTATTTTGAGAGGCATTATATATATATATATCTGCTCTTAGTAAAATATTTTTCAATTGTCCAATAAATCCTTTCTAGAATGTTTTACTGACTTTCTAAACCTCTCAAAATAATCTAGAAAATCAGTTACCTCATTATAGTGTGCAATGTGTATGTGGAACAGCATATAGAATTTGTCAAATACTTTTTAATCACACATATTCTTAACCTAAAACTAAGAAAATGTGATTCTTTTCCAGTTGCTTTTGTCTAACTTCCAGAGAAATTGCAAATTTCCCTTTGGTTATCTCTGAGGCATATAACCTATTATTCTAAAAATGAAGTCATAAAGATATTGCATTAAAATCCCAATTTTGTAAATATGCTTCCTTACCCATATATCATTGGGTTTGGGGATATTTCTCTGGCTGTGGCTACATATTGGAAAACATGTTAAAGGGGAACACATTTGGAGAGTGTATATGAAACTGAGCAGCAGTACCTCAGAAATGGAACGTGTTCCCCTAGAGAAATATGTCAGGAACATGCTCCTTCCAAACTGTTCTCTTTGATTATATGGAGCAAAGTTTTCCCCACCAAAATATTGGCTTTCTTTAATGTAAACAATCAGAATGGTCTGTCTTTTCCCTCAGATGAATGGCACAGAGGCTTGAAAAGAAAATGTTATTAGAAGGTGAGTCAAGAAAATGCTTCAGCAGTTGTCCTAAGTAAACATTCCAAGCAAAGTCCCTTAACACTCATTAACTGCAGTAAAAAAAATTTGTCCTCTCTTTATCTTAAACAATGCAGATACTATTGGGATTTAGCGTAAGGTTTGAACAGAAAAACCTTGTGAGCTATTTTAGCAGAGCACAGGAAACTAGGAATTTTTAGTGATGTAACACAGAAATCTGCCTCAATATAGCTACAACATTCTCCTGCTTAGCACAGAGAAGGCAGATGGGAAAACTTTCTTAGAGAATCTTATATCACTGTGAGCACATTTTATATTCATTTTAAAAATCATGTAAATTTAACCTGGAAAGCAATATATGTTATCATTACATAGGCAAAATATCACATTATAAACAGTTATTAGGTACTTAAATCAGCATATATAAATTCTGTTTCTGATTTTAGATAATAATGAAACTTATCTTCAGTTTCCTTATTAGCAAATTGCAATAGGCATACGAAGTAAGGTATAAATGAATGTTTAATTTGATACAATATGCTAGTTACAGATACTACAACAGTGTTTATATTTTAGCCAGTTTACATATTCCAATTTCATTTGATGGAAATTAAATGTGAAACATTTACAACGATGTACAAAATGTTCTTATTTGAATGACTAGAACCCTTAAGAAAGTAAGGACTTCCTCATGTATTATAACTTAATTTCCTGTAACAATAATTTGTTCTCTTTCAGGAGCTAAGCAGATGGCTAGAAATGTATGTATCTGCATACATTAAAAATATTTTATTTCACCAAAGTCCTCTATTTATTTTTATCTAATGATTTCCAGCCAGATTTTTTTTAATGCATTTTAAAACTTCTAACATATTTCAAGTGCATTTTCTTAAACATAATGTTTGGTAGAGTCAGTAACTGAACTGATTGTTCCTTCTTTTCATTTATTCAAGGTCTACGCCTAAAAGGGAAGGGAAACATGAAGGCATTTATCTGGATAATTTAGTCCCAGAAGTATTTAACTGTAATATTTAATAATATGTCCTTTTTTCCATCATCTCTGTCCTCCCCAATCTTCTTAGCAGTATCCACATGCAGCACAACCCTGTGAATATGGCAATACCCAGTCTTAAGACAGATCAGTTTAAGTAGTATGCAAAGACAGCCTCATACACACCCACCTGTGGTTTATAATTTAAGTACACACACTAAAACTAAAAGCTTGTAAGTTAGCTGTAACTCCAAGTCTCCTGAGCGGCTGTCATGTTTGACTGCACACCACTCTGTGGATTTGAAGTCATATCCAATATGCACTTCATTTAGTGAGCGCTAGTCCTTAGTTCAGGGTCCCAGCTGCAACCCTCCATACCTCTTCTATCACATCACTCATTCACGTGAATTACAATTTTATATTGCTTTCCCACCCTGTTGAAAACGTGTTTATTCTGCTTAGTAGTCCAATCACTCTCCAGAAGTAGAGCTAATGTACCCCCAATTAATTTCCACTAGGCTTTCTCTCTCAATGCCTCAGTTTTGTCTGGATAATTCCACTTTTGCCTCTGGATCTGCTTTTAACAAATGGATCCATCAGAAGTCAATTTCTGTCCACATGTTGTTCCTGATGATAATCAACTAGATTTGCCTTTGCTGTGCCCTGCCTCATTTCAGGTTATCCATCCCAATTCTTGGCATGCTCTTCTCTGTGCCCTACTCTGTCTGCTCCACCTTCTCATTCCTGTCTTACTGATGCTGGCTTTCCTCTCCCTATTATCTAGTGCTGCTGGTGACTCACCATAGCTCTGCCATCTTCTTTTGCTTTGGCATCAAGAGACATTCTATCTAATTTGTGATATATTTGTGTTTATTTTGATTTGCACAGATAGTGCAATTGAGTCAATCCTTAAGAATATATATTAGAGGGACTCCGGACTGGGGACTCGGGAATCCCGCGGGCTGATTCCGGGCTGCGGCGCTTGGGCTCCGCCTCGGCCTGGGGCTCCCGCGGGGAGGATGAGCCGGGAACGGGCGGAGGGGCAGGGCTCCCCGAAAGGCATCCCTCTCCCCCCGGGTTCCAGAAAAGGGGGCTGTGAGCTGGGGAGGGGAGGGCCGGCCCGCGCAGACCTGGAGCCCCCTGGGGTGCGGGGAGGAGGTGTCCCTGAACTTGGCCGCCCCAGAGGCTTCTGGTTTCTCCCCCGCAGGCTGGTCCGGGGAGGCGCGGGGCGGGCGGCCGTTTCTCCTGGAAGGGCCAGCAGCCCGGTCCCTCGCCGGCCCCTCGCGGAGACCTCGAAACTTCCAGAGCGCAGGGGGAATCCTCACATCCAGCTAGACTGCCTCCCAGCCTCTCAGATGATCCTGAGAACCGTATCTTTGCAGCATCTTCTCCAGTGAGGAGAGTCCACTCAGCAGTGTCCTGGGCTCGTTCTGCTATTCTGTGAAACCTGCCCTGACAACCAAACATCCAACCAACTCCCTCCATCTCAGCAGCATTTCTGGAGGCCAGGCACTGGGTTAGATTTCTCCCTCCTCTGTATTTCTGTGGCTGTACCTGAATCAGTATCTTATACAGCATCTTGCACATGGTCGGCGGGCAATAAATCATTATCAGCTGGTGGGATCAAACCCATGCCCCCTGCAATGGAAGTGTGGAGTCTTAACCACTGGACCGCCAGGGAAGTCCATTAACTCAATTTTTTAAAAGAAAAAAAATCTGAGACTGAAGGAGGACACTGGGCCAGACCCAGGGACTCAAACGGATAAAAAACTAACAAACAAACAAACAAGCAAAAAAGTCTTGCCCTCACAGAGGTTACATTCTAAGGAAGACAGACAACAAACAAAATAACAAAGTTGGAAGGGGGCTAGGAAGTGTCGGGGTCAGGGAAGTTGCTGCAGTTTTGGAGAGGGAGGCCAGGGGGCACTTTTCTGAGAAGATAAGCTTTTCTGTAAAAGACTGACAGGAAGCAGATGTGTAACTGCCTGTCGGCTGCTCCCCCCAAGAACTCCAGAAAGAAGACAGCCTAGACCGGGGAAAGCATCTCAGGTGCTATCTGCCATCCTTGAAGTATTCCAGGAGGGGAGAAAAACACAAAAAGCGAAGTTGATTCTTTTCCTTCTCAACATTCCTTTCTGTTCTTTCTGATTTTGCCCTAGGCCGTTCTCCAAACTCCTGCAAGACTCACCTCTCTTCTGCCTTGTCTGTCCTTCCCTTCTTTATCCCAAGTCCATCCAGAGTGGCCAAGCAGTGAGGTGGCAGAGGAGGCAGGTGAGCCGGTGGTCAGGGGAACTAGCCTGCTTCCTTCCATTACGTGGAGCCGCGCAGTGTATCAAGGGGCGGCTGGAGCAGGAGGCGGGCAACCCTGGAGATGCCACACTGGGAGATGCAGGAAACATCTGCAGGGGCAGAGGGCCCGGAACAGTGGCCCAGATCTCCTAAGAATGAGAGGATTAAACACAGAGAACCTAGGGAAGAAGCAAAGGCACATGGCGGTTTGTTTTGGTTTTGCTTTTTGCTATGTCTGTTTTGTTATAACAGCTTAATTGAGATGGAATTCACATACTGTATACCTCCCTTAAAGTGGACAATTTTGTGATTTTTAGAGTTGTGCAACCATCACCATAATTTTAGAACATTTTCATCACTCCCCAAATAAATTTCATGTCTATCAGGAAAAAAAAAAAAAAGAATATATATTAGAATAAAATACCTACCCTAGAAATGTAATGTAACCCAATCCCAGACATTTATATAAAAGGTAATACTATCTTTAACGCAGCTAGATTCAGAGACATGCAACCTGGGCAGTCATACAGAGCCCCATGATGAGGATTCCATGCTTGGTTTAATGCTCTGCTGTGACCATCTTGAAATTCTTAATAATTGCATGGTCGAACTTGTGTTTTGAAGTGAATTCCAATGGAACAAAGGAGCATGTGCATGAATGAAGAAGTTACAAGCAATACGTGTGTTCACCGTTCTTTGTTGCCCTATTCCACACAGTACAGTGTTTGAGGTTCCTATTCCACTGGATCCATGATGCATTGGAGTTCAGTGAGAGTTGAGGTGAAGATAAGCTTGTTTTCCTATAACTAAGTACACAGAGGCCTTGACAACCAGAGAGGCCACACTTGACCCATTAGAATGACATGTTCCTTTCACATAATTTCTAACTTGCTTGTGTTATTTCTCCATATTAGCCAACCATGTATGCTGAAAATGATCACACAGAAGGAAAGGGAAAGTTAGGGCAACTCCAGAGTCCCTTTTCCTTTCAGTCCCTCCTCACTTATCAGTAAGCTGAGGGTAGAGATTTTTAGCAAAATCTGCATATATCAAGGAGTGAAATAAAAACAGTTCAGTTAGTTTGGGGCAACATTTCCACAGTTCTAGTAAGAATAAAATAAATAGGCATGTACAAGTTATGAAATACAAATTGTGCAATTTCAGTAACTCTTCATATGAGTTCAGTGTTCTAATATGTGCATTTAAAAATGGAATTACATACTTTTTAAAGATTAAATGTAAAATCCATGCTAATAGTTGATACTTTTTGTTAAAAATTAATAAAAGCACTAATACAGGTTGAGAGAGAGACTATGAAAAAATCTAAGCATCTCATATTTTAGTACCTTTAATGACCTTTTTTTCCTGCTTTTTTAACCAATGGCTTTGTGTTTTCATTTTGCACTAGATCTAATTGTGTAGCTGGCCCTGATCCCTAGTAACATATTTGAATGCACTACTCAGTCTGCAGCTGATTATCTTTTTACATTTTTAGTCACAATGTATTAATTACAAGAGTAAGTTTACTTCTGGGGTTGTCCACAGTTGACTAAAATATATATATTGGTTTCTATAATCTCTTTTATATTTATCTCTTCTCCCCACCCCAGTAAAGTACTATATAAAACTTAGCCATGTTTCTCCTTGATCAATGAGGTGTCTCCTTTTCCTAACATTTTCTGTAGAGTATCTGTCCCCACTAGGGTTTTAAACACATTGAAGTTTCTATTCTGCTATTTTTCTTCATTTAGTACCTCATTCTTATAGAGCACAAGAGGATAAATAGGTTGTTTATCCATGCGTGGTATCAATATTCTTGCATACGGAACATGCTAACTGTCAATAGCCTTCCTATACTCAGTGGGATAAAGTAAAAAATATCCCAATATATATTTTTCTTCTGTTTCTCCACAAGTGTTTATTGCTGTCTTTCCCTCTAGTTATGTGAATAATGTTACAGATACCTCTAGGTTTAGAGCAAAAATTATGTTCTAGAATGGACTACTTATCTGGTGGTCCATAGTTTGTCTTTCTGACCCCAGAAAAGCCCACACAGTATAAGTCTTGTCCTTGGAATACAATTTTTAAAATAAAATTAGTTTGCTCTACTGTTCTCCATTGTAGTTTCAGCATTTGACATGACAATTGCTAGATCTTTTGAAAGATTTTTAAAAATACATTATCTGGTATCTGCAGGTTATATGTTTCTGCATTTATATTAGAATGACATTTGAAACATCTGTTTAAAATTTAGCTTAACAGGTTGTACATTATGGACACATAAAATAAATTCAGAAGAAAGGAAAGAATTTTAAATGGAAAATAAAATTTTCTTAAAGCATTCTACAATATGGCTTATTATCCAAAGACAAAATAAGTGTATGAAATTTGTACATTTCTCAATTATATTAAATTCAAATTTAACCTAACAAACATATTAAATTTATATTAATATAAACATATTAAATTTTAAAATTTAGTGACCTCTAGAGTATCCACTAGATAATGCAGTTATCCCTAATGAGGCAGTGAGATAAACTTCTGTAATGTTTTTAAATTTAAAAAGTGGAAAAATTTACTATTGAGTAAAGCAAAATAGTATAATTGACATTTCCTCTGAATGTATGAATTTTTTGGCAAATAATTTTAACATTCAAACTTTCCACTCCAACATAAAAGATAACATAGTGTGGCAGACTGTAATAGTAGATTCTAGATAGAAAGCCCAAGTATGTTGTAATCAAAGCTCCACCACTTTCAGTGCAGTTTGAATTAAGCAAAGTATTTAATTTAATAAACAATTTCTGTGCCTCAGTTTCCTCAGCAGAAAATGAGGATATTAGAACTAACCTCATAGGTATGATACAATTCTTATCTACGTTAACATTTGTCAAGTGCTTAGAACAACTACAGGCATAGAATCATTGCTATGTGCATTTGGTACATTGAAATTTAAGATTAATATTCTTTATGGTATTAATACTGTTTATTTTGCCTGAACATACAGTCATAAATAGCTGGATAGAAATGACTCCAAAAACTGGCAAGCCCACAAGAAAATGGCATGGATACTTTTTCTTGTGATAAGATTTTATATTGAGAACTTATTGTACTGAAAAATGTTCTGTAGAATTTTAGCTACTATCTAAATGCACAATTTAGGTTGCAACATATGTGAATTAAAAATGCTTTGCTAGACCATAGAAAATTAAATTGAGGTTTAAATCAATTACATAAATGTAGGTAATATAGAGAATCAGAATGCCAAATAGTCCTGTAGGAAAGTTAGCTAAGCCATGAGTCATAAAGCTGACACATTGCACACAATGATATTAAAATACAAACCAGTCCAACTCTAACATATCGCTAAATTTTTGCCTAATTATGCTAATTTCTAAATAATTTGAGATTTATCATAACTAAGCATTGATCCAGTTGATATAATAATTATATGCTCATTTCAATAGCAGAAAATATCACTTTAAGACATTCATTTTAAGACTTTGAATACCTTACTTTTATCCACTGTCACATTAACAGAACTGAAATAAACAATATTTCGTCATCTTCATACTAAAACCCGAAACTGAGTGGGGTTGATATCACCAGGAAGGGAGCAAGGGTAGATGTAATCAAGTTGAAGCTGGTTCTTGTTTGCCATTTCTGAAATCAAGGTATATCAGAGCCCTTTACATCCAACACTGAAGCTACAGCTCTGTCTAGAAATAGCTGAAGAGAAGCTCATCAATTCTAGAAAGTGAGATCAATGGAATATTCTGAAGCTGATTACCAAAGCCACATAAAATCATATACCATCTGATTGCTTTGGCTTGGTTTTGTCTTCATTTTTATGCACAAGTTAACTGTAAACCTACAGCCTAAATGAATGGATCCATTTTAGAATGAACAACTTAGTGTATTACTGAGTAGTACTATTAAGATAAATTGAAAATACAGTCTTAAATTTTCAGTAGAGAGATGAGATGCAGAATTAAATGGAATTTCTTCCACTGCTAAAGTCCTAATCTGTAGACTCTTACTGTGCATTTTGACCTCTAGCCACTGTAGACAATTTATCAAACCCAACACACAATTTTATGCCTTTATTCTTTTATTTAAGTTGTTCCAGAATATCTCCTGTTCAAAATCCAAATCAAGCTTAATTCAAATGTGGCCTCTTGTCTGAAGTTACAATGGATTCATTCCCAAAATGAATTTTTTTCTAGGTTGCATTGAAAAAACATTTAAAATGTTTCTCTATAAAATTTTTGTCTTATGTAATAAGTTCTTTCATATCACAGATGTAAGAATCTATTCTTCAGTCTTTAAAATGTGTGTCCTAAACTTAGTCGAAATTTTTTCTCAATACTTTAGAGATATTTTAATCTAACTTTTAATACGTGTTGAAGTTGAGATCTCATTTTGATTTTTGCTAAATAAATTATGAACTGTCCTAATTTTACTAAATATTCCATTACCTCCCTTTATTTGAAAGCCACCTTGACTATATACTGTTTATCTATTCATGTGTTTATTTTGTGATTTTTCCGTAATGTTGCAGTTCTTGATTTGTCCTTCAGTTCTGCTATTATATTATTTTCATTACAATACTTTAAAAAAAGTTTTGATAGCGGGGAGGACAAATTTAAGTCCTTCCTCTTCCTAGGCCTGTATTTTCTTCTTTCTAAAATTTGTCTGGCCTATACTCGCACAATTATGCATCTACAAATTAAAGAAGTATTTAAGACTCCATTTAATGCAAGACTCCATTGCAACTTTGATTAGGATAGGAATAACTTTATATACTAAAATGCAATATAATTGACATCTTTAAAATATACAGTTTTGTATCTATTAAACTAGTTTATGTTTCCATTCATTTAGGACTAATTTTATTCCCTTCAATAGCGGTTTGTGATTTTTCAGAAAAAGGGCCCATGCATTTCTTATTAGATATATTATTAAACAGTCTATAATTTTTTTCTCAATTGTTTCAGGCTCTTTTCTGTCACATTTTCTTAATTGATTACTCTTGTTGTATAGGTCCATTATTGATTTTCTTATTTTGATCTTGCTCCTGGCCACTTTGCTGGACTATCTTAAATCATATTTTTTTTGTTAATTGCACTGAATTTTCTATGGAAACAAGCACATCATCTGAAAATTAGAATTCAACTCTCCCTTTCCAATATTTATACTTCACATTTCTTTTTCTTTCCTTAACATATCTGTTAGGACTGCCACTATCACCTTGAATATTAGTAAAATGAGTGACATTTTTTCTTACTTCTGACTTTAATTAGAATGATTCTACTATTTGATAAATATAATGTTTAGTGTAAATTTTTCCTATAAAATTTTTCTCAAAGTTGTGAAAATTTGTTTGTAACCCTTGTTTCTTTCTTCCCTTTTTTCCATTCTGTGGTATGAAATAGTACGTCATTGTGGTTTCATCTGCATTTTCTTGATGACTAATGATATGAACACTTTTTCATGTGCTTATTGGCCATTATTATATCTTATTTTGGGGGGATATAATTGACATTTAACATTATATTGGTTTCAGCTTATAACACAATGCTTCAATACATGTATACATGTACAATGATCACCACAAGTCTAGTTAACATCCATCACCACATACAGTGTCATTATTTTTCCTTGTGATGACAGCTTTTAAGATCTACTTTCTTAGCAACTTTCAAATATACAATACAGTACTGTTGATATAGTCACCATGCTATATATTACATCCCCAAGACTTATATATTTCATAACTGAAAGGTTGTACCTTTTGAATAACTTCCTCCTTTCTACCCATTCTTCACCCCTACCTCTGGCAACCACCAGTATGTTCTATCTATGAGTTTTGTGTTTTGGTTTTTGTTTTATTTTGCTTTGTTCTTTAGATTCCACATACAAGTGAAATCATATGTTATTTGTCTTTCTCTGTCGGGTTCATTTCACTTAGCATAACGCCCTCACGTCTCATCCATGTTGTTGCAAATGGCAGGATTTTATTCTTTTTTATGGCTGAATAATGTTTCACTATATACACACACACACACACACACATATATACCACATTTTCCTTATTCATTCATCCATCAATCGACACTTATGTTTCCATGTCTTTGCTATTCTAAATAATGCTGTGATAAATGTGGGGATGTAGATATCTTTTTGCATTAGTCTTATTGTTTCTCTTGAATAAATACCCAGAAGTGGAATTGCTAGATCATATAGTAGTTCTACATTTAATTTTTGAAAGAATTCTTCTCAGAGCATTTACTATAATGTATCTTTAACTCAGTTAACTTCTTGGTAAATCCATGGAGCTTATCACAGTGGATTACATTGATAACACTTTCTGATGTTGGTTAACTTTGCATTTCAGGTTAATGCTTCTTCTTCAAGCATCCCTGATATGAAACTTGAGGACAATTTATTTAGGAATGTTGAATTAATGTACACAAATTAATTGGCCTATATTTTAATTTGGTTTTGTCATCTTTGTAGTGTTCTGATTTCAGATTTATCCTATCTTGAAAAATTAAATGAATAATTTTTCAACTTTTCCATTCTTTAAAAGAATTTTATATCATGAATTATCTTCCCTTAAAAGTAATCTGGACACATATATTTTTATAATCTTTATGTTTCTTTTAAGAGTAGGATTTTTGCTATATTTTTAAATTTCTTCCAGTTATTAGTATATACCTATTTTTCATTTCTGAAAAATCTGTATTGTATATTTTCCCATGAAAATATCTTCTTTTAGTGTTTAATTAAAAAATTGTACAGATAATAGGAAATTCTCTGACAAATATTAAATACTCTGTACTTTTGAATATGTTTTCTTATTTTTTTCCAGGTTTAATGAGATATATTGGACATATAACATTCTATAAGTTTAAGGTATAGAATGTGATAATTTGGTACACACACATATATTGTGAAATTATTACCAAAATAAGGTTGGTTAACATAAATCCATCACCTCATATAATTATAGTGTTTTGGCTTTTTTTTTTGTATGCATGTTGTGTGTGATGAGAATATTTAAGCTTTATTCCCTTAGCAATTTTCAAGTATATAATACTCCATTGCTAAGTATAGTCGCCATGCTGAAAACTAGATCCCTAGAATTTATTCATCTTATAACTGAAAGTCGTTTCCTTTGATCAACACCTTTCTCTTTCTTCCACCCCCTTCCCTGCAAACCCTGGCAACCATCATTCCACATGCTGTATGAATCTGGCTTCTTTTAAAAAAAATCCCAGGACTTCCCTGGTGGTGCAATGGCTAAGATTCCACCTGCCAATGCAGGGGAGATGGGTTAGAGCCCTGGTCCGGGAAGATCCCCCATGCCGTGGAGCAAATGGGCCTGTGCTCCACAACTACCAAGCCTGGGCTCTAGAGCCTGCAAGCCATAACTACTGAGCCCATGTGCCGCAACTACTGAAGGCCACATGCCTAAAGCCTGTACTCCCCAATAAAAGAAGCCACTGCAATGAGAGGCCCGGGCACCACAACAAAGAGCAGCCCCCACTCTCCACAACTAGAGAAAGCCCATGCACAGCAACAAAGACCCAACACAGCCAAAAATAAATAAATAAATAAACAATAAAATAAATCTTAAAACAAACAGAAATAAATAAATAAAAAATTCCACATATAAGTGAGATTACAACTTTTGCCTTGCTCTGATTTATTCCACTTAGCATAATGCCCTCAAGGTTCATCCATTTTTGTTGCAAATGGCAGGATTTCCTTCTTTTTATGACTGAATAATATTCCACTGTATACATACATGCACACACATCTACACACACTGCCTCTTTATTCCTTTACTGATGGACATGTAGGTTGTTTCCATTTCTTACCTATTATGAATAGTGACTCAATGAACACAGTGGTACAGATGTCTCTTTGAGATAATGACTTCATTTCCTTCAGATATAATCTTAGAAGTGGGATTGCTGGATCATATGGTAATTCTAGTTTTAATTTTTTGAGGAATCTCCACATTGTTTTTCATAATGACTATAGCAAGTTATATTCTCACCAATAGTGCACTAGGGTTCCCTTTTCTCCTTCTCCCTACCAACATTCATTATCTCTTTTCTTTTTTATAATAGCCATCCTGTCAGGTGTGAAGTGATATCTCATTTCAGTCTTAATTTGCACTTCCCTGATGATTAGTGATGTTGAGCATTATTTCAAGTCCCTTTTGGCTATGTGGATGTCTACTTTGGAAAAAATATATTTATTCAGTTTCTCTGCCCATTTTTCAATCGGATTATTTGTTTTGTTTTGTTTTTGCAACTGAGTTTTAAGAGTACCTTATAAATTTTGGATATTAACCCCTTATCTGATATATGGTTTGTAAATATTTTCTTTCATTTCATAGGTTGTCTTTTCATTTTGCTTACACATATGCTGCACTGATTTTGCTGCCTCTACTAGAATGTTAGTGAGGAAACTCAAGGTCTGTGCTGAGACTATAACCAGATTGGCTCTCCAGATAAATCTACTTGGGGGAATTTTCATGTGCCCTGATGCGTGGAACACATGGTGTCACTGATGCTTTGTAATGACACAAAGAGTCAGCAAGCAAGAGAAGAAAGAATATTCAAAGAAGGTAAGTCTCTCATAACATAACACCAAAAATGGAGGTACTCTTTTCACATCTACAAATTCTTCTTAGAAAACATAAGTTTTATTACTTTATTTTTAAGGCTACTTATGGAAATATGAAATGTACAAAAATATCTTAAGTGCATTAAAATGATGATACATGTGAGATGCCCACATTACAGTCTTCTAAGATCATGGTTTTAGTCAGCTGATTTCCTGTACTTCCAACTTCCTCATCATGGCAAATTGTAAAACTGTCACCATAATTTATCCCTTTATCCTCATTTTTGGATAGTCAGCTCTTCCACTGTCTCTGGGTTTGGCTATGTGATTACTTTGGGCAATGGGACTTTAGCAAACATAATATAAGCAGAAATTGTAAAATTCTCGTACGTTGGGGCTTGCCGTGTCTTGAATTTGTTTGAAATTAGCCACCCTGTGAAGTGCAGCCACACCAGCAAGCTCACTGAGGAGCCTCATTCAAGAAACCTTATCTGCATCTGAACTTGATTTAGATAGATAAAATTAGGAGATTCAACTTTTGGAGGAGGTTGAGCATATTTCCCCATGAAAGAGATTTAAATTAGTGCAACCAGAGAATGAAACAAAACAAACTGTTTGCAGGATGGTCATCATAGTTCCCCTTTTTGCATCTACGCCCTTGGCCATTTCTTCCCACAGATCCTGAGACTGTCCAGGAAACGTGCTCTGGCCAATGGGACCATATCAAATGTGATATAGCAGGAAACTTGAAGAGTGTTTGCTCACAGGACTTATCCTTTCTAGTGCTTTTGAAATGCAGTTACCATGTGAAGTAACTCAAGGCAACCATGATACATGAGTGAGGTCATTCAGGATCAACAAGTTGCTAGCTGACCCAGGAGATAAATACAGCTACACAAATGAGCTAGGCAAGTCTAGTAGAGGAATGACCAAGCTAAGCTCAGACCAAATTCCCAAACCAAAAAATCCAAAGAATCATGAGCTGTTAAACAATTGTCTTCGGCCACTAAATTTTATATAAATACTCAGCAAAAACTATCAGTGTAACCCAAACCCTATATGTCACCTTGCCTAGTCCATAGTATAACCTTGACAAAAACTGCAACCAGAAAACAGCTTTCTCTCTTTGTTAGAAAAAAAAATGTATATAGCATAGTTTCCATATTTTCAGGCTTATTCTTATAAAATATTTCGGGGAAATATAATTTTCTATTATGTTCTACTGACATTAACTATTAATGCTTTCTGTTTTCAATTGATGTTAATTGAAAATACTTCATACAGAAAATGTATGACAATTTACACTAAAGTAAATGAATAAACAGACCTTTTAAAAAAAATAGGATGCAGTGCTATTTCTCCAACAGCTGATAAGCAACCACTGCAGGTTTCCACACATCTATCAGATTTTCCAAGAAAACAAGTTACCATAGCAACTCCAAAATCATATGCTACACTTTTAGACTATTAGTAGTCATTAATATTTCCTCAAATGTGAATACACGTATAAATATATCAACACACAATTAAACACATTGATTTGTGATAAATTAGGGTGTAACACTTGTAGCACTGCTGCTTTTTAAAATAAATACAATATCTTGATCCAAATACTTTTAATCATTTCAACTGCAGAAACAAGTATGTAGAGAGCCAGTTATGCAATGCATCTCAGAGCGCTAATATTATACAAAAACTCTACTGATCCTAGTATCTCCATGTCAGAAATTGAAAGCAACTCTGGGAGGACCAAGAAAGACTATCAAATAGGAATCCTTGATAAATACATCAAAACTCTGGACCTCAACTCCCACTTTACAACCACTACTTATTGGAAAAGAAGAGGCAACAAGTGTAAATGTGGGGAAAGAAGCAAACCCAGTACCATAGGCATAACTTCTTTTATGGTACTTCACTTTACTGTGCTTTGTAGATATTTCATTTTTTATAAATTAAAAGTTTGTGGCAACCCTGTATCAAGCAGGTCTATTGGTGCCATTTTCCAACAGTATTTGCTCACTTTGTGTATCTGTGTCACTTTTTGAAAAATCCCTCAACATTTATTTCACACTTTTTCATTATTATTATATTTGTTATGATAATCTGTCATCAAGGATTTTTGATGTTATTATTGCAAAAAACATTATAACTTATTGAAAGTTCAGATGCTGATTAACATTTTTTGGCAATGAAGTTTTTTTTTATAAATTGAGATATGGACATATTTTTAGACATAATGCTATTGTACATATAATAGATTCCAGGATAATGTAACATAACTTTTATATGCACTGGGAAATCAAAACATTCATGTGACTCACTTTATTGCATTATTCATTTATTGCAGTGATTTGCAACCAAACATACAATTTTCCCAACTCTTACTCAATACCTAGTAATTTTCCACTCCAAGCCCTTTCCTCCCACCTGGCCCTCATACTCTTCCCCTACCTTAGGGTCCATAAAAATGCCAGAGCCTTTTATTGTGGCTCCCTCAACACTGAGATGACCCATCTCATCCCCCCATGTCTACTTTCATCCATGTTGCCTTTGACCTGTATACTATTCCATAGGGGAAAATGGAGCAGAGTCCATGCTTTCCCACTTTAGCTTCTTGGTTATACCATCACAGTACATGATTAAAGGCTTAACTCTTTCATCATTTAACCAGCTACTCAGACACCTGACAGCACAGCTGTCCAGCTCCCACCTCAGCTGAGCTCCAGACACATGGCCCTTAGATTCTTTTAAAGTTTGCTCCCTTGGAGCACTGAATCCAGGATGCTAGACTACAAGGGAGTCCTCAGACAAAGGGAAGATTAGCTGCAGAGAACTCTCACAGAGCCCTGTATCAGAGTCTAAGACTCGGTTTCATCCAACTATCTGTAACAGCCAGGGCTGGACACCTCACACCATACTACAAACAAGACAGGAACACAAACCCACCCATCAGCACACAGACTACCTAAAGCCATATTAACCTCACAGATACCCTAAAACAAACCACTTGACACAGCCCTGCTCATCAGAGAAAAGACACAGAGCCACACAATGGAAAGCAGACACCAGACGCCCACACCAGGAAGCCTACTCAAAACACTGGACAAACACCACCACAGCAGGCAGAGGGCAGAAACCAGAGGAATTACTACTAGGCAGCATAGGGAAAGGAGACAGCAAATCCTATAAATTAGACAAAATGAGAAAACAAAGAAACACCATGCAGGCAAAGGAGCAAGAAAAGAATCCACAAAAACAAATAAATGAAGAGCAAATAGGAAAACTGCCTGAAAAAGAATTCAGAGTAATGATAGTAAAAATGATACAAAATCTCAATAACAAAATACGAAAAATATAAGAAACAGTTAATAAGGACTCAGAAGAACTAAAGAGCAAACAAACAGTAATGGGCAACAAAATAATTGAAATTAAAAATACTCTAGAGGGTATAAACAGCAGAATAACTGAGGCAGAAGAATGAGTAAGTGAGTTGGAAGATAGAATGGGGAAAATAACTGCCACAGAGCAGGAAAGAGAAAAAAGAATAAAAAGAATGAAAGTCTCAGAGACTTGGTGACAACATTAAGCGCACCAACATTCAAATCATAGGCATCCCAGAAGAAGAAGAAGAAAAGAAAGGATCTGAGGAAATATTTGAAGAGGTTATAGTGGAATACTTCCCCAACATGGGAAAGGAAATAATTAACCAAGTCCAAGAAGCACAGAGAGTCCCATACAGAATAAACCCAAGGAGAAATACACCAAGGCACATATTAATCAAACTAATGACAATTAAACACAAAGAAAAAATATGAAAAGCAGCAAGAGAAAAGCAAAAAATAACATGTAAGGGAAAACCCATAAGGATAACAGCTGACTTTTCTGCAGAAACTCTGTAGGCCAGAAGGGAGTGGCAGGATATACTGAAAGTCCTGAAAGAGAGAAACCTACAGCCAAGAATACTCTACCCAGCAAGAATCTCATTCAGATTTGATGGAGAAATCAAAAGCTTTACAGACAAGCAAAAGTTAAGAGAATTCAGCACCACCAAACCAACCTTACAACAAGTGCTAAAGGAACTTTTCTAAGCAGGAAACACAACAGAAGGAAAAGACCTACAAAAACAAACCCAAAACAATTAAGAAAATGGTAATTGGAACACATGTCAATAATCACCTTAAATGTAAATGGAATTAATGTTCCAACCAAAAGACACAGACTGAATGAATGGATACAAAAACAAGACCCTTCTATATGCTGCCTGCAAGAAACCCACTTCAGACCAAGGGATACATATAGACTGAAAGTAAAGGGATGGAAAAAGATATTCCATGCAAATGGAAGTCAAAAGAAAGCTGGAGTAGCAATACTTATATCAGACAAATTTGACTTTACAGTAAAGACTATTACAAGAGACAAGGAAGGACACTACATAATGATCAAGGGATCCATCCAAGAAGAACATGTAACAATTGGAAATATCTACGCACCCAACATAGGAGCACCTCAATACATTAGGCAAATGCTAACAGCCATCAAAGGGGAAATCGACAGTAACACAATAATAGTGGGAGACTTTAACACCCCACTTACATCAATGGACAGATCATCCAAACAGAAAATAAATAAGGACACACAAGCTTTAAATGACACATTAGAACATTTCAGCTTAACTGATATTTATAGGATATTCCATCCAAAAATGACAGAGTTTACTTTCTTCTCAAGTGCACATGGAACATTATACAGGATAGATCACATCTTGGGTCACAAATCAAGCCTTGGTAAATTCAAGAAATCTGAAATGATATTAAGCATCTTCTCTGAACACAGCACCATGAGACTAGATCTCAATTACAGTTAAAAAAAAAAAAGCTGTAAAAAATAGAAACACATGGAGGCTAAAAAATATACTATTAAACAACCAAGAAATCATTAAAGAAATCAAAGAGGAAAGCAAAAAATATCTAGAAACAAACGACAATGAAAACACAACCAACCAAAACCTATGGGACACAGCAAAAGCAGTTCTAAGAGGGAAGTTTATAGCAATACAGTCCTACCTCAAGAAACAAGAAAAATATCAAATAAACAACCTAACCTTACACCTAAAACAGTTAGAGAAAGAACAAAGAAACTCAAAAGTGAGCATAAGGAAAGAAATCATAAACATCAGATGAGAAATAAATGAAAAAGAAAAGAAGGAAGCAATAGCAAAGATCAATAAAACTAAAAGCTGGTTCTTTGAGAGGATAAACAAAATTGATAAACCATTAGCCAGACTCATCAGGAAAAAAAGGGAGAAGACGCAAAGCAACAGAATTAGAAACGAAAAATTAGAAGTTACAACTGATACCACAGAAATACAAAAGTTCATGAGAGAATACTAGAAGCAACTCTATGCCAATAAATTGGATAACCTAGAAGAAATGGATAAATTCTTAGAAAAGTACAATCTTCCAAGAATGAACCAGGAAGAAATAGAAAAAAATGAACAGACCAATCACAAGTATGGAAATTGAGGCTGTGATTAAAAATCTCACAACAAACAAAGGCCCAGGGCCTGAAGAATTCACAGGCGAATTCTATCTAATATTTCAAGAAGAGCTAACACCTATCCTTCTCAAACTCTTCCAAAATATAGCAGAAGGAGGAACACTCCCAAACTCATTCTACGAGGCCATCATCACCCTGATATCAAAACCAGGCAAAGATGTCACAAAAAAAGAAAATTACAGACCAATATCACTGATGAATATACATGCAAAAATCCTCAACAAAATACTAGCTAACAGAATCCAACAACACATTAAAAAAATCATACACCATGATCAAGTGGGGTTTATCCCTGGATGCAAGGATTCTTCAGTATAAGCAAATCAATCAATGTGATACATCATATCAACAAATTGAAGGATAAAAACCATATGATAATCTCAATAGATGAGGGAAAAGTTTTTGACAAAATTCAACATCCATTTATGATAAAAGCTCTCCAGAAAATGGGCATAGAAGGAAATTACCTCAACATAATAAAAGCCAATGGTGAAAAACTAAAAGAATTCTCTCAAAGAACAGGAACAAGAAAAGTGTGCCCACTCCCACCATTATTATTCAACATAATATAAGCCAATGGTGAAAAACTAAAAGAATTCTCTCAAAGAACAGGAACAAGAAAAGTGTGCCCACTCCCACCATTATTATTCAACATAGTTTTGGAAGTTTTAGCCACAGCAATCAGAGAAGAAAATGAAATACAAGGAATCCAGATTGGAAAAGAAGAAGTAAAATTGTCACTCTTTGCAGATGACATGATATTATACATGGAAAACCCTAAAGACTCTACCAGAAAACTGCTAGTACTAATTGATTAATTTAGTAATGTAGCAGGATACAAAATTAATGTGTAGAAATCTCTTGCTTTCCTATCCACTAACAACGAGAAAGCAGAAAGAGAAATTAAGGAAACTCTCCCATTTACCATTGCAACAAAAAGAATAAAAAGCTAGCAATAAACCTGCCTAAGGAGGCAAAAGACCTATATGCAGAAAACTGTAAGGATGAAAGAAATCAAAGATGATACAAACAGATGGAGAGACATACCATGTCCTTGAATTGGAAGAATCAACGTTGTGAAAATGACTATCCTACCCAAAGCAATTTACAGATTCAATGCAATCCCGATCAAATTACCAATGGCATTTTTCACAGAACTAGAGCAAAAAATCTTATGATTTGTATGGAAATGCAAAAGACCCTGAATAGCCAAAGCAATCTTGAGAAGGGAAGATGGAGTTGGTGGAATTAGGCTTCCTGACCTCAAACTATATTACAAGGCCATAGTGATCAAGACAGTATGGTACTGGCACAAAAATAGAAAGGAAGATCAATGGAACAGAACAGAGAACTCAGAGGTAAGCCCAAGCACATATGGGCACCTTATCTTTGACAAAGGAGGCATGAGTATACAATGGAAAAAAGACAGCCTCTTCAATAAGTGGTGCTGGGAACATTGGACAGCTACATGTAAAAGAATGAAATTAGAACACTCCCTAACACCACACACAAAAATAAACTCAAAATGGATTAAAGACCTACATGTAAGGCCAGACACTATCAAACTCCTAGAGGAAAACATAGGCAGAACACTCTATGACATCCATCAAAGCAAGATCCTTTTGGACCCACCTCCTAGAATCATGGAAATAAAATCAAGAATAAACAAATGGGACCTCATGAAACTTAAAAGCTTTTGCACAGTGAAAGAAACCATAAACAAGACTAGAAGACAACACTCACACTCAGAATGGGAGAGAATATTTGCCAATGAAGAAACTGACAAAGGATTTATCTCCAAAATATACAAGCAGCTTATGCAGCTTAATACCAGAAAAGCAAATAACCCAATCCACAAATGGGCAGAAGACCTAAATAGACATTTCTCCAAAGAAGACATGCAGATGGCTAACAAATACATGAAAAGATGCTCAACATCACTAATCAGTAGAGAAATGCAAGTCAAAGCCACAATGAGTTATCACCTCACACCGGTCAGAATGGCCATCATCACAAAATCTAGAAACTATAAATGTTGGAGAGGGTGTGGAGAAAAGGGAACTCTCCTGCACTGTTGGTGGGAATGTAAGTTGGTACAGCCACTATGGAAAACAGTTTGGAGGGTCCTTACAAAACTGAAAATAGAACTATCATATGATCCAGTAATCCCACTACTAGGCATATACCCAGAGAAAACCAGAATCCAAAAAGAAACATGTACCATAATGTTCACTGCAGCACTATTTACAATAGCCAGGACATGGAAGCAACCTAAATGCCCATCAACAAATGAATGGATAAAGAAGATGTGGCATATATATACAATGGTATATTACTCAGCCATAAAAAGGGATGAAATGGAGCTATATGTAATGAGGTGGATAGACCTAGAGTCTGTCATATAGAGTGAAGTAAGCCAGAAAGAAAAAAACAAATACTGTATGCTAACTCATATATACGGAATCTAAAAAAAAAAAAAAAAAAAATAGTACTATTGAACCCAGTGACAGTGCAAGGATAAGGATCCAGATTCAGAGAATGGACTGGAGGACACAGTGTTGGGGGCGGAGGGCAAAGGGGAAGCTGGGATGAAGTGAGAGAGTAGCATAGACATATATACACTACCAACTGTAAAATAGATAGCTAGTGGGAAGTTGCTGTATAACAAAGGGAGATCAACTCGATGATGGGTGATGCCTTAGAGGGCCAAGACAGGGAGAGCGGGAAGGAGTCACAGGAGGGAGGGGATATGGGCATATATGTATAAATACAGCTGATTCACTTTGATGTCCCTCAAAAGCTGGTACAAGAGTATAAAGCAATTATATTCCAATAAAGAGCTTTTTAAAAAAATAAAATATACTAAATAAAAGTTTGTTCCCTTGTATCTTTTTCCCCAGCAACTTCCCCAGCAACTACCTCAGATTCAGCAACACTATACTTGCAATAGTCTTCACATTTATTCTTTCTTTCTCCGTGGTTTTGAACTATTTTTATCTAGAAGTCTTCTTCTCTCCCTGCCACTGAATAACACAAAAACAACATAAATATGACTTCCTCCCCAAAGATCTTCCCCTCTCACTTATATGAGGTCACCTTTGTTCTCCCTCATCTTGTAAACACTTTACCACAGTTTTATACTTAACAGGTTATATTGGAATTTATGTCTACATATTTCTTCTTTTAATAACACTTGAGCTCTTGGAAGTCAAGGGCTGAGCCACATTTTTGTCTAGATCATAACTCAGGGCTTAGCACAAAAAAAAGGTACTTAATAAAAACCCTAGATTCCTAATGAAGTTTCTTAAGTTTCATCATAAAAGTGAATTAAATGTGTTTGGTAATGTGTTGAACAGAAAGATGATAGAAATAGGGTGGAACACTTGATTTTGATTGCTTAAAACATTGTGTGAAACATACTGAACTTGAATTTATTTTTGGTCAAGGATTGTTATGGAAAATTATATTTCTAACATTCCTTTAAATTGGTGTAATTGAAAAGCTACACAATGAAAAACACTTCCTCTTCAAAGAATTTCTATAATGCATGTAATACACAGCAGAAAATGAGCTAAGGGTTGAGTTTTACACATTAATGTTATGAATATTGCTGAACTAAAGCATGGTATTCATGAAGCTTAGTCTTTGTCTAAAACTATTGTGATATTCTTATTTTCTTGAGTAAAATAATTAAAATCGTAACTTTTATCCTCAAAAATATAAATAATTTTGACAAACTTTTGGTTTTACGCAAAGCCTAAAATTATATTGAAAAAAATGTAATCAACTCTACTCCACTTTTTGTTTTAATTCCTCCACAAATGAAGCATTGTCACTCTTCCTTTATGTCAAATCTTATCCATTTGGTCCTTGGTCTCAAACTCTGTAACTTTTTTTTTTTTATTTTAAGATTTTCATGTACTCTAATTTTTAACTTTAACTTTTTTGTCTCCTTGCCTCTCTATTTTGTTCTATTTATCCCACTTTTCCTTTCCTCTTTTGTAATCAGTATCTAGATAATCAGTCACTTTTTGGAAAAATCACACTACTCATACAAGGTGATTTTTTTTATGTAAAAATGCTTATGTTATTAGAATGGCTTTCTTTTTTAGGCAGCCTGATAATAAATTTCCTATTATGATCTAAAATAGCTTTAAAGTTTTACCATATGGGAAAATATATTCTCTCTCACATTTGCCATTTCTGGGTTTTACCTGTGATTTAACATTTGTTGTTTTGTTTAGTTAATACTTACTGATCACAAAGTATAAAGCCAGGAGTGTTGTTCAAAAAAAAAAATACTGTTCTCAAAAGGTTCAAGTTTAAGAAGTTAAAGTCGATGCCTGCAAATATTTGCTTCAACCCTGATGAGCACAACACTAAAAAGAAGGACCTCAGCACCTAAGTCTTCCTAAAGGCCTGAAGTATGCCTTGAAGGTTGCCAGTCACCAAATATTAGTCGCCTACCACATTCAGATCCCAGAGGAGGTAACAAGGTATCTGGTGGTAAACAAAACAAATAGGATCTTTACAGCTTGAGAGGGAAGATAGAGCAGGAGGGATGGGGGATACAAGAGGAAGATATTCAGAGCTGGGAAGCCATAAGAAAGCATGATAAATAAGGAAACAGAGAGGTCTGTTTTTTTGTCTCAGTCTGTTTTGTCTGTTTCTTTTTGGGTTGTGAGGCCTTTGGAGTATGAAAGGAACACTACAGGTGCAGGGTTTAAAAAAAAATTAGAGAAACATTCAGTAGACTCTTCTCAAATGGGTTTCAGTAGAGTTAAGGGAATAATTTTTTTTTTCTTACAGGCAGTCTGTGACTTGTACTGCTTGTGTGAACTCAATGAGTAGAGTTAAAGAGAGAAGTTATCATAGACCAAGATGAGATAGTTAAAGTGCTGTATGAGCACATCTCACAGTCCCTATGAGGAAAGTTCCGCTAGACTGACCAACCTCAGCAACAGTAAAACAGCCAAACAGGTACAAGAAAAATTCAAATAAGAATTAAATAATTAGTCTGACTTTTTTTGCTGGAATAGATAAAACTTCTTTCTTTCAAATTGATTTGAAATATATTGCCTTAGAGTGTGTCAGCTCAACTCAGTATTTTGCCTACCTGACAGTTCATTCTTTATTTACTCAGCAAATAATTTTTAACTTCTTATTATATGATAGTCTGTTTTCTGATATACTGATTCAGATATTGACGTTTTCTAAAGAAAAAAAATAAAGCAGAAGGGAGATAGAAATTGCACTCATGAAGATACAATGCTTTAGGCAGAAATGGAGAGGGAAGGCACTACTGAGGAGACACTTTAAAACCTGAAGGAAAAGAGAAAATGAATATGTGAATACTGGGGAGAAGTGCACTCCAGGCAAATGAAAGAACAAGGAACAATGCCCTGAATCATGAGTGGGCCTGGCAAGCACAAAGGAACAGTAATGAGGCCAACCAGGAGGAAGAAGAAGAGGATAGCAGGAGAGGAATAGGGTAGAACAAAAGGGGTGAATTTTTACCCCAAGTGATATGCAAACTGTCTGTGGAGTTTTGAGCAGGAATGGCATCACCTTGCCTTGACTGGATGGTTTTGGCAAAGATGTTGCATGTGGACTTAGAAAGGGACTAGGGTGGAAGGAGGGAGAAGTAGGAGGCTATTAGATACAAACACAGGCAAAAGATGATGATGACTTAGACTAATGTTAAAGCTATGCAAGTTTTCAGAAAGGGCTATTTTCACTACAAGCCAACTTAAAGAATAAAGGAAATTTAAAAGTCCAATTAAGTTACTATACTGATAAAGTTTAGGGAAATTATCATGAGTCTCATGTCTCTTTCCATGAGAAGAGTCTAAAAATATGTATTCTACTTCACCACTTAGAAGTTATATAGGAGGAATTAGGCTACAGTTGGTAAAATGAGAGAAGCTCTTCTCCCCTCCTTGTTTAAATAACTACCAAATACAAAAATGGGAAGTTGAGTCATGAAAATATCAGCCTGGCTGCCAAAGTGTTAAGAAATGAAGGCATCCAGAACCACAGAAATATCTGTTACCAGTTCACAGACTGTGCAGTAAAGAAGGAAAAACAGGGATTCTGAAGCCAGACAAACTGGGCTCCTTGACTCACTAGCTGTGTAACTTGAGAAACTCACATAACGTTGCCTTTTAAATGGGTGTGATCATGATCCACTGCATAGGGCTAGTTGTGCTTATTAAACAAGTTAATATGTGAAACTATTTGAACAATGTCTGGAACATGGAAACAGTCATTTAAATGCTAGCTAGAGTTTTATCTTTCCTGAGGCTAAAGAGAAATCTTCATTGTCTTCATTGTTTAATTCATTATTTTCCTCCAAAATTCAGCCTACTTTAGACCCCAGGAAAGCCCTATCCCTGAAGCACAGGTGGGTGGAGCAAAACAGGAATTTAGGATTAGAGGTCAAATATTCCTTGAACTCAATGATCTCGGAAAAAAAGAGAGTTGCATTAAAATTTCCAAAATATATGGAATTGAGAGTATTAATAAAGAAAAGCATTTTAAATCGGTAAACAATACTGTAACTACTTGTTAAATGAATTATATTTTTCAATTCATATATTTTATTTTATATGTCTGTTAGACATTGATTTGATATAAAAAAACTCATTTTAGTGTCTTTTAGATTCTCAAAAAAAGATCTTCTATAGTTGTATTTTTTCCCTAAATTCTATAGCTATGGGATATGATTTTATCAAATAAACAGAACTACTAATTTAATACAGTCTCAAAAAGTGTGACCAAAGTAGTACTGGATTTAAAATGGAACTATTTTTTGAATGTGTTTATTGATTCTGATAGAAAAGTGGGATTTTATTATTAGAGAAGTTGGAAATAAAATCTTTTACTAGGTGTCATACATTTGGTTCATGCTAATTTATCTTTGGCTCTATAAAGACAATGACTTTAGAACCAAAGTGGGAAAGTATTTCTTTAAATTCTATATAGTATCATTCAGTTTCAAAGTGCTATTTTCCCACAAGCAGAATATTTATATTTTTATTTGAATTTCTATTTATTTTTCCCATTCTCTGAGCACTAAAGCAACATACTAGGTTACCTTTTAGAAGATAATTAGAATGTTAGATAGTTAGAAGATTATTTATATATGCACACAATAAAGACAATGGATTTTCATACCTATTGTCATTTAGAATAATTTCTTTTATTTAAATTGGTTTGTCCTACCTTAGTCATCGTCGTCTGTCAAAATCCAACTACAGGATATTTAAATTTCCACAAATAGTTTTAAATTTGCATATTTATATTTATAATCAGAGATTCAGGCTCTATTTATATTTTCACATATTTTCTTTTCCACCAAAAGCATAGAGGCATGTCTAAGTTAACAAATTACATCATTCACACCAGAACTATATGCAGAATTCTGACTCATTACAGTGCTTTTTTTAGCCTCTAATCAAATTTATATATAGTTGGCCCTTGAACAACATGAGTTTTAATTGTGCAGGTCCACTTATACATGGATTTTCTTCAATACATATATACTACAGTACTCATGATCTGAGGTTGGGTGAATCTGCAAATGTGAATAGTGAGGAAGGACCATAATGTTATATGCAGATTTTCAACTATGAGGGGGTTAGCACTCTAACCCTAACCCTGCATTGTTCATGGGTCAACTATATATCTATACTTTTCAGTTATTAATGGCTCGTTTTAAAGGGAAATATATTATTCTAAAATGTTTTTCCCCCAGGAACCTAGCATAGTGCCTCTTTCAGAAAAACTTGCTCAATTATATGCTAGTTTTATAAATGATAGTAAACATTTCTTGGGGGCTAAATGAGTAAATAATATGTTATAATAAAACCATGTACCTCAGATTGGGATTTGACCTCATGAGGCTGGGACTTGAACCTGGCAAAAACCCTGATTGGGACATGAATTCATTCAGCGAGGACTTGAACTTGGCCAAAACCCACAGTCTTCTAACTGAGGTCACACACCTGCTTTCAGGACTTAATGAAGCTCAGGTTCTTGATGTCTCATCACAGAAAGAATTCAGTGAGAGACAAAGTGATAGGTAAGAAGTGGATTTATTTAGAGAGAAAAGCGCTCCACAGACAGTGTGGGACATCTCAGAAGATGAGAAAAGGACCAGAGTATGGGGTTGTCAGTTTTTACAGGGGTCAGTAATTTCATAGGCTAATGAGTGGGGGGATTATTCTGGTTATTTTGGGGAAGGAATGGGGATTTCCAGGAATTGGGCCACCGCCCACTTTTTGACCTTTATGGTCAGTCTTGGAACTGTCATGGCACCTGCTGGTGTGTCACTTAGCTTGCTGATGTGTTACAATGAGTGTATACTGAGGCTCAAGGTCTAGTGGAAGTTTTGTCTGCGATCTTGGACCTATTTGGTTCTAATCAGTTTATGTCCCGTCCTTGGACTATGTCATTCTTTTAAAGGTTGTGCCCTGCCCCCTTCCCTCCTGTTTCAATAATGCTGTTACTCTTATGTGATTGTTGGTAAGCTTAAATAAGATTATATAAATAAATGCTATATAAACAGTAAAACCTATGCACATTATTTTTATAAATAATTTCTTATGCAATATTTTCAGTTGTTTTTCAAATGAAAAGTTAACTAGAATAGTGTTAAAAAGAAACATCAAGCTCAAAATGGAGTCACTTGTGCTAAGACCCACTAGGACTTAATACCTAACATAATTGCAGCCTCTCTCTGGAGTGAAATTTTCAACCAATCAATCTGGAAAATCCTGAACAGCACTAAGGGGATAATCTGCCTAAGACCCCCCCTGCCTTCCCTAAGGGAAGGTAACTTGAATAATCCACTTTTAACTTCTTTGTTCCACACTCTTCCTGCCTACATGAACCTCCCACTTTTTACAACTCCTCGAAGCCCCTTTCTACTTGCTAGATGGGATGCTGCCTGATTCATGAACAGTTGAATAAAGTCAATTAGATATTCAAATTTACTCTGCTGAATTTTGCTTTTTAACAATAGACAAACTAACTTATAGAAAAATTATTTTTATATTTCATCCTTATGATGGAATTGTTTGGAACATGTTTGTGTTAGCAGCCTAAAATATGGTTGAGACACTGATTTATAAAAATAAATTTGTAGCTAGAAAATTGTCAGAAAATCAGATCCTATTGTTCTCTTGAATAATTTTTAAGAAATTACTCTGAGTTTTTGTTGCTTTTATTTATTCAAAAGAGAAGCCTCTTTTGGATACTTATCGGAATAGTCTTAATATCTATAGAAAACTACCTATAGAAAAATAATATCTATAGGAAAATCTTAATCTGACCTTAAAAGAATTTATTCTTGTGATTGCACTTCAGCATTGTAGTTATCATAAAGATTAAAAATTGGCAGAAGTTTAGAGAAAGAAAGAAAAATATCAAATTTATACATAAAAGCACTGACTAACATCTATTGTCATTTATGATAGTTAATTTAAATTGATTTATCCTACCTTAGTCATCATTCTCTGTCAAAAAAATTACAGAATACTTAAATTTCCACAAATAGTTTGAAATTTGCATATTACATTTATAATCACAGCTTCAAACTCTATTTACATTTTCACATATTTTCTCTTGCACTAAAAGCATAGAAGCATACCTAAGCTAACACATTACATCATTCACACCAGAACTATATGCAAAACTCTGACTCATTACAGTGCTTTTTCAAGCCTCTAATCAAATTAGTAAATTTCATATCACTTTAGGCCTATCTACAAATAAGCATCCAAATTATTGTAGAGGGGATCAACATAGCATGACAGTATGAGGAAATGCTGTTGACCCACTTCTCAGTGAAACTGGTGAAAACTAAAAAATACAACCACTTAAGTTTCTGGCAGTGGTCCTAAGGGTGATTAGCACATGGAGAAATACCTATTCAAGAAAATCTATAAAAATTTGTTGAGAAAGGCAAGACTCTGTGTTGTTATTTAAACCAAGAGCTCTCCCTCTCACCTTCCTCCCAACACAGTGAGGTAGAAACAACACTCCAGACTGCTGCAAGCAAGAACACAAGGCTGGATCTATCCCTGGCACTCAGATAGAGGACTCTCTTCTGGAGAGGAGCAGAATATCAGCATTCCTCAACCTGCCCCCAGCTATCTGTTACTGAAGCTATGTTCTGGGGGTGTACAGTTGAGAGGCAGGACACTTGTGGAACAGAGGCTCTACTCTGTGTATGCTGAGAATCCTGGGGCCCTATTCACCCTATCCCTGGCTACTGAAGTTATTGTTTCATGTGAGGAGAGGCAAGCTGAGAGCAACCCCCAACTCCATTGGTAAGCTCCTAGAGCAACAGTATCATTCAGAAAAGCTTACCATTATCCCCATCCCCAACCACTGAACTCTGGCTCAGATATTTTCCCTAGGAGGAGAAACAGACCATACAATATAAAAGTTCCTAATCGCTTCCCAGAGGAACTGACTTCATTTGTAACAGAGAGTAAAGAAGTTCAAGTCTAAAGGTGGTCAGTAACAATGGAGGTTATGGTAAAAGACAATCAGTTTTCAGAATATATTTCAGTGCAAAAGACAGATGAGAGGAGCCCGCTTGGGGTCAGAACAAAAATTGAGCATGGGCCTCAGAAACATTCCTTCGAAGTGGCCAAATTTTGACTGAATTGGTGTATAGAGCAATTTATGCCCCAGGGCACTGTTGAACACAATACAGCAACAGCTGGCAATTAGTGGAGTTTAACACCTGGCTGTGGCCAGGGAAAGTGAGAGAGTCCTACCAATGCCACCTCCATCCCAGGGTAACTATTGGCATACCCAAATGTGCAACTCCCTGACGAACTACCTCAGAGGCTGAACAGTGTGTGTGGGTGAGGGTGTGGTGGATTGGGGTGGTAGAATAGATGTCATTAAATTAATTCAGTCAGTAACTAACAAATAAACAAGCAAATAAAAATAATAACCTCAGAGTGGGAGAGGGACCAGGACCCAATGGACACTCAGGCTCCTCAGGCCACCCAAAAGGTGGGGGCCAGGTCCCACAGACTGTGACCCATGCAGACTGCTGCTGCTGTTAGGTTTCAAAGACAGGGATGGGGAAGAGGTACATGTTGCCTCAAGGTCAGGGCCTGGCCAGTGGGTGGCCTTGGTGAGGACTCTGGAGCCCTGCACGACACAGCCCCCAGCCTGTCCTCAGGGGCTCCATCTCACCCGCAGGCCCAGAGTTGCTACAGTATATTATCTAAAATGTCCAGTTTCCCACAAAAAAATTACAATTACATGCAAAATATGGCCCATACACTGAAAAAAAGAGCAGCTAACTGTGAGAGACAGCACATATCAATCAGTCAGAAAAAGACTTTAATCAATATAAATATGTTCACAGAACTAAAGGAAACCAGGATTCATGAGATAAAGGAAGACATGCTGACAATGATGCAACAAACAGAGTATCAATAAAGAGATAAAATTATAGAAATGAACCAAATGCAAATTATGATGTTGAAAAGTTACAATAACAGAAATAAATTCACTAGAGAGGCAAAAGAGTAAATCTCAACTGGCCAAAGAAAGAAGAAATGCACTTCAAGACAAGAGTGATAGGGAGTATGCAAGCCAAGGAAGAGGAGAGTCTCAGAAACATGGGACACCAATAAGAACACCAACATACATGTAATGGAAACATCAGAAGGAAAAGAGAGAGCTGGGGGTGGGAGGGGTGGGACTCAAAGAAATAATGGCTGAAAAATTGCCCAAATTTAGTGATAACCTACACATCTAGAAGCTCAACAAACTCCACATAGGGTAAGCACAAAAAGACCCATAAAGGGATACACCATAGCGAAAATGTTGAAAGTCAAAGACAAGACCATCTTTAAAATTTTATTGAATATTTCTTCACAAAACTCTTTTTGACTTCAAAAGATCATAAGGCTGGAGTCAAAAGTTCTGAACTCATGTCTGGATTTGCCACTTATTAACAAGATGAGCTTTAGCAATTACTCAGGGTCTCTGAGTCCCAATTTCCTCACTTACAAAATAGAGTTAATATTTTAAACAAGCATAAATATGTTTTTAGACTCAATAAGGTAATATATGTGAAAGCCTTTTGAAAAGAATGTGTCCTAAATAAATATAAAATAGTCTTTTTTCTTTTGATTTTAAGTGAAAATGTTTGGGGATTTTAAACTGAGCATCTAGATTATTCCAATTCACCCTGTGGAGTTGCTTCACTATATAAACTGAACCTAATCTAGATAAAAACAGGCAGAAAAGAAGGAGGCCATTTTTTCTGTCCTGTAAAAACTATTATTCTTTTTAAAAAGACACAATTTGTACATCACTAGAGGCAAAGAAAATTCATTAGCAATAGCTGAATAAGCACTAGATCAATAAGCTCTAAATCAAGCACTTGAGTATTTGAGTATTTCAATATTACCAATGCAATTATAAAATATGCCAGGGGCTTCTAAAACGCCATGCTTACATTCACGTTGATCAGTTTCCTTAGAAGAGAAACATATCTCTATTTCTTTTTGAATATAAAACTAGTAATAAAAAGAAACAGTTTTGAATAAATAAAATTTATATTGATAATATTTTGATATTAATTTGCTATTATCCATTTAAAATAATAATGATTTGATATGACCTATATTTTATATATATGAAAATTTGTGATAGAAGTGATACAAGTGAAGAGACTGATTCATAGAAATGAATTAGTTTATGGGTTCTTAGAAATTGGTGGAAATCATGATTCTGTTTCATCCAAGTAAACAAATGCTTACAGAGATTGTTTTAATTCTAATAGACACAAAACTGGTTTTAATTCTGATAATTTCTGAGAATAATGTACCAGATAGCAATGTTTGTGAGTAAGAGTGAATAAAAGTAGCAGGGGTTTAAACAAGTTGGGGGAGTTGTGGTGGTGGTGAAATTTTTTCTCACATAAAAAGAAATTTTGATGTAGGCTGTTCCAAACATTCAAGCAGCCTCTTTATACATCATCAAGAGTTTATGTTTTTCTCTCTGTCCTCTTCTCCAATACTTTGTTCCATAGTTGCAGGTAACTCCAGATGCTAGTATGATGAATGATGAAGATATTCAGAAGCAGGAATGGGGTGGGGACAGAAGCAAATGTGACTTTTATCTCATTCATCAATGAGAGGAAGAAAAATATCCAAGCTGACTTTCATTTACATGTCTGTCTAACCTGTCAGAACTAGAACCATGGCCGACCTTAGATGCACCTCAGCAAAGAATATATTTAGTCATATATTTTTGCCTTAATATTTAAAGATTAGCAATTGAAAATATGTTGAGAATAGCTAGCTCTTGGGTTATCTAACCAACAATGTCCAGCAAAAGTACTGTGAAAGAAGACACTCTGGGGTAATTTAAAATATAATAATATTATATAAATATAATTTTATTATGCATCATATTTTGACAATTTATTATATAATCTAGGCATATAGATTATATAGATAGATAGATAGGTAGATAGATATGATTCATTCATGAGAAATCAGTTTTAAAAATCCCAGTGAATGAGATGAACTTTGGGCACACTTTTCCATCTGCAACTAACTTATGTATGAAACATAAAGTTCTAAGTTATCAATTTTTTCCAATAACATTAAATAATTGTGTTGCCACAAAAAAGTAAAGTCTGAATTTGAGGCTAATCTACAAAAAATATGTGACTTAAATTCTTTACCATTGTAAAGTTTTTTCCAAACAAAAAATTTCAACTGTTGTTCATAACAAAACATTTCTGCCACCAACTCAAAGGCTACATAATAATTTTTCGTCTGTTCACAAATGTCCAGGTCTCTCATTCCAAGAATATTTACACTTTTCCACTTTTGAACTCAAGTATAACTATGTGCTATTTTTGATCCATTGCCATGTGACTTGTAGTATAAGGAGAATTCTTCCCAGGCCCAGTGAAGTAGGTCTTGCTCATGTTAGTTTTTACCAATAGAAAGTGAGTGGAAGGGACAAACTCAATGCTTGATCAGAAGTTGTAGGAGTAGTCAAATAATCTACCCTATTTATCTTTTCATTTGTCCTGATAAATACCTGAAATATGAATTAGTTTATGTAAATATCAGCAGAAATTTTTCAGATTAACTTTTTAAATATTAAATAAGTAAATGCTTAAAACTATATGTGATTCTTATAAATAGTCACTAATTATCACCTTATTACACTGTGCCCTGTGGGGAGGCATCCCTATCCAGTTGAACTCTAGGGAAATATATCTAAATGTTTTGTGCAGATGGAATATGCAAGGTCAATGGCCAACAGGACCACAAAGCCATCTATCCCAGCTCCATTTCTCAGGGGTGTTTGGTCAAGGTGGGCAGAAACTTTCTAAGCGTGGGAAGAAAGGATGGTGAAGGGAAATCATTTAATCCAGGGGCTAAAGTGTTTAAGATGGTAATTCTGGGACAGTCTTATGAAGTGTTTCTCCTGCCCATCCTCATGGAGGAAATAACTTGCTTCATATGGTAGTTTGTCCTCACTACAGCCATGATAGAGGCATAGAGCAACTTGAGTAACTCTAGAATAGTATATGTTATTATACTCAGAAGCACCATGACCCTAAGGCACTGGCAGAAATCTTAGAAGTAAAGATGCTTTGCAAATATTACTTTATATTCTTAAAATACAGGCTTATTTAGAAAGAAGGCCTATATCAGATGACCTCCTAAATAATCAGTGACTTTGAATTATTCTGATTTACTGAAGTCTGCATCTTTAAACAATCTTACATTTTCAATGCTTATTTCTATATAATTTAAGATTATGTGGAATGACGGGCTTCTAAATTATTATGAAGGTATTACTATTTTCCTTGGAATAAATTTATATGCTCCCTGGTAAATTATATTTAATTATTGCTTAGGCAATTATATTAATTCATTTACTAGTATCGATAAATACTGAGATTAAACTATATATGCTGTGTTATTTTTTTAAATAACTGTAAACACTTAAAAAGTAAATCTAAATATTTATAAGAACACTGAAAGGAAGAAGGAAAAGAGCAAATAGAAGATCTAAAGCAACAGTAACAATAAAACCTTCATTTTTTAAAGTTTTTGGTGCCTTGATCAGATGCGTGTAGCATGCTCAAATGAACTATATATATTTTGCACAGATATACTGTGTAAAATCTTGACTAACTAAAACTAAGTTTTATAGCAAGTGTAGTTTTATAAAGGTTGAATAAAAATGATCTACCCAGAGTAGCAAGTATCATTACAGAAATTATATGTATCAGGAAGAAAAAGCCAGCATCATTTTCCTATTACAAGAGCATTTTTCCTCTCAAGCTGTTCAATCGTAATAAATTTGAAGTAATATATATAAAACTACACAGTTCCTTCCAAGCAATATCTTTTATTTCATAGGAAAATAATTGCCTGTGAGGTTCAGTAAAACCTCAAGATGTTGATCAATGTAACGGTATAACTCACCACGTGTGTCTCTTGTTTTTCATTTACATTTGAATGTACAACATCTTGGATTCTTCTACCAGTTCTCACTGAATTCGAAAATTTTGATCATGGACCCATGAAGATGATCATAAAAGTAACAGTAGCAAATGTCCAACCTCAGAATTACATTTAATGAGATGCTCCTGGTTTGTATCAATCATTTATTTGCCTCAGGAAATAGAATTTTTTGGTAGTTATGATGAGTTGCAAATTTTATTCAGCATTTTATTCTGAAAAGTTCTTTGCTCCACATATATTCTACCATTTGTCTAGGGAACGATATGTTGAAAATTAAGAATATAATATACAGTTTGGGGAAGAAAGAATGATCACAACAGGTCTCATTTGTAACAAAGAAAATAACATATGAAAGTCTGACTAAATCAATAATCGTAATATATTCATCTTATAATGAGTAAATATAATACTTTACAATAGTAACTAGTCATCTGTAAACCATTATAGATTAGTTAGAACCATAAACCTAGTAACTTTGAGGTTCATATTGATTTTACTCACTGATAGATGTATAGCCTGACTGTAATCTATCTAGTCATAGTCACTGTTTCAATATTCAAGTAAAACAGCTTATATGATGCAAATATTGTTTTATTATTTAAAACTTGAACATAGAAAATTTTGTTCCTCTATTAGGAAAAGCTATAAAACAAAAAGTTGTAAAATAATAAATACACTTAAAAATACCTCATATACTCTTTAATACCATTACTGCTAATGAGACTTTGCTTGGTTATTCTTTTTAAATTAATTTTATTTGAGTGTAGAGTTTAGCCATGAGACTAAATTATGTCTAAAGATAAAAGTTAAAAACCAATATGTTTCTATATAGTATACTAATTCAGTAGTTTGTTTTTTCTTTTTTCTTTTTCCCTGTGAATCTAACTGGTATTTATTTAGTTACAGGCATAGTTGATTACCTCAGTGATAAATGTAATTGTACCACACACTCACTCTCATCCTTATCTCTGGTATCACAGATATAATCATCTTTCCAAAGGAAATAACCTAGATGCAGTTCTTTATTTTAACAAACATGGAATAAAATTGCTAAATGTTGTTTATTCAGAGCTTCTCCCTGATATTGTTAGATTGTTTTCTGACTTTATTTTGGAGATCAAATAAAAATTAAAGATAAGTAAGAAGAACTGAAATTATGTTACTGAGTAATGAAAGTAGGGGTATAGTTTCAGCATGAGCTTCAGTTATTATCTCTCTTTGTGTTTAACATGTCTTTTGTTCAGTATCTTATCCATATCTGAGCAGCTTCCACAACTATAAAACCTCCCTTTTGCATTTGTACAATATGTCCTCTTCTTAGAGATTGGTTTATCAGTTTGAAAATAAGCCTAGAGCCACTAAATATTCTTTAAAGTCCTACAGGACAATACAATCAATTTGGGTCTTATAGTAGGAAAAAAAATAGTTCTTTCCTATTTTTCCTGTTATTTTCTTTCCACAATGATCTTTATACCTCATAGATAGGACCAGAGATCTTGTCCATCCATAAAAATGAAGCTAAATTTATCTAAAGTTTCAACAGTTTTTGTTAGGTACATACCATGGGCCCAACAACAAAGGTAATATCTATTCCCTAACCTAAAGGATTTCCTATAAGCTCAGTGGAGGAGTCAGGTACATGGATAAAAATAAGTCTTCTACACTTTAATGATTTAATAGAACAGCTATAGAAGAAGAATGCATAAAGTAATATGGTAACAAAAAAAGGGAGGAAATTTAGTCTGCCTGTTTGAAAAGGGAAAAGCTTCAGAAGTAATATTTAACTGCATGTTGTATGATAGTTAGGAGTTTACCAGATTGCAAAGGTAGTGATGGACAATTATTGAGGTAGAGAGAAGAATGTATGCAAAGGTACAGAGGTATAAAAGTGAATGGCTTTTTCTTGCCCAATTTTTCTCCCTTTCTTGATTTATACACTTGCTGTGGTATCATTTTAGGTAGTAGGTACTTCTCCAATCCTTGACTATGAACCTGACCATTTGACTTGCTTACACTAATGAAATATAGGATGAAACAATAGTGTTTATGCTAAGAGATATCATATATTTTTAACCACTCTCATATGCTGTCCATGAAAATAATAAGTTGGTTGAAAGAAGAGTAAGGAAGAGAAAACCCAGACCTTAAAGACTGTAGCCTAGGGTAGAGGTGCCTAAATCAATTATGTGAGAAATAAATGTTTATAGTTGTAAGTTACTGAAGTTTGAGGTTTTATTTTATGCAACAAAACCATATTATTAGCGAACAAATAAATATCAGAAAGAAACTCAGGAAAAAAAAAGTGTAATACTGAGCTATGTAAAGAGATCATATATAGAAGATAAATTCAGTTACATAAGAACAGAATGAAAAGGCCTTTGAATAGCCATACCAAGGTTTTTATGCTTCATGTTTCAGGCAAAGGGAAATAACAGAAGACTCTTCGAGCCCTGTAGTTAAATCTAATCTTTTTTAAAAAAATCTAATTCTTAAAATATTACACTGACAGAGTAGTACTGGATAAATTAAAGGGATAAAGTAGTAAATAAAGGCTAGGGACAAAGATTGGGAATGATTTTGTTGAAAGTATTTAGTAAGAGAGTTTGAAATGATGAACTGAAGTATGAGGATATAGGAGACAATTTTAAAGAAATATAGGGAAGAGATTTCATAAAACAAAGAGAATGAATGGATGCAGTGGTATAAAGAAGCAGAGACCTCAGAAATTTGGTTGCTGCAGCTTTGGTTCTTGTTAGACACAATCTGTGTTTTTGATGTTCCTTTAGATTGAGCAGGGTTGAGGTAAAGAGGAAGGTGCCAAACCTCTCAATAAATTGAAGTGATTTGGAAATTAATCGCTGTTAGAATGTAGAAAGGTAATAGTATAATGAGAAAATTTGATCCTCAATTGGAGGGATTTTTAAATAAAGGAGAAATAAAACTGACTGGAAAGTGTTGTTAAGGGCCTGAAGAATCTTCTTTATATGTTTTCTGCAAGATATAGGGACATAAGGAAGAATCTTCTATTTCTAGAGGGTAGTGAGAGTTTCAAATAGAATAAATAGCTGGAGCATATAAATAATCTAGGAAAAGGTTAAGTACATTGGGATATTTATTGCCATTTGAATATATGTGTTAAATGTATAACTGAGAGAATTAGACATTAATTCAGAAGATGAATGATAGTCTATAGCAGTGGTTCTCAACAGGGTTGATTTGGCCATCCATGGGACATATAGCAATGACAGGAGGCACTTTTGGTTTTCATAGCTGGGGGCAAAGTATAGAAGGACATGCTACTTCCATCTGGTGAATGGGGGCCAGGTATCCTGATAAACACCCTACAATGTACAGGACATTCTCCCCCAACAAAAAAAATTATCTGGCCCACAATATCAATACTGCTGAAACTGAGAAAACCTGGTCTGGGAATTAGTGTGGGTGCTGTGGATGAAAGTCAACACAGGAAGAAGTGATCTAAGAGATAAGCAAAAAGAGAATGGAATTGAAAGCATCAAAAGCACTGTTCTTTTCAGCCCTTGTTCACCTTACTTTAATCCTAATTTATATGGTTTTCTAAAGCACAATGAGAAAACCTTGTGTGCTGTAAGTTTTTTTTTTTTTAAGAACTTTTATTGAGATACAGTTAACAGACAATAAACAGCATATATTTAGAGTGTACAATTTGGTATCCCAATCTCCCAATTCTTCTCCCCCAACCCTCCCTGCTTTCCCCACTTGCTGTCCATGTGTTTGTTCTCTACATCTGTGTCTCTATTTCTGCCTTGCATTTCCTCTTTCATAGTTGTTAGCATTTGCCTTATGTACTGAGGTACTCCTATATTGGGGGCATATATATTTATAATTGTTATCTCCTCTTCTTGGATGGATCCCTTGATCTTTATGTAATGTCCTTTCTTGTCTCTTGTAACATTTTTTATTTTAAAGTCTATTTTATCTGATATGAGTATTGCACTCCAGCTTTCTTTTGATTTCCATTTGCATGGAATATCTTTTTCCATCCCCCCACTTTCTGTCTGTATGTGTCCCTAGGTCTGAAGTGGGTCTCTTGTAGACAGCATATATATGGGTCTTGTTTTTGTATCCATTCAGCCAGTCTGTGTCTTTTGGTTGGTGCATTTAGTCCATTTCCATTCAAGGTAATTATCGATATGTATGTTCCTATTACCATTTTCTTAATTGTTTTGTTGTTGTTTTTGTAGGTCCTCTTCTTCTCTTATGTTTCCCGCTTAGAGAAGTTCCTTTAGCATTTGTTGTAGGGCTGGTTTGGTGGTGCTGAATTCTCTTAACTGTTGCTTGTCTGGAAAGCTTTTGATTTCTCTGTGGAATCTGAATGATATCCTTGCTGGGTAGAGTATTCTTGGTTGTAGGTTCTTCCCTTTCATCACTTGAAATATATCATGCCACTCCCTTCTGGCTTGCAGAGTTTCTGCTGAGAAATCAGCTGTTAACCTGATGGGAGTTCCTTTGTATGTTATTTGTCATTTTTCCCTTGTTGCTTTTAATAATATTTCTCTGTCTTTAATTTGTGTCAATTTGACTACTATATGTCTTGGCATGTTTCTCCTTGGATTTATCCTGCCTGGGACTCTCTGCACTTCCTGGACTTGGGTAGCTATTTCCTTTCCCGTGTTAGGGAAGTTTTCAACTAGAATCTCTTCCAATATTTTCTCAGGTCCTTTCTCTCTCTCGTCTCCTTCTGGGACCCCTATAATGCGAACGTTGGTGCATTTAACATTGTCCCAGAGGTCTCTTAGGCTGTCTTCAGTTCTTTTCATTCTTTTTTCTTTATTCTTTTCTGCATCAGTGATTATCACCATTCTGTCTTCCAGGTCACTTATTCGCCCTTCTGCCCCAGTTAATCTGCTATTGGTTCCTTCTAGTGTATTTTTCATTTCAGTTATTCTGTTGCATATCTCTGTTTGTTTGCTCTTTAATTCTTCTAGGTCTTTGGTAAACTTTTCGATCTTTGCATCCAGTCTTTTTTCAAAGTCCTGGATCATCTTCACTATCATTATTCTGAATTCTTTTTCTGTAAGGGTGCCTATCTCCTCTTCATTTAGTTGTTTTTCTGGGGCTTTATCCTGTCCCTTCATCTGGTACAAAGTCCGCTGCTTTTTCATTTTCTCTGTCTTTCTGTGGCTGTAATTTGCAGTTCCACAAGATGAAATACTGCTGATACTGCTTAATACTGCTGTCTGCCCTCTGTGTGCTGTAAGTTTTTAATAAATGCTTTAAAAATAGTGTTTCCACCCTAAGAAAAGGGAACCATCCTATACTATTGGTGGGAATGTAAACTGATGCAGCCACTATGGAGAACAGTATGGAGGTTCTTCAAAACACTAAATATAGAATTGCCATATGATCCAGCAATCACACTCCTGGGCACATATCCTGACAAAACTATAATCCAAAAAGATACATGCACTCCTATGTTCATAGCAGCACTATTCACAATAGCCAAGACATGGAAATAACCTAAATGTCCATCAACAGATGAATGGATAAAGAAGATGTGGTATATATATACAGTGGAATATTACTGAGCCATAAAAAAGAACAAAATAATGCCATTAGAAGCAACATGGATGTAACTAGATATTATCATACTAAGTGAAGTAAGTCAGAAAATGTAAGATAAATACCATATGATAGCTCTTATGTGTAGAATCTAAAATATGACACAAATGAACTTGTCTATGAAAAAGAAACAGATTCACAAACACAGAGAACAAACTTGTGGTTGCCAGGGGGTAGGGGGAATGGGGGAAGAATGGACTGGGAGCTTGGGATTAGCATATGCAACATGCAAATTATTATATATAGATGGATAATGAACAAACTCATACTGTATAACACAGGGAACTATATGCAATAACCTGTGACAAACCACAATGGAAAAAAATATGGAAAAGAATGTGTGCATATGTATGTATATTTGAATCACTTTGCTGTACAGCAGAAATTAACACAACATTGTAAATCAACTATACCTCAATAAAATAAGTTTTTTAAAAATGTTTCCACCCTAAAAGAAAGTGAGCATAACACCCCACTCCTTAAATGTAGGCTATACATAGTGACTTCCTTCCAAAAAGTAGAGTGTAGAAAGGGTAACTTTCTACAGTAACTTCATGTGGAGAAACCTGACAAACACCACTCCAATCAGGTGACCAAAGTCAACATGAACAGTGATAAACCATGTTAGTAGTATATACTGTCAATAAAACATGATGAAAATTATACCTTATCTCTGTGTTCTTCCTCCCAAAACCTCATAACACCAATCTAATCATGGGAAAATATCAGACAAGTTCTAATCGGACACCTTACAATACACATAACTAGTATTCCTCAAAACTATCAAGGCCATCCACAACCAGGAAAATTAGAGAAATTGTCACAGCCAAGAGGAGCCTAAGGAGACATGAAAACTAAATATATTCTGATAATCTAGATGAAATCCTTGAGCAAAAAACATTAGATTAAAAAAACTATGGATTTTAGCTTAATAACATTAATATATCATTATTGGTTCATCAGTTGTAACAAATGTACCATACTCATGTAAGATGTTAATAATAGAGGAAACTGTGTATGGGAACTCTGTGTACTATCTTCTCAATTTTTCTATAAATCTAAAACTGTTACAAAAATGGAGTCTACTAATGAAAATGTTTGAATAAATGAAGAGTATTTAACCAAAAGCATGATAATGATAAATGCAGTCTACGCTAAAATTTGATAAACAAACAGAAAGCTGGGAAAAGGTTTTTTAAAGTTATTTAGGAGTTTTACTTAGAAAGTAATATTCAAAAGTGAGATAATTTATTTTTATCCCTTTGCCATACATTCATGAGATAAAAACTGCTATAATAATAGCAAAAATGTATTGAATATATGTACATGTAGAAATGAAAGATTTTTTTCAAATATTGAAGTATGACACACTAGTTTAGTAGATGCTAGTCAATAGTGAAGCTGTAGCTATCTTAGATGATACCTTCATTCCCAGAACAAGAAAATGAAGATTAAAAAAGAGTTTTCTTTGAGTTTTCTTTGACAACAAGATTTTTCTAATGGCTACTGCCCACTAAGATATTCATGTGGATTTTAATTTTGCCACTTTATAACTTGGAATAGGTAAAATTTTAGCCACAACTTAATTTTTTTCCAAGCCAATTAATGTTTTAATCACATCTGCTAAACAAGTCTACATGTTCTTTTCTGAATTTTGAACTTCTCATAGTACATAAAACAAATTAAATCCCTAGGAACAAATCCATAAATATATTAACATAGAAATCATGTACAGAAAGTAACACAATACAATTTTATCTTAAAATGAATTTAATATGTTTATCCACATATATTAAATTATTCATAGTTATATAAGTAGTCTATAATCTTTTTTCTAGCTTTATTTTTTATGTAATTGATATATGATGTGTAATTTTAATGTGTATAACATTTTATATATATATAGCTATAGATAGGTATAGATATAGATATATAGACATATATATCAAAGTAACTACAATAAGATTAATGACATAAAAAAAGATTAATAACACATCCATGATCTCACATAGGTAGAATTTTTGTATGTGATGAGAACTTTTAAGATCTATCCTATTAGCAACTTTCAAATATGCAACAGAGAATTGTCAATCACCTTCACCCATTTCTCCCAAAAACCCCTCACCCCCAGCCCTGGCAACCACCAATCTGTTCTCCATTTTCAGAGCTCAGCTTTTTTAGATTCTACATAAAATGAGATTATACAGTATTTTTCTTCCTCTACTTGACTTATTTCACTTAACATAATGCCATCAATGTTCATCTATGCTGTCACAAATGACAGGGTTTCCTTCTTTTCTAAGATTGAAAATATTCATATATATATATATTCCACATTTTCTTTATCCATTTATCTACTGATGAATATAGTTGTTTCTATGTTTTGGTTATTATAAATAATGCTGCAATGAACATGGGGTGTAGGTATCTCTTTCAGATAGTGATTTCATTTCCTTTAGATATATACCCAGAAATAAAATTGATGGACCATATGGTAGTTTTATTTTTTAATTTTTTAAGGGATTTCCATAACATTTTCCATAGTGACTGTACCAATTCACATTCCTACCAACAGTGTACAATGGTTCCCTTTTTTTACATCCTTCCCAGCACTTGTTACCTTTTGTCTCATTAATAGACATTTTATCAGGTGTGAGGTTATATCTTAATGCACTTTTGATTTGGATTTCATGTACCTGTTGGCCATTTGAATATCATCTTTGGAAAAAAAAAATGTCTGTTCAGGGTCTTTGCCCACTTTTTAACTGGGTTATTTGTTTCTTTTGTTTGCTTATTTATTTTGCTACTGTTTAAAGTGTTCTTTATGTATTTTAAATATTAACCCCTTATCAGATCTGCAATTTGAAAATATTTTTATACAGTGCTTCATAAGTTGCCTTTTCATTTTGTTGATTATTTCTTTTGATATACAGAAGCTTTTCAATTTGATACATGGCACTTGTTTATTTTTGCTTTTGTTGCTTGTGCTTTGGGTGTCTTATCCATAAAATCATTTCCAAGATCAGCATCAAGGAGATTATTCCTTATGTTTTCTTTTAGGAATTTTATGGTTTTAGGTCATATGCTTGTTTAATCCATTTCATATTAATGTTTTTAAGTCTTTGTTAATTTCTTTTTATATTTTATTTTTATTGGAGTATAGTTGCTTTACAATATTGTGTTAGTTTCTACTGTACAGCAAAGTGAATCAGCAATACGTACACATACATCCCCTCTTTTTTGGATTTCCTTCCCATTTAGCTCACCACAGAGCATTGAGTAGAGTTCCCTGTGCTAGGCAGTAGGTTCTTATTAGTTATCTATTTTATACATAGTATCAATAGTATATATATGTCAATTCCAATCTCCCAATTAATCCCACCACCACCCCCCTTTCCCCCTTGGTATCCATACCTTTGTTCTCTATATCTGTGTCTTTATTTCTGCTTTGTAAATAAGATCGTCTATACTAACTTTTTTCAGATTCCACCTATATGCATTAATATACAATATTTGTTTTTCTTTTTCTGACTTACTTCACTCTCTATGACAGTCTCTAGGTCCATCCACATTTCTACAAATGACCCAATTTCGTTCCTTTATGGCTAAGTAATATTCCATTGCATATATGTACCTCATCTTCTTTATCCATTCCTCTGTTGATGGACATTTAGGTTGCTTTCCATGACGTAGCTATTGTAAATAGTGCTATAATGAACAATGAGGTAGTTTTGATTTGCATTTCTCACACCACTTAGAATGGCCATCATCAAAAAATCTACAAACAATAAATACTGGAGAGGGTGTGGAGAAAATGGAACACATTAATTTTTGTGAGTGATATAAGATAGGGGTCCAGTTTCATTCTTTTGCACATGAATATCCAATTTTCCCACTATAATTTATTGAGGAGATTATCTCTTCTCCATTAGTATGTTTGGTTCCTTAGTTAAATATTAGTTGAACTATATGCATGTGTTTACTTCTGGGCTCTCTATTCTGTTTCATTGGTCTCTGTGTCTGTTTGGATTCCAATACTACACTCTTTTGACTACAATTGTTTTGTAATATAGTTTGAAATCAGGAAATGTGATGTTTCCAGCTATGTTCTTTCTCTGGATTGCCTTGGCTATTCAGTGTCTTTTTGTTTCCATACAAAGTTTACAATTTCTTCTATTTTTGTAAAAAAAAAAATGCTATTGGGATCTTGATAGGGATTGCATGAAATCTATATATGACTTTGGGTAATATGGATATTTTGACAATATTAATTATTGCAGTCCATGAACACAGAATTTCTTTTCATTCATGTGTCTTCTTCAATTTCTTTCAACAATGTCTTTCAGTCTTCATTGTACAGATCTTTCACCTCTTTGGTTATATTTATTCCTAAGGATTTTATTGTTTTTGATGCTATCTTAAATGAGATTGTTTTCTTCATTTCTTTTTCAGATAATTCATTGTTAGTGTATAGAAATCAACTGATTATATGTTAAATTTCACATTGATATTCTAGAATTTTTAAAAATAATGGTCACCACTCTATGAGAACACACTAAATTTGAGAAGAAATAAAGGGAGAGAATTAACATTCATTGAGGTTTGCACTCTTAACATGTGCCTTATTATTTCCACATCAATGACATCTACATTTGACATAAACTAAAACGTGGTAAGAAAGGTTTAAGTAGTATTATTTTTCCTATGAAGTTAGTAATTCTGGGTGCTGAAATTTGGATTCAAATCTGGCTAAAAACCTGTTTTCTTTCCACAGCAGACCTAAAGTGTTTTAAAACATTTCTTCAAACTTAAAAAAGTGAACTGCTCAGTTAAAATGACAGGAGAATCTTGGCATATGTATTGAATGATATGGAATTGAAAGAGTTAAAACATCCTAGAGCAAATAGGTTTCATCTTAATGACAAAGTTTAGGTTTGAAAAATATTCTGAAAAAAAGGTCTTGCCTCAATACAAAAGGTAGCTGCCCTACTTCTAAAGTGAAAAGGCTACTGGGACAAAAGGGCAAGGTTCCTTTCTCATTGTACTTGTGTTTACATCCCCCGCATTCCCAGTCTCCATTATGGTGAACATCCAAAAGCACAAAATTGATCTGAAGTTCTGAAGTGTCTTGTATTTGGCATTAACAACACAAGGATTCTGTAACTCCATAAACATTTCCATGCAAAAACACATATTGCTTCTTGAAGAATCTCCCCATTTTTTTCCTACCTTCCCTCCCTGTCGTTTTAAATTAATTAATTAATTAATTTTACAACTTATTCTCATAACCCCTCAGTCCCCTCTTCCTTTTCCTAGGCAACTACTCTACTAGTTTTATATATATCTTTTGACTTATATGTGTTTTTGCAAAATATATTTTGTATTGTGAGCATAAACTTGAACTTATATATGATACTGTGTTATGCACATCATTCTTTTGCTTGCTGTTTTCATTAAAGACTATGTGTCTGGCTTTGTGTACAACTAGAACAACACATAATTGACTGTTTCAAACTTCTGCATAATACTCTAAGGTTTGAAATCGGTACATTTCCCCCCACAGATTGCCTTTTAACTTACTGAAAGTGTAAATAATAGGACAGTGAACATCCTCACAAGTGCCCCTTTATGGTATTATGTTAAAATTTCTATTGAGTAATACCCAGGAGTCAAGTCCTAGCTAGGAAATGCACACAATTAATGTTACTTGATAGTTGCCAGAGTTTGTTCCAGAATGTGATGCAACTTGCAGGACTTGGGAATACTTGTAATGCTGTATCTCCACACATCTGGAATTATCCAGATTTCTGACTTTTTCAGGCTTAATAAGTGGCTATTTTAATTATCACTCCCTTTATTATTTTATTTAAAATTATATTTAACATTTTGAGATTTCACTTCTATAAATTTCTTCATATAAATTTTCGCAGTTTGGGGGTTGCAGTCCTCTGCTTTCTAGTTTTAAGATTTTCATTTATGTTACAGATATTAATTCCTTGTCAGTTTTAGATGTTGTAAACAGATGTTATAAACATCTTCTTTCCATAATCTACCTATTAATTTTTTCCATGATGTTTGTGATGCTCTTTATTAAATAAAAATTTAGAAATGTTAAATTAATTAACTTTTGTTTATGGTTTCAAATGCTTTTTAAGAAACTTATTGAAGTATAAAACATACAGAAAAAAACAACAGCCTTTTCAATAAAAGATATTGGGAAAAACGGAAGTCAATATGGAAGAATATGAACCTCATATCTTACACAAAGTTAATCATTTACCTAAATGTAAAATGCAAATCTGTAAGACTTCAAGAATATACAGGAGAAAAATCTGTGTAATAGACTCTTTGGTTATGAGTTTTTTGATGCAACACAAAAATCATAATCTATGAAAGAAAAAATTGGTTCAGTTGGACTTTATTAAAATTAAAAATGCTTGCTCAGTGTAAGACATTATTAAAAGAATCAGAAGACAAGCCACAGCCTGGGAAAAATATTTGCAAACCACATATCTGAAAGAGTAATTGTATCCAAAATACACAAAGAACTCTTTAAAATCAACAATAAGAAAACAACCCAATTAAAAATTGGGCAAAAGATCTGAATAGATACTTCATCACAGAAACTGTACAAGGGGCAAATAAAGATATGAAATGATGCTCAACATCATTTGTCATTAGAGAAATTTAAATTAAAACAAAAATGACAGACCACTACACATCTATTACGATGACTAAAACCTCAAAACCAACAAAATCAATTGCTGGTGAGAACTTGAAGCAATAGGAACTGTCACTCATTGTTGGTGAGAATGTAAATGGTACAGCCACTTTGGAAGACAGCTTGATACTGCTTATACACCTAAACATAATCTTTTTATGTGATCCCCAGCAATTGTACTCCTGGGTAATTACTTACTTGAAAACTTATATCCACACTAAAACCTACATATGAATTCAGCTTTATTCATAATCACCAAGCAAGATGTCCTCCAACAGGTTGATTTATTGAAACAAACCTGGTATATCCATACAGTACACTACAATTTAACAATGAAAAGGAATTAGCTATCAATCCATGCAACATCATTAATGCATCTCAGATTCATATTGCTAAGGGAAATATCCCAGTCTGAGAAGGCTACATACTGTTTGATTCCTATTATGTGACGTTATGGAAGAAACAAAGTTATGAAGCTGATAATATATTCAGCGGCTGTTGGGGTGCAGGGTGGGTGTGGTGAAGAGGTAAAGCACAGGGCATTTCTTAGGGTGGCGAAACTATTTCATATGGTACTGTACCAGCAGATAAATGGCACGGTGCATTTGTCAAAACCCACAGGACTTCACTGCACAGAGTGAACCAAATTTTTAAAATATCATTTAGGGTGTTGATGAATTCCTAGGACTGTTGCAGGAAGGGGGACCCCTTCCAGGGCCCAAGAGTGGGCTCTTTTCTAATACTCAGAAATGAACTGTCTGAGGGGACACACACGCTGACAAAGCAAGAGACTTTATTGAGGGCGGAGAGCAGCAGGGTAAGGAAGGACTGCTCTGCCATGTGGCTCACAGTCTCGGGTTTTATGGTAATGGGTTTAGTTTCCGGGTTGTCTCTGGCCAATCCTTCTGACTCAGGGTCCTTCCTTGGTAGTGCATGCATCACTCAGCCAAGATGGATTCCAGTGAGAAGTGTTTGGGGAGGTTGGTAGGACATATGGACTGGCATCTCCTCTCTGCTTTGACCTTTCCAGAATTCTTCCAGTTGGTGGTAGCCTGTTAGTTCCACATTCCTTACCAAGACGTCCTGTTGTAAGATAACTCATGCAAGTTGTTACTATCCAGCCTGGCCAAGGGGGGCAGTTCTGGTCAGTGGTTCCCCTAACAGGACCACTGTAGGCACTTACTTATGTTTCATTTTAATCAACATACCTAAGAATAAAAACTATATTTCCATCTGGTATCATGTACCTTCTGTCTGAAGGACTTTCCGTAACATTTCTTGTAGAGCAGATCTGCCAGTGATGATTTTTTCAGTTTTTATATGTCTGAAAAAGTCTTTATTTCTCCTTTATTTTTGAAAGACATTTTTGCTGATAGTTTTTTTCCAGTATTTTAAATACTGTCTTCTGACTTGCATTGTTTTTGATGAGAAATCTACTGCCATCTTTATCTTTGTTCTCTGTGTATAAGATGCTCTTATTCCCCAGCTGATTTTAACACTTTTCTTTATCATTGGTTTTAAGGAATTTGATTAGGATGTGCTTTGTATAGTTAAATTCTTTTTTCTTTTGCTTGGGTTTATTGAACTTAGATTTGTGTGTTTCTAGTTTTCACCACTTTGTGAAATAGTTCAGCATTATTTCTTTAAACATTTTTTCTGTTCCTCTCTCTTCCTCCTCTCCTCCAATTACACATATATTAGGTCAGTTTGAGTTGTCCCATGGTTCATTGATGGTTTTCATTTTTCAAAATTTTGCTTTTTTTCTACATATTTCTCTCATTGTGACATCACATGGCAGAATGACTGAAAGAGTTCTCTGAGGTATTGTTTATAAGGATACTAATCCTATTCATGAGGCCTTCACCCTCATGCCCTAATTGCCTTCCAAAGACCCCACCATTACTTTAGGTGTTAGGACTTCAATACATGAATTTTGGGGGGCAAAAGCATTCAGTCCATAACAGAATCCATGAAGATCTGTATTTTATTTTTGGTTTTGTATTTGCACAGTTTTAAATTATGGATTGAATTTCATTAAAATATATGACTACTCAGATTTTCTTAGGTTTCTCACACATAAATGTTAGCCAATTCTGATTTCACAATAAAAAAATTCCATAACGCACAGGAAAGCATAAGCCATTATGATCAGAAGACAGCATAAATAATAAAAAAGCAGATTTAGATTTTGTGTTAACAGGAAAGACTAGTCAAAGCAGATGCACACAAATCATAGATTTTACCCAACACCTAACTTTACTAAGAATTCAATCTAGACAAGCACCAGGTACAGACAAAAGCTCTTTTTTGAAGGAACCTGAAACTATCAAAAGCAACTTCCAAAAATGTCCCTTTTCTCTTGCATTAGGTTGTATTTGGTTTTGGATTAACAAGCCAGTTTTGAATAATGTACGTGAAAATTCTTCTCAGGGGAAGTTATTTTGGTTTGCAGGCTGCTTTGTTTTATTATTCCTCATTTACACAGATAAGTAATGTGACCGTCCATAACCCATATGTTCATAAATGTTTATTTTATTGATAAAAATATAGAGATTAAATATATTCTGCTAGTATTCTAATATATTTTATTTAATTGTTTTTAAAGAATTCTGGTTGAACTCATTGGCATTTTTCACGGTAGTCTGGTCAAGTTCATTCATTCTCCTACATATGCCCAAGTAGGGAAGGAGTGAATTAGAGGACTGCTATGAACCCTTTCCTTTGGAAGCAAAGACAGGTTTTAGATTTGGAATATAAAATAAATTACACAGAGAATAACTTAACAATAATGTTGCCAATTTGAACATGTTGTACATTTGAATACATACTTCACAAACCCACAATTTTACTCTATAAATGAGAACCCTGACATGTACACAAGAAGATATGCACAAGATATTAGAGCAGCATGTTTGTAAATATCAAAAGTATATATATATATACAAACAAATTTAAAAAGTGACAAAGTAAAAAACAATAAAACTTACTGTTATATTATGAGGAATATAGTTAAATACATTTTGGTATATACATACAACTTAATACTTTATAGTAGCGAAAGCAAATGAATGAGAACTATATGTGTAAACATGAATAAATCTCACAAACATATTATGCTAACAGTAAGCTGAAGAAAAATGCATCTAGTGTAATCTATTTATATACAAAATATGCAAATTTACAAAATTCTAAGGGATCCATACATATATAGAAAATTACAAAGAAATGCATGTGATTTATGGAACACCAAATCTATAATAAATATTAGATGTCTCTGAGTGGGAGAGAGGATCTGTTCAGAAAGGGGCAAGAGAAAGGCTGAAATATAGTTGAAAATTGTATTTTTTAAAAAAATAATGGGCATATTTACTTAAATTTAAAATGTAATTATCATATATCACATATAAACTAAAAAAATAAAAATTTGTCTGTGAGGAGGCATACTTGTCAAAAAGCAACACTGTGATATTTCCCATTAAATTATTACATATTGTATGGAAAATAAAAATCCTATAATTCTCTAGTTCAAAATAATAAAGGAGTTTACAATCCCCATTAAGGACAGAGGAATGGGAGAATTCACAAAAGTGAATGGATAAATGGAGTACAGATTATTACAGTTACAAAAATGAAGTGTATTTTCATCTAATTGGATAAATTAAGGAAGTCAAAAGTGCTTGTGTGGGACACTTGTTTGTACATTGCTGGCCAAAGATTATCAAAGGAAAAAATGAAAATAGACTAGATGGAACAGAAATAATTCCTTTAGTTATAGCTAGCTATGAATTTCATCAATTCCTTGGTGAGGCTTGTCTTTAATTTGATCACATCCTTGTCTCATTGTTATGTTAGCAAAATAGAGGATTATACATTGTTCTCCATCTACTGTGCAAAACCAATCATTCTCAACTGATTTTTTTTAAAATCTTTATGAATTTCCATTTTAAGCAATCTGCTCCCATGTTATGTTTAGAAGAGGTCTGAATTAGTCCATCTGACAACTGAAGTTGAGATACTGGTGCCTAGAGTGGGCAGACCAAGTAACTAAGTAATCAGCATTTCCCAAATTATGAGTGCCTATCCAGCTGCTAATAATTATTCATATTCTTAAAAGTGTTTTTGGTGCATTTTGGAAACTTAGGTTAAACAAATTTAGATAGGCTTCAGGTCCACACAAATTCTCATAGTCTTTGATATGCTAATGTGTCTTATGAATCACTGGTTATAGGGTACATCAGCAAGAGTATGTGTGTTTCCAAAATTTATTTGATAATAGAGACATTTTATTTTCATTAACCCCCTATTAACATCCGAATTTCATCTTAACAAAACTTACTTCTAACTGGGTGTGGACATATATAAGCATGCCAAATATTTTTAAAGTTTAGGAAATTATAAGATAATTGAACTTTACAGCCATTAGGATATTTATGTAAAATGTTATATTTCAGTTTTCACTCAATCTAACAACAACAGCTTTCACTGAGTCTAATATTTTTAAATAAATGAAGCTTCTTATCTCTTTCAACCAAATGAATTCTCTGGCCCTACATTTAACTTGAACTCATAAAGAAAGGAGATAAAGATTGAAGAACTTTCCACCAACTAGAACAATGGAATAAACCACAGTGAGGAAGAGTTCTTGTTACTGAATCTTTTTCAAACAGCAGCTGAATGGTTCCCTCTAATATATATAAAGAGTATTTTTGTATTAGGTAACCCTTAAAGTACATTCAATTTCTTGGTGCCCATAGGTGACAAAAGGTCATAAAGAAATTGGATACCTACTTCCTTAATAGGTGTCTAAGTTAGAAAATGATTGGAAGTCATTCAACCATGTGATTATTAAGCCTCTTCTCAGCTTAAACGTTTCTGCAAAATTTACTTCAGTATTTGCACTATGTAGTAATAACATAAAACTTACATAGCCACAGGCTTTAGGTTGCTTTAAATGTATTCAAATCCTAGACATAGCTGTTTTACTGTCACATAGATGAATATCAAACTTGACTAAATCATTCATTCTGAAGTTACCAAAGTATAAGTAAGAAATGCTTAGGTCTTCATAATAGATTCAGGAGGCTTTTCATATAATCTTTGAGAAATACGATTAAATTTCTGAAAAGATAATTGACTACCTCCATCATAGCAATATATCTCATTTAGATGAATCAAGCTATAGAGAGTAGTATTGTTTAAAATTACCCTGGAGTGAAAAAGCTCTTGCAATGAAACAATGCTATTAGTTTTGAAAACCAACCTTGAATATTGGTATAGTCATGTAGATAAATGAGGCAAAAACGAAAAAGCACAGTTAAGGAAATAGTAGGAAAGGGAATAACTAATGATTTATGGTAATCAGTGTAATATAATGAATTTTAGCATTATGAATAAATGAATAAAGTTGAAAATAACAATAGAATGCTTTGGTATTCTTCCATTTATAAAACCAATTACTTTTATAAATAAGGTTAATTACCTAAAGCCAGGCTCTTACATTAATATCCTTATGTATCCTTACATATCTTTACCTGGAAGAGGAAGAGTTACTAACATATCCATACACAGGTTTACAGCAGCAGCAAGAAATAGAAAAGCTGAAGTAGAATTGTAGCTGTCATTTATACAGATTTAACGATCATCATCTCTACTCTCCAGAGATGATTATAGAAATGGTTTTCTTTTTCCTTACATCTATCTAGTCTGGGTGCAGTGGCCCAAGAATTGCCAGAATATCCTGGCTTTCTTTTGGAAGAATGTAGTATTGTGGATGAAAGAAACAAAGTAATGTGGATAAAGGCGAAATAGAGAAAACAACATAAAAGCAGCACATGTGATTCACATAGGGATTGAGAGGAAAAAGTATCACATGAAATAAGCACCTGCTGTGGAGAAAAAGCAATGGACTGGGATCAGGGAAACAGCCCTGGGTAATCCCTACCTATTAATCTCTTTCAGACTCATTTTTCATGATTTTAAAATTAGGGTGAGAGGGATTACACAAATAATATTCAAAATATTTCACTTTTTTCAAATTCTAGACTCTGTGTTCTCATTATAGTGGCCTTTGTGAATCTGTGTGTACAGATTCTGTGTGTTTTCTTTCTTGGTGAAATATTCCAAGAACTAAATATAATTAGGGTACTAAGGGGTTCTACACCCAATTCTAATGTTTGGAGGGGTTTTCTCCCATATCAAGATGTTCTCTGACACCAGCAAGCTGGATGTTCTACAAATCAACTCAATTGTGACCCTATCTACCTGGAGATAGTGTCAGATCTCAAGGTTAAGGACTTAGTCTTGCAAGACTGCTCACTCACAAAACACAACACAGATGCCAATCCCAAATCTGGTTGTCACTTGTGCTTCTCACCTACTGGCTATAGATTGGAGGTTATAAGGACCCTCTCCTTGGCTTGATTAATTTGTTAAAATGGCTCCCAGAACTCAGAGAAACATTTTACTTACTAGATTACTAGTTTATTGTAAAAGATTACAGCTCAGAAATAGGCAGTTGGAAGAAATGCATAGGGAAAGATATAAGAAAAGGGCTTGGAGCTTTCATGCCCTCTCCTAGTGAACCACTCTCCCAGCATCTTCACATGTTTACCAACCTGAAAGCTCTCCAAAGCTTTTGGGCTTTTACGGAGGCTTCATTACATAGGGACATCTGATTCACTCATGGGCATTGGTGATTGATTCAACCTCCAGTCCCTCTCCCCGCCCCAGAAATAAAGGGGGAGGGTGGGACTGAAAGTTCTAACTCTCTAATCACATGGTTGGTTCTCCTGGAAACCAGCCCCCATCCTTAGGTTGGGTCCAAAAGTCAACTCATTTACGTAATAAAAGACACTTTCGTCAGTCTCATTACTTATGAAATTCCAAGAGTATAGGAGCTTTGTGCCAGAAAAGAAGACAAACACCAAATATATATTTATTATAAATCACAATATTACAGGTATACTAATTTCATTTTAGAGTTAGATAAATTGTAAATAAATCAGTCATTTCAAGCTCTTAAAATTCCATGCTACATCATTCATTTCATCTGCTGGATGACTTCTTAGTCAATTAGTGATTTATATACACCCATTAAAATTTGGACATATTTTTCAACATCATTAAGCTCTTAAACACTTACAATAGAAGAGAAGCCTATTTGTCTGTGGACCCTCTCCAAAAAGTTCTAGATATGACACTAAGAACACAGTCTCTCATCTCTAGTTGGCTCCAGATTTCTCTAATTGAGCATTCTTCTCCCAAAGAAGGATGCAGCTAAAATTCCTCAAAGATAATATCTCTTTAGGCTCAACTTTAAGGACCTACTCTTTCATCCAGGTAGAAATCCAAAGAAATAGGGATCAGTTTCAGTGTTGCATTTTCACTGGATAAACAAGTTGCCAACAATAAATGTCCAGTATAAGAGAAATGAATTTTTATAGTGTCTTCTATTTGACAACACATTGCCCCCTCCCCTCATTACACTCTGGTACTCTTCCTCAAATGTTGTTGCATCAGAATCATGGGCTTTCCATTCATTGGTTCATTATCTTACAAAATCCAATCAGATGAGTGGGGCCCTAGTCTCTACTAGCTGTCTTAGCAGGAATATATTTGGGCACATGATATATCTAGACACTTATCTATTGGATTGTGTTGACCCACATCCCATTGTTAACTCTGAATTACACATTTGGTTAAAATATGCTGATCAGCTGAAGCCCAGTTAGCATAGCAATACTTCTACTTCCAAAAGGAAATAAAAACTCTGAAAATAAAATCCTATATACATTGCTATCTAACTCAATTTCCTTCATTCTGACAAAAGTTAAATATTCACATTCTGAATCTATTAAACTTGAAATTTAAGAAACATACTATTCAATCCTTAGAAAGATTTTTAAACTATTACATGTCTGGAACAACCAATAATTTAAAAGATTAATTCCATCTTACTACACTCTTCCACATCATTGACTTAAGGCAGGTTATTGCTAGGGTAACTGAGAACAACACACTGCAGCTTAATCTTTGCTAAAATGTTCACCCTAACTCTTTAGATCACTGACTTCACTGTAATTGTCAGAATTATACTGAAATAATGTAGACTCTCACTTTGGAATCTCATTTACTAGGACAATCTTGTTGACCAAATCATTCTTATTCCATTATGCTTTATTATATTTAAGCTTTAATAGTATTCTTTACATTCCTATTAATTAAGCTTGATACAGTTTTTTCTTCCACTTCAACTGTCTCACCTTCTGAACATTATTACCCAACACATTACATTATCCAAAGAGATCTAATACACAGTGGGTGAAAGCAGAAATTTTGAAATCAAACAATCTAACTTCCCTATTTCACCCTCCTAACTGCATTACTATGAGAATTAAACTCATATAAAGTGCTTAAAATACTAGCATATTGTAAGTGCTCAGTAAATACTCTTGTTGCTGCTCTAATATTTACAAAGAGGACTTTTTAGGACCAACTATATTAAAGATAGCGCAGTCTTCCAATAGTTCAGCTCAATTTAATAGCAATTCATATTGTTGCTTGATGTCAAAACCCTAGATGATAATAAAATATTAATTTGACTTCCATTTGATTTCCTAATTATTTCCTTATGCATGTATTTATTGGTTCATTGTATGTGTTCTTCCACTATAATGTACATTTCACAAAAGCAGAGAGTTTTTAATCATTGCTCTATCCCCAACATTCCTGAGTTTCTGTGCATACTAGATTCTTGACAAATATTTCATTAAATAACAAATAATTGTTTTCCTTGGGAAATTTGTATATAGCATGGTTGGTCAGACTAAGAAGAAACTCAAGACACTCCTAGGTGACCAAGAGGAAACTTGGGCCCTCCTACTTTTTTCTTGCAAAAGAGTATCATAAAACAATCTGATTTCATTCCAACTCAACCTGATGAAGAGATAAACAAATAGATATAGATGTTTGCTAAAATTCAATCAAGGTTTAATATTGGGTGATATAATTATGAGTTAGATCTATTATTTTTCATAATTCCTACAAGGGGCAAATATTACCTTTTTCAATAAGAAAAAATATGTACTCTAATAAGTTAAACCACAGGAAACATTATCTAATTCTCTAATACAATCTAAAATTTTAAAGAGAAAATATTGAATACTACAAAATGTGTTGTTATATTTTTGTTTGTCAGTTATCTGGAATTGAGAAAATATTTGGTATCTAGGACACTCAGGACACTCAATTAATCCAGACATCTGCAACCACCAGAGACTCCAGGTAGGAAAATATATGCCCATATGGCAACATATAATTTTCCAGTCGATATTTTTTCCAGAGTCACTGGTATTCCTTGTTAGAGTATGTGTGGAACATCTTTTGCCGAGATTAGACATGACTGAGCATCACTTGTCTTTCCCTTCCAGGCCCACATTCCTTGCTGAACAAATGACCAAGTTATGTGAGTGAAAGGAAAAGCAGCATCATGAAAGTGAAAGCAAATGAAAGAAAGGAAAGACTATCTCTAAAACCTAGAGCAAAGTAGACAAATTTACACAACCACTTCTCTCTACATTGGGAGAATCATGTTAAATGAAACAAGTCAGGATTATTTAAACACTTCTAACATACAAAGAATAAAGTATCCCAAAATTGTTGCAATCCAAAGAAGAGAAGATTGTAGCAGTGATGCAAAAATACCCTGCCTTTAACCCATGTATATCATGTTTCCCTTTTCTTTAAGAGAGTCAGAATGGGAAATTGGAAGAAACCCAATTCTGATTCATTGTCTTTATATTTCCCTTAAAGCACTGAAATAAACTTGCATATTTTTGTGTTTAATTGTATATTAACTCCTCTCCCACTAAAATATAAGCACCATGAAAGCAGAATATGGCCTAGAATACAGATTACACTTAATAATTATTTTTTGATAAGCTTAATTTAACAAAAATAACAGTTTAATAGTAAGTTTATAGAGTTCCTTATAGATACTTATATAAACAAATGTGTGTGTGTGTATAAAAAAGGATACTCATAATTCAGTTTCTAACATAGTCTATGATGATGGACTACATGAGCATTATCTCATTTACTCTCTTGTACTGATACTGAAACTATAACCCTACTAGAATTCTGTAATTCATAGACCATAGTGCTAAGCTTATGCTATCATAGCCATGTGCTGACTTGCTTATTTCATATGCTGTTCATGGCCATTTTATTGTAAAAAGAAGATAAATATATGTACATTCTATGTGTGCTGGATTTAAATCTCTTTTGTTCTTTTTCTCCATCTCCCCTTGCTTTCAACCTAATCAAAACAGGGAGGTACTGCAAATCTCCTGTGTAGGCTTTTCCTCTTCAATCAATCTGGAATTATTTGGTACAGTGCCTTTCATATTATAATAAAGTAGGCTTTTACGCCTTATTTTTAAAAATTTTGTTACAGTAGTCATTTTATTATTTTGGATTTCATTCAAATGGATATATAAGCAAAATATTTCCTATCTTATGTCATGCTCACTGTTATGATCTATCTTAACTTTGAAAAGAGACTTTTAAGACTTTAATATAGACAATACTGCAATGAATATCATTGTTTATATTTGTGCAAGAAGAATAAAAGAAACTATTTCAAGACAGCTTGCATAAAAGTAGCAGGAGAATTTCAATGTATTATAAATCAGAAGCTCAGAAACATAAACTTATATTGTGCTATACCCAATCTGCTCCATGAGGCAATCTAGGCCAGAAAAACAATGTATGGACACATCTACCTTACACTAGTAATTAACTTTGGACAATCAAGTAACTCGGATATATCAGTGACACAATGAAAATATATCAAGCTGAATTCTTTATATGATAAAGCAATGATGTATTTTATTATTTGTAAATGTTATTTAACTACAGATCTTGAATGCTAAAAGTTTAAAAAAGTACAATTTCAATTTACTTAAAAAGCATTTTAAATTCAATTTATTTCAGTTATTTTTCTACCATGTTTACCAAGGGTAATTTTTCAAATGCCTTATATTAAAAACGCCCTTTAATGCTAGAATATTTATAGGCATAACAATTCTCAGAGATAATCATGTAAAAACCAATAAAATTAAATTAATGATTTCATAATAAAAATTTATGAAAAAATGAACTCTGAAGAGATGCTTTGTTTAAGAATTGTGACTAACTGAATAAGCATAATGATATGATTATACACAGACATATGTATAATATTAATAATAAACAAAATTATTTTATACTATTAACAAATAATTCAATGTGTTGACTTCAAAACTCAGTTTAATCTATGTTCTTAATCACTTATTTTCATTAAAATGGAAAAAATGAATGAGTTTGGCACTCTGATATGTTTACTAACAAAAAATTATGTAATAATTAATGAGTGACAGTTAAATGCAGCCATTATTACCAATTTTTAAAGCTATTAGACACCAAATTTAAATTCAATTTAAAATACATGTAAACTTTGAATGGACTTATTACATAGGCATTTTGTCATAATTGCTTTTGAGCAATTTTTGACCAAAGGATTTGCAGACTAAGAATTAGATTTACACAGACCCAGCTGCACTTTTGTTCCTGGGTCTCTTTGAAGGGAGAATTGTGTTTCAGAGTAATATTAAATTATAATATAATATAATAACATACTACATGCCTCAGCAGAATATAGATTTTTTTTTTTTTTTTTTTCAGAAACAAGTAGTATTGACTTCTGGTTTTAGTTCTAACATGTAAAGACCTTGGAAGTCATCACTCTCCTCTTACAGCAAGCAAGAACTGAACAAACTGAAAACCAATGACATTAGACTCATTTGAGAATTGAGGTCACAGGATAGAGCCTGACTTAAAATCTGTAGTGACAGGCAAATACAGAGAAGTATAGCCTATATCAGCTTATCAGGATCAGAAGTCACTAGAGCCATATACCTGCAGAAATATTTAAATAAATTTGACAAATTGCTAGAGGCAGAGTGTAGACTACTGTGAGAATGAGAAACTCCTTAATTTCATAGTCTTAGGGGTCCCTCACTTTTTTATATTTTTAATATCCAGGATATTAGGCTTAGGAATCCATACAGGTTCCAAGATAAAGAAGCAAGAAATACTCTTGTGTTTGTGGCAAGGATGGGGAAAGAAAACCATTTTAATATATGCCCAGAGTATTCTTTATAACAAAGGACTACCCAGCAAGAGAAAAACTTTACCAGAGATTGATATGACATGGAGGAAGGGAGATTACCTAACTATAGACTTTCTCTAGCCTTTCTGTCTCACCTAAGGGAGAAAAAGAAAAAGCTGAGAAACACTTGTGAGATCACAGATCAGGGACACAGAATCACTAAAAGAATTAAATAATCAGAGGACTACAGAACATTTCTCCTCCCCCAACATCTTACCACCATATCAATAGGGATTCCATATCAACAAAGCTCAGACTCTATTAAAAAAGGAGGGGTGTTTAGGGAAACCCCCCAAATGGAGGGGAGTTTAAAAAATGAACAAACAAACAACAATAAGGACAATAGAGGAAATCGAAACTTCTGACACCTAAATCTATAGCAAACATTAAACACAGCCCAACTTCTAGCAAAATTAATATAAAACTTCTCACTATAGCCTATCTACCTCAGTTCCTATTACCTGATATATCATGCTTGGCTTTCAAGAAAAAAACTAAGGCAAGAATAAAGAATACAGTCTAAAGAAACAAAACAAGAATCAATGTTAGATGCAGATATAACAAAAATTTTTGATCTATGAAACTTGGGGTTTAAATAACTATGATTAACAGGCTAAGGGCTTTAGTGAAAATAATAGACAACATGAAAGAACAGATAAGTAATATTAGCTGAGAAATGAAAACTCAAAGAAAGAATATAAAGAACATACTAGAAATCAAAAACAGTGTGACAGGAATGGAAACTTCTTTTGATGAGCTCACAAGAAAAAGAGTGCACTTGAAGGCAGGTGAATAGGAACCTCCCAAACTAGACTATAAAGAGAAAAAAATAATGAAAAACAACCCATGTATTGTGGAACAATTTCAAAATGTGTAATTACATGTTATTGAAATACCATAAGGAGAAGAAAGGGACGTTAGTGCTGAAAAAATATTTGAAGAAATAATGGAAGAACATTTTCCAAAATTAATTGCAAACACCAAACCAAAAAACATGAAGCTAGCTCAGAGAACACCAAACAGGAAAGATAAATAAAGCTAGGTGTTTCATATTCAAACTGTAGAAAATCAAAGATAAAGAACAGAATCTTGGAAGCTATCAGTGAAATAAAACATCTTACCTATAGAGGAACAGGAATAAGAATTATATCAACTTCTTGTTAGAAACCATGCAAGCAAGACGATATTGAAGTGAAATATTCAAAATACTGAATATAAAAAAAAACACCAGCCTGGAAGAACTTCTATATGCAGTGATATTACCATTCAAAAGAGGAAAACATGCTCTCTCAGATAAATAAAAACAGAGAATTCATCAGCAGACTGGTCCTGCAAGAAGTGCTAAAAAAATGTTTTACAGGGAGAAGGAAAGTGATATAGCTCAGAAACTCAGATTGATATGAAGAAAGGAAGAGCGTCAGAGAAAGAATAAAGCAAGATAAATATTTTATTTTCCTTATTCTTAGTTGTTCTAATAAATACTTGCTCAACATAATAATAGCAAAAATATATACAGTGATTATAGCATACCTATAGGTGAAATGGATGAAAGCAATGTTCTGAGGGACGGGAAGGAAAAATTAGTAATACCATATTATAATGTACTTGCACTATCCATAAAGCACTATGGCATTATTTGAAAACAGTCTTAAATCAGTTATCAATTTGTATTGCAAATTCTATGGAGACTGCCAAAAATAATTAAAAAATAAATATAATTTATATGCTAAGAGAGGAGAGAAAATGGAATTGTATAAAATACACCATTAAAAGCAAATTGCAGAAAAACAGAGGAAGATAAAATGGAGAACAATACAACAAACAGAAAGCATTTTCATGGGAAAACAAATCAAATATTTTAATAATCACTTTGTGTAAATGGCCTGAAAACATCAATTAAAATACAGAAATTGACAAAATGGATTTAAAAGAAAAAAAACTAAATATTTTCTAAAAGAAACTCATTTTAAATCTGAAGACTAAGATAGGTTAAAAGCAATGGGACAGAGAACAATATAATTTACTAACACTAATCAAAAGGAAGCTGGAGTAGCTATGTTGATTTCTTAAAAAGCAGACTTCAAAACAGGGAAAAATTGTTAAGGATAAAGAAAGGAATTACATAATGATAAGGAGGTCCATTCTCCAAGAAAATACAACAATCCTTAACGTGTATGCACCTAACAATAGTTTCAAAATATGTGAGGCTAAATATGCAAGGAAAAATAAATCCATTCTTACAGGTAAAGACATCGCCATCCCTCTTTTAGTAATTGATAGAGCAATTAGGTAGAAAATTACTAAGGATATGGTTAATAGAAGAGTACCATCTATCAACTAAGCCTAGTTAACTTTTATAGCATACTTCATCCTCAAACAGCAGATTATACATTATTCTTAAGCTCCATAGAAATTCACTACTATAGACCACATTTGGGGCCATAAAACTTATCTCACAAATTTAAAAGAATAGAAAACATACAAAATTTTTAGATCACAATAAAATTAAACCACAAAGCAGTTACAGAAAGATAGCCAGCATTCCCCTGAGTGTGTGGAGATTAAATAAAACATTACTAAATAATATATCAATCAAAGAAGTCTCATGAGAAGTTTTTAAAATGTTTTTAGTTAATTGAAGATGAAATTTTATCATAATTTGTAGGATGTAGTGAAAGCAACACTTATAGAAATATTTATATACTAGAAATGAAGAAAGATATAAAATCAATTGTCTTAGCTTCTGCCTAAGAAGAAACTAGAGAAAGAAAAGCAATTGAGCCTAAGGAATTTAGAAAAAAATAATAAAATGAAGAGCAGAAATCAGTGAAATTCAAACCAAGAAAACAATAGACAAAAGTCCACAAAACCAAAAGCTGGTTCTTGAGGACAAATAAAATTGACAGGCTAACCAAGAAAAGAAGAGAGAAGACACAAGTTATCAATATTAGAAATAAAGAATTGGTCGTAACTACTGATTCATGGACATCAAAATGATAATAAAAAATATTATAAACTCTTTGCCCACAAATTTGATAATTCATGAAAGAAACAAACTACCAAAACTCACACAAGGACAAATAGGTAATCTGAATAGGCCTATATCTATTAAAGAAATCAAATCAATAATTCATAACCTTTTAAAAAGGTCCATATGGTTTCACTGATGAATACTACCAAATATTTAAGTACAATTCTCTAAAATCTTTTCCAGCAAATAGCAGGAGAGAGAACACTTCTTAACTCAATCTATGAGGCCACTACTACCCAAATACCAAAACCAGATAGATACTACCACAGAAAAAGCTACAGATCAATACCTCTCATGAATGTAGATGCTAGAAAAAATATTAGCAATTTGAAACTAACAAGATGTAAAAGGAATTACACACCATGACTAAATAAGATTTATTGCAGTTAGGCAAAGCTAGTTCAACATTTGAAAAATCAGTTGATGTAACTCACAATATCAACAGGTGGAAAAAAAACATGATCATATGCAGAAAAACACTTGACAGAATTCAACACTGACTCATGGTAAAAACTCTCAACAAAAGAGGACTGGAGAAAAACTCCTTCAACTTGATAAAGGACAAATAAAACTTGATAAAGGACCCTACTGTTAACAGCATACTTAATGGTAAAAAAAAAACTGTATGCTATACCCTAAGATTAGGAAGAACAAGTTAAAGGATAACATCTCTCACTACTACTTTTAAACATTGTACTGGAAGTCCTAACTAGTACAATAAGACAAGAAAAATAGAATATAAGGCATATACATTGGGAAGGAAGAAATAAAATTGGCTGTGTTCACAGATGACATGTTTGTCTTTTAAAAAAAAATCCTAAGGAATCAACAACAATAAAAAAAAAACTTCCTAGCACTGAGAAGTGATTTTAGCAATATTGGAGGATGTAAGGTTAATACATGAAAGTCAATTGTTTTTTTGTATATTAGCAATGAACAATTGGAATTTCAAAGTAATGTGTATACTGGCATACACCAGCATGTCAACATCTCAGGAGGTTTGCTGAGGGCTCCCTGTAAACTATATGTTGCAGGAATCATAGGAGAGAACTTACAGAGCTCCCAAAGTGTAACAGAGATGGTACTACTATGGTCATCTATCTCTTGATCAGAGGTTCTCAATTAGTGGAGATTTTGCCTCCCAGGGAACAGTTGGCAATGTCTGGAGACATTTTTGTTTATCAGAACTGGTTCAGGGCTGCTACTGCTATCTAGTGGGTAGAGGATAGCAATGCTGCTACACATCCTATCACACATAAGGCTTCTTAGCAAAGAATTATCTGGCCCAAAATAAAGTTGGAAAACTCTGCTCTACATAAACACAAATGCCCAACTCATACTTAAATTGATGGTTTCAATCAAAGTGAGAAAGGAAAAACTTGGAGTTGACTGAGATCCAATCACATTGAAATAAATTTAAATGATATTTTATATATATCTAATAGATATATTTGGGTAATATTTACCACAGAAAAAGGGGATTTTACTTATTAAAGTCATGTAATGAAGAACAATAGAAAACTAAACCAATAATTTTTAGAAGAATTGGATGAACATTGAAATCATGATGGTTACATTTCAATTTAAATAAATGTCCAATGGAGGTTTTCACATAGTTCAACCCTTAATGATAGCAATGTGAATGTATATTTCACGTGGAAGAGAAAGTGCATTTCCAGGGCTTCCTTTGTCATTTATCAAAAGAACTAGTACTGCCTTTGCTTGTTTTTTTGTTTTTTGTTTTTTAAATTGGTTAGAATTTGATAAAAAGCAGAAGCCAGAGAGCTATTTTCTAAGGAAAATGTACTTACAGTTTTAAGATCTTTAATCATGGAGTAGCAAGGCTGCTTATAAACTAAATAAACATAGAATGTGTTGAGTATCTTATTATCTACCTTACATATCTCTCTTAATTTTTTCTTTGCTAATCCCCATAATTAGAGAGAGTTATAGAAAGACATTGCTTTCAGCTAGGGATTAGTGATGTATAATTTGATAGATGTCACTAAATTTCAAAATGGGATTCAAAAATCAAGAATAGAGTCAAACATTGACAGTGATGACTTGTCTAAAGTGAAAATAAGGAGGATACTGAATTGCTTATTCAAAATTCTGAGGGAAATAGCTCATGACACAGCTTTCAAAAAGCATAGGAAACAGAAACTATGATAATTAAACAAGTGAGACATATTACAAAAAAACTCAGTTTGTTAAAGTGTTCTTCAGTGATGCATTTTTCCTTTATTCTTCAAAATTCAAAAAACTTTTAGCTGATTTTATTTAAATATAGTGCTGATAGATTCTGTGTTGTTAGCAAAGTTTGTATATACCTTGTATATGGATGCCTTAATTTTCAGTAAGTTTTAGGTCAATTTGTAACAAGCGTTTTAAAATTTAACAGACAATATCAGATTATCATTATGTTTAATTGAACACATTACTTAAATCTAATATATCATTAAGTTTTTAAAGATGAAATCAGAATATATATTATAAACTCTATTTTCTTAAATGAAAAGGAATATTCAGCTCTATAAGTAAAATAATGCCAATTTCCTCATGCTTCTCTCACACCCTCTCTTCCCCACTCCAACCCACTCATTTAATTGAATTTAATGAGTAAAGTTTACTTACAATACTCACATGAGTTCAAACCTTGGCATTCTCTTACTAGCTGTGTGAAATTGATCCATTTATTTAAATCAGCCTTGCTAAGGCTCATTTTGTCATCAGTCAAATGCAAATGATAATAATAGTACCCATGTCTTAAGATTGTTATAAAGACTAGATAAAATATAGTATATAACATAAAGCTCATGGTAAGTAAGCATGGATCCTATTAACAATTTGTTAACGTTTCCCACCTGAACTCAGCTTGCATTGCTGATATCCATGGTCAAAGTTGGAAGCTGATTTAATTAATGATGTGTTCTTCCAAAACTTGTCCAGCATCTGAAGTTGATCCCCACTAAACTCAGGTTCAATTCAGCTCTGGACCAATGCTCACTATGGACACTTTTCATAGCCTCTGCTGCAGTCACCTCTCTGCTTGCCATGTTAGATCTATAGGAAGGCCTGCGGACATTTAACTTAGCTGTCTTCCCATGTTCAGCCATACTCCAGAAATTTGGTAACATTAAAACTCCTCTCCCCTTGCCTGCCAAAATTTTGATGTAGACACTCCTCAGGTTAAACTGGTATAAGAGGTATTGGTGGAGAGACCCAAAATGTCACATCTTCCAAGAGTCCAAAATGTAAATAAAGGCAAAAGGCATCTGGCATCATTCTCCTCAGAGTACTTAACACATGTGCCTTGTTTTCTTTGTTGTCACATCTTCCTTCTCTTCATAATCCATTAGAAGTAAATTAGGTAAATTTCCCTGACTTCAGCTTCATAGCTAAAGCTTAACAGTAGGAAACCATGAAGGAGAAAGAGCAGGACAAGCTTACCCATAGGGTGCTTAATCTCCAAATTTTTTTTCTGTACCATTATCAGTAATATTATGATGACTATTCATTTAGTTAAAACATCTATGATTATGATTTAAAACTTGGTTTAAGACACAATAATTAATCTTATGCCCTTAGATTTATCTGATAACCCCACTCACCACTATTTAAAGTAGCACCAATGAATACTATTTGTAGTATCTGTATGTAAAATACCCACACACACTACTACACACAACATTACATTGTTTCAGAAAGAATTGTGAGTTTCTGCATGTATAGAGTGGTGACTGCTTTTATAAATACCAAAAATAATTCTCACAGATGAACTGAAACTACTACAGTGTAATTGTTACCATATCCCATGATTAAAGCAATCGCTGGAGGAAATCAAAGAATTTGCACAAAATACTTTTTCTTGAGAATTGCTAATTTGCTGATAATGAACTCTATTCCTGGTTATATCATTAATGGAAATTAAGACAGTGCTTTTTTCTTTACTGCATTCATTTCTTCCTACCAATACATTCCTAGAATATATTTTGTGACTAATATTAAGTGAAATATCAATTAATTTGGCTTATGTTATCAATTAAGTCAATTCTATTTACTAGTCATTGTATCCTCCCTTATAAAGAACCACTCTAGTAAAGAATAGGGTTTTCAAAATGTGACTTCTTAGAAGTGCTTCAGTCTCTATCCTCTAATGACAGAAGGACTACATAGTTCTGGGGATATCCATTGGAACAACTGGGTTGGTTCTGTTCAGTGATTTTTCTGCTTGCAACATAGGGGTGCAGGAGTGCTCAAATGTCCATAACCAGGGATAAATTGAGTGAACCCATCCCAAATCTGAGTGTAGCCACCCGTGGTTCTGATGGTGGTATTTTTAAAGCAGTTTGACAAGCTGCCTATGTAGTATGATTGACAGGATTAGAACACCTATGCCCAGCATTATTAAGAGTGTGTGCCTCAGGCCAGTATTCTGGATCAGTAGTGGTAATATCAGATGACTTAAGAGTACTAGCCCTAGCTTGTTCTTCCTAATGTACTGCCTTAGGGCCTTTCAATCCCCCTCCCACCCACCCCCACCCCTGCCCCCAAGGAATGATGATGCCCATCATATAATCCTGATGAGCTAGAGAGGGGCAGTTGCCCACATACCCAACACCTGGATTGATTTCTTTGCTGGACATACATTTCATACACTGTAGAAATGTATTTCCATAAGGTGCCCATTCCACAACCAGAAATCACAGAAGCAGCAGAAGTCTAAGGTCGCAAAGACAGATATTCAGTAGGAACTTGTATGGGAAAGTCTTCCTCTATAAGAATTACATTTGTGGCCTGATCCTTAGATGTTAATGTTGTTGCAGCTTTAGGAAGTTGATGTGGCTGTGCATACCACACATGTCGGCCAGGGGAGGCAGCATTAGGAGGTGGATTTAGGGCAAAATATGCCAGACCAAGACTCCCATCCTCTCCCCTCTCTCAGTGATTCATGCTGCATTCCAGACACAGTGCATTTCAACAGGTCCAGCTTGGCAGCAGGACAATGGGATCCCAGTGGAGACTGAGTAGTTCCTCTTCACCTAGGGGTACAGAGTAACTCACTCATCCTAGTGGGACATCCTATTGCAAATTCCAGTAGATGACACCTCTCCCAGGCATGATGGGACTTGGTGTTCTCAGCAGCACAGATCATTGTTCCACAGTGAGAGCTGGGGCAATGGCTGTCTCCCAAGCCCTCAAGACTTCCATACCTTTATGGCATTGGGTGTCTCAACAGGGGGCCCCTATCTGATATATGGGACAGTAGGCCCTACTGGTCAATCTTTCAAATGTATTAAAGCCTGGAATAGTACTTTAGTCCACCAGGCTAAGGTGATTTTACCTGTTAGTAATTTAATCTTCTGCTTCAATATTCCATTCTTCCTTTCTACCAACCCTGCTGCTTGTGGAATATAAGGGAAATGGAACACTTATCAATGTCATGTTCTTTTGCACACATCATGATTTGCATATCATGACCTTTGAAATGTGACCCCCCAATTACTGTCTTTTTCACAAGAGTAGACATACATGGTATTCAGCTTTTTTAATTCCCTGATGGTGGCAGCCTGGCTTGCATGGCAACAGGGGAAAGTTGTTAGGCCAGATGAGATACCCACACAGATTAAGGCATATTTAGGACACTCCTTGGAGGGAGGGGGCCTATGCAATCAATTTCCCAATGCCTTTTCCAGCTGGGCACTCTGGTGGATGGCCCCAGACTCCTTGGGAGTTATTTGAGCACACAGGACATGTTGTCACTGTGTTAACCAAGTTACCATATTTCAAGTGCAATTTTGACATTCTTGGTATTTTGTTATCCCATTTGGGCACTACGGTGGTGGCTGTTCTTATGCACCCAGTCTGTTATATCTACTGAAGGGACAGCTATATCAATAAGTCCAGTGGGTGTATATTCTTTCATCATAAATGTTTCCTGAATGAAGGACTGCGCCACTGGTTGGGGTTGTTGCTGTTTTTTTGCTTTTCTTGTATTAGAGGTCTAAGGGCATGGTCACTTTGTTTCACTCTCCATCACCATAACATCCCTTTCTTTACTCTCTTCACTTTCCCAGGGATTCCACCTCTTAGCATCTCAATCAGGCTTTGTCACAGTATTCAGACCTTAATTCATGCCATCTTGCACCTTCTTAGCTTTGCAAAACACACATTAAGTTCTCCAACTTATTATCCTGCTCCTCGACCTTGTCTGCCAGCCCCAAAGCTTGCAGAGCAGTCTTTCTCCAACCTCAGCTCTTCTTCCAATTTTCTAACTACAGCTTCAGCCTCTAGCTGACCTGCCCACAGTGGAGGACACTCCACTGTAGCAGCCATGCATTTCTCTTCTCTGCTGCAATGTGCTATGCACTGTTCCTCAAATAAACACATTAAACCTGAGGTGTTCCAGGGTGTCCCTGTACTCAGATGCTGGTCTACAAGCACCTAACATGCAGGCCACCCTTCCCCACATACAGGTCAATGGCCACCCTGGGATTTCCCCTGTGGAGGCCTCTTTCCCAAGACTCACCTCTTTGGTCTCCTAACAGCCTTGCCAATTGTTGGGAGCTCTCCAAATGTAGTCAGAAACTGACCCCATATATGGAGGGAAAATGATGAGGAAATTGAAACTTCCATACTCTCCTCTATCTTGCAAAGGCCTGCTCCCACTCTCAGTTAAAGAGTAAAATGAATTACTAAGAGTGATCAGATAAGGGAAGAATGTCTGGCTCTCAGGCACCCACCCCAAGCCTTTGTTTGAGACCCTTTGCACATAGACTTGTTATGTGACCATTAACTTCAACCTGCAACCAATATGAGAATGCAAATTGTGACCTTAGTCCTGATAGGAATGGAATGTCCGGCTCCTACAAGTTCCTGTTAGGACCCTCTACTATGTGTGTAACCCATGGCAACTCCCCTGCTCTGTAACTGCCTGCGACCTATAGTAATTTGTAGCCGATCAGTTTGTACCAATTAGAGCTGTATGTTTTAACCTATATAAGGAGAAGACTCCCCTGAAACGGGGCCCCAGAATTTTGGAGCGTTAGCTCGTCTGGGTCCGCCGGCTCAATAAACCTGAGTTCTCCAACTCTCTGAGTGTTGTGCTTGGTTTCTCGTGGGATCAGTTTTTTTCTGCAACAAAAGGATAGACTGAAGAAAGAAGTAGAGCACCCCCAGAGTGGTAATTTGCAGTTTTAATGAGCAAGGGAACATTTATATGAGGCACTGTCTTAAGTGGCTGCAAGTGACTAGATCTCTGGCTCCACCTGCCAGAATCTTAAGAGTTTATGTAGAGGCCTTAATGTGGTTCAGTCACATGTACCATCCTGATGGTTTCAATAACACATTAGTCTCCCAAGGGTGCATCCCTGAAGTGGCTCCTAATGCGGAAGAATAAGTGGATCATACATTCCAAGGACAGAAGAGGGAGTGAGGAGTCTCTGATTCTCTGGGCCCAGCTCACAGGTCAACCAGAGATCACATCTTCTCTATGTACAGAGTGTGGCTGTGAAGACTAAGTTAGGCAATGAATACAAAATGCTTACACAATATCTATCCACAAGAAGCACTCCAGACCAGATCTTTTCATGAAGTACTTACAGCTTTATCCCTAACAATTCCCTGTCCACTGATATCACCCCGATTCAGGCTATAATACCTATTGTCCTAAAGAGGACTTGGCATAATAGACCAAAGGAAAGGCATCAACTTACTGTACTTTAACATGAAAAGCCACAGAAGTTCAGACAGACAGAAAGGTATGGAAGAATGCTTTACTGTACCAGTGTTTCTCACCTGAAGTAAAGACTCACATTGAGATTGGATAGGAAAAGAAGTTGGAGGGCAAATAAAGGGTCAAAGGTCAGCTAAAGTCTTTAGGAACCTGAGATTAAAGGGAAACAGTGACTGCTTCCCATCTGGACCCTTGGAAGGCAACAGTTTCACTGTAGTCCTTGGACCATCACAGGGGCACTAAAATAAAGCTTCTCATGTACCAGCTGTTTGGGATGCTAAGGCAGGAGCAGAAAGAGGCTATCCTAGTGAACATGCTGGAGGCACAGAGTTGTTTTAGAGAGTTGCCAAATGTCCCTGATTTCTGGAGGAATGTGTGAATGTAAGTTGATAGGAATAAAGTGTCTACAGACCTAAACGATCTCACAATTATGACAAGGAAAAGAATCAAGAGTGGGCCATATTTCCAAAGTCTGTTTGAGAACAAAGGCATCTAGCTGGAATTACAAGCATGACTAATAATTAAACTTCTCACTAACATAATGCCATAAAGCTATCTTAGACCAATAGCTCTTAAAAGACAATCTGGCTGTAGGAACTAAATGAAAATACACTGAACTGATCAGTATAAATCTGATATGACCAAATTTACCTGGAATTGACCAAAATTAGATATTTTTCCTAAAAACATTGTCACATTTTTATATATCTGAAATTTGTTGCCTGTGATTTTGAATCTAGAACACTAAATAATAGTTATTGTTCTTATTATTAATTATCATGTCAGAAATTCAACAAAGCTTTTTTTTAAGTGGAGAAGCACAGATATTTAAAATGGTCTTATTTAGATACAACATAGCTATTAAGAAAATATTTTCCTTCACATTGGAAAACTAGTAATCTCATTAGTCTGTCTGTATCCTATGAACTCTGGTGTGATAGAAGACTACTAAAAAGCAGTGAACAGGATCCTGTAGTATGAAAGCAATCTAAACACATTTAGCACTGCAATTAAGTAACAAAGCACTGATTGGTCCCTGGAGTAATATACACTCATAGATTAAGTGTCTATATTGAAAAATTGCACTTTAGATCATGTCATGGCAAACTTAAGAAGGCTTACACCACACTTTGGCTACAGTTTCTGACATGCTAAAATTAGTTAACTTGAAAAGGTCTGTGGTTAGATTTAATTTATTTAAATTATTTCATGTTTCCCTTCATGTAAGTCATTCAATAACTAGAAGAAAACTAATAAAATGAAAAAATCTAAAACAATACATAAGCTATTAAAATAAATTCTATATTTAATATTCATATTTATGAGCTTAGGTAAGCTCATTTGCCAAAGAATATAAAATATAAGTACTACATTTGATTTCTGTATTAATGATTTGTGAGCTAGACAAATGTGTTATCAATAGGAAATTTGGAAGCAGGAACGTCTCTAGAGAATGTATACTTGATATACATTTAAAGGGTTGACTCTGTTCAGACTTGAACCCTATCAACTAATAGTGAGGGAAACAATATGCTGCTTCAAGGACTAAATAACTAGTACCACAATAAACAATATCATGAAGATTATTTCCTAGTCACCCCACACGGACTAGACAGTCTTTCCTAATAACAACTTACACTGAATAATGTATGTCTGTAGCTAGCTGCCATTTGGCCCTGATTTCATGACCCAGTAGGGAGTCTAGCTTGTACCTAATGGAGATATGAGACTTCTCTAAACCTTCCCTGACATTTCCTTATGTCTCTCAATTCCTGGTGACCTGCTATGCTGACTGAATTTGTTGTTCACTTCTTCATTTCATGTCAATATTTCATCATAATTAATAATATCCCTCAGAGGCTGCATCTCTCAGGACACAAAGGACCATATCTATGCAGTGAGTTTTCCACTCGAGATTTTAGCCAATCCATGATCTTAAAACACTGAGCTGGACTTTCTATATATTGTGTGACTGCCCAGTCCAGATTAATTTTTCCTTTTCTTGGTACAGTTCCCACATTGTCCTAAATTATTCAATTCACAAATAGAGAAAATTTCATTTTATAATTCATAAAAATATAAGTGCTAGGTTATTTTTATTCATTTTTAAGTGCTTTGAAAAAAAAAATCAAACACCTTAAACAATAAGGAGTTTTTACTATTTTTTCTAACTAAAAAGACCAGATGTGGGTCAGGTTTCAGGCACAGTTTGATTTGCAATCCACCTTAAATTCTCTGCGATACTTCCCATTCTGAATTTAGCACTGTGGCAAGGTGGGTGGTATTAGCCCAAATGACTTAGATCAATAAGGACCCAACTCTGAAGCTGAGGGTGTGGTTAACTCTACCGAAATCACTTAGCTGATGTATCAGGGTAGCATAGAATTTGGGGGTCTACCCAACACCCATACATACCTCATAAACCTACCAAGGTTTATGAAGGTATTAAGGTACACAGAATTCACAGGAAGATATATCAGCCTTTAAAAAAGCCTAAACTAAAAAACAATGCCTAAGCTATTATAAAACCAATACATTTTCTCTCCAAAACCAGACAATCCAAAGTTTCAAATACCTATGCCTATATGCTTAAGTCTAGAGTCCCCAGGGATATTCCATTTTCTTTGTCAGACTTTCTTCATTAACCCCTTTATTGCCTAGTAGTTACGGTTAAATGACAATTTATCTTACTACAACATTCGCACTATCCCATGGTAATAATTACATGACTAATAGCTCACCTTTGCAAATGAGAAGGATTGAATAGAATACACAGAGTCCATTGGCCATAGCACATACTATAACTAGACAATAATGCAAGAACTCTGCCCTGACGGTGTAGTAAATTGCTTGGTCAGTCAGTTTGGCAGCTTTTAGTTTTGCTCTTGGTCACTGTGCTCCATGTCCATAGCTGGAATAAGCACAGGTATGATGTCTTTCTGGGAACTGGATCAATTTAATAGTACTCCTATTAAAAGAGTTCTGTAACCCAAGGTATTAAATAATCATCCTCTTTCTATGTTTAGCAATATAGTCTACTATGGTAGATTAAATTATTTTTCCCCTTTCTTTACTCCTTTCTTTATCTATGCCTTTGTCATGTGACTTTGCAGGTCCTCCCCAAAGGAGGAAGCATATATTCCATACAAATTTGATATAGCCATATGATTTGTTTGACCAATGGCATGTTAGTGAACATGATTCAGAGGATTGAAATGTGCATGTCTATTTTAGCTTGCTTTCCAGTGCTCCTGGAAGCATCATGAACTCATACCCCAGGAAGCCCATTGGTCACAGAAGAATAACTAAGGCAGAAACCCATGGCTTGGAGACAACCCAACTGAGTCTAGCTTACATCTGCCTTATCCCAGCCAAACCACAGAGATATGAATGAGGTTTTTATCCACTGAGTGTGGGAGTTTTCTGGTTTTTTGTTTTTTGTTTTTACAAAGCATTAGTAGGAATATTGATGGCAGTGACAAAGTTGGTACCCAGAAGTGCAGTAGTACACACCAAAATTTTAATATATATAGCATTATCTATGGGAACAGTGGGGGGAAAGTAGTAGTTACAGGAGACTGAAAACTTAGATTAAAAAACTTTTAAAAGAGACTGGAAAAATAGAGACTTGTGTTACATAATGGCCAAACATTTATAACAACTATCACCTGCAGTAACTTGGAAAATAGGAAATACACCTAATGATCTTATGGCATTGGGAAAAAAGATTACCCGGAAGAACATTGAAAGTATAAGCTGGTTCCTACTGGCTGCATTTGATAAAACAAAACAAAACAAAAAACAAACAAAAAGCATGCTCAGGGAAAAATGGCCAGTTTGCAAACAAAACTGAGAAAGAATTGAGTTTCAGATAAACAAGGATTTAAAAAAATACATACATATATAAATATATATGTCCTGTGTTATATTTGGATTATATTAATACCAAAATTTTTTCATTTATCTAAAATTCAATGTTAACCAGATGTCTTTTATTTACTTGGCAATCCGTCTCCATCCCACTTCCTCACCTCCCCAAACACATTTACCTGATCTTATCTCTTAATACTCTTTCCTTTGATCACTTTACAACTTTACTGTAGCCACAGTGGCTACAATGGGATTATTTTCTCCATAATATGTGGACTTTATTGAATCACATAATCCTATATCAAGCAGGACTCAAAGAAAACTTCAAAATATTAGGGTTTGGGGCAACTTAATTTGGACTTTAGTGAAGTCTAAATGAAGAGATATATTTAGCCTCACGTAAAACAGTATTTTCTAATATCACCCAGAGGATACTTTCTGTCTGAGGACTGTGGTCACCAAACGGCTGCAAGCCCAGAATTCTGGAGTTGAGTAGGCTTGGACCAGCTGGTTTCTCCTGAAAGTACTTCCTAGAGAATATTAAGACATTATCTCTGAGAAATCTGATGTACACCTGAGTGACCATGATGAGTGCACAGTTAGATCTAAGGAGAGAACCCCATGACGAAAACAAAAATTTGAAAATATGCTTACAGATGATATTTAAAGTCATGGAGCTATGCATGATCATATTCACAATTATTTTGGAGGTTAAGACTTGGGTCAAAACTTATACCTGCTGTCCTGAAGCATGCTGAGAGCTGACCCCAGTTATTGGTCAACTGGCCACAAAAAGTGGTTGGTTTTGAGAAAAATATGTATTTTCCTTGTCAAGACACTGCCCTAGCTAAGGTTACTTTAACAAGGGGGCTTAGTATTATCAGAACATTCCTACAAAAAATTACTTGTGAATTTATGAATTGTTTCTGAAATAATAAAAGACAATCAGTACCAGGGAGAAAAGATCTAACAAAATTGATAGTTCTACGATCTCTTTAATGCATAATATGTTCCATAAACTGAGCTTCAAGAAAACATTGATTTTATCTTAAAATGCTTCTATGCTCTGTTTATAAATCTGATACACAGTGACTGTTTTTGGAGTATACAAAATATCAATAATTTATGCTGTTACATTAACATAAACTTTCACTTGTACTTTAATGATTTGTAGTTTTATACTCAGAGAACATGAGCCTTCTGTAATATTTTTTACATGGTCCAAACACCTCTCACTTTGTTATATTTTCATATACTAAAGGGCAAAAATAAAACTGAAAATTTAATTAAACCATTGACCCAACATTATGGGTTTAATTGACTTCAGGTACTTAACAGACCAATAACATTCAAGTCAATTCATGATGACAACCAACACTGGTAACAAATATCCAAACCAAAATTCCCTAAGAGTTCTGTAGGTTACCAACTATGAGACTGTGAAAGAGTCTTAAGGTCAAGAAGCATCAAAAATAAAGAGAGAAGAATCAACATCGTGAAAATGACTGTACTACCCAAAGCAATTCACAGATTCAATGCAATCTATATCAAATTACCAATGGCATTTTTCACAGAACTAGAACAAGAAATCTTACGATTTGTATGGAAACGCAAAAGACCCCGAATAGCCAAAGCAATCTTGAGAAGGAAAAATGGAGTTGGTGGAATCAGGCTTCCTGACTTCAAACTATACTACAAGGCCATAGTGATCAAGACAGTATGGTACTGGCACAAAAATAGAAAGGAAGATCAATGGAATAGAATAGAGAACTCAGAGGTAAGCCCAAACACATATGCGCACCTTATCTTTGACAAAGGAGGCACGAATATACAATGGAAAAAAGACAGCCTCTTCAATAAGTGGTGCTGGGAACATTGGACAGCTACATGTAAAAGAATGAAATTAGAACACTTCCTAACACCATACACAAAAATAAACTCCAAATGGATTAAAGACCTACATGGAAGGCCAGACACTATCAAACTCCTAGAGGAAAACATAGGCAGAACACTCTATGACATACATGAAAGCAAGATCCTTTTGGACCCACCTCCTAGAATCATGGAAAGAAAATCAAGAATAAACAAATGGGACCTCATGAAAGTTCAAAGCTTTTGCACAGCGAAAGAAACCATAAACAAGACTAAAAGGCAACCCTCAGAATGGGAAAAAATAATTGCCTATGAAAGAACGGACAAAGGATTAGCCTCCAAAATATACAAGCAGCTCATGAAGCTTAATACCAAAAAAGCAAATAACCCAATCCACAAATGGGCAGAAGACCTAAATACACATTTCTCCAAAGAAGACATACAGATGGCCAAAAAACACATGAAAAGATGCTCAACATCACTCATCATCAGAGAAATGCAAGTCAAAGCCACAATGAGGTATCACCTCACACCAATCAGAATGGCCATCATCACAAAGTCTGGAAACCACAAATGTTGGAGAGGGTGTGGAGAAAAGGGAACTCTCCTGCACTGTTGGTGGGACTGTAAGTTGGTACAGCCACTATGGAAAACAATTTGGAGGTTCCTTAAAAAACTACAAATAGAACTACCATATGATCCAGTAATCCCATTTCTGGGCATATACCCAAAGAAAACCATAATCCCAAAAGAAACTTGTACCATAATGTTTATTGCAGCACTATTTACAATAGCCAGGACAATGGAATATTACTCAGCTATAAAAAGGGATGAGATGGAGCTATATGTAATGAGGTGGATAGAACTACAGTCTGTCATACAGAGTGAAGTAAGTCAGAAAGAGAAAGACAAATATTGTATGATAACTCACATATACAGAATCTAAAAATGGTACTGATGAACTCAGTGACAAGAACAAGGACACAAATACAGAGAATGGACTGGAGAACTTGAGGTTTGGGAGGGGGCGGGGGGTGAAGGAGAAACTGAGACGAAGCGAGAGAGTAGCACAGACATATATATACTACCAACTGTAAAATAGATAGTCAGTGGGAAGTTGTTGTATAACAAAGGGAGTCCAACTCGAGGATGGAAGATGCCTTAGAGGACTGGGGCGGGGAGGGTGGGGGGGACTTGAGGTGGGGGGAGTCAAGGAAGGGAGGGAATACGGGGATATGTGTATAAAAACAGATGACTGAACTTGGCGTACCCCCAAAAAAATAATAAAAAAAAAAACCTGATGAGAAAAAAAATTAAAAAATAAAGAGAGAATTTTTTGGTTTTTTTGCAGCACTTCTCAAACTCTTCAACATGGCATTGTTCTTTGTAAATCTGAAAAGTTTTTGAGTTATTAGGATGCTATTTATAGTACACACCTTAGGAAAGAAAACCTCTAGATGCATATATTGAATGTGTATTTTGTAAGAAGATTACTAAAGCAAAACTGCAAAAACTAATGAATGAGAGGAATTTTTGTAATATTTATCTATAAATTGTACTAATACACAACTATAATAAGTAAAGAGCCAAGATATAGATAGATAAGTAAACATGCAGATAAATATAGAGATGGACATACAGATACAGTAGACTGATCGTTAATATAATGGAGTTTCATCATAGCTATGGCATCAGATAATAAAGAAGAAATATATATTAATCCAACTTGTTATATACAATTTATCTTGTGTATCTATATTTTGAAAATATAACATAAGTTGTTCTATAGTATACACAAACCTCTGTATAAAATGGGTTATGCTACGGCAATATAATTTTTTTTAATTTTTATTGGAGCATAGTTGCTTTACACTAGAATTTTAATGTTCTAGAGACTTACTTAAAGGCTATATTCCAATCTACACTTCAATGTGAAAATAATTTGTATAATATCCCTAACAAATTATTATTCCCTTTTAGCATAAAAATACTACATTGTGCATACATTAATGTGCTGTGTACTTTTTTCAGTAAGACAGATCTGAGCTTAAATTTCAGATACATCGTGAACTTAGTTATAGAAGCATCAGTTTCTTTACTAAAATATAAAGAACAATATCTAACTCATACAGTGTTTCTGAAGATTAAATGGCAAAATACACAAGGCTCAGAACTTTACACAATGCCTGACACATATTTAATGTTATTAACACTATTATTAACATTTCTAAGACATTTTAAAGCAGTACGTAGAGCAATCTTCTTAACCCCCTAAAATTATATAAATTAGAAAACCAATTTACAATGAATGACATATGAGGACTCAAAATAGATGTAGCTAACATTATTGACTTACACTTTTGCCCTATTCTCAGGGATTTATGCATATTAACTCCTTTAATTACAACATCATATACATACTGTTATCTTCATTTTAACTTTGAGAAAACTGAGGCCCAAAAATATTACCAAACGCCAAACAGCTAGTAAATGGTAGAGCTAGGAATTGAACCAGCAGCAATTAGGCACCAGGATATCTGCTTTACTCTTACTGAATGCTACCTGTCTAGCTATAGATAGATGACAGGTTAAACAGATTATTAAAAAAAACAGAACTAGAGAGTGAGATGAAATTGATGAGAGAGATTTGCTCAAGGAATAAGTGTAAAATTAGAGTGATAACAGACCTAAACAAAGCTTTTATCAACAGAAGAGGAGATTTGCAACAAAGGGGAGGAGGTCAGGAGGTAGTCAAATAAAAGATTTTGTAACTAGTGCTCAGAAACTCACAGTGGGGCAAATCTCATGGCTTTTGGACTCTACTTGCCACGTGTCTCTTTAAGGGAGTATAACACTAGGTTTCAACAAATATTTGAAACACATCCAATAGTTCCTTCTCTTAGCTCTAATTCCATTAATGCATTTATTCAATAATTTAACATTCAGGGCCAATCATAACCAGGCACTCTTGTATGTACTTGAAAAACAGTGATGACCAGGCACAGAACTTGATTCTCTAAAATACTCTACTGTTTACAGAACAGTTGCAAAAAGTCTGTCTCTCTACCCTTGAGTCTACTTGGTAGACATCAAGCAAGAACTTAGAGGCATTCCTCTAGACAGGCAGGGTATATTTCAAATCACTTGGAAAATGAATCTGAGATGTGTGGTAAGCAAGAACATGAAGGAAAGTGTCAGAAATCAACCCTTCCATGAATAAATGCCTTCAATCATCCCTTCATTTCCAGAAATGTCCCTAGAACTCCTGAAAGCTCAAAAGAGACTGAGATTTTACTCATACTCCTTTCAGAAATAAGACATTATGACATAATAAAAAAATTCTCCTCTCTCCCTGAAGCCTGTTCACAAAGGACCAATTCCCATGACAGCGGGTGGGGGCAAAGAGGAAAGATACGAAAGTCATCCTACATCCCAACTCACTTAAAATGCCCCAGTGTTTCTGGGGAAGGTTTTAAACATGCACACACAAAATGCCTCCACATTAAAAAGATAGTACTCACCTTTAGTTAAAACACTATGCAACTCGACATCATTTCTCAAAGATTCGCTATATGGTAGGAAGAAAAATTTTTAAAGCAAGAGTATAATCTTGATGTGGATAAGTATTGACCTGTATCCCTAAATGACACAGACATAAGTAGAAGAGAAGTAAGAAGTAACTGTAATCAGCATGAAAATCCCTGGGTGTTTCACTTTACCCACAGGAAAAAGTAGGATTGGTCGCAACCCTGAACTTGACCTAAGAGACCTAGGAACTGGAGAAACGGAGGTGAATAGGATGCCCATTTCACTCTTGGTGCAGGGGGGAAAACAAATTATCACCAGCCTAACTGACAGTGAGCAGGACTGAAACCATGGAGTAAGGCCATAATCAAAACACCAATTGTGATAGCAGCAACTTACGACCTCTAGTAATATAATTCTCTAGGGCTGGGACTGGGGAATCATTTGCTAAGTATTTATTAAAATATTCTAGTAAGGGACACTTTAGTGACATTATAATAGCACTTATGTAGCTAATATACAAACCTTATGTATTTACCTAGTGCAATTTTTAATTACATTTTTTTTTAATCCCAAGCAGTTGAGGAGCTTGGCAGCTAGTAAATTCAATTTGAGAAAGATAGTTTTTCCTAAGAAATGCTTTTAATCATTAAAAATGTGTACAACTTCATAAATTTAAACTGTTTATCTAAATCACCTGAACATATTGCAAGAGTGCATGGTTTTCCTAAATATAAAATATTCTTCACACTACTTCACTTTCTTATTACAGTAATGAGAAATGTGTTTTATTTTATTATATAAGAGCAAGCATATTATCTGTACCAACACCATGTAACAATTTTGAATTGATCCCTGTACTAAGCTTCTAAAGTTTTTATTCTGTGTAATTTATAGAAATTTAACAATCATAACCCATATTTACATTTTATACCCCATAGAATTTGCATAGAAAGAGCTGAGTATTTTGCAGTCTTGTTAGCTCTCAGAATCTAGATCACAAATGTTAGTTTTATAGTGAGTTGCAAATCAACTATACTTCAATTAAAAATAATAAATAATAAGTTTGGCAAATCTTATTACATTTTCTGTAGCTGAAATATCTTAAATATAAGTGGGCTTAACATATATCACTTTTAAAATATTACAAAATATTTAACACTATAAGAAACATTTCCATAATCTGAAAAGAATAACCTAAAATGATTTAAGCACAAGTATATTCATTCATTCATCTGTGCCTTTAAATTTACATGCATAGATTCATTTAACACAATTTGTTGAGCAGATAAGTTAGCAGGTATTTTACTGTGCCCTGAATAAAAAAGACAAATAACAGACAGTAATTGTTTTTCTGAACTGAGTATGGAAGACAAAGAAGTACAGCACTCCAGATAAAATTCTGTGGGCTGTTATTTTATACTAGTTTACAGTCTCTGGAGCAAGTATTAAGATATATACTTAAACTTTCTATACTCTAGTTCCCTCTTCTATGAGAAGTTTCCTTTGCTTTAAAATAGGTATAATAATGTCACTTAAGAATGTCAGGATTAGATGAAATAATACATGTAAACTATAACAACACTAGCCTAGTAGTTATGTTTTTAATAACATACAAAAGAAGAACCCAGAAGTTTAGTGTGCAATTCAAATATAGTGATTATTCTTATCATCTATACCACTAATACCATGGGATAAAAGTATGCACATTTACTACTATTTTGTTGTCTTCAATTCCCATACCACACAGAAAAAAATAAAAGATCGATAAACATTCCAAATGAAAATTAAAGTAGCAGCTTATTGAAAAATTAACCCATTTTATGTGAAACATTAGACATTATTAAAAAAAAAAAAAACCCTGTTCTTATCGGAGATAGCATGAAGTATCTATGGCTAGTGTTGGTCATTAGCATTTATGGCTTTGGAATCCTTTCACATCACACTTCTCATATACATTGCTCTTATATTGATGCTCAAAACTTAGGTGATCTCGTAATTGAAAGAAAATTTACATACGAAGTCACAAAATATTTTCACCATCTTTTCTTATAAGAACAGTATTTAAACTAGTCCCATTTATGTACCAAGCATTTTTTTTTAAATTTACCAACATAAGGTAAATTTATATTTATTTCTATTCCTTTACATCTGTTCACTTGTATGAGTAACTTATAGCATTACATTGAAAAACATATATTTGGTGTTATAAAACTATTATTCTGAAAGTTGAAAATGTCTGTTCTTTCATACTATTTTTCAAAGAAACTTGTATATGTTTTTAAAACTTCGCAAGATGGATAAAAAAAAGACCCTGAGAGGGGAAGTGAAGGAGGACAAAATAAAAACAGTAACAACAGCAACAATTCTCTTTACGATGAAGAAATGCAACAGAATGTAAATATAGTTGGATACTTGTTTGGATGAGCCTCTTCTCTTAGGAGATACAATCTGAGAATACATTAGCGGTAAATCGCCACTGTTATAGAAAATATACATCATGCATATCCTAAGCAGTACAAAGCATAGAATTAGATCTAGAAAATGTTGATTTTTATTAGGTTACAAGTCACTGAAACCAAGGAATTTAGTAGTAGATGACAGAGGTAGCTCACCAATCCAAGAAAATATTGTACAAACCAAGTTTCAACACCTGCTTATTTCAGATACTCTACTCAAAAGTTCAAATTACCAGGAAAGAGACTGAAGGAGGTTATGGCAGGAGTTCTCTGCCGGCTCTTTCTGTTGTAACTTGGGGGTGGGTCACATTATCAGATGTGACTGCAAGAGGCACCATGAGGGTTTATTAAGGAAAGAAAGGGGGATTGTAAAACATCAAGAAGCTAGCCTAATAGGGCTGGCACTATCATTTGATTAAGTTTACCATCTTAAGACTAAGAGCAAGATTAAGAAAAGATAGTACATACAGAAAAATAATGTCCTTTATGTACCTCAGACCCCAAGTTTGTCCAGAATGTATGTAAATAAGGGTCTACCCAAGTACTGAAAGTCTTAGTTAAGTATTTTGTACATGTATTAGGATATTGATTAGGCTGCTTTAAACAGAGGTGATATACTAGTTTTTCTTTCTTATATTAGAGTACAGAGGTAAGTTGACCAAACATAGTAGAGTGGTACTGTCATCCTCAATATGTGACTTCTATCTCTGGGTCCAAACAAGCTACTCCTTTTTGTATAATCTGCCAGCCAGGGAGAAGAGACAAAGGAATTAAGAAGCACATGCTTATTCCTTTTAAGGAAAAGGCATGATGGCTTAAAGACTTCTGTTCATTTCTGCTGATCTGAGCTTAGTCAAACATCCACACACAAATGCATGGGAAACCTAAAAACACAATGTTTAATCCGGTCATCTATGTGGCTAACTATAACTGTTACTATGGAGAAATATGAGTAGATATTGATAGACAAGCAATCTGTCACAAAGTTTTTAAGAAGTTGGGAAATGAGGTCAGCAAAATAAATCTGCATGAGAAATTAACAGGAACATAGCAAGACCAGAAGTATAAAAACTTCTAATTCTCAAATACCAAAGTGACCTGAGATTTTCCAAAAACAGAGCCCACAAGTTATGACATAGATTTCAGCTACTTGTTGAAATCCAAATTACTAGAATTAACATAAAAATGTTTCAAGTTTCTTTTGCCCCTGAGGAATTGTAGAAAAAGTATATGATTTTTACCTGACTGTGATGCCTATGACAAAAGCAGATGAATATAAAAGTTACACTATAGATACAGGTTTTTTTAAAGTATTTATTTTTCTTGAATTTTGGTTTTAAATCACAACATTTCCTAAGCTTATTATTATAAGATTGAGTTTAAGTTTTGTTAAAAAAAACAAAAAACTATTGATAGTAGTTTAAGTTCATTAAGGAGAAATTAAGCTAATGCTTTCTACTTGGTCTCTATACCCATATATCTCCTCCCCATTCAGTAGCAGCTGCCTGAATTCCATAGCATGTTCCTTAGAAAAGCAATATTTAAATCACACAATATGCAAAAATACAACTCTTCTATGGTTATATTTATTTATTATAGAATCATATTGGATACTTCTGGAAATACAGATACCATGTCTCATTGACTGTATGGCAATAGATAATACCTATAGGTGTGTTTGTATGCATTCAAATAATAGTCCATGTTAAAATAAGTATGACTAGATATTTCAGTCATGTATTAGACACCAAAAATTCCACACTGTATACAGATTATTTTTAAGATATCTCTACTATTTCATTCAGATGTGGCAGTTGGAGACAATAATCAACAAAGATTATCCCCCCAAAGAAAAAAACTTAATTGGCTGGCTGAGAGTCCACATATTTATTTATTTATTGACATCATTATAAATAAAATGTATATTCATTATATTTTATGAATATACTTACATATATTCATTTTAATTTATGGCATTAAAATGAAATGCCATCATTATCTATTTTATTACTCAAATTGTTCCAGCTTCGATCATTAGGAACTACTTGTGGTTGGCTCCTATGTTCTATCAATAAGTACCAATTTTTTATTGAGCACTTCCCTACTTTCTGATCAAGATATTCCAAGTTCATATTATATTGTCCTTGCCCCAGCCCTGGAATCAGCTAGTTCTTAAAGCATCTGTGGTTCCTTTTATTGGAGAATGGGGTTTAAAACCAAAATTTGGGTGCTAGGTGTGCTCATCATTGCTGAGATGTCATTGCTTCTATGTCCTTTCAATAAACATAGCCGGGAAATGTATGAATATATAGTAACCCACACATAAGCATACATCTATATTTCTTTATCCATCTACCTACCTACCTATCTACCTACCTATCTACCTACCTACTTGTCCATCTATTTATGAGAAACATATTTACTAACTAGATTGCAGCATTTATAGACAGCTTTTTTTGCATTTAAGCTTCTAGTCAAGATACTATTTTTTTTTAATTTTTAATTTTTTACAATAAACTGCATATATTTAGAGTGTACAATTTGGTATCCCAATCTCCCAATTCATTTCCCCCCCCAATCCTCTCTGCTTTCCCCACTTGGTGTCCATATGTTTGTTCTCTACATCTGTCTCTATTTCTGCCTTGCAAACAGGTTGATTTGTACCATTTTTCTGTAGTCCACATATATGTGTTAATATACAGTATTTGTTTCTCTCTTTCTGACTCACTTCATTCTGTATGACAGTCTCTAGGTCCATCCATGTCTCTAAAAATGTCCCAGTTTCATTGCTTTTTACAGCTGAGTAATAGTCCATTGAAGATACTATTTTTCAAAGTTGATAATGTTATTTCTTTTCTTCCCCACCCACTTCAGTGTGGTTGTGTTTTTAATTTTTAATTTAGTTAGGTTTATTTTTTAGTGTTCATATTCTGTTTTTGTTCCCCACAACATCCTGGTTGGTTCTAATTGTTAATTTGGGAGGTGGGGAGAGTTATGAGACACATTACTGTGATTCTAAGAGTCACAGCTATACAAAATGATATACTCAGAGAAATGTCACTTTCTCTTCATTGCTGCTCCACTCATTCTATCCTCCCCTCCTTTTTTTCTCTTCCATAAAGTTTCTAATAGATAGTACATATAGAAATTCTGATTGCATCCTTTAGCCTACTACCTAGATTTTTAAAAGACTACAGATAAATTTAACGTGCCTTTGTTTTAGGTAATATATTCCAAGTGTAAAGTCAAACTTCTTGTTTTCTTGCTTATAACACACTTTGGCCAGTTTTTGATATGTATATTTCTTATGTGTACCTACATTTTTTTATTTACTACTGTACAATTCTTGCATGATTTGTATTTCCCCTTTATTTAATATATCTGTCTTCTTTTTAAGTAATCCAAAATCTCTTCAAGATGATGGCACATAAATAAATAAGCAAAGCTTGAGTTTTCCTTACCATTACTTAACTATTTTGAGAACTAGATGGAACCTTCATTTCAGATGGGACAAAATTTGAGGAAATGTGGAAGCAAAGATAAAGGACAAAGAAATAATTTTATTCTATATTCTTTGTTATGGCTTTGATGGTCTGTAATAATTTCACTCTCATTCTGTGAATGTGTATGATGAAAATCTATTTCAAATATTTTTGAAAGTAGGTATGGTTAAATAACGCATTTAAACTTAATTTAAATTTAATTAAAGTGTATTTGAGAATAAAGAGATTTTAACAATTTTAATATTTTTGAAGTAACATGACTCACGGTTTTAGAAGTAGTTGTTAAATATAGTGAATTATTCTTTAAAATGTTAATAAAATTTAAAATATCCTGAAATGTTCATTGCTTCCAAGAAAATTTATACTTTAATAATTTTTATTTATATAATATATAATATGTTATACACACACATGTACGTACAGAGAGAAAGAGAGATTCTGTACATTTATTTTATCTCAAATTCACCACAGCGTGTTAGTGTTTTCAAAATACCAAGTTGATCAAAACAAGTTGATAACAAACAGTATGAATCTGTTTTACTCAAATAATCTAGGGCTTGGTGAAAAGAAAGCTGAAGCTTTAATGTAAATATGTCCCAAATAGTTCATAAGACATATTTATACTTTCAATTTTTTGTTGTTTATCTGAAATTCAAATTTAACTCAGTGTTCTGCCTTTTATGTGATAGCCCTGTCTTAGCAGGATAGGACTGGGTTAGACTTAATAAACTACTGAGAAAATAAGGTAACAATTCATGCACACCTAAGAGCATAGGATAAGAGTCAAAGGTCCTACACAAATATGGGGTTTAATCAAATTCTAATGAATACGTGCATGGAATTCAGTATCTTTTATTGCCATAAGCTCATAAATATCTTAAAGTGTCAACCTGGCTTCTGGCAAAGCTTACTATGACCCAAGAAACAGAGGTAAGTCTCCCTGAAAGGCTCCTGTTATTGCTCATATGCTTTGTTAAGACTGAACCCAAAGCTCAGGAACAATTATGAAAGGCTGTCACAGAGACCACTTTGGTTGTCACCATGCGAATCAGGTATGGAGAAAGAAAAGTGCCGTTTAGCACTGATAAACACAAGGCTAAGTTGTTTTCTTAGAGAAAAGGGCCCAGGGTTCTATAGTGGGGAATGTTTCAGAATCAGAAAGCCCTGACTTTGTTGGCTATCCAAACTGAAATTTAGGAAGAGAATGAACAGAATTCAGGTACATGTTCTTGAAAGAGCTTTTCTTTGATTTTTTTTCTGTTTGAAAGGTTTTTTCTTTGATGATTGTTTTCAATCATATACAGAGAGAGAAGAAAAACAATTATCTACCATTTCAGAAAGAGAGAAAACAGCTGCAGCAATGGCATAGCAAACAGAGGTATTAGTAAAGGCAGTGGGATGGGATAATATTCAAAGGGCAACAAAAGTTGCTATCTTTTGTATTCATCCCTCAATTATATTTTGCCACCAGAGCTTGCGCTACAGTACAAATGGAAAAATATTACTAAGTGCGTACATTTGTTGCCCTACTTTATGAAAGATCATCAGTGTTTTCAAATTATGCATAAGTAAAAGTAAATTATTTAACCAAATTGTGGTGGGGAAAAGAGGCAAAAAAGAACATAATTATGTTTTGTTTAATGTATTCTCCTAGGTAAAGCATAGTAATTTGTTTCACTACTTGTAATACACAGGAGTCTTTAATAAGTTTCTCCCAGATATTTATCTGTCAATCTTTAACTTATTAGTGCCAGTTATTAATATTTGCTTTGGAGGCAAAAACCTTAATTTGTAATATAATTTAAACTGGATATTGGCCATATTTATATGTTTTTTAAAAGTATAGGCAATCCCCACTGTATGTAATAGTGCAGTACTGTAAAAATGACTGTGAAAGGTGAACTGTGCAAAGTGCTCTAACTAAAAATTGGAAAATTACAATACACAATTAAATGACCTTTAAAAATGTTTGTCAAAACATTAAAAACTCTTTTGCTCTTGGCTATAAATGCGTACAGAAATTAAAAAAATAGTAAAACTATACTTATTTTGTACACTGTAATTTAAAACATTAGAAACATTAAGAATTAAAGTGTTTTATTTCTTTGTAAAAAGCATATCAAGTAGTTCGAACAGCGCTTGCCTTATTCGCATTATGTGACTTACAATATGCACCAAGTATCTTTTCTCTGCCTTGGAAAACTGTCATACTCTCTTCTAAGTTTTGATCAACTTTCAGCACTTTATCCTTTCCAATTACAATGCCATGAAATATCTCCAAACATGAAATTTAACATGAAATTTTTTTGCCAGAGTCACTTTCTCTTAGACATCATCATCCTTTTCATCAAAACCACTTTTCTCATTTACCTAGAGAAGTCTGCCCCCACTAAGTTCCTTTAGAGTCTCTCAAGCTATTCTAGACTTCTAAATCAATTTTCAGCATTACCACTTTTTGTTTCTTTGATGCATTTTAATCTTTGTTGGACAATTCACTCTTGACTATCCTTCTTTGTAAAATGTCACCTCAGTTTATGGGGGAAACAAAGTGGCTGTAGCTTTTCTTTCTGTGTGTGAACTGAATAACAAACACACAGCGGCCAATGACAGACCTTGAAGGAAGTGACATGATTGGTCACTGATCATGACATGCACCTATTATTTACATAGAAATTTGTGGGCTAAAAAGGTAGTGGCAAAGTTTTTACTTTATGTGATCATTTACAGTAAATATACTGTAGTAACTGAAATTTGAACTGTGTCAACGCAAAGTTGCAGTTAAATCACAGTGAACAAAATTTGTTCATATTGAAACTGCAAAGTTAGTACTGTCTATATTTACTGCAACCAAAACTAACTGGATACTAAATTTAGCTCTCAGGGAATGCTTCCCTCATTGACCAATCAGGTGACTCAGCAGTTGACAACAAAAGCATTATTTCAGAATTTAGCTTTTTCCATAAGCCTCAAAAGAACCCCCAAACACACACTAATACCCAAGGAAATATAGAATATAAGTAAAAAGAGTATGCTTATCATGTAAACACAGCTTCAGGCCTGGAGCTCTAGTTACCCAAACCATGTGGACATAGATAATCCTCTCTTATACAGGAATTCTAGAGTCATCACTACTACTTAGCCTCTGTATCAGATGCTACCATGAACAAGAGAACCCAGTACAGAAAATATAGCTTTACAGAGACCAGCATCCTACTGAAACTTTGAGCTTATTGGTTTCTCAATAAATATTATCTAAACAGTGTTCCTGCCTCCTCTCCACAAAACTGTTGAATTATGAGTTTGCCAGCTCATGTCCATTAATATTGTCAGTTATCCATAATTACTGAACTTGGCACAATATCTAATCACATCACATCATATTGCACTTTTGGTCCTATAGAGATCATATTCTTTCCTCCAACTCAGAATCCTCTCTTACCTTATATAAATTAATTTATAAATATATAAATATATTATATAAACATATAATATATGAACATATTTTATATAGTACATATGTAATACTATGTATATGCAGAGAATTTACAAAGAATTTACAAAAGCTGAAAAAAAAAGTTTTTAGCAAAAAAAACAAAAAACAAAGGTTTTAATAGGAGAGAGATGGAAGACCTCTTTCCCCAAAACTATGGATCCTTTAAATGGTTGGTTTTTTTCCTGTAGAAATAAGAAAGTTTTGTTTGTCTTGAGGCAGATACTAAAACTTTGTGTTTATGATCTATAGGAAAAGAAAGCCCTAAAAATCTTATTCTCAGTAGTCAGTAACTAATGTTAAATTCTTTTATCTGACATTACCAGAGTTCAAAGACTATTTTAAATGTCAGCAATCAAATCTACAAAGGATGTCCCTGAGGATGGGATTAGGAAGCAAACCCATTCTGAAGTTAGCTGTTAGCCTCAAATTATCTTTCTATACTCCAGCAAAACATCTAGGCGATTAGAACCAAGCAAAAATCACACTAATTGATACTGACTAATAAAGGTCAGCCACAAGAAGTAACTAGACCTCTATGAATATCCAGGTGGCCTGATCCTCTGCCTGTGCTGCAATCTTCAACTAGAAGCCCTTAGGAAACATTGCCTCACAATGGATGAGGGACATTCACAGGCTGTTATAACATGATAGTGCTGAAGATTGGCAAAGATAAGCATTAGGATACCGATTTTGGGAGAGAAACAACTAGGACATAAGAGACAAGAATCAGCAAGTTCACCAGAGCATCACTTTCAAGCTAAGATCCCAGTGAGGAGTTATATCTCACTGTCACAGTCAGATGGAAACAAACACATTTTAGAACCAAGTGACTTAACTGGAGTGAAAAATTCTCAGTTGGTGTGCAGAGCCATATATTCATGAGATAAGTAAGCAAAACATTCAACCAAAGCTTGGGTAATTAAGCAAATGATTGAGTTAGAAGTGTTAGAAGTCCCAGAGCATGTGTTTTTCCACAGCAGGTTTATTACAAAGACCTGGGAATCATACTTTCTACCTGTCTTTCTTTTCTCTCAAGTTAAAGCATGTTATAAAATATAGCATATGATAAAAGCATGCTGTGATTACCAATTGCTTTGGAAACACTCTGACCTTGGGCACTGCAATATTTGCTTTTTAAGGACAATGTTTTCATGAGTTCAGAAGCTCTGAGGTGTACAAAATCACTGCGTTTCCTAACATTTCTGGGCATTAGGAGTTAATAAGCCCTAAACAATTTACTCTACCAGCAATAATGAAATTTTCACTTCAAGTGATATGGACCTTCAGCCTTCCTTCACTCATCTAGCCAAAGACAAATATTGATAAGCTATAATGAGGCAAGAGCTCTATTTCCTATTTATTAGGGAAACAAATATAAATCAGAAAGAGTTCTACCTTTAAGAACTCAAATTCTAGGGAATCTTGAGATGGAGGGAAATGGAAGCAGAAGATTTCAAGATCAATTTTTGGGTGTATTAAGATATGGACTCAAGCACTTATTGTCTTTCCATAAAGGTTATTGCAGTAGAAGCTGGTAAATATTCCTAGCCCCATACAGGCAAAAACTTTTTGCAAACAATGTAAATCAGCAACTAAGACTATTAGATATGCAGCTAATAGAAGATAGTGTTCAGAATATTGTAGTTTGTACAAAATTATCTGGGATATCGATCTTCACAATGGCAATATATGGTGATAATATTGTGTAGTTTCAAGGGTGGCTTCCATTATTGAATTTATATTTATTTTCATTTGTACTTATTTATATATTATGTACATATCTATGTAATTATATTTATAATTATATTTTTATATATTATATATTTTTATTTGATTTATATTTCTTAAAATCAACTTGTGTAGTGGATGTAAGTTTTCCAATGTCATTTAGAGAGTGGTAATTCTTTGTTCTGTCCTTTGGTATATTCCTAATGCTGGAACAATGCTTGCAACATAGCACATGCACAATAAGTACCTGTTGACTACTGTGACATGTAACAGCAGGAGAAGGGCTCTATTATCAGATTTTTCTTACCTGCTACCTGACAATACTATATTGAGAGAAAGACATCTTTGAAGGGTAAAATAAGAATTACTGTCTGTGATTTGATGCCGCTTATTCTGTTAGCCCATGGAAAATTATCATGTCTCCAAGTGGCCAATGGGCTACAAGCATGAAAGGAAATCCATTATTTTTTATAGAGGTTAAAATTTCACGATGTCATTCTTGGTTGGTAATGAAGGTTACCCATTACAAAAGTGTTTTCTGCAATGAAGGACATGCATAAGATTGACATGCATTAAATAACATGGAAAACATATATAGAAGTTATTCAAGCATCTATCAATCTTCTGATTAAATCAAAGATAATGTCAATGTGCACTTATTATGCCTTTACACCTCACTTATACTTGCTAATCTCCTTTAATGGAAGACAAAGCAGGCTTTGTTACTAGAGCCTTTGTTAGGCAACAATATTTGACTGGAATTTTAAAACCCTGATTTAACTTTCTTTTGCATAGTTATCTTTTATTACAGTAAGTGGTAATGTTTTTAAAATAATGATACAGATTTTTTCTAAATACTTAAGTTTAAAAAAGTTAGTTGATCTAGTTAAAACTAAATAGTCTGGCAGGTGTTGTAAAGGTGATATGAAAAAGACTGAAATTTGGGAAACACCAATTAAACTCCAAGCAAATAAAACTGGTTTATTATTTGTCATGAAGCATAATGGAGAGATCAAGACTAAAGCTTGGCCTGACATTGGGATCAAGGTCTTCTTCATGACTGTGTATTGAAGAACACAAAGAATTTGTCCTAGAAGGAATTTCTGATTCCCCTTCCTCAGTCGCTGCAGCTCACACTGCTTGACCAAACAACAAACTTGTCTTCACCTTTCTTAAAATTCCCTCATCTTGATTGCCTGGTCAGTCTGATCTGCAAATCTGTGGCTATTTTGTCAACTGATTTTCATTTCCTTCTTCAATTCTGACCCTGGGACCAATACATTCTAAATTGCTCCTAAACTCCAGCTTTACCACAATTTTTCTACGTCTTTATACTACCCTGGATTAATTTTCTTCCAAGGCTAATACAGTTCCTCTGTTTCCAAACATACTTCATTCTTCTGTCAAACAATAATCAGTATGGAGGCTGAAAAGAACAAAGAGCTTTATTTGAGGTCTTAAGAATTGCAATTTAGGAGATGCAGATTTGGGTAAAATCAAGTGTTCCAGAGAAGAGACTGTGTCACAAGCTTATAAAGGCTAAGCCACAAAGTTTTTCAAGAATTATGATTGAGCTTGATATTAGAAAGGAAATATTCATCCTTAAGGGATAGTTATTTTAGGGTAAGGGTCTCTTGACTCTATATCTATGAAGCTGCAACCCAAGGGGACAATTCCAACCTTCGTGTTATGATATTATTCTACTCAGAAATGGACCTACCCTGACAGTAATGAAGTATAAATATCATTGGTAAGATCACTTTTCAAAGCCACATGCCTAATTATTTCTCATAATTTTGTGTTCTTTTTCTATAAGAGAGCTGGCAAAATTATATAAGCTTTAGGCCTCATAAAATGTGGTCGATTCCAGCTTTAACTATAACAATAAGAATAATTCAGGCATATTAGAAAAATAATGAAACATCTGTAAAGAAATGATGGGTACAATTATAGCTTGGACACTAAGGATTGAAACCACCTACTGTCTTACACAGCTCAGCTCGTTCTCTACAATAATATGATTGTATTATTTCATTACTTTCATTAGCATAACTTTACTATTCCAGAAGACTCTTATTCAGACAAATAAATGCATTTGCCTGGATAAGATGCTTTATATTGAAGAGTCCCATAAACTCTTCAATATAAAGCATCAACAGTTTATATCCTAAGACTCTTTGAACCTTTAGTCCCAAAAGACTTGCTTTGCTATTTCTACCAACCCTAAAGTGTTATATCGTGATTCTTATCCAATCCTAATCAATCCCCCTCATTCCCCCACACTGAAATGCCCACATTAAATCAAATTGAAACTTCTCAGTAAAATTGAATCTTGCCCATCCCACTATGAGATACAAAGTTCTCTTGACCACTTACAAAGGTCTTCTCCTTTACCACAGTAAGAAATTAACTCAAATCTGTCTTATGAATAGACTGTGTTGGTGATATTTGGGGAGACAGTATACAACAGCTTACAAGCCCTTTTATGTATTCATACATCTTCAAAGAATCATAAACTTCTCTAAATTATGACCGCATGAATGGTTTAGAGGATATAACTTGCTAATATGTATACAGATGAGTCCAACCCATGACATTCATGATTACCTTCATTAATTTTATCCCCATCCTTTGAAGATATAAATAAGAATTTTAATGTTTAAACACCGAATCTGAATTTTCCATAATTTTTCAATTCCTTCTGGAAATATGTGGGCTTTTGAAAAGTAACATTTGGGTTTTTTTATGGGAAATAAATGGAGAAGAGTGGATTTTTAGACTGTAATAAATGTTATTAAATGCAGGATTTAATTCCAGAGATCTGGGAAATAGAAGGTCAAGTAAAGAATGCTCAGGTCCCCATTTTCAATTTCTTCAATTTAGTTCCTAAATATTTGTGATTTCTTCTCATTTTCCCTACCAACTGCAACACTAGAGCAAAAACAGAAGGGGCAATGACTCAAGTCTGCAAAAAAGGGAGAGGAGACAGCATGACAACACTACAAAAATAATTGACTATTTGAAAATATTCATTCTTCATCATTGCCATAGAGACAAAACAGAAACCTTTTACCCCTTTCCCCTTCTGCAGCCACAATATTCTGCTTCTTTCTTTTCCACTCCCATTAATCCTGATATTCATTTAAACCAACTTTATTTCTGTGACAGCCTGTATGATAATGATGTAGGGAGGTGAGAAAGAGGATGAATGAAAATCTAAGACCCATAGTTTATAACAAGGAACCTGCATTCCTCTGTGATGACTATGATAATAATAAGCTTGGTGACAGCTCATATTTGTGTTATTTGCTTTTAAGATTGGACAAAATATATTGACAAAGAGGTAGAAAGAAAATAAAGATAAAGGGTAAGGGTTAATTTGTTCAGAGAAAATGAAAGATGTGAAGACCTCAGGTCAGGTCAAGAAATAAGTTCTGAATCTTTTAGTAGGACTCCTTATGACTTAATTATTTCATTTTGACTTTTCTTGAAAAGAGAAAAGTAATTTTTGTTTAAAGAAACATTCTTTCTTTCATATGAAAATTTCCAAAATAAACAATAAAAAAAAAACAGCTTGCATAGCAAAAAAAGAAAAAAAAGAGAAAGAAAAACTATAAGGAAAATAATTTTCTAGTTTTTTTCAAAAGAAATAAGCAGGTGTATATTAAGTAATTACGCCTTAATATAAGTATGCTAATATCACATAGTAAAAACAGTCAATGTGAAATACCAACTATATGTGACATGTACGGAAAAATTATTCTGCTAATATGTTAATATTTTTCTACAGTTTGAATTATTTTTACATTTGTTTCTACTATCTATCTTATTAGTCTATTTTAGATTGTAAGTTCTCAGAGGTCAAAATCTTTGATTGTTTATTTGCTTGAATTCTCCAAGTCAGTTCAATATGCACTAGAATTTTGAAAACCTGTGGCAATCACATGAGCTAAGATATTTATTTCCAGTTGGAGATATTCATCCCATAATTTGCTCTTACAGAAGGCTGTGTCATCCATGTATGCTTTACTCTGAGGCAGGCATTTGCAATGCCAAATTTCCTTTGTTACTTCATATTGCTGCTAAAATTAAGAGCTCTTTATTAGCATAATTACCATCCCAAGGTAAGAGGAAAAAAAATTTTGAGCAAGTTGGTTTCTTGTTGAAATGATCCATGTCATATTCCAAATGCTTAAAACTCTCCCCACAACACACACACAGAGAGCACCATTGCATAGCACAGTCACACTGCTCTTTACCCTTTTCAGAAAAAAAAAAAAAAAAAAAAAGATTCCCAGATAACAAAAATAACGAAATAACTCTTGTCATATGTCCTGGCAAAGGCTAAAAATCATGAACTAATTGTTTTTTAAATACATCTTTCCTCAGTCTTTACTTCTAATCTTTGCTTATCTCTTAGAATTGTGTGTAAGGTCAATTTTTTTCCTCTTCTCGAATGTCGGGCAACAGATGATTTCACCACTGCTCCCCTCCTTGCTGGCTAACATTTAGAGGAGGAAATATAACTCATTTTGAAAGTCACCTGGGTAAAATCTTTTCTGTTTTCAAGAACAATAGTAGAGTCTCCAAGACCTGAGACATGGATTTGAGTTTCAACTTACAATTAGAGAACGATTCATTTCTTAATTCCACTATAGAGGCCAAATTTCAGATCAAAGAAAGCTGTGCAGCAATGCTAAAAGAAGAAAGAACATTATACTTCCAGTCTGCAAAAGCCAGCTAAAACTGAGACTGTGTATTCACTGATGTCTAGAGTTATTCCTACTGAAACAAGGTCCTTTCACTAAAAACAATTCTCTTATTTGACAGATTTGGAATTGTTACTTTGCTTTTAGGAAATTCACAAAAGAGGGAAAAATAGTCCCTATGTCCTGGAGCAGAGGCAGTAAGTCAAATAAGAATGCCTTTTCAGGGATCGCATATGTTTGCATTTACATAAATCAATATCATTCTATCAAAGTCTCATTTGGAAAGGATCAACTGTAGGAGAACTCTTGCTAAACGTCAAAGGAATCACTTAGGATGAAAATTTACCCTGGATTGTCCATCAAATCTCAATGCTATGCAAAGAGGGAAGAAATCCTGACATGCTGATTTGTCCAGCCACAACCTACATGGAAGCAGTTCACACTTTGGGAAAAGACCCAGGTTATAAGCCCACTACTGGTACAATATAGAGTACCCTGGAGGAACTGCAACACTACTTACCTTGGAGCAGATGGATGTTCCCAGAGGGACATGGCTATTTGAGCAATGGAAGATGTCAGCTTTCATAGTTTCCTCAGCCAGATGCCTTTGTGCTATTAACAAATTGTACAACCATATGTGATAGCCTTGGGCCCAACCAGCAGCTGTGTGCATCACCTGGACTGATGGAATTATTCCTCTGAGTGTTTGATCTGGGCTCATTATCACAGGGTTGTGTTAGGTATAGAATACATGGTCCATACTCCTATACAGGCAAGCTTTTATGGCAACTTTTACTTATTTCATTCTCCTTATAAAGAATTCCATTAATATAAATCTAGATGTAGATCATCACTACAATAATTATGTCTTCTTAGAAGTATTTTTTGAATATTTACTTTTGATTTAATATTGACTCATAAGATTAATATGGGCCCCACATTAGTACTATTAGCTATTAAGGCAAAAACCAATACTCTCTGCAACAATACAAATATAATAAAATGGGGCTTCCCTGGTGGCACAGTGGTTAAGACTCTGCCTGCCAATGCAGGGGACACAGGTTCAAGCCCTGGTCCTGGAAGATCCCACATGCCACAGAGCAACTAAGCCCGTGCACTACACCTACTAAGACTGCACTCTAGAGCCCAGGAGCCACAACTACAGAAGCCCAATGCCTAGAGCCCGTGCTCCAAAACAAGAGAAGCCATGGCAATGAGAAGCCCACACACCACAATGAAGAGTAGCCCCACTACTACTAGAGAAAGCCTGCACACAGCAATGAAGATCCAATGCAGCCAAAAATTAAAATAAATAAACAAATTTATAAAAATATATATATAATAAAATGGTAAATAATGTCAACCAGGTATGCATACTTATAAATGATGTTGGTCTAAACTTTAATACAATAAATTGGTATATTTTCTTGTCTCAACAGCCAGGTAAGTGATCCATTCACAATGTCAGACCTCACGAAGATAGTGACCAGCTGTGTGCCACAAACACAATGGTGTTTAGCATCAAGAAGACAATTCTAGACATAGACAATGTAGTGTCATTCAGAACACAATGTCAACTATCTTGAATTATTTAGGTGACAACATCCTCTTTTCTGATACATTGGAAATCAAGTGGATCTCTTGTCATTTGCTTTCAATTTCAACGTATGTTTTGGAAAGAGCTGATAGCGCTATAAATTCATTTAGCCACATAGTTCTTACTCCCATCTTGCAGCAGCCAAAGCATGACTAGGCCACTTAAATAAAACTCCCAGGAATTTACGTATTGAAGAAATAATGCATAAGACAAAATTAATAGTCAAAGAATGACTCAGTATCGTGGCCATGGCAGGAAGTCTGACTGGAATGGAGCTGAGAGTTCAGCAATATTGACTACCCAGCCAGGCATCTGAAACACACTATACCTTTCCTGTTTGTGCAAACCAGATCCTCAGATCCTGGTGGTATTCTGAACCTAATGCTCTTGCCTGTCTATTGATTCTTTGAGCTACTTAGTATCCTTTAAATACATTTATTTTTTGCTTAATTCAGACAGAATTGGTTTCTGTTATTCTCAACCAAGACCTGAGTGATACAGGTACATAGGAGATATTGTGAGTATATCAGTGAGAGACTTTTATTCCCTGGGACATTTTTATTCTCAGTTCTGCTTTAATAACTATATAGCTTTATAAAAATGTCTTCAATAGTCATAATAGAAGTTTCTGCTTGGGAAAATTTGTTAATGGTCAATGTTTGCTAAAATCCTAAGAGATTTTTCCAAGGTTCTGCCTCTTCAATCTTAAAAGCCTAACTATATTTCTATTCTGAATTCACTGATAGACAGCTATTCTAAAGTATGGCACATTTAAAATTGTAACGTTCCAGCATATTATTCTGTATATTTTTACTTGAAAAATTACTTTTGATTTTCATGAAGGTGATAGAACTTACACAAGTATGATTAGGGCAAATAATCCATTTTCCAACCAACTATCAAATAGCACTATTTACCAATAATTTATAACACATGGCTTAAGAACAGCAATAATGTAAACTCAGATCAGTGTAATTATTTTGAAGGGTGCTTTATCAGAAATGACATACAAAATTCTACACTGTATTAAAAAACTTAGTAAACTGAAGTTCCACATTATTTATGTGAGTAATGTTAACTTTGAGCATTGTACAGAAGAAGGTAGAACATGAAGTCAAAACTTCTAGAGTATGTGTACTGCTTGGCAGTCTAACTCTTAGATTACATTATCTGTGGGTCATTAAGTAGAAAGGAAGGAGAGCGTTGACTTGCTTCAAAAATAATTTTTAATGGAACTGCCCTATCCTAATACAGAGCCTTGTCTGTGAAATGTGAGCACAATTGCTTTTTTAATGATTGTATACTGGCTCATTAAGAGAAAAAAGATATTTAAGAATAATCATAAAGAAGTACTTGTGATATAATTAATGTATATTAAAGGAGTGTAGAAAGATACTTAACTCAGAGTAGGGAGAAATAGTTTATGAATTTTTTAAGAGCTAAAAATTTTGAGTTAAATATCCCCAAATCTTCAGTAACAACTACTGAAGTTCTATATTACACTTTACTTCCCTCCCCTCTTTTAAAAAAATACTTCAGTATTATTTAATAAGGCAAATGCAACACTGCCCTAAAAATAGCAAAAATGATCATTATATATACTACATAGAAAGATAAATAAAATATACTGAATCCTCTTCTATGGCAGGCACTGTGCTAAATATTTTATGAACACTAACTCATTTACTCAAAATAATCACAAGGGAATTGGAGCAATTTCCTTCCTTTTTTGACAATTAGGAAAAAAAAAAAAAGGAAACTGAAACTCAGAAATAGTAAGTAACTTGCCCAGGAGGAATTACACAGTTGGTAAGGTAGCAAGTACTCAGTTATATTCGCATTCCTGCTTCCTTTACTTATAAAAGTTCTATATTGCAGGTGATGCCATTGTTACCATGCTGTCTAGCTACTATAAGTAAGTCATTCTAATCAGCATTATTATTAATAACTACCACCAATGTTTCTTCATCCATATATTAATCTGGAGTAACTAGCCTTCCTCATAGATCTGGTTTGAATAATGTTCTAGCCTACTTAAGAGATTTAGTCCCATATCATGAGCATTTATTGAAGAGCCTGTGTCTTCTACTCTTCTTGGAAAGGGGCAGAGCATTAGTCACAAATTCTAAGTATCAGGAATGCAGCACTATGTAACAACTGCTAGTTCAAAGTATGCACTACAGCATGAAGACTTATATCCTAAATCCATAGAGTTTTATAGGCTAACTGGCAACCTAGCTGCACCTTTAGAAGTACCATTCTAACTTTCTATCGTGCTTTCAGATTCTGGGTGACGATAAGGTACGCTGTTTGATTACTGGATCCTACCTTTATGTGACCTTTGCCATATAATTGTTTCCTTGTTCTTTTTTTTTTATAAATTTATTTATTTATTGGGTGCATTGGGTCTTCGTTGCTGTGTGCAGGCTTTCTCTAGTTGCAGAGAGTGGGGGCTACTCTTCCTTGTGGTGTGCAGGCTTCTTTCACTGTGGAGCATGGGCTCTGGGTGCACAGGCTTCAGCAGTTGTGGCACATGGGCTTAGTTGCTCTGTGGCATATGGGATCTTCCTGGACCAGGACTCAAACCCATGTCCCCTGCATTGGCTGGTGGATTCTTAACCACTGCGCCACCAGGGAAGTCCCTGGTTCCCTGTTCTGAACTGGTGTTACACAAGATCTCATTAAGTAAATAAGATGTTTTTTGAACTTTAAGATAGTGGTCCTAGCCAAGAAAGAAGGCAGGAAAAGGAAACTCTCATCAGAAATATTTATCAGTTACAGCAGGGATGAAATGCTGCCTCCTTTGGTATAAGCAGTGTATAGTAATTAACTTGCCACCATGTGGCTGATTGATCTTAAGAGTCTGTATGCTGTGAGGAATCCGTTTCTGTCTTTGTTACTTACAATTTAAACATTCCTCTCTGGCAATAACTAAAGCATCCTTGAGAGGAATCCCAAGCAATTGGACCCATATATAGCCTTTACCTCTGCCACCATGGCATGGGCTATTCTGCAAGTATCAGGTGTTCAAGGACAGGTACTGGCTGATCTGATGTACACTGAATAGTTATCATATTCATCAGTTTGTTTAGTTCTTTTCCTTCAGTGGGTGCTCACTACTAGAAATTGACTTGAAATGTCTTGACACACAAATGTTTATACTTTTATACTCTTTACCTTAGGTTCAATCATATACTTCCTCTCAACACCATCTTTGTTTGAACTTGTAATCATATTCATTCCAGACCTCTTACCAACCAGTCAAGCCAATCATCACTACCCCCAAATCTCAAAACCTTTATCTTCAACCACTTTTCCCTTTTTTGCAAAATTAATGGCCAGATATACTGTTCAAAGATTTGCCAAGTGAAAGAACTTCCTCTTGCTACTATATTTCAGTACTAACTCCAATGGGAGTTGTGATGCAGTGAAAATCCATTTTTACTTTTCAACAACTTGATATATTCAACTATCAAGACAAGGCATTTTTCTATAGGAAACATTAGAATTTTCCCACTGCCCCAAAGAAGTCCAATAAATAACTTTACAGTGAAAGGCCCAGGAGAACACACATGGGTACCCACAGGTCCCTGAGAAGCTGCAAGAACACAGGCACCCAGAGTGCTGACACCTCCACCAGGTTGCCCACAGTCTTGTCTGTCTCGAATGTGACCCACTCACCTTTCCAACTGCTTTACAGAACAAGCATTACACCAACATACTCATGAACCAATCTGAGTTTGTTTGTTTTCTCCTGTATCACATGACCATAGTGAAGGTCCTATAATGCCTATGGTGTGAACTGAGAAAGATGTATCAGTGCAATGGATGTGTGTGACATTGGGTCTAGGCTATTGTCACAGCAAAGTCCATTAATAATTCCCAAGAAATAAAAATAGAATCTGAGTAATAAGATAAAGCCTGACCTTTACTTTTTAAGTTTGTGCTCAATCAATTTTCAGTTACTCGTAGAGTGTGCCGCCAGAGGCTCACATCTGGCCTTTCAGACCAGAGTTCCTAGCATAAAATGGCTGTGCCCCAAACTTCAGCATGGAGAGTCATGTGCAGAAACACTGAACAGGACACTTCAATTCAAGGTGGCAACAGAGTACTGTGTGCCGAAATGCTCTATTTGGCACTTCGATCTAGAGCGGCACAGCTGCACCTGACCTGCAAGAAATCTGGCCCCCTCCCCGTCTACAAGAACCCTATAAAGCAGACCCATCAAGGGCTTTTTGGGGAGAGCGTGCACTCTAGAAAGCAAGCTTGCAACTCTCTATTCTTTGATCAAAGAATAAAGTTTTCTTTGCGTCTGAACCAAACTTGGCCCCATGCTGTTGGCTTGAGGGACACTGGGCAGGAGGATCCTTGTAAAGGACAAACTCAGGAGGGTTGGTAACAAAATTTTGGCAACCCAGATGGCATTGACTGTGGGCTTTTCACCTGCACCTATCCACTAGGCTCCAGCTCACCCTGACTCCAATGGAAGGGCAACAGCGGCTTTGGGAGGTTTGTGTGAGGATTCTTGATCTAATCTTTGAATAACTCTGACAGGGTAGAATGGTGGTAACCTTTGGCCAAATTCAGCAACTCCACCCAGCAAGCCAATAACCAGGTGTGGTGTGCACACAGCATAGCCCCCAGAGTCCAGACTGTGCCCCCTTGAGGGGGTCATACTGCAGCATCACTGGCTGGCCCTTCTGCAGTAACAGATACTCGGGGACCTGTGGATGAGAGGGAGCCACAGCAGTCTTGCCCACTGTCTTGCCAGCAGTGCTATCCTCTTGACCCCTGTACAAGGCAGCAGCGGCCACACCAGAGCTTTTTGCCCTCCTTGCCAAACTCCAGGGGTCAGCAGTAGCATTCGCCATAATCACTTTCAGTAAAGAAAAGTGGCCAGCCCTGTGAGCCAAGAGACAAGACCTTGAAAAGGCACAGGAAATAAGGAAGAGCTGACAAAATGAAAAGAGGACAAGGATGCTGGATCCGTATTCAGGGGAAGGCATCAGAGACTCTGGAGTGCAAGAAGGTCCCAAGGTAGGTACTGGACCAGTGACTTGACCTCTTTCAGTCAGCACTAGTTTTTCTCATGTGGGCTGGGACATCCTGTGAACCAATTAAAATACCCAAGAACCCTATTATCAGGATACATAGTAACCTCCCAGACCCAAGTCATAGAAGCAAGAAGCCTACCCCCAGGGACTTCTGCCCAAAACGCCAAGCTGACAGCCCTCATCGGAGCCTTAGAGATCAGGACTGAGAAGATCTTAAATGTTTACACAGATTTCCGATATGCGTATGCCATACTAAGTGTACATGGGGCTATTTGGAAGGAAAGAGGTACACCTAATGCAGATAATAAGCAGGTGAAACATGGCTTAAACATTGAAGCTCTTCGAAGCAGTATAACTTTTAGAAAAGGTAGCAGTGAGTCATTGTTGGGCTCATGAAAGGGGGATGCAGAGGTAATAAAGGGAAACAACAAGGCAGATACAACTGCCAAAAGAGCAATCCTAGAACCAGTAACTTGTCAACTACCCCTCATATATCAAATGCCAGATCCATCCAGTTATTCCACAACCTACACAAAGGAAGAATTAGACAAAGTCCAAAAACAGGGCTTCAACAGAGATCTAGGGAGCCATGGGTAGCTAGTTAATGAACATGGGCAACTAATCTTTCTTCAAACTGCAGCTTGTCAAGCCAACAGGGAGGCTCCTTGATCAAGGAACTTACTCTAGGAGGGAAGCCTTATATAATTGGTTAGTTGGGGTCATGGTAACTTCTGACATGAAAAGTATAATCAGTCAGGGACTTCCCTGGTGGTGCAGTAGCGAAGAATCCACCTGCCAATGCAGGGGACATGGGTTTGAGTCCTGGTCCAGGAAGATCCCATGTGCCGCAGAGCAACTAAGCCTGTGTGTCACAACTACGGAGCCTGCACTCTAGAGCCGGAGATCCACAACTACTGAAGCCCTCGTGCCACAACTACTGAAGCCTGCACACCTAGAGCCCATGCTCCGCAACAGGAGAAGCCATAGCAACAAGAAGCCCAGCACCGCAACGAAGAGTAGCCCCCACTAGTGGCAGCTAGAGGGAGCCCACGCACAGCAACAAACACCCAACGCAGCCAAAAATAAATAAATAACTTTTTTTAAAAAGTATAATCAGTCAGATAGTTGAGACATGCCCCATCTACACAATTAATTACCCCAACACCAGACCCTCCAGATAAGACCCATCAGTTCAGAAGGGCATATCCTGGAGAAGACTGGTAGACGGATTTTTCTATCATGCCAAAAGTACCAGGCAATTTCAGGTATTTCTGGGTGCTAGCAGACACATTTTCTGGGTATATAGAAGCATTCCCCACTAGAACTGAAAGAGCAGCTGAAGTGGCTAAGGCATTACTAAAAGAAATAATTCCCAGGTTTGGGCTCCTGGGATCCCTACAAAGCAATAGTGGTCCAGCATTTGTGTGCTCCACATGCAGTCATCCCCAAGAGATAAATTAAAATTAAGTGCATTTGAACTATGTATGGTAGACCCATTTCCCAAGCCTGAGAGAAGGGATACCTTAACCCCCTTGAAATGCAACAGCTCAAATATGCCCTCCAGGTAGGAGGAACCATGAAAGCTCTCACAGAACATGGCAACCAGGTACAGGCATCACCCACCCTCCACCCCTTCCAGCCATGAGATAGGGCGACCCTAAAAACCTGGAAAACCAGCAGCCTGCAAGAACAGCACACTCCTAAGTGCAATGGACCTAACCACCCCTTCTGCCCTGAAGATACAGGAGATCTTTCTGTGGGCACATCACACTCAACTGAAGAGGGTCCCCAAGCCCCAACCCCAAGAAGGACAAAACTGGGGCGATGGACCCCCTTGACTACTTGTGTGAACCTCTCTCTGACCTGAAGCGTGACCAGGGATATTTAGGACATGGCAACCAGCCTCATAATCAAGGAAAAGACCGACAGGCAAAAGACCTCCATACCTTCATTTTTAGGAAAAATTTGGCATGTGGCCATTATTCTTTTGCTAATATTTGGGGTGTGTAACAAATTACCTGGTGTTCTTTGCCTCCAAAAGTTTAGACAAATGGTATTCGCTCATGGAGATAAACAGGACCTGGTGACAATCAAACATCTCTAAAGGTAGCTCTAAAAGTTCTGTTCCTCTACCCAGGGTTATAATGATGCCCAAACTCAGCATAGAGAAGTCTCAGAAGACATTCCTTCACCCCTCAGGGCTGCTCAAGAATGAGGAGCAGAACAAAAGACACAGGAGAGGTTTATCACTGGCAAAGCCTGTTAACAATCCCTGGGAAATAAAGATAGAATCTGGGTAATAAGATAAAGTCTAACCTTTTTTCCTCTGTGCTTAGTCTAGTTTTACTTGCTTGTAGGGTGCTGCATGCAAAGGCCTTTCATTTAACCCTTCGGACCAGAGTTCTTCATGCGAAACGGCTGTGCTGACACCTCACACTGTGAGCAGAAGCGCCGCAGCAAAGTGCCGCCTTTCACCCAGCCCTTCAGACCAGAGTTCTTCACGGGAAACGGCTGTGCCAACACCTCAAGCCGAGAGAAGAAGCGGCGCGGGAGAAACCTCAGTTCAAGATGGCGGCCAGGGTGCCGTGTGCAGAGACGCTGCACCCAGCTCTCCACCCAGAGAGCGGGAAGCACAGCTGTGCCTGCCCTGTGAGATCCCCACGCCCTCCCGCTGACGAGATCCCTATAAAGCAGCCCCGCCTACCACCTGTCAGGAGAGCCTGTGCTCTAGAGCTGGAACTCAGCGACTCTCCATTCTCTGATCGGAGAATAAAGCTTTCCTTTGCTTCTGAACCAAATGCAAACTCAATCTCCCTCTTTTGGCTCAAACAACACTGGGCAGGAGGACCCTTGCTGGGGACTGACTCAGGAAGGTGAGTAACACTATCTGTTAATGTAACTTCTTATGCACCCTGGACTCATTAATATCCTAACTTAATGTACCATTCCTATCATATTGTAACTGAGCGGGACCCTATGGGGATTTCCCAGGACAGACTCTTCCCCATATCCTCTACTTTAGCTCCTTTCTGAAGTACCGAGGTATTAGCATCTGATGCATATTTCCTGAGTTTTTCAGATGCTGAAAAATACACCTCCAAATGGAAGAAATTAACTACTTGATGATTATGAACACGTAGCCCCCTGACCTTATGGCACCTAAAGATTGATAATGTTAACCACCCTATTACCTCAGCATCAACCAATCAGAGAACTCTTCACAAGCTGATCACATACCCTGGGATGCCCCTCCCTCACATTGCCTTTAAAAATGCTTTGCTGGGCTATGCAGTAGGTCCGTATTAATTATCCGTTTTACATATAGTAATGTATATATGTCAATCCCAATCTCCCAATTTATCTCTCACCCTCTTCCCCCCTAGCAACCATAGGTTTGTTCTCTACATCTGTGACTCTACTTCTGTTTTGTAAATAAGTTCATTTGTACCATTTTTTTTAGATTCCACATATAAGTGATATCATATGATATTTGTCGTTCTCTTGCTTCATTCAGTATGACAATTTCTAGGTCCATCCATGTTGCTGCAAATGCCATTATTTCTTTTTTATGGCTAATATTCCATTGTGGATATGTACCACGTCTTCTTTATCCACTCCTCTGTCGATGGACATTTAGGTTGCTTCCATGTCTTGGCTATTGTAAATACTGCTGCAATGAACATTGGGGTGCATGAATCTTTTCAAATTATGGTTTTCTCTGGATATATGCCCAGAAGACAGATTGCCAGATCATATAGTAGTTCTATTTTTAGTTTCTTAAGTAACCTCCGTACTGTTCTCCATAATGGTTCTCCATAATATCAATTCACATTCCCACCAACAGTGTAGGAGGGCTCCCTTTTCTCCACATTGTCTCCAGCATTTACTGTTTACAGATTTTTTTAAATTTTCTTTTCTACAACCACACTCAAAGAAAATATGTTTTTACTATCGCAATTTTCTGAAAGAGACAGTTATGACAAAATTATTTTCCTTTTTAAAATTTGTTTATTAAATGGAATTGACATGGTCTAGATTTATCTCTAATCAAAAATAGGACAGAGTCAATGTCTGACTAATGAAACATCCCCTCATCAACTGGCCAATTCCTTTGGTTTAAGAAGGAATTAAAACAAATGGAAACATTGACTATTATTGTTATTTGGGAATGACAAGAGGCTCTATAAGACAGAATATATATTCTTATACTGCAATGAATAGAGTATGTGAAATTTTCCAGAAAGATAGAGACTTGAGTTTGACATGAATAAGCAATCTTCCCTCCCAATATCCTCCATACCATAAAACAACAGCCAAAGCAGCAAAGCCAATAAAACAGGAAGGATTTTAATAATAATAAATTATTTGAAGTGAAAGAAAACTCAACATTTTAAGCCTTTAATGAAAATATCAGCATTAGCAAAACTGTGGAAGAAATAGAGCTGTCACGTATTGCTGGTAGGAGTGTGAATTTTATAACCATTATGAGAAATTGTTAGCATTTACTGAAGCTGAATATGTGCCTATCCTTTGGCCTGATAATTACATGCCTAGGTGTGCACCCAACAGAAATGCATACATATGTTCACTGATAAACAAGTTCTAGTATGTTCAAGCATTACTATAAATAATGGCCTCCAATGAAAGTTACCCAAATGCTTATCAGCAGAAAAATGGATAAATAAATTGTAGTATATTCACACAGTGATATTCAGAATACCGATATGAATAAACAAACTGGAATTTCACATGGGAATATTAATACATCTCACAAAATATTGAGCCAAAGAATCCAGACCAAAAAATCGTATACATTCCATTTATATAAAATTTAAAAATGACAAAACTAATCTACACTGTTAGACTACAGGACAGTGGTTACCCTTGGATGTTACTGATTAACTGGAGGAAAGCATAAAAGGAGCTTCTGGGGTAATGGTAATGTTCTATTTCTTGATCTAGGTTTGAGTTACATAAGCTTATTCAGATTGTGAAAAGTATTTATTTAATATCTCAAAAATTATTTTTTAAACTCCTTAGCAAAATAGGCATTTATTTTTTCATACAATTTAAAACTCAGACAACACAGGCTTCAGACAACCTGTTTCTCAGGCAGACAAAATTTGCCCATTTCTCAGCTCTTTTGTCATCTGTGTGAGAAGGCTATGCGTGGTGTGAAAAAGAATTTCAGCCATGCCAGATCTTTCCTTTCAAATATAAATACAGTGGAGAAATGAATTTCTCATTCTATGAATGCCTGTGCCTCAACAGGCTGTTCTCAGCTCTATGATCATTGTTTGAACCAATCAATAGAGCTACCCAGAATAGAATGTGCTGATGACTGGTTTCAGTCAAACATGCTCCCCTGAATTCTGTTGTAGTCATTTTCTTCCAAGATGCTCGCGCTGAAAAGTGGGAAAGAAGTTTTTCTGTTTATAAAAACAAACAAGCAAAAAAAAAACATGGTTTCTTACCAGAAATAGAGTGAATGGATGCTATGCATCAGAGGTCAAGATAACTCTCAAACAGTATAGAGCAGGTTTGATTTGACCTTGAGGGCAAGATCCAACATCATTATTGAGTGCCCTAAGGGAAAAGTTGCATCTGCCCTGCTATCTTGAGTGAGGTGCTTAAAGAACTGGAGGACCATAAATACCCTGCTGCCCTTGTAGGCTGAGTTGTTCTCAGTTGCTGTGGTGGTTGATGTATGCTAGCAGGGATGATTATTGCCTGTGATGTAACTGTGTTTTAAAGCATGAGCAAACAAACAAAAAAATTATTATATATATATATATATTTGTATATATATATATTATATATATACATAACTAGCAAGAAAATAAAAAACAGAGAAAGAACCATCTCACAAGAAGTGGAACTAATGGAAATGTCAGATGAGGTAAATAAAGTAATAAGATCTGTCAAAGACATCAAATATAAAACAACTTGTGGAAAAACAACAACAAAACAAGATATATTTTCCAGTTTAAATTTTTCAGTAGTTACAATAAAAAAAATAGTTATGGTTAAAAGTTAAGTTGACCAGGAAGATCCACTGAAAGAAATACAAAACACGTAGAAACAGTATAAATGATGGCAATCACTATTGAAAAGATGAGTTATTGAAGGCATAGACAAGAGAATTTTCATGCATATAAAAGGAGTCTTGAAATGTTTTCTTAAAAGGAAGTTGTGGAGGAGAGAATATTTAAACAAATTGAGAAATTTTCCTTTATTTGAAGAAAGATTTTGCCTGAAGATTGACAACGTTCCCTAGGTCCCAAGGAGGATTAATAAGAAAGGTCATTTACTTAGATATATCCTAGTGAAAATTTTTAATTCCAACAGTAATATAAAATCTTATAAGCTTCTAGGTGAGCAAGTAACTCTTAGAGGAAAGAGAATCCGACTAATATCTGACGTATTCATAATATTAAAACTTAGCAGTCAATGAAATATAATCTACTGAGACCGAAGGAGTTTGATTCAAATTACAATTCACCTGTGAGAGAAAAGGAATGACATTTACAGATATAAATGGACTCAGAATATATAACACCTATGTGTTTCTGAGGAAAATACAATGACTAAATGCCAACTAAATCAGAACTAAGATATTGTAAAAGATGAGGATGTTGGACAGAGTGATAAGTAATTACTTGAAATTTACATAATTGACTCTACATGGATTTTTATTTGACTCTAAATGTTACTATGATTGGGAAGTTGTAGTACTGCTGTAAGATAAGGTTTCTTAAAAGAAATGAGACAAATCGTCAGCGAAACCCTAAAACTAGATTTCAACAATATCCAGGACCTTGAAGTTATAAGGAATGGAAAACAATAAAAACATTTTAACTGTCACACCCAAAAGGTTATATGCAGCAGAAACTGTTAGTAACTATCTAATACCCATTTTATTTATCTTCCTTAGTAATAGAAATTCAATTTTATTCATGGCAACAATGTATACAAGTAAAAGATGACATTTTCTGCCATGCCTTGCGGATGAAAGAGCCATGTGACCAAGCACTACACAATAGATATATGTGGAGGTTTTGGTGTGATGGCTGGAAGGCTACTAAATGTTTCAGACTGGGCAAGGATGTGTGCCTATTTTCCCTTCTCTTTTTCTCCTCATTGATGCCTGGAACATGAATTTAATGGCTAGAAGTCCTTGAGACAATACTTTAAGATAAATGAAAAAGAAATTAAACGAAAAGTAAGAGGAGAAATTGGTAAAGATTAATGCTGAAAATAATGAAATAAAAAAAAGATAAAGTATACAAATTTTTTCTTTTTAAAATTACCAATATAATTTGCTTTAAGATCGATTAGAAGATAAAAATAGTCAAATTTAAAATACACAAATGTGTGTGCATGTGTATGTAGAAGAAAGGAAACATTACTAGATATATGAAAGAGGAGCTTATACAAATTGTGAAAGACTAATACATATTTTTCAAGAAAAAAGTAATATAAAGTCTAGATGATATGGGTTATTAACATACAAAGTATACAATATCTAAATTGGCCAAGAAGTAAAAAGAGACTATAAAAGTGATTGTGTTTAAAGATACAATCAATGTATTGTTTTACAGTTGAATTTTATTGCAGAATTTTTAACAGTTAAAAAAAGAAACATTGTAAATATCCATCTACAGAAGAATGGTTCATTTATACTATGAAATATTATGCATCTATTAAATAAAATTATATAGATTTCTCTCTATTGATGAGATCTGATTTAAATCATGTAAAATGTGAGAAAAGCAGTTTGTAGCATTGTGTTAGGCAAATGTTAATTTTGCTTCATTTTGTTTAATAATATCAAACAGCAGCATGATGCTTACAAGCAATTCTGGTTTTCATGAGACATTGAATCCAAAAGATTGACAAAAGATCTAGGGAATAAATAGGAAACATATAAACATACTTACAAGGCTATTGTATTAGTTTTCTATTGCTGTAATGACAAATTACCACAAAGTTAATGACTTAAAACAATACAAAATTTTTGTATTATACTTAGGAGATCAGATATCTAAAATCAAGGTATTACCAGTGCTATATTTATCCTAGAACCTTCAGGGAGGATCCATTTCTTTGCCTTGTCTAACTTCCAAAGGCCACCTGCATTCCCAGGTCTATGGCCATTCCTGAATCAACAATCACCACTGATTCAAACACCATGTCTTCTCCTCTGTCTTTAAAGCTCCTGTCTCACTCTTATAACTATCATTGTGATTACATCAACCCACCCAGATAATCCAGAATGATCTCTGTATCTCAAGATCTTTAATCACATTTGCAAAGTTCCTTTGCCCTATAAGTTAACATATTCAAAGGGCCGCAGTATTTCAATGTGGACATTTTTGGAGGGCCACTGCTTAGCCTACCACATCTATCAATAATTTCATTGCATTAATATAATATTCATTGGCCTAACATTATTAGTAAATCTAATTTTTTCCTACTAAATTGTGGGAAAATATATGTCAATATTATATACTCAGGCTACAAATGAAGTCAGGATGTAGAGTTAACACAATGTTTTCAGCTCTGAATTATAAAAACCCAGATCATTCTAATAGCAACATTTAAAAAAAAACTAATCTAGTGTGCAAATAATTCAAAAAATGAAGAGCAAAAGAAACTAGTTCACAATATTTTCTGATTAATTGCATATAATAAAAATAAAAACCTAGTAAACAAGCAAATGCAAATTAAGTGCAAAATCTCCACCCTTCATTGAAATTATGCTACAACACAGAAAGCCACCTTATTCATGTTAATTACATGTCTCAGTATATTTTGTTTGAATATAATATAAAGCATATAACATTAAATATACCTAAGACTATCCATTTTAAGGAAAAGATAATCTTTACCTAATACATCAAGTGAAATTTGTAATTGTTATCATTTGTTAGAATTACATTAAACAAATAAATATTTCAATCACAAAATTCAAAACCATTATCAAACTGTGATAAAATCTAAGGTAAATTATATGATGTTTTAATAAAATAAGAGAGAAATCCTTTCATCAAACAATTGCTTTATGATTATTCTGTTGATATCTTCTATCAGGAAATATAGTACATAGAATCTGAAAATTCTTTTCTTGGAAAAATGCTGGCAGTTATTCAAGATAATGTCTTCACTTTACAAATCAGAATAACGAAGCATAAAGGAATTTGGTGATTTATTCAAGGTCAAAGCACTAATTACTGTCAGAGAACATCTCAAATTATTACATAGAACTCATAATGCAGACATTTTCTTTTTGAACATATCATAAAATCCCATTGTAACACATTAGTGTTATTTATGTATCTGGGGAATTTGTTTATAGAATTGTTTTACTCTAGGTTGTTTCTGCAAGAGATTTTGCTCTTATCTAATATTGATTATGTATTGAAAAATGCTACAGTGGCAAGCTTATCAAATCATTTCTTAGTTCCAAAAATGTCTTATATGCTAAATAATATTAAATTTTACAATGGCTATCTATAATTTCATTAAAAATTAATTACACGACAAAAATTTTACACAACATACATAACTCCCAAATGGTTCAGTGTGTAAGATGTTAAGTTAAATACTGCATTTGCCTAGAAAATCACCATGGATTTAGAAAATTATTATCCGTGAACAAATATGTACTCCATATGTAACATACCACAATTGTTTATTAATTTTCTTTTACTTAATGAAATGTCTTATTTGGAGGTTATGTTTTTTCTCATATTCACAGATATAGAGAACAAACTTGTGGCTACCAAAGGGGAAAGTGAAGAGGAAAGGGACAAATTAGGGATATGGGATAAACAGATACAAACCACAACATATAAATAGATAAGGAACAAGGATGTACTATAGAGCACAGGGAATTATACTCATTATCTTGTAATAGCCTATAATGGAATATAATCTGCAAAAATACTGAATCACTATGCTGTACACCTGAAACTAACACAATACTGTAAATCGACTATACTTAAATTTTTTTAAAAAAGGAAGTTGTAAATATTCACTCAGGCAGAATAAAAATGTAAACTTTTCCAACGAGAGAAATGCTTTTGAAGTAATCCAAAACCAACTGGAAGATAATTGCTGTAAATAAAATATTCTCATGATAGGTGCCTTTATCATCATATTAATACTCTTTCAGAGAATGTCAAAATACATATAACTGAAAAGTAGACTCAGTGATTAATTTTAAATTAAGCAATATAAAGTTGGTTATAATACTTTTGTGCAATGCAAACTATTATATATAGAATGAGTAAACAACAAGGTCCTACTGTATAGCACAGGGAACTATATTCAATATCTTGTGATAAACCATAATGGAAAAGAATATAGAAAAGTATAAAAAACACATTTGTGCAAACAAAAGCATGTGGAGCCATTAAAAAATTTCCATCCCTTATAAATATATTATCCACCAAAATCAATGAATATTTGAATTGATTGTATACATATGTTAATTTTATTGGCTACATTGTTTGATGTAGTCTGAAAGCTTGAGACATTAAAAAGATTCTTTTGTAGAAATAAATTCCATACAAAGGAAATTTCATGTGGATTAAATTTGTCAGTTAAATAACTACTTAAGTCTGTGTTATCATAGGACTTGATTGGGGAAAAAAAACAATTTCCCTTGGTCATATGATTCAGACATGTTCTGAAAAATATATTATTGCATTAATTTTAATACTGAAATTTAAATGATTTCTCTGAAGCCTATTCTTTTAAGCCTATATGAACATGTTAATTTTTATAACACAGAAGCTTTTACAAATTTTAGAAACCAATTTAAACAATTAATTACATAACACCTTACTATTGAAATTGGAGGTAGATACATGCTGAGACTCTACCTATGTAATCTAACAACCAAACAATGGAACCAGTTTGCGAAGAAGAAGAAGAGGAAGGATAAAGAAGAGGAGGAGAAAGGGAAGGAGGCTGGGGATAGGAAGAAGGTCATGGTGAAATTCACTGGTAGGTTGTAGACTTAGATAACTGATTATTTTAAATACTTTTCAATTAATGATTCTAGCATTATGTCAAGAAAGGCAAATCAGTTTCTATCAAGCCATCTGTACTTTTAGCAGATATACTGCTTTTTAGCAGATCTTAAAGTTACTTATTTAAAATATATTATTTATTCATTTGTAATTCAGAGCAGAATGTTGAAAAATCTCATTCCACAGATGCAGTATATAATAAGTTGAATGAACTAACAGTTGATACACCAATATATAGCTGTCAATGACATACACTGAAATGTATTTGTCAAAAGTCTGTTCCTGCAATAAGCTCAGAAGTAATTATTGCTTCTTATAAACATTAATGATCTGAGGAGTAGATCTAGCCTGCCCAGCTTTATGGCCCCCTTCCTTTAGTCAATGACTCCTCATTACTGTGACACCAAAAGCTGCAAATTTCCTTATGTCTAAAATGGGAGTTAATAATAGCCACTATTTCATGGGTGAGTTTTAAAGCTTAAATAAGTCATAAATATAAAGCACTTAGCATCATATCATATATTAACTGCTTAATACATAATAGATTATTTAAAATTTTATTTTTCTTTTTAATAACTAAGAATGGATTTAGCTGTTTGTGTGTTTCCTGCGGTTACTAGATATTTGAAATTTCATTAGTCTGTAAAATGATATGACAAATATACCCAATTAAAACAATGAACTAACATATATAAACCCATCCATAGGTGATTCATGGACAGATAATTTGTTGTGCTTTGTCCAAACGGGCTTTGCTGTTTCTTAGAGATGCTCTATCAAATATAGAAATAACATCAGCAACTCAGCACTCGTTGATGAAATATTTTTTTTTAAAGACAAATGCTTATCTTATTGCACTATTACAACTTTTTCAGAGAACAATTGTTCATTGTTTTCAGTTCATTGAATGAACTCAAAACAAAATAGGAATAAATATATAGAAAATCCCTTTACATTTAACTTGTTGAGAGCTTGAATACTATAAAGGGATTCTTGTATTCAGTTTATTTTCCAAGGGAATCCCTTTAAATTCAGGTGTATTTCTGTAAATCTGTTGTGTTAGTACTCTCGTAAGAATACCTCCCCAAAAAACAATATTTGAATACTTTAAATCATTGGCATTGATTCCCTTGTAGAAAGGCAATGTAAAAATGACTTATTTCAATTAGAGTTCTCAGATTTGGGTAAAGTCCTTATATTGAAATTGTAACATCAATCAATCTTGAATGATTCTAAACCCTAAGAGAGTGAATTCAATTTTCAAAAGCTCTTAACTTAAGGTCACAGTAAATGTTGGGAAACATTTATATACTGAATCTTAGCTGGCCAATTTTTATCCAAATACTTTATTTTAGAACAGTTTTAGAAAAATTGAAGACAGTATATATTGATAGTTCTCATATATCCTGCATCAGTTGTCCCTATTATTGACATCTTACATAAACATGGCACATTTATTACAATTAAAAATATTGGTATATTATTAATTAATGTCTATGCATTAGTCAGACAGATTCCATTAGTTTTTACCTCATGTCTTCTTTTAAAATTCCAGGATTCCATCCAGGATGCCATACTACATTTCTCTCTTGTCTCTTCAGGTTCCTTTTGGCTATGATAGTTCATGTTTGATATTTTTAACTGACTTTTAACTGACTATGTTTAATATTTTAACTGACTATTTTCTAATAGAGTGATTTTTAAAATTTTTACTCTTTATCCTTTCCTTTTAGGATATTAAACTTTACAGGAACAGATATACTTTAGTATTCTTCGGAGTATTGATGGACCCCACTCTATATTGATCCTATGTTTAAGATCCTACCAATTAAATCTCAAATTTATTTTGTATTAGAACATTCTTCACACAAACATCTATGCCACTGAGAACTAATATTCTTACCTTTTCATTCAGGTTAGTTTAGATATTCTGTAGGAAAATAATGTCTCTTGCAACTTTTACTGTCTCTGCTGAAGAAATAATATATAATTTATTTCTAAATTATTCATGAGAATAGATACAAGATCTTGTTATAATACACTGGTACTCATATTGGAATCTTAGTATAAATAAATACACAACAGCATTCTATTCAATCTGTTTCAGTTCTTAGTTCTGAAAACTAAAGAACTAAATGAAAACACTTATTTTTGTTAAAGGCCATTCAAAAATTTACATCTTTGTAGAATTTGTTCTACAGGGCAGATATCAGGAAGAAGGGCTTAAATTTCTATGGATAGTATAAAAAGTCACTATGGAAACATTTTTGCAAACATGTATGTTGATGGAAAAACATGAATTCATTAAAATAGTTTTACACATAACTTTCTAATAAAATGTGGCAGTCTCTAATAAAAAAAAATTCTCTAATGCTTTAAAGATTTGAAGAAGTACCCACAACTGTCTAAATTAATGCCTTAAGTGAAGACATTGCACTGAAAATTTTAGCCTAAAAATTTGATAGAAAAATATAATTAAAAATTCCAGAGAAATAGCACCACACTAAGAATGTCCAACACTGAGAGGAAAAAACCAACATGAATGATCAGAATATATCTATGATAAAATCATACTGTTGCAGAGAAAATAATCTGAACAAAAATACAATAATAATTCCTAAGGAATTTTAAGTATAATATGCACAAAAGATTTTTCCAACTTCTTTTTAAAATACAGCTATTATAGTTATAATTGCTGATATCTCTCTAATCTTCTATAACAAATAATACCAGTGTTATTTTAAATACTATTTGAAGAAGCCAATATAACTTTAATTTCAAAACCAAATTAAACTGGTACAAAAATAAATCTCTCTCTCTCATTAGTAAACATATATAAGATATATTAAGTAAAACATTAGGAAATTGAACCCAGCAGTTTGTCGAAAGGATACTATTCTAAGACCCTTGCAGACAGTTGTTATATTAACGGTAGGCAGCATCTTTGGAACATTTGTCTTCTAGTAATTTCTCACATTATGTATCCAAAATCTTTACTTAGAAAGCAGAACTTACCTACCAGTCTCCCTTACTTCCCCTTCATAAGAGAAGGGGTCAGCAGATAAAGTCCATTTTGATTGGGGGAGAAAGAGAAAGAGATTGCAAGTTGTAGAGTCTAAAATGGCTTCAGTCCCAGCAGTTAAGTTCCTTTGTTCAGTGTCATCAGAGCATTTTTTTCTTCCATTTCTGTGCATTGGACTTGCACCTGTCAGCAGTAAGTTGAAAAGATTTGTGCATTTTTCAGCCTGAAGAACTCTGAATTTGACTGGAGATATTCTGAATTGCCGATATACTACAATAAATTCATTTTCTGCTTAAAGTATTTAGAACTGACTCTAAACTATTTAGAAATAGTATTTGCAAGGGAAAATTGTGACTGACACAAGCAGTGTCAGTCACAGTAAGATACAGTAATTCAAGTATCTTACAGTAACAAGATATAGTAATTCAAGTATCTTAAAATTGTAGGTTATCTATCAGTAGATTCATTTCATCAACAGATCAGGAGACAAAACACATGATTACACAAATTGTGCCAAAATGACACTTGATTATACTTAAGATATATGCAATAAAAACCTAAGCAACACGTAAAGTAAACATCTTACCAAACTTTAATGACAATGCAGTCCAGGCACTGTTTCTTATAGGTATAAAACCAGCAGTATATAAGTATATATGTACAAAGATATATACTGTAGCATTTTTCATAGTGTTAAAAAATTGCAAAAAAAGTGAAAGTCCCAATAAGAGAATGGTTAAGTAAATGATGGTATACCTAAGACAAGTGAGATGTAATATTATGTAACTATAAATTATAGTGTTACATAATATAACATTATGAGCCTATTAAAAAGAATGGCAGTTCCAGTTGATTTGACATGATTCCATCAGTTGTTGTTGACTGAAAATAGAAAGATGCACATTCCCCTCTGGGGAATGGTATGGGAAGACATTCAGGAACCTTTCTGAAACCTTGAAAATGTTAAAGTATGTGGGCCAAGCGATGGGATTCAGAATGTCCTGCTTGAGCAGTGGAGGAGCTGAGGGTGCGGGGCGTGGAGACTAATATCACCCTGTTTGGCCCTGAAGGATGGCTGGTTAGCCAAAGATGGGTAAGATTCCTCAGAGGAGGAACAACCTAAGACAGGCACAGCCGCAGAGGGGCCAACAGGGGTGGTGCATAGAGCCTTCCTTATATCACCCTGTTTGGCCCTGGAGGATGACTGGTTAGCCAGAGACGGGTAACATTCCTCAAGGGAGGAACAACCTAAGACAGGCACAGTCGCAGAGGGGCCAACAGGGGTGGGGCACAGACCCCCAATATCTGAGAGAGGTCTCCTGCCCCCAGGGCTGTTTTGCTCTCCAGGCCCAGCTCAAATCCACACCTGCTCAACTCGGACCCAGGAAGCAAACAAAGATCATTGCCTCAGTCCTGTGAGGCCTTTGATTGTTTATGAGTGTAACCTGAGAATGTTAGCTGAAGAACTCAATAAAAGCAACGTGGGATGAGTCAGCAGGGCTCTTGATCCGAGAGGTCTTGAGCCCCCCCGGTCCCACTTTTCTCTTCAGTCTGTGTCTGTGTCTTCTTCAAGCTTGCGGCACCCGTCACTCACCTCGAGTCGCCGAGCTGGTCTCGGCAGAATGGGACATGGTAGAGGAGTGTGATTAGAGAATAGCTGTTTGTTGTTGTGTGTTTGTTTGGGGCATGGGAAGATGAGATAGTTGCATTCTCCCAGCGCAGCTGAAAACCTGTGTTCTAAGAGAGTAATTTGATTTGAACGAAGAGTAGAACCTGGGGAAATAATAAGGAAACCAGATTCTTTGGGAATTTTTTTTTTTAAAGCCTTACGAGAGCTTTCACCTGGGCCAGGGATAAAACCGCTGTCTATGTTTCAACTTCATACAAACTTAATAGAGTAACTCCCTTCTCAGAGTAACCTGAATAGTGGTCCAAGTGGGGATGACCACCCCAAAGGCTATCCATGAACCTGAGGAATAGAGAGAGAAGTTTTTTTTTATTATCTTTTAAATTTTTATGAGTTTATTTTGAACTTTAATATTCAAAGTCAAGCTCAAATTCATAGCAAAACAAGCATAAACATGAAATTTTGTGATCTAACTTTCAAGATCTTTTAAAAATTGACATATAATGTTATATGCTAACTATTATAATTTCTTAATGATTTGGCTGTGAACTTAATGATTTGATACTTGCATATGTTGAGAATTATCTCCACAATGTCTACTTAACATCTCTCACCCTACATAGTTACACATGCTTTTCTTGTGATGAAAACTTTAAAAAGTCTACTCTATTAGAAACTACCGTTTATTTTATTGTTGTTTCAGTTGAAAGCCTTTAGCAGCATTTGACATTTCAAACTAGATACATCTATTATTTTGATAAAATTAGTTAATACAAAATAATGTTTAAAAGGAAAATCAAATGCTCTCATGTGGGTTCTGTGTCTTGTTTCAGTGTCTTGTCTGTTTAACTGGCTACTCAAAAACTTGAACTTAACAAGAAATAATGGAAAAAATCAGGCTCACAAAGGTAAGATTATTTTAATTTTTCCCTTTTTAACTACATTGGAAAAGTATACACACACACAACATTTTTTTTTGCAGAAGCCATGTGGATAAACTCAATTGTTTTTATACTTCAAAACAATTTTCTACTCAATATCAAAAAAGCCCAATCAAAATATGGGCAGAAAACCTGAACAGACATTTTCCAAAGACAAGCAGATGGTTAATAAGCACATGAAAAGATACTCAACATTGCTAATTATTAAAGAAATGCAAATAAAAATGAGATATCACTTCACACCTGTCAGAATGGCTGTCAAAAAGTCTGCAAGTAACTAATGTTGGGGAGGATGTGTAGAAAGGAGAACCCTATATATTCTTGGTGGGAAGTTTAATTGGTGCAGCCACTATGGAAGACAATATGGAGGTTCCTCAAAAACCTAAAAATAGAACTACCATATAATCCAGCAATTCCACTCCTGGGTTTATATCCAGAAAAAACAAAAACACTGATTAGAAAAGATACATGAACCCCAATGTTCATATAAGCACTATTTAAGGTAGCCAAGATATAGAAGCAACCCAAGTGCCCACAAACAGACGAATGGATAACATGAATGGATAAAGAAATTGTAGTGTATATATATATACACACACAATAGAATATTACTCAACCTTAAAAAGGAATGACATTCTGCCATTTGCAGCAATGTGGATGGACCTAGAGAATATTATGCTTAGTGAAATAAATCAAAGACAAATACTGTATGATATCATTTATATGTGAAATCTAGAAAATAATTCAAATGAATGTATATGCAAAACAGACTCACAGACTTAGAAAACAAACATGTGGTTACCAAAGGGGAAGGGGGGGGCAAATTAGGGTGTGGGATTAAGAAATACAAACTACTATGTATGAAATAGTTAAGAAATAAGGATATATTGTATAGCCCAGGGAATTATAGCCATTATCTTGTAATAACTTTTAACAGAGTATAATCTGTAAAATTACTGAATTACTATACTGTACACCTCAAACTAATATATCAAATAAAGTTCAATAAAAAATGTATTAAACTTGCTACCACAAAAAATTGTTTTCTAGCCAAGCAAACTACACTTTTTTGCATCACTTCTGTTCAGACTACACTTTTTGCATCACTTCTGTTTATTTTTAACAATTTACACTTTACTCTTCAGCTGTCTCATATGCCATGCCATCCCCTGCCATGGCGACAAAGAAATGAAACTGACTCTTGGAGTCGTTTAACCAAGAGTGAACTCCATCACATTCGAGACTTTGTCCTTGATATTTATTTACCAGCACCAGGAAGACAAGAGGAATAAACAACTTTAACTGCTGAGCCTAGTAGATAAACATCTTCTGAGATCCAGGCCAGGGGATCTGTTCCCTAAACTCATGCTTCAAAGCATGTACTCCCTAGGCATTATGCTGTCTGCAGCACATCACTGTTTGCAGCATTTCTTTGAGCCGTGTGCTGCTCCCTTAGACTCCCTGTTCTTGTTTTTCTCTGTCTGGCGCCCATCTGACCTGTTTCCCAAGGATGTCTCCCAAGGCTCCTTTTCCCACAATCACCTTCCTTCAGGTGTTCCTGGATCTTCCAAATACATAATTAATCACTTTTTCTATAAGTTTCCATAAAAAGTTACTTACACCTTACTTAGAATTCAACATGCTGTTTCTTATGGCAGTTTAGTCTTCATTCTTTTGCTGAATACTATCTCTTTGTCTCTGTAGATGCATTCTTCACTCTTATCTACCCGGAGCTCTGTCCTGAAGTCTGTTCCATCAGTGAGCTGCCGAGTGAGGAGCCCTGGAAGATATGGAGAGAAAAGGAGAGGAGAGGCACTTCTCCTCCTAGTTTCCTCTATGGGAGGCATTTTAGGCTGGCTCTATTCTTTGACCTAAGATCACTTGTCCTCTCCAGAGAGTCTCCTCCATAGGACTCTATCTCTCCCGTAATTGCTCCCTCCCCTCCTCACTGCAGTCTGGGGTTCCTCACCCTAAGGTTCCACTATAATTGGCCCACAACTTTCTAAAAAGTAGCTTTTTAAATTAAAAATAAATTTACCTTAATTTGAATATGACACCTCTTTCTTCTTTATATCCTGAATGATGAACTTATGTAGGAAATATAATTTATCTTAATGATGTAAAACATGCCTTATGCTTCTCTTCATCTTTGTATCCATTCAGGGCAGAGTTCCTTCAATGTAGTACATGCTTAATAAGTAGGAAATCAATTGTATTGGAGATCACCTTGAGATGAACATATTACTGAAAACTCTATGCATAAAATATAATTTTAAGAGAACCATTGATTTAATCTTAATTTACCCAATTGTGGAAATATGTGAAGAGTTTATTTTGACAATATTGTGCCTCCAAGTGTCAAAATAAGGCAAAGCTACCTAAAACACTTTAAAGAGTCCCCTTTTAAACAATAGGTCTTACACAACACTAACTATCAAAGGATTATTTCTTAATACATTATTTTTAATTACTTAAAATTGTGTGAGATATAGTAATTCTTAATAGTACACTAAATACCAAATTATTGTGAGACAGTCTATAAAAGTAAGATGAATCAATTCAGGAAAAAAGTTTTTATTTTCCATAAAATGTTGAAATTCTAAATTTAGAACTCATTAACAGGCACTTTCATTTTAGTATATTTTCCTCTTATATTTTCTACTGATGCTCCTAAAAGACACTTCTGATAATACAAGTCCCTCTAGTGGCATCTGATGTAAAATTTGTAATATAAAGAAAAGTTATCATTTTTCTTGGTGCTTAGAGAATACATCGACATTTAAGAATTATAAATAAATTTTAATTATAATTTAAATTATAAATAAAATTATAATTTAAATTGATATTTAAAATAAATAAAATTGATATTTAGAAATGATGGTACCATCAATCATTTATTTTTTCTAATATTGATTCATTCTGATATATGATATATTTACTCTAAGCTAATTTTATTATATTGATTTTGTCAAATTAATTTTGAAATTTGATAAATAAAAAGATCACATTTCCCACCTTAAAAGGGATAGTTCAATATGGGGCAGGGAGAATGTATTTCTTAAACACCTAATTCACACTAAGTATTTTATCCATTTATTCATTTAATTTAATCAACAATGAACTTATAAAATAGTATCATTTTCACTTAAAAAAAACACTCAGAAAATAATGTCACACATCTAATCAGTGCCAGAGCAAGTAGTATATCTAAGGCACTTTTTACTATGCATCCCACTTAAAATAAAACTGTTTAAAAATGAAGGTAAAGACTGACATGTAACTAGAAAAATTTGACAGCTAATACTAAAGTGACAAGTAGAAGGGCAATATTAAACTGTAAGAAGGTGAATGGGTCAAAAAGAGGTTTTTAAATCTCTGGAATTCTGATATAAATAATTGGTTCTCTTTTCTACATTTCTTTTTAACCAGATAATGTCTTACTGAAAAGTGAATTAATACACATCTTGCTTCATTTTTAAATGAAATTTAAAATCTGACCATTTAACTTTTTGCATTTACGATTATTCATGATCTGGTTTCGGTTGAAATTATGTAAGGGATACCTCATACTAAGCAACATCAGACCATGTCAGAATAGAAAATAAAATATATGAACTTTATATAATAGGATATTTCTTACCATAATCTTGATTTTTAGTCTAGGAAGCCTACAAAAAGAAGCATAGTTGCATGGAAAATGGGGGGAAACTATTTTGGAACTTTTCCCCCAATTTATGTAGGAAGAACTAAAAAATATCAAATTGTTGACAGTTCTACTTTATTTCTATTTTAATTAAGGTGTAATCTGATTTACAATCATGCTATTCTTTTAGTATTTATGTTTCTAGATCTGCTTAGTATTTTAATATTATGTGCTTACAAAAGCAAATTTAATATTTGCCCATTACCAGTTGTTACCAGTATGCCCCCAAACTGGCACTCCTTTCAGGCAATGAAAAAATAACTCTAGTATTTCCACACTATTACCTAACTAAATCTACTCTTGTGATGCTAGTTCTTTCTCCATGCTGGGAATGAAATCTCAAACAAGACCCAGAGTTAGCTGCTAGTCACAAAAACATTTTTATTTGCCTGGAAAGAGCTGATGGAGATGGTCCCTGGATGAGATAAATGTTTAAAGCTGACTTTTCCTGAGGGCCTTTTCAAGAGCATAGAGATACTACATTGCTGGTGACCTTTCTGCTAATGTGTCCTTGATGTCATATCTGGCTATTTACAGATAATTCCTACCTTCTTTTCTGGGGTTTCAACATTATAACTCCAACCTCTTTGGACAGTCATCTCCCAGAGCATCCAAGTGGCCATTTTGGACATGATCTAAGAAAAAACATCAGGTTGTTTCCTTCTCCTTTTTCCTGCATTTGATCTGTGATATATGCTTATATTTAGCTTGCCATACATGGGAATACAGACATTTTCCACCCTCAGCCTGCTGACCCAAGTTGCTTCAGCAAACCTCTCAATCTTTAGACACTAGACTATTGTTTCCAACAAGATAGATCCCTCTTTTTGAAACCCATGCTCATTTTCTTAAAAGGGAGGAGAAACATACACCGGACAACCTCCTGTCCCTTAAATTTTTCCCTTTATCTTCCCCAAACTGCATGTGTTAAAAGCTACTACTTGTCTTGGCTGGTGATGGCCAGGGGTTACGTAAACTAGAAAATTAAGATTACCAGCCTTCAGGGACTTCCCTGGTGGCACAGTAGTTAAGAATCTGCCTGCCAATGCAGGGGACATGGGTTCAATCCCTGGCCCAGGAAAATCCCACATGCCACAGAGCAACTAAGCCTGTGTGCCACAACTACTGAGCCTGCGCTCTAGAGCCCTCGAGCCACAACTACTGAGCCTGAGTGCTGCAACTACTTAAGCCCGCATGCCTACAGACCATGCTCTGCAACAAGAGAAGCCAGCGCAATGAGAAGACTGCGCGCAGCAACGAAAAGTAGCCCCTGCTCGCCGCAACTAGAGAAAGCCCATGCACAGCAATGAAGATCCAAAGCAGCAAATAAATAAATAAATAAATTTATGAAAAAAAAAAAAAAAAAAAGACTACCAGCTTTCAGTTTAAATGAGCCCACACTGAGATGGAAAGAATACTTGAACTTGAGATGAATTTCAAAGATTTTGAGAATCGTTCTGAACTTATTCACTTTTATATCTTCTCAGAAGCATCTGCTCAAGTGTATCTGCTCAAGTGTTTATTCACATTTTATTTTTGAATTGTCTTCTTATACTGAGTTCTTCATATATCCTGGATTTAATTCCACTGTCATATATGATTGTAAATATTTTCTTGGTTTGTGGCTTGCCTTTTCATTCATTCCTTAGGGATAGTTTTCAAAGAACAGAAGTTCTTTGGATGATGTCCAACTCATTTTTTTTTTCTTTTTCATAAGTACTTGTGGTGTCCTCTATAAAATTCTTTATGTTTTCAAACCTACCTCTAGACATCAAATCTTTAGGATGTCATCTAGAAGTTTTATAGGTTTACATTTTATTTTCATGTCTATGACATATTAAGAACTAAGCTTTGTATATAAAGTCAGGAACAAGATTTACTTATTTCCATGTAAGTATTCAGTTGTTCCAGCACTATTTTTGGAAAAGAATAAAACTATTTTTCCCCTTTGAATTACATTGGTAACTTTGTCAAAATTCAATGGGTATATGGGTCTATTTCTGAACTCTATGTTTTGTCCCATTGATCTCTGTTTATATTTATGTCTATATCACATTCTCTTGATTTATAGTGGGTCTTAAAGTCACTCTTTTAGAAATGGGCCACTGTCCCTTTCCAAATCTTCAGAGCAGTGGAATAGAGATGTTGCCCAGTGGGAAAGGCAGACCATAAGAACAGAGTTTAAATCTCTCCCTAAGGGAACTGATTTTATTTGGAATAGCATGTGGGGAAGTCCAAGCTTTAGGTCACTCTTAAAATCAATGGATATTTTGGTGGTAAGTATTTGAGTCTAGTAGCTCCATGAGAGCACCAAGATAAACAGTGGCCAGCTAGTTTACCAGAAAGAATCAGAGAAAGAAACAATTAAGACAGTCCTTCTTGGTACCAGAACAAACTTCAAAGGCTTGCTTCTATCACTACCCTGGCAAAGTGGTCTATACTTAATTGCATCACACTATAAAACAATGTATACAATAGGACATTGTTGAAAATAATAAATCAGTCAGCAACAATTAGTATAGTCTAACAGCTGGTTGTGATACCAACTGAGGCAAATTGCTTAATGAGAGCTCTGCTAAATCCACTGTCATTTCAGGGTGACTGACAGGATGCATGCCCAAGGATGTGGCCTCTGGGGAGTAACATCAGAAGCCTTAAACTGAAGGAAAAATAAACTTCATTGTAATAGTCCAGATAAGTTACTAAAAAAATTTAAAAAGCCCCACAGTAGGAGAATCAGTAACCAAAACTGCTATGATATATTATCTATATTTAAAATGCCCAGTTGTCAACAAATAATTATGAGACAAGTAAAGGTAGAAAAATATGGCTCACATACAAAGAAAAAAGCAGGCAGCAGAGACTCCCTAGATAAGGGATAAGATGTTGGAGTTAGGAGACAAAGACTCAAAAGTAGCTCTTACAATTATGTTCAAAGAACTAAAGGAAACCATACTTCAAAAATTAAGAAGGATATGATAACACTGTCTCATTAAACAGAGAATAACAATAAAAAGATAAAAATATAAAATAAGAACCCAGTGAAAATTCTGGAGTTAAAAAGTAGAATAATTTAAATTTAAAAATTTTCTAGAAAGGTCAAAAATAGATTTTAACCATTTGGAAAAGAATCACCAAACATGCAGAGAGATTAATAAAGATTAAGGACAGAGTAAAAAAAGAATGAAGAAAAATGAAAAGAGCCACAGGAAAGTATAGAACGCTATTAAGTGCACCAAGAAAGCCATAATGGGAATACCAGAGAAGAGAATAAAAAGAAAAGAGCAGAAAAAACACTTAAATAATGACTAACACAGCTCAAATTTGACTTAAAAAATTCTACATATCCAAGAAGTTCAATAAACTCCAAGTAGGATAAGCACAAAGAGATCACACATAGTAAAAATGTTAAAAGACAATGACATAAAGAAAATCTTGAAAGCTGTAAGAGAAAAATGGCTTATTACATACAAGAGAACCACAATAAAATTAGCAGTTGACTTCTTATCACAAACCATGGAGGTCAGAGACAGTGGTATGACATATTTAAGATGCTACAAGAAAAAAAAAAAAGACTACCTACCAAGAATCTTATATTTAGCAAGATTATCTTTCAAAAAAATGAAGGTGAAATAAAGACATTTCCAGATAAATAAACACTTGGACTATTCTTTACTAGCAAACCTCGCTACAAGAAATTCTAAAGGAAGTTCTTCAGTCTGAAAGAAAGCTACACCAGACAATTTGAATTCACACACACACACACACACACACACACACACACACATACACACGAAGTACCTTGAAAAGTAATTAAATAATTAGAAAATAAAATATTAATGCATATTTTTTCTTTCTTCTCTAAACTGATTTAAAAAGCAACTGTCCAAAATATGAGGGTGAGTCAAAAATTGTCCGCACTCTGGCTGTAGAATTTATTTTAATTAACTTTTAGAAGAAATAAATACATCATTTTTTGACATAATCTCCTTACTTTTTAATAGACTTTGTCCATCCGTAAACAAGCTTTCATACTCCCTCATTAAAAAATGTTTTAGGCTGAGCTTCAAGCCACGAATGCACCGCTGTCTTCATTTCTTCATCAGAAGTGAATCTTTGTCCTCATAGGGCTGCTTTCAGGGGACCAAACAGGTGAAAGTCCAATGGAGCAAGATCAGGACTATAGGAAGGATGCTTTAACACCTGAAAACAAAGTTCTTGCAGAGTGTCAACAGTGTGGGCAGAAGTGTGCAGACGCGCCTTGTCATGCAAGATCACAATGCCCTTGGATGGCAGTCCTCTGAGTTTAATCTGCAGTTTAGGCTTCAGCTCTTCAATAAGCATCTCACTGTAAGGAGCACTGTTGATTGCTGAACCTTTTCCTTGATAATGTTCTAGTACTGGCCCTTGAGAATCCCAGAAAACAGAATCATTTCATGTGTATGCTCAATGTTGTCATCAGCCATGGACATGGATGGGCGTCCAGCTCCTTATTGATGGCTAACACTTGTGCGACCTTCCTTGAACTTCTCTATCCATTCATACACACTTCTTCATGGCAAAACACTTTCTCCAAACTGTGCACAAGTCTTCGATAAATTATGGCACTAGGTTCACCCTCAGACCACAAAAAACGAATCACTGCACGCTACTCCTCTTTCGTGCAAATCACAAGTTGGGCATCCATTTTTGCTTGCACCACAGTTACAAATGAACTGATGTAACATGTTCACACCTGCACAGCAATGACTGGGGAGACTGTAGCCTTGAACGGAAAGTGATGATAAGACAGTGCGGCCAACAGAAGTTTTAATATAACTAGAGTGTGGATAATTTTTGACTCACACTCGTGATATGTATTGTTGAACCTGTAACACATAGAAATGTAATAAACTTAGCAATAACAGGAGAAAGGAGGCAAACAAAGCTGTATTAAAGTAAAAAAAATGACACCAGATTTTAGTTTGAACACACAGGAACAAATGAAAAGGTCAAAAAAGGTAAATGAAAAGATTAAGTTAACAAACACTACAAATATATATTTTTCTCTTATCTTCTCTTGGCTTATTTGAATATATTAAGTAATATAAAGTAATGATTATAACAATACATTATTAGACATAAGATATATAGATATAATATGTATAGAAATAGTAGTACAAAAGAGGAAAAGGAAATTGAGTATATGGAAATAATAATTCTTTATCTCAGTATAATTAAATTACTATTTATCTGAAATAGATTCTAATAAGTGAAGATGTATGTGGTAGGCCCTAGAGCAACTAGTAAGAAAACAACTCAAAAAAATTTTTTTAATCATTAAAGGAATAAAAATGTTACAGCAGAAAATATTCTCTTAATGCAAAAGAAGAACAGAGGAACAGGAGAAGACACAAGACATATAGAAGACAAAATATAAAATAGTGGATGTAAATTCAACTGTATCAATTATAACATTAAATATGAATGGATTAAACAATCAAGACAGATTGTCAGACTGGATAAAAAAGTAGAGTCTGGAGAAAAGTGTGCAGATCCCTGAAATAAATAATGAGATTATATTTCTGACAAAATGAAAACCTGAAGTTAAAATTGAGTTATAATAAAATGTTATATTCCTTGCACCTGGGTTTGTGGAACAAGAAACATATTTACAAACTTAGAATAACAGTATAACCACCTTTAATAGTGAGGCCCTGGCAAGAATTCTAGACCCTACCACCCAACAAAGGAATAACTGAAATACTGAGATATAGTTAAATATAATATTTGAGATTATTTTATACAGCTCTGTGAAGATAAACAAGACAGTCTTGGTATTGACCCAAACATTGGTGGGGCAGGGGGGAATGAATAACTTGATAGATGTTAACTTTAATCTTGAGCATTTTTAATTTACTGACAACATTTTAACTATCCAGACTTCATAATTTACAGAACCATTCTGTTTAACTTTCATTTCATTACCCAGACAATGGCAAATGCTTACTTTTCTCTATGAAATTAAAGAGCTAACATTATTGGTCATATTTACTTTCTTAACTCATCGAAGTTTACCTAAAAACCTTCTTCCTATAGACTCCCAATCGGTTGCTGATGCTCACCTCACCTGAACCTGATATCACCATTCATAAATTATCCTCATTTTCTCATCTTTGTGGCATTCAATTAACCCATTTTCAAATGCATCCTGAAGATACCACATTTTCCTCCACTCTAGGAGGAAATAAGTCATTATCTTTATGAGTTAAAACTGTCCTAACTTGGTAATGTTAATAAGAAATCACTGTGCATCAAAACAGTATGGTACTGGCACAAAAACAGAAATGTAGATCAATAGAACACAATAGAGAGCCCAGAGATAAACCCATGCACATATCGGCACCTTATCTTTGACAAAGGAGGCAAGAATATACAGTGGAAAAAAGACATCTTCTTCAGTAAGTGGTGCTGGGAACATTGGACAGCTACATGTGAAAGAATGAAATTAGAACACTTCCTAACACCATACACAAAAATAAACTCCAAATGGATTACAGACCCGAATGTAAGGCCAGACACTAAAAAACTCTTAGAGGAAAACATAGGTAGAACACTCTACAACATAAATCAAAGCAAGATCCTTTGTGACCCACCTCCTAGAATCATGGAAATAAAATCAAGAATAAACAAATAGGACCTAATGAAATTTAAAAGCTTTTGTACAGCAAAAGAAACCATAAACAAGACAAGAAGGCAGCCCTCAGAATGGAAGAAAATACTTGCCAATGAAGCAACTGACAAAGGATTAATCTCCAAAATATACAAGCAGCTTGTGCAGCTTAATACCAAAAAAGCAAATAACCCAATCCAAAACTGGGCAGAAGACCTAAATAAACATTTCTCCAAAGAAGACATGCAGATGGCTAACAATCACATGAAAAGATGCTGAACATCACTAATCACTAGAGAAATGCAGGTCAAAGCCACCATGAGGTATCACCTCACACCAATCAGAATGGCCACCATCAAAAATCTAGAAACAATAAACACTGGAGAGGATGCAGAGAGAAGGGAACCCTCCTGTACTGTTAGTGGGAATGTAAATTGGTACAGCCACTATGGAAAACAGTATGGAGGTTCCTCAGAAAACTAAAAATAGAGCTACCATATGATCGAGCAATCCCACTCCTTGGCATATAGCCTGAGAAAACCATAATCCAAAAAGAAACATGTACAACAGTGTTCATTGCAGCACTATTTACAATAGCCAGGACATGGAAGCAACCTAAATTCCCATCAACAGATGAATGGATAAATGGCACATATACACAATGGGATATTACTCAGCCATAAGAAGGAATGAAATTGAGTTATTTGTAGTGAGGTGGGTGGACCTGGAGTCTGTCATTCAGAGTGAAGTAAGACAGCAAGAGAAAAACAAATAATGTATGCTAACTCATATATATGGAATCTAAAGAAAAATGGTACTAATGAACCCAGTGACAGGGCAAGAATAAAGATGCAGATGTAGAGAACAGACCTGAGGACACAGGGCAGGGGGGTGCGAAGGGGAAGCTGGGACAAAGTGACAGAGTATCATTGACATACATACACTACCAAATGTAAAATAGATGGCTAGTGGGAAGCTGCTGCATAGCACAGGGCGATCAACTCAATGATGGGTGATGACTTAGAGGGCTGGGATAGGGAGGGTGGGAAGGAGTTGCAGGAGGGAGGGGATATGGGGATATATGTATAACTACAGCTGATTCACTTTGTTGTACAGCAAAAACTGGCACAACAGTGTAAAACAATTATATTCCAATAAAGAGCTTAAAATGGTAAAAAAAAAAAAAAAAAGAAAGAAAAGAAAAGAAAAGGAAGAAAAAGAAATCACCGTGGGACCATACAACCTAAAGATTCAAAAGCAAAATATTGTATTTTACCATTCTAATGGTTCATTTATTACTTTTTTTTTTTTACTAAACATACCAATGCTTAAGCTCCTTTCCTGAAATGCAGCACAATGATGAACCTGAAACTGAGCAGGACCCTGCAGGGCCTTCCCAGGAACAACTCCCCAACCCCACCCTTCTGTGTTCCTGCCTGTCTCGTGTTTGTAAAAAAGCTTTAGCCTCCTGGGCCTTCCCCTAATTCCAAAGGGCAAACTTAATTGGAGAAGTGAGAAAATGCAGAAACAAAGGGAAACAGTCAAGCAGACAAAATAATAATAGTTTAGCCATAAAACAGAGTCTAGAACATTTAGTTCCTCCTCAAGGGCTATAGATAATATCCTGAGTCATATTCTTGAGTTGTTTTGCATGTGGAAGAAAACTGCTGGCCACCAACAAGTAGACTGTAGACCACTTGGAGCTATAAAACTGATCATTGAGATTCCAGAAACACCACCCTGTTATCTCACCACCAACCAATCAGAAGGATGTACACAAGCTAATCATGTACCTCTCTACACTCTCCCTCATCTTGCCTTTAAGAACCCTTCCCTGAAAGCCATTAAGGAGTTTGGGCCTTTTGAGCATGAGCTGCTCATTCTTCTTGCTTGGCCTACCACATTGGGCACCTTGCAATAAACACTGTACTTTCCTTCACCAGAAGGTGGTGTCAGTAGATTGGCTTTACTGCATGTTGGACGAGCAGACAAAAGCTTGGTTTGCTACCAAATTCAGAGTAAAAATCTGACCTTCTAAACTTCCATTCCTGATTTTTCAACCTCTGTCTACAATAATTAAGGCTTTATAATATGGACTTTTCTATATATAAAATTAATCCTATATCCAATATTTGAGCAATCAGTAACAAGAATAAAGAGAGCTATAATAATTTCAGTTGCTATAAAAGTAAAACTATGAAATTCTTCGTTTAAATAACAAGAACATATTCTTCTAAAGCCTGAGGAAACTTGCTGACAAGTCTGCCTGGATATATATTCTATACCCTTTATCTATAAGAGGGTTGTTTACTAACTAGTACAGAGAGCCAGCAGATGTCTAGAACCAATTTGGCAGCTTCTAAACTTTATAAGCATATTCCAAGAATCCATTAGCTGCAACAATTTTTAGAAACTTAAATGTCAGAATTCTGCCAATGCTACATCCATAGGAAATCTGGAATTGGGAGATCACATTGCTATACAATAGCGCTCCCTAAAAAGCAGCCGAATGTATTTGTTAAGCACTATCTGAAACTTTCACATAGGATCATCAATATCATAGTCAAAATCTTTAAGTTTTGCCAACATTTTAAAAATTAAAATAGTGACTAATTTTCCCTGCACATCAGCTTTTTCAGTAACTGGAGTTGAAAGAGACAGAGGAGAAGGATTACAGCTTGTATCTTTGTAGGCCTCATCGTAATTAGGTTTTCTACACAAGTCACAGTTTAACAAGCTGTGGCCAACTGATGACATTTACTCTTAACTTTCTGCATCTGATCCAAACTTACCTTAATCCACTATTTGTTTAAGTTCATGGGAATGTTTTAAACTACTGTCTGGGAAAAAAATCTGCTTTAAGAACCCTTAAGATCTAAAAAGATAAAGGAATAGGACAGGCCTCTACTTGAGAGACAATATATCAGACTCCTAAATCGACATGCTAAGATGTGACCTCTACCACATGAATCTTATTTTGAATCATATTTAGAGTCAAGAAAGTAAAATATGGCACTCTAATTACTACTGTTAATTATAATATTGGACTGATTGAAAACTGGTACTTGTCATAAACTCCCAAGGAATATTCATTACTGGGAAAATGCTCTTTAAGGGGCAATTTTTTTTCCTTTAAAGTGTGCTAGGATCTTTAAAAATATATTATTAGGCCAACAGTAAGCTGCTTACCTGGCTGTATTGTCAGAGTTATACAGACATGCCTTTCTTAATTACAATTTAGTTATATGGGCTTTGGTATCTTTTATGTGATGATATAAGAAATATCCAGTTGAAGATTAATTCTGTACATCTTGCTTCTACAAAAACTTATTGAGGGCCTATTGAATGCCCCATACATTGTGTAGGGGCTGGGAACAAAAAATTGAACAAGTCAAGGTCAGATGTCCCTAAGAAATTTCAGTTTAATTAGACAAATGAACACATAAATTAGTAAAATAGATAAGTACATTAATTAGTATATGTATGGGATGCAATATATCTATGGTGCTATGGGAGTACAGAGATGCGTCACTTAATACAGATTAAATTATTTATCCAATAGCCCTTATACATGGAAATCATGTTTATTTCTCTTTAGAAGTCAATGATGAGACGTAAGTTTATTTCCACAGAGAAATTTTATACTCTCTTTTATTGTATTATAAAAACTAGATAGCCTAGTAATTTGCCTATTCATTCTGACTTTAGTTCACTCCAGTAAGTAACTCACACTAAGTACCTGATACATTTTTTTGTATCTTTTCCAAATGAATTTTTGATGTTTACCTTATTTGGCTTGTTTTAAACATTTTTGAATTGGATAATTTTAAAGTGGATAGGGTTAGGATAATCTATTTTAATCCCCTAAAGTTTCAAAGAGATTAATTTAGGCCTTCAGATTATAAGTGATCTAACCAAGGTTACTTATCTAGTTACTTGCAGAATGTAGATTAGAAATCAGGTCACCTGAATCCTAGTACTTTTCTTTACTTATGACATTTTTCTAAAAAATTAAATGTAAATAGATGGTGACAAGTCAGATAACGAGGAAAGGAGAAAGAAAGGAAGAGAAGGAAGCAAAGAAAGGAGGGAGAAAAAAGGTAAGATATTAGAAGGTTTTAAAATTTAGTTTTCTCAAAATTTAGAAATAAATCTTAAAAAATACAACTGTCAAAAATCTCACTGTAAAGTGAAAATATTCTCTTGGCAATTTTTCTGATATAAATAAACACAGCTCCCAATTCAAATAAAATATTTAAAATGCAGCAGAACACGTATCTTTCTTCAGGGTTATTGACATAGGCATATTTTAACTTGTAAGGGTGAACAAGTCTATTTGTCCAGATGCTTGAAAAACAATGACAATCACTCCTTTGCCACGTTTTCTAAAATAGGTTGGTATTTTAAGACCTAAATGCTAACAGCTCAGGCCTCCACACTAGCAACTTGACTAATATCTAGCTCGGTATAAGTTCTTCATTCATGAAGAGAAACAGTTTATTAACATAATTTTAATTTCTTCTTAAAATATTTATAAACTGAAAGATGTATGTTTGTGTGTTTGTGCCTGTGATTTGTAAAGTTAGGAAAGCAGCATCATCTGCTTCCAAATGAATGCTTACAATTGAACTGAAGCATCATCTGTTTCCAATTGAATACACCTACAATGGCTACTCCATGGGGCTCAGGTTTCTCACAGCATGGTAGGTCATGTTCCAAGAGGCAGATTCCCAAGCATTCCAAGAAGCCCAGGCAGAAAATGACCTAGCCTCAGTTGTTCCAAGATATCACTTTCACTGCACTCCAGTGGTTCAAACAAGTTACTACAGTCAGTCTAGATTCAAGAGGATGCAGAATTGAACACCACCTTTTGATGTGAGGAAGAGTATGTGTATTCCAGGAGGAAGGACTTGATAGCAGCCATCTTTGGACATTATGTACCAAAAGAGATTCCACCAGTATTCTCACATGGATGAAAACTCATCTCACGCCTGCAAGGGAATGCTTTAGAAGTGACCCATCACAGCAAAACTTTCGTCAATAAATAATTTTGAATCTGTTCAAGTGTGTAAATGATTTAGATGTACCCCCCACCCACAAGTTACACTCTAAAGAACTCAGTAAATGTGAATTTATCCTTTATATTTTAAAAATAAATTATTACCCTCTGTTGACTTTCACTTTAAAGAACCTCAGTATTGATTGTTTTTTTATATAACAGAAGTGAAACAGAAACCAATTAATCATAACTTTTTTCATTGTCATTATATTTTTCTTTATTTTGCATTTTCACTATTGACTACTTATTTTCAATTGCAACAAGACTGTCAAGATTATTAGTGGACCTAAAACTGTCATTGAAAAGAGATATATTAAGCATATATTCCACACATGCATATATTAAAAATAGATAGATGAACATCCCTTTATGCACATAAGGTTTTTATTTACTATATTCTGCTAAGTTTATCTGAATGCTTTCTCTGGTATATAGCTGGAAATAACATGAAGTGTAATTGTGTTGTATATCCCATTGAGCTTTTGTTACACCAGTATTTTAAGAAAAACTCCGTCATATTTTATACAGCTCCCAGCAAGCAATAATACCTTCAGTCACATCAATACTGCCTTTGCCTAGTTATCTTGAAGATCTGCTGTCCATATTAATGTGTTTATCTTCCAAATATTGAGAGAAAATCACGATATCTTATGGTTCACATTATTTGGGTTCAAAGGTCTTATCAGTTATTACTAAGAACAGCAAGTTTCTCTACAAGAAAATGTTTTTTGATAAGCAATCCTATTAGAATTCTCCTTTAGAAGTATCATCAGCATTCGTGCCATTTCATACACTGAAAAATATTCTTACTTATTCATGCTAATACTTTCCCTCATTAATTATCAACAAATTTATCTACCCTTAAAATTCAAATTAGTATTGCAATAACTATGAACTTATAGGACTATTTAGTTAGTAGTTTATCTTATTATTTGATTGGTGTAATATTAATAGAGTTGTTTTTCTACTAAAATTCAAAGCATTCCCACAAATGCCAAATGACTCACTTTAGCAGTTAAGAAATTTCATTTTGCAAACCAGTTGAGTGAATCCCCAGAAGCAGTAACTTTTAGATTGCTTTGGACAGTCTTCTGCTGTTGTCAAGTTACCACTTGAAGAATATTGTTCCAGTTCTTCAACAGGATATCACACCTATGTACTGGTAACTAAGAACAACAGTGTATACATTATATAACATCAGTCACAGTATCAGGGATTTATCAAGGTCCATTTCATATTTCCTAAATCAACTCTGGTATAAAGTGATGTCTTGAATACATGTGAATCAGTTACCACCTGGGATAAGTTATTATTGTCCTATAAGGAGTTACCTAATCTGGAAGAAGATTGTGTGTGAGGCAAGGATTTCAATAGAAAATTAGCAAGATGAGAACAGAAATCCCATTTCTAAAAAAGAAGTTACAACGACTTGAAACAAAATTGGTTAGCAAGCCTAGTGTTCAATATTCTCTACTGATCTGACTCTGGGTATGTCTTTGGGTTTGAGGTTCATCTGAAGATGCATATTTTCTGTCCTTGCAAGTAGTAAAGAATAAAAGTGCGTAATTTCATAGAAGTACTATTAGTAGGCTGTTAACTCGACAGAAATATGGGTGGATTTCTGAAAGACTAATAGACCTGATCAAAGTAAGCCACGTGTAACTGGTGTGTTAAACATATAACTCATAGAATGTCATCTAACTGAAAACCTATTTTGATTTCCTCCGTCCCATAACATTTTTTTTCCCGTGGGGAAGGAAGTCTTCCCAGCCTTGTATATAAATTTGGACATATCCAATGAGTATTCTGTTTCAGGCAATGGATAGTCACTTAACCTCATGATCACAGACTTGATTTAGAATACAGACTCTCTCTCAAAATACTAATAAAACACTCACTCAAAAATATGATTTCTTAAAACATTTCTCTCCTCCTCTAACTCTACTTCTATGTTAACCCTGAAGGAGGCTACCTATTTTCACGTTCAGTGACATAGCTGGTACCTGCTCTCTCTTCATATTCAAGGCTTTCCACTCTAGCAGTGGTTTGGCCCACCAGGGGAGGGAAAAATTTAAAAGAATAGGAAGAATTTTACTTGAGTTGGGTGGCTTCTCTGTTTCTGGTTCTGGCAGGGGTTTAGTACTGACTTTCTTTTTCTTTCTTATGAGCTGCTATTGTAAAATTTTCAGATATTTTTGTCTGTGACTGATATTTTTGTTCCTTTGAACTGAGAAGATGCAATTCTATTCTAGTTGGACCCTTATGACTCATTCCACATTCCCTGCAAACCTAGTGTTTATCTCCTGTTTTTTTTTTTTTTTTTTTAAGTTTATTTTTTAAGAGCAGTTTTAGGTTCACAACAAAATAGGGGGGAAGGTACAGAGATTTCCCATATACCCACTGCCCCTAAACATGCATAGCCTCCCCAGTCATCAATATCCCTCACCAAAGTGGTACATTTGTTACAAGTGATGGACCTACACTGACAATCATTATTCTCCAAAGTCCATAGTTTACATTGTGGTTCACTCTTGGTGTTGTACATTCTATGGATTTTGATAAGAGTGTAATGGCATGTATCCATCATTATAGTACCATATAGAGTATTTTCACTGCCCTAAATATCCTCTGTACCCCATATATTCATCCCTCTGCACCCCCTAATCCCTGGCAACCACTGATCTTTTTATTGTCTTCACAGTTTCACCTTTTCCAGCATGTCATATAGTTGGGGTCATATAGTATGTAGCCTTTCCAGATTGGCTCCTTTCACTTAGTAATATGCATTTAAAGTTTAGCCATGTTGTTTTTATGACTTAACAGCCCATTTCTTTTTAGCACTGAGTAATGCTCCACTGTCTGGATGTACCAGAGTTTAACCATTCATCTACTTAAGGAAATCTTGGTTATTTCTCAATTTTGGCAATTATGAATAAAGCTGCTACAAACATCAGTGTGTGGGGTTTTGTGTGGATAAAGACTCAACTCCTTTGAGTACATACCAAGGAGCATGGGCCTATATGGTAAGAGTATGCTTAGTTTTATAAGAAACCACTGAACAGTCTTCCAAAATGTACTATTTTGCATTCCTACCAGCAATGAATAAGAGTTCCTGTTGCTCCACATCCTCACCAGTATTTGGTGTCAATTGGTATTCTGGATTTTGGCCATTCTGATAGCTGTGCTGTAGTATCTCATTATTGTTTTATTTGCATTTTCCTGATGACATAGCTTCTATTTTTACTACTGGAGTTCCTCAGTCTTTTACTGTCCCTATGAAACTGAATTCAAAATGACCTGGTGGAATATCCATTCTCATATGTCCCACTCATTCTTCACCCTACAAATTGAGGTTCAGGCTCTCCCATTGCAGCATCCCTATCTCAATTTTACAGATTAGTTAGGCTTTCTAAAATGGCCACAACAAGACCTTCCAGTACACATACTCTTCTTACAATGTGATATTCATATATCTCCCCTTGAGATGTAGCACCACTGTCTCTGAAGAAGCCTAGACCAGATGGAGGGATATCAAGTGTAGAAGTCCTCATCGACAGTCCCAGCTGAGGTACCAGCCAGCATCAACTATTGGGTTGGCCAAAAACTTCCTTCTGGTTTTCTGTAGGCTGTTATAGAAAAAACCCAAACGAACTTTTTGGCCAACCCAATACCTGACATGTTAGGGAAGATACCTTGAGTCATCCACCAGCCATTGAGTCTTCTGAGCTGAGGCCTCAGACATTGTGAAACAGAGATGAGTCCTGTCCCACGCTGTGCCCTGTCTGAATTTCCTGCCCCTCTGAGTTCTGAGTATAAGGAAATGTTTGTTTTATGTCACTAAGGTACAGGCAGTGAAAGAATGGAATATCAGGAGTGAATCATGCATCAGCCCCCTAAGTCTTCCATGTGCACCAAATACATTTTGAGCTTGAAGTGGTCTGATGGATCTCTCTCAACTTGTACCACCATTTTATTTTTGCAGTAAGACAACAGAATTTTTCACAAAAGTTTCTTCAAAATCCTTAATCCTTTTCCTAACAGAGGAGGCAAGGGGACATGGAGTGAATTCATGTAAAGTTCCTTTATAAATGCACATAATAATCTGGTTTGCTGTATCTTGGTATCAGCTTACTGTCAAAACATCAATTTTAATATTTTTTACACACAGTATAAAGCAACCATAGAAGTTTGGAGCAGAGATGAGAGGTGTTCTTTCTGTGGGGCTCCAGAGACAGACTTTATACTATACCTATAGGGTGACCAACGACAGCAATATATGACCCGGGACAAATTCAAGGGCCTACTTCTAAAGAAATAGAATTGAATTTCTGGAGTAGACAAGGGTTCCTAAATTGGGTTTTGTTTCTCTCAGACTAAAGAATTAATTATTCTGATAAGAGGATGGATTGGAGTCTAAGCAGCCTGACTGCTCCTGCCCATGCAGCCGGAAGTAAACTTTCAGGCAACCTTCCAAGGCAGAAGAGAGGCATGATCTGCAAAGACAATTGTGATATAAAGAGAGGATCCCTACTAGCTACTTTTATTAATTAATCCTTTATTTGCAAATACAAAGAGAATCAAAGATAACTAGTTTTTTTTTTTTTTTTTTAAGGAAATTAAAACTCCACTTCTACACTCTGCAGCCCACCCCTGAAAGGAATAAGTTAAACAAAAAAAATAGGTGACCTTAGAGAATAGAGATATTTTAAAATAGTATAATTGTTATGCTTCTAACAAATTGTTTTTTTTCTGACTAGCATCCATTTTTTTTTCTTCTTCAAAAACCACCCTCTACTACTTTTAATTTGCATAGATCTCATAGTGTTTAACCTATCCCCTGGTATTAGGGGTAGACATGTGAACCAGTCATGAACAAAGAGAATTTTGTATCCTTCTGGCAATGGTGATTTGTTAAAATCTGTCCATTGACCAAAGTTGAATTATTAATAGCTAATGAGTGTCATTCTTCTTTTCTACTTGTCAGTTGGAAGTAAGTTTCTGTCACTTGAAACTAAAGAGGTCTGACTTAGATTACTCATTGATATCAAAGAAAATATTGCTGTATACAACAAAAACTGAACTGTGATTGAAATAGTAACCAGACATTCAAAAATAGTTTGGGGAATTTAAAATAATATTATTAAAATTTTCAAATAATAGGAAGTAGAGCCAACAAGTTCATCAAAATTTGACCAAAAATAAAAAGGAGTAGTTGACTTGGAAAAATCAAACCAGGAGGTCCAGTTCTATATAGTAATATACCAGGGATATAAAACGAATAAAAATGAGACTGAATATAAATAATAAAAAAATATTTCCCGGAGACAAATAACGATGCTAATTTTTAAAACAGGCTTTATTTTTTAGAGCAGTTTTAGGTTTACAGAAACATTGTACCGAAAAATACAGAGAGTTCCTATTTATTCCTGGGCCTTGGCATATAATTTCTCCTACTATTAACATTTTGCATTAGTACATGGTACATTTATTACAATAGATGAACCAATATTGATACATTACTATTACTATTTTTTAGAAGAAGAATGAGGGCAAAATCTAGGTACCATTTAAGAATGCACAAAATGATTTTTCCTTCTGAAAATATATAGTTCAAAAGGTAGAAACATTGCTTCAAAGTCTTCTTCGATAGCACAATTTGTGGTTTGAGTAGGCTTTTTTTTTAAATGTAAATTTGTTATACGTGTAATTAGGCACTTGAACCATTTCTCATCACTAACAAGGTAGCGTGAACCACCATCCAAATCATCCATTCCACCTTCAAAATATATGGAAAATCCATTCACTTCTCCCTTCCTGTCAGCACCCTAGGACAAACCACTATTATCTCACTCTAGAATTATTGCCCAAGCCTCCTATTTCTTCTCTCTGCTTATACTCTTGCCTGTATTACAAAGAGCAGACAGAACACTCTTTAAAATGTGCAAGAATTACTGCTTCTGCCTCTTATTAATATGTATTCTATATGTTTTGGCTTCATCATTTGTAAAATGTGTACAATAAGAGTACCTATCCCATAGGGCTGTGAATATTAAATGACCTAGCATGTATGGTGCACTTAGAACAGAGTGAGACACACATTAAGCATTTTAAACACATTCACACTAGAATGTAAATTCTATGTAAGCACGTTTTTGTCTGTTTTACTCATCACGCTAATACGGAGTGCCTTGAAAAGATGCTCCGCGTGCAATGCATAACGTAATTGCTGAATAAATGTGAGCCAGTAGCATTGGGAGGCAGGTATAATTTAAGAGAACAGTTTTCAGGAAAAAGAGAAAAAGTATTCAGCTTGTCAACTGAAAAAAATGTACAATGTGAGAGTTGTGAGTTGTTTCATTTGAGGCAAAATGAGAACTATAGCCTGGGAGACAGCATTTCGGATAGCTCTGAGAATCTGCTCCCAAGAGGTAGGGGAAAGGTCAGTATATATGTGATTTTGGTGAAGAGGGAATACATGCCATCAAGCACATATGTTTTGCAGAAGGTTGCTGCTCGTCTCGTGAAGGTTACCGCTAGTTATGAGGAGCAGACATCACCATGAAGGATTTTAGTGCTTTTACAGATAAGAAGAGATGTAAGAATTGGGCTCATAAAATCTTCTCCTGAAAATATCTATCTGAAGGCCTGTTCTGCCGGTTTTTTCCCAGAGCACAGATCTGATCTCCACCCTGAACTCCTTTCAGGGAGTGTTGAAGCTCAGCAGCTGCAGCAACTCATGATTTAATCCTTAAGGAAGTAGATGGCAAGTGCCAATGGCAAGTGCCAATTTGCAGGTGACAGGCAAGAGTAACACATTTGTAAATGTTCGGCCGTGAGAATGAAGAATGAGGTCATTTGGGAACTTAGTGACATTTGGGAAGAAAGTTCACTGAAAAGACTCCAGGACAAAAGCTTAATTTCATAGAATTAGATAAAATTTTCATAGATATACAGAGGTACGCAAACTACATGTGCACATGCTTGTGTATATTTGGGTCAACATTCAGAAATACAGGAGAGGCAGCATAGCGATAAAAGTCACAGTTGTTGGAGCCAGACTGCTTGGGCTCACATCCTTGCTTTACCACATACTGGCTGGGTGACTGTGGGCAAGTTCGACTTTCTAATCTATAAAATAACAATGATAACAGCAACTGCTTCAGAGTGTTGTTTTGAGGAGTAACTGAATTCCTATTTGTAATTGGTATTTGAAATTATTATCTGAAATGAATATTTGTACTTGGAACAGTGTCTGGCACACAGTACATATTATACAACTGTTTGCTAAGTAATGTAAAAATTAATACTTTTTATTTTATCATATTTCAAGATTAGGAGATGACTTTTATTGGATTTCCTTTTTTTTTAAATTTTAGTGTTTATGACAAGTTAAAGTTATAAAAGATATCATCAAATGACAAACTTTAGGACAATATTAATAAAACAGTGGTAAACAGATTCTCCAGCTTCCCTGTGAAACCTCATATTTAAAAAAACCTATTAAAATAAAAACGAGATCCTGACAATGTTTTTACATGTAAATTGAAAAGTCAAAAACAAAACAAAACAAAACACAGAGATAAATACTAGCATCTAAATGGAAAAATCTTGCTGCTTCTTTGACAAATCTCTGGGGAAGGATATTAATTTTGGAAAATCCACTGCTGTTATTGTATCTTTCAGGTCACTGTTATTTTGTGGAACCCAGGATGGTATAACAGACATATAGGGCATAACAGGGTGATGGCAGCTCCTGAAACATTTAAAAAATTTTAGCATCCATGATTAGGCATATTAGGCAAGTAATTCTACTCAGAATTGAAATAATTTTTAATTAAGTTTCTATCAGAGTGACTACTTTTAATCTCTTCTAACTCAATGCAATATGCAGAAGGCACATTATATTAGGCTTGCTTTAAAGACTGTGTAAACACATGTAGTAGCAAAGTTATTGTTAAAAGTAAGCATTTTTTGTTGATGATAAACATGACTGCATGTAACAGAACTTCTGTAGTAAAAATGAGTTGTTCTTGTAGAAAGTTGTACTGTGTGTTTACATGGTTTTAAAATCCCTTTCTTATTTTCCCCCATTATCAACATGGAAGTAGAAGTATTAAAAATAAAACTAGAATACACACACATACACACACATTTATGCACTAGTTGATGCCACACATGGCTACTTAATTTTAAATTTAATAAAATTAACAAAAAAATTCAGTTCCTCAGTCACACTAGCCACAAACACTCAAAAGCTACATGTGAATGTGTCTAGTGATGACTGTATTGAATAGCAAATATATACACTTTTAGTATTGCAATAAGTTCTATAAGGCAGTATTAACACATAGCTTTGTTTCAGATAAATAACATATAACCTTAATATTTACTTCAAAATTGTACGTATTCTCCATAAGCAAGGAACTTTCTTATTTTATTCCACTGGATAAAAATACTCAAAATCAAGCATGAATATTCTTCCCATTTCTTATATATTTCAAACCATGATGCAAAATAAATCAGGAGCAAGTAAATCAAGAATAGTCTTTGACTATATATTAAAACTAATCTAATTCAAACTAGTGTTTATGTTTGCTTTTCCCCACTAATTTACCTGTAAAAATAGAAAATATATTACAATCTAATTACAAATACTATGAACTTCAATATACTTCAATACTATGAACCATGAATGGAATTTAACAATGAAATACTAGAGAAGTCTCACATGGACTCTGTAGTGGGGTTTAGTTCCCCAAGGAGTGAAGGACCGTCTTCCCAACAACTTACAATAGGCACAACATGTATGTAATAATTATTATTCATATATAACACTTTACAAAGTTTAAAAGACTCAAGTATTTAATAATCTTTAACAGAAAAAGGGCAACTACATACTTTTTTACAGTTGAAAAATGTATTAGATTATTCTTTATGAAAAAAGTTAATAAAGATGGTAAATTTGACTAAAATATAAATATTATTAGTATTTAAACACAAATTATTTAGCACATATTTTTTGTAGAGATGTAAAAGCATTTTCTGCTCTTTACAGTTTTCGAGGTTCTTGGGGAGATTGGAATATGTATCAAAGTTAGGCAAGGATATGAAGAACTATATGCTAATTGTCAAATGATGGGTATGAGTTTTATAGAATCTGTAATCATCAGATAATTGAAAGGATATATTGTTCCATGTAAACATGTTAGCAGCCATAATAAAGTATACTAAGTTTTTACTGGGTACTTAAAGCTCACTTGGAAATATAATATAATGATGTCACTAAAGACCTGTTCTTTTTTCAGTCATTTAATAGACACCAAAAAAAAAAAAACCAGAAACAAAACCAAGAGAACTTCAAAAATGCAAACATGGTATCTGACTTCAAACTAAACTGAAATATTATAAGAAACATTTTATAAAAGGAAACTTACCCACAAAATTTACAGCTTAAGAGGTCATTAAGGAATCCTTTCTCTTTATCTGACACTTTTAATCTATATCCAATTTGACTGTAGTAAAATAATGTTTTGCATTATTCATACAAAAATAATTAAAATGTTTAATGGAGAATGGTTATTAATATGGATATTATTTATAAATTTAGCATTTAACTATTTGACATACCAAGGTATTTTTATTGCAAAACCTAGCTTTGCCTTTTCCTGAAGCAGGGTAGAAAGTATCTTAGTGCAAGTGTAATGCAAGACAAAATACTACGTTTATTCTGATATGCTATATTGTGATGTCTTATTCATTATGATGGAAATAATCATGCAGATTTCTCTTTCTCTTAATATTTTATTTTGAACCAACTCAGAATTATAGAAAAGTTTCAAGTACAACACAAATGACATTTTTTTCCTGAATCATTTGAGAGTAAGTCATCACCAAATGCTTTAGTGTATGTTTTCTGCAAACAAGGACATTCTGTACAACTCAACTACCAAAATTCAGAAATTAACATACAGTACAGTTACAGTTCTAACCCCTTAGACCCCATTCAAACTTTCTCAGTTGTTCCAAAAATGTTCTTTACAACAAAAGGATCAAATCCAGAATCACATATTGAAATTAGTTGTCACGTCTCCTTAGTCTCCTTCAGTCTGGAAGAGTTCCTGTCTTCTTTCACTTTCATGACCTTGGCACTTTTGAAGATTATAGACTAGTTATTTTGTAGAATGATCCCTCAATTTGGGTTTATCTGATGACGTTTCCTCAACACTTCTGTGATATTTCTGCTAAAGGATTTTTTAAAAGATAGTTTTACTACTTTCGTTAGTTGTTCCTTGTTTGATATTTAGAATATGATCTTTAATAGTATTTATTCTAATTCAATCAAAAAGGTTCTTTTGACCCAGGTGGTCATTCTGGGGCACGAAAGATAAATGATAATATATTATCAGTAAAAATAAAATAAATTTAAATATATTATTAAAAAATTCTCAACATAATTTAGTTAAAAATAATTTTCTGTGGATACCTGCTGTCACATAGACTATTAAGTATATTTCATTTAAAAGTTGTAAGTTCCTTGAATCTAATAGAATTATTTGGCCATTTTGCATAATCTTTAGTATTGTATTATATTTGATATAAGTAAAAGTTCATGCACTGGCTTTCAGAATCAGTCCATCTCAGGAGCAAGTTTAACTCAAGTCAAAGTAGTAACTGTAGAGATTCATGCCTTAGAGGGTGAGGATGTGATTCCCCTTGTCTTACATAACTATAATAGTTTGGAACTCCATTATGGGATAACATAGAATGTTTGTACTGGAATAATTTATATGTCTGTGCCCTTCAATACAATATAAACTTCTGATTGTTAGGAACTAAATCCAAATAATTGTTGTAACTTCTCCATAATGCTCAGCACAAATGCACCAGAAAATCTTGCGTTGTAAATTGTCACCGAATTAGAAAAGTACTACAGAGTATGTTTTCACTGAATTAAGATTATGTAAACTCACAATATGTATTACATATATATGATATGTATATGATATACATGATATATACATATATTTGTCTTTTACTATAAAATACCATATAAACAGGAGGAAATGCAATATGACAGAAGAATAAACTGTAGTGTGTCTTCTGAAGCCTCAAGTTGCTTTTTTTCTGTGAGGTTTTTAAGACTTTATATGCTAACAATAAGGGACACAGCACTGTTTTGAACATCTTCTTCCAGAAAAATATTAACTACTTTCTAGTATCAAAGACAAATCTCTGAAGTAAATAGTGTGTGTGATTTCCCCTGATTACATATTTTCTTAAATCAAAGAGCCTCAAACTAACTATGTGTATTTGACTTTGCGGATTTTTTTTTTAACTTTAGCTCTATGCATGCTAAAACATACAGTTCAATCATTTAATTAATTTATATTTAGAGCTGATGAGCACTGTTTAGAGCATGTCTAAATTTTATATTAACAAAAAAGTCTTAATGATACCTATTCAAAGTAAAAATTAATATTTTAGACTTTTCACATACTTACAGATCAATATTCTTTTTACTCATGTTGCTTCTATCTTGACCTTAGAGAAAGCAAATTATAGATATAAGTGGACTAATTTACTCTTTTACCAAAATAAAATCCTTAAGACTTTCTCAAGCCTTGAAACATGCTCAGTATTAAACATTATAATCCTTTTTTTTTCTCAAAGGAATTTATTGCAGGTTAAGCCTCTCATCATTTAAAAAGCAAATAGTATTTGTGAATACTATTATTTCTACTAAAAATGAAACCTTAGACTAGTTTTTAGTGTCACATATTCTTTATTTAATAAAAATTTAATCATTCTTACCTGAATCCAGACCACGTATATCATGAAGAACAATGGTCTGAGAGAATACAGGAGAATTCTGAACAATATAGTACTGAAAAATGAGACATGAATGCTTTTCTGAATATAGGTATGATTCAAACAGACAAGTGCAGATGAATCTACATGAATATTGCATCTGGTTCATTGAGTGGCTTATAATTTTGAAACTGTCACATCAGCAAATATATCAACACTGCTAGAAAATCAAGAAGGAAGTACATTTCTGTTACATGCAGTTGCTTCTAGCTCACATAAGATAACCATGACTATATTTGAAACAAAAAGTTACTTTTAAAAAACAAATTATTTTTACTCACATTACCATTAACTCTTCTCAGTGAAGAGAACTGAGCACTTATAAGACCTCAACAAATATTTTAGAATGAATATACATATACACATTATGTATATATGTGTATACATAAATATAAAATGTATACCAAATGGTCAAATGGTTATGGTAATTCTATTTAAAATCATGTTTTGAAATTGATAATCATGTCAAACCCATGGAATCTCACTCTAGTCAAAGGTCAAGAAAATTACATTAAAATTTCAATTCATCTTCTTTGAGATGTTTTTAAAAGGCCATTATATTCTAGATATGCAGATAAACAGTGTCTAAATACATGAAGCATGTTTTAATATTTACAAAAATCATGTAATTAATTGTTTTCTTGAAAACCAAAATCAGATTATGACTTTCGGTTATCTGACCAGGTAAGTAATATATTATGTCATGCTTGACTATGATTTATTCAAACAAACAAAAATTGTGAATTCTAGGTAAATTTTTAGGTAAGGGTGAGGACAGAAATCCAGGTTAATCAGCTCTTATTGTTACTCTGAAGTAAATACCAGTTTATTCGTACCATGATATTGTACCATAATTTGGAAATTGTACCATAATTGGAAATATTGTACAATGATTTGGAAAAAAGTGTGAATCCTAGAAATAAATCTTAGCCTTTCTTTCTTTTTATTCTCTCTTCCCTCTTCCTTCTTTCCTTCTTTCCTTCCTTCCTTCCTTCCATTCATCAGAGCCATTTCCTTCTAGCCTAATTTTAAAAGAATCTTCTTGGTGTTCTCTTTATAAAATAGTCTCTAAGAAATAACACTCAGGCAAAATATCAGGATTTAAGTTAAAACTTTGATATTAAAATAGTTTTACTCTGGGGTTTTTGAGGAAACAACTTCTTTTTAGTGGTATTCCATTTAAAAAATCTTGTAAGTTTAGTTAATTTAAAAACTAGAAGTTTAGAAATAGAGTAACATAGTTTACATTTCTAAGTTAATAAACAGTATTATACATTCCTTCAGTTTATCAGAATATAGCATATTTTAGGCATTTATAAGGAGTGTCTTCTTTGGCCAAAATTTTTCTCTTGGTGAGTTGTTAATGACATCTATAAAACTATTCACTGTAAGTGAATTTAAACATTTAACCATAAGGAATTCAACTTTAATTATAAAAAGGTCATGAAAATATATTCTTTGACAGTAAATAAAAAGATTATTTTGAATCAAAACGAGTATATTGAATCATCAAACGCTTTCAAGGCCATTTATTCAAGCATAATGATTTATATTATAACGTAGTCTTTTAATTTTACAGTTTATAAATTGTAAACTGTTTGCAAATGCATATCGCAAATGATATTGACCAGTCAATATCAGAGTGGTAATATCAGTAGCAAAATCAGATTTTACTCCTTTAAGTACTAATATATAAACTCCATACTTGGTTATCCTTCCATAAGTGATTTGCATCATTTAAATTAGCGTGGACACCTTTAAAGAGAGGCAGTGTTTGAATTCCTAATGAAAGTGGAAGTACAGTCACCAATAGGAAACCTTCCTTCCTCACAGTCTCAAGATCATTTGCATTTCACATTTCTCTCCTTGCAGCCGACTGAGACGTGGGGCATCTTTTGCTCGCCTTCTATCAGCGTCCAACTGACTATAATGCAATAACCGAAACCACTTCAAATATATGTGACAAACATAGCAGCGCTGAAACGCGTCGAGTGGAAAGCTGCTTTCTCCCCCAGAACTCTGTAAGCGTCGAAGGCCGACCCTTGCTCCTTCATTTACTACTTTCCCAAATCCCGCCACTGTGCCATTTCCCTGCCTCTGCCCTATAGAAGGAAAATATCCTCTACGCTTTATAATACCGCTGTTTTCTCTTCTCGGTTCACTTTTCCCCATTGCCATAAATACTTCTTCAAAACATCCGGATGAGTTTTGAGGGGGGCTTTTGGACCTCACACGACCGTGATACCCTAAGTTCCTTCAAGAAAGAAAATGACGATAATAACAACAGCGAGTAAAGTATTACAGAAGCCCCACACTGGTGATACGGGTTCCCTGGCGCGCCCTTCACCCACGCGTTAAGTTTAGCCGGAGAGCATTCCTCCTTCCTTGCGGGGCCTCGCGTGATAAGCCTCTCCCACCGGCTGGCAACGCAGGCATTTTTGTTGTTGACTAACCCCCTCTAGCGCCGAACTGGCAGCATCCGAGCGGCGGAGGCCAGAAAGCCGGGCTTGGCAGAGCTCGGCTGCGCTCGCGGCTCGGGCCCTGCCCTCTGCGCCCGCCTCGGCCGCGAGTGTGAGGGCCACCTGCGCCGAGACCCCTCCCTGTTAGCACCTGTGTGGCCCCCCTCCCCCAACCCCGAGGGCGAGAGAACACCAGACCGCCGGCGCCGCGGCTTCCCACCGACCCGAGTGCTGGGAGGGAGTGGGTGCCGCGAGGGGGCGGCTTGTGCGGGGAAAGCTGTCCGCTTGCAGGCACTCGGCGCCGCTGTGGATGTGGCCAGGCACAGCTCAGCCCCGCGGACCGCTCCGAGCGCTCAGTCGGACGCCGCCACGCTGCAGGCGCTCCGGGCCCCCGGAATCCCAGCGCCCTCGGCTGCGACAAGGCTCGTGACCTCCACTGCGAAGTCACGGCCGCACAGCGAGGACAAGACCTCGCTGAGCGCTGGCGAAAGGCACCCGCCCCTATTCAGCCTGATGTGACTCTCCTCTGCTGCCTGCTCCCTTCCTCCGCTCTCTTCTGGGAGGAGGAGCGGAGGCGGCCGCAAAGCGGAGGCTCTCGCCCTACTGGGCAAGTTTGGGCGACCCGCGCTGAGGAGCGGTCAGGCTGGTCCGCCGCCACCAAGCTCGCCCCGGACCCGGAGCGCTTGCCCACAGGACTCGCTCCCTCCGGCGGCGGAAATGTGGAGAAGTCGGCGGGTAGCTCTGTCGGGAGCTGACTAGCCCTAAAACGCTGGACGCTGCTGCCGCGAAATGGGGAGCAAAGTGCTTGGGGGACTGAGTGCGGCCTCAGAGATGCCTGGGAAGCGGTTGCCGAGGCCGAAGCGCGGCGCAGACGCGGCCGAGTTGGAGGTGTCCGCTCAGCGGGCCGCTGCCGTCGCCAGCTAGGCGAGGGGCCGAGGGCGCAGCTCCGTAAACGCTCGGACCGCCCGCGGCCCCGCGGAGCCTCCTCAGTCGCTCGGCTCTCGCCGCCGCACTAGTCGGACGAAAGTTCCCGAGGCCCCCGCGCGCCTCACAGATTCTGCGCCCTCCCTACTTTTGGCTCTGCAAGTGCCCACTTCAGTCCGGAGAGACGCTCGGGCCGTCTGAGCTGCCGGAGCTGCCCGCCGCACCTGGTCGTCCACCCCCCCCCCCCCGCCATCCCCGCCGTGAGGCGCCCTCCCCCTCCCCTTCGCTCCCCTCCCCCAAACCACAGCCCGAGCTCGCTCCTGCGCGCGCGCGCGCTCTCCGGGGCCCAAGTGAATAGTCCTCGCGCGAGCGGGACACGGTGGTGGATGCAATTCCGCTCGCCTACAGCCGCCGGGAGCTCCCTGGCGCCGCAGGCAGCGTCCTCCGAAGCAGCGGCGCCTGCACCTGGGCAGCCTGGACCTTCGTGCCCTGCCCCCGGGGCCTCGCGCGGGGGGCGCCCCGGGACACCCCCTGTGGGCCGGGGGGAGGAGGAAGAGGAGGAGGAAGACGACGTGGACGTGGCCCCGGACCCGTACCCTACGCGGAACACCTGGCTGCGCTGCTGCCGCTTCGCTTTCAGCGGGAGCAGAAGAGAGCCCGGGAGAGCCATGGGGGGCAGCGAAGTCCGGGAATTTCTTTTGCAGTTTGGTTTCTTCCTGCCTCTGCTGGCAGCTTGGCCGGGCGACTGCAGTCACGTCTCCAACAACCAAGGTAAGGGAAGGGGTGGAGAAGCGAGAGGGGGCGGGAGGAGGCGGGTGCTCTGAGGGACTCGTGCATTGGTCGCCTCCTGCAGGTAACTTCGTCCCGGGTTAGGCTTCTGCGGGCTCTCCACACCAGGGGGTCGAGGATGTCCCCTCACCAGAGCGCGCTGTCCACATCGCCCGGGGCCGGCGACCTCACGAGCTGCGGTCCCTTCTGTTTCCAAATGTCTTTAAACGGATGCGTGAGCATCAGTAGCACTGGGGTCCCACCACTGTTGGCCTCGGGACCGCTCCCCGCTGCGCGGTCTCCACAGGAGGTCAGGCTCCGTGGCACAGGCTTAATGGAGACTCCTGGCTCTTTGCGGTCGCTCACAGCACGGTAACGTGGGGGCTCTCCCACATGCCTTCAAGAAAGCAGATCGCTCTCGCTGTGTGTAGCCTCTGGCCAAATACCAGCCTTTTGCTTTCTGTAAACTAAAAGCGGCCCTCGCCCAGCTGCAAACCCTGTACCCCATCCAGTACGAATGTAGAGTTGTTGGAAATTATTCCTAATTATTTGTAGCCCAGATGCCCGAAGGGGGCAGGGGGGGGAGATAAGTATGAGGCGTGAATTAACAAGTTGTGAACATCCTATTCATAAAATCAGGTAAAGTGGTGAAGTGAAGGTGAATAGTGTGTGCAAAGTGAAAGTGAGGTTTGAATGAAAGCACTGAGAATTTTTGAACATTTTCTTGCTTTCTAGCCAACAATCTTTATGAGACATATCTCATTGGATTTCTGCTATGAATATTTAAGGATCTATTAGAAAAAATCACCTGCGTATTCTCAATCCTCCTAGACGATGAGATGAACAACCATAAAAGTTTTCCAGCATGTACCTGGCTAGATGCTCTCACTGGCACTGTGATGACCACCAGTGTCACCTGTTATGTCACACTTTTACAAACACTTCAAATATAAAACTTCAGTTATAGTTACCATTTAACATATAAGGCCTGGAAATAATTTGCAGGTATATAAATGGAGGTCAGATGACATGGAAGTGTGTACTTTCTTTGCAAGGATGAGAAGGTTAAGAGAGAAGGCAATTAAAACAACACAGCCTTCTTTTTTTGTTGTAAACATATACGACCAATTTGTTAGAAATAGAATTATTCAAAGTCAGTATTTAATTGTTCTCATTTATACAACTGGTACTTTTGACATGTTTTTCTAGTTTTTTTTTTTTGTGACTTTCCAGATTGCAATCACAAATGCATATATCAATTTGAAAATCATAATCATCATGCCTTTGAAGATGTATCATATAAGCACCACCTATAGTGTGTCATACTCTTCTATGGCAGTGTGTACCTTCACACACATGCTTTATTTGTTTTCAAGGACTATTGGCATTAAATATCAAAGGAGAGTTACTTAATCTACCTCTGAAAATAGAAGGTTGTTAAAAATAACGTGTAATTTATTTGACCTTTTTATTGAAAGGAGAAACAATTTTTAATAATTGGAAAATCAGACATTTATGTTATACTATATGTGTTTACGGCTACTAAAGAGATGTATGCTTTGATAGTCAAGTTTACTAGAAATATTTTAACAAGTTATTTCCTTGCAGTCATTTCCCTAAATCAACATTTATTTTTTCATCAAGTGCCAGTAACCACCCTAGGCCCTGAGGATACCAACATAAATAAAACACGTTAGACTCTTCACACGACTAAAGTGCCATTCTACCAAAATGTGTCAGATGTTAAAGTATGACCTTTCAGATATTTATGTTAAATTTAAGGACATAGAGGAGTTGTTTGTTAATATCTTGCAGTAATCTTTACTTGTTCATCTATTTTAATGACTTTCTCATACTTTTAAAAGATGTTTTACCTAAAATATTTACCAATTATATGTAATTTTTGTGTGTTTTTATAAATTAGCTTAACTTAGCATTACTCAGTTTATCCAACAATTAAGATCCTTAAAGATAGTCTCCTAAAACTCTTAATTTGAATTTGTATTAATATGCTAAAAACACAGCCTAAGCATTATAATTGGCTAATATAGTAAGTACCTAAAGGCTAAGTTGGGTAAAATTTAGAGGAGTTCTTCAACGGAAGATTATAGAGAAAATATACTCAGATTTTTTCATCAGAAACAATGATTGCTTTTTAAATGCTTTTTACAGCCTAAAGTCATAGTGATTAGAAATTACACCTTATAATATCTTGAGATAATTGTTGAATATTGAAATCATCATGCTAATAGTTAATAAAATGTGGAACTTCAAAATGTTAGTTTTGTTTAACTGAATCACTTTGCTGTACACCTAAAACTATCAACATTGTTAATCAGCTATACTGCAATATAAAGTAAATAGTTAAAAAGCAAAACAAAACAAAATGTTATTTTTATGAACACTTGGGGGATATTTTCTTATTTGTAGTTTCATAAATAAGATGACGTGAATCAACATATCTTACCAATTTGAAAACACTGAAAATATGAGTTATTACAGAATTACTATAGTATGTATACAATATAGAAATATTGACGTAAAATAGAAATCAGATTTCTTATACACATAATAATAAACATTAGCAATATGATTAATATTTAATTTTAAGGATATGGTATTCATTTTCCTAGGAACTTTTCATCCTAATAGCTAATGGAATTCGTGTTTTATTTTTAAAATTAGGGAGGGTAAAATTTCATTTTTATATAACTTGCTTTCTCATTGAGGATATTCAGAAAGTAAATGTTTTAATGTTATTTATCTGTATTTACCAAATTATATAATATCTTTCACGGCTGAATGAAAGAATCACCCTCTTCCCCTTTCCTAGTTTCCCATACATAGGCAGAGTAAAACGATCAAAAACGTGAGGTACCTCATTTTTAACATGGTTCTTAACATGGTGCCAAAAGTAACTTGAGTATAGGAAGCATCTCTTCTCTTGTTTCTTAACTGGCAGTGAAGCTTTGCACTATAAAGACAAAATAAATCAGTTTGACTCTCTTCCTATTACCCACACCTCCTAGAATCAATCAGAAAGTAGAGTTGCTTCCTAGATCACATCATCTGATTAAGTGAAAGCATGATTTGTACTCAAATTTCTCTTATTCTGTTGATTTTCCCTCAGTTTAAAACCAGTCTTTATTTCTTGTCGGTAATTTTTATTTAAAAATAACAGATTTTACCCTCTTAATATGTGTAGACTTTTATTTCTGTGCTAGTAGCATACTTAGGAGAATATAAAATACAGTCTTGTTCCATATATATCAGTCACAGTGGTTAGTAGCCACCAGGGATCCATTAATTCAAAGATTACTCTGCTTTAGTCTAAAAGAGGTGGTGTGACTCTCAGGGTGTGACTCATGTTTCCAAAAATAATCAATACTCAAATAATTCCTTAAATCAAAATATGATTTGAATGTGAGGGTCTAGTGAGCTCATTTTACTACCAAGCTTGTGTGAATTGATCTCCCCCCGCCACTGCCCAGGGAATTCAATGACAAATGAAATAAACAAGGAAAACAATGATAGTCTGAGTCATTAGTTTCATTGAATTTAATGATTTGAATGATTTGAGTGTAAAATACGCTAAGTTGTGTGTAAATACAGGTGAACATAGCTGAGCAGAAAAAAACCTGCTTAATAAAATTCATACCCCAAAATTAGTTGAACTACCATAAGTATTGTTCACAAACTGTAAGACTGAATGTTGTTCTTATATTTATAGAAAGGGAGAAATTGAAATATTTTTGGAAAGTTCAAGAGTAAACTTTACTGAAAATATTAAAAATTGTGTTAAATAAGGAAAACTGAATGATTTATAAAGAATATTTCTAAAACTTTCACTTATATAAAATTTATTTTTGGGGATAAACTATTTATAGTTGTAAAGGTGCAAGAGATTGTAATCACATGCATTCTTGTTCACCATAAATATAAAAACAACCTAGAATGTAATTTTATTACATATTTACAAATTGAAATAAGCCATTTAATAATTAGTCATTATGATTAGTATTTAAAATAGAAACATTTTCTATGTTTTCAAACTTTTCTATAATGATTTTGCATTACTTTTGTGTTACAAAATTAAACATTAAGAAAAATGCTGGAGCTGAAATTTCTCTTCTTCACTAATCGTTGCTAGTATAAATAACTTCAGTGCAAAAGGCATCATGGATTTCTTGTATTTCCTTCTACCAATCCTCTTTGCCTACGATAGCTACCATATCTCAATCATTCTGTCTCTTTCGTTCTTCTCTTTTCACACACAAGAGTACTTCTGACTGTATATTTCATTTGTCCTAAATGGTGAGAGAATAGATCTTATTTTACACTGTACATCAATCAACCAGACCCCAAAAGTCGTAGAAGTTTCTTCATTGTGTTCTAAACTCAGCACTTCTTGGGAGTATAAATATGGTGGGGATCAGTACATAGTTAAGTAATAAAAATGGGCTGCCTTTGTTCAGTGTACTTTGTCAAGCATGTAGTCAAACTAAACATATGCAGAAGGATTAAATTGGTTATACATCCACAATGTTGTTTTTTAAATAAAAATTGTATGTATTATATATAAAAATTGTGCAACATAATTTGATATACTATGTCCATAGCATTCTTATCAACTTGCAGTTTCATTAGACTGACATTAGTTCTTTAAAAACCAGAAATTATATTACCTTTACTTTTGTCTTATTTTATTGAGTATTGTGTTTTAGAGTTTAATATTTAGATGATGAAGAGAAAAAGAATAAGTAAGGCAGGCTTTATAAATGCCCTCATGGAATTTATTTTCTAGTGAGGGAGACTGACAAAAAAAATATGCAAGTACATGAAACAGTATGCTATGGAGAAAACAATAAAGGCACTGAGCAAATAACAGGATGGACCTGCTATGTTAAATGTGAGGTTGGAAAGGCCTATCTGGGAGATGACGTGTAAGCCATATTCTCAAGGAGGAGAAAGAGCTAATTGTACAGAATGGGAAGAAGAGCATTCCAGGTAAAGGGAACTGCCTGGTCAGTGACCTTGAAGGGCAGTGAGCTTGACATGTTTGAAGAAATAAATCCAGTGTGACTGGAGCTTACTGAGCAAGGAAGTAAGGTTTGAAAGATAGTCAGGAATCAAATCCCACAGAGAAGAAGAGGAGCCATGGAAAAGAATTGAGTTTTAATATTATCCTGGATAAAATGGGAAGCTATTGAGAGATTTTAACCAGTTTTCATTTTAAGAGCATTATGGTTAGTGAGCGAAGAGATGATTGGAAGATGGCAAGAGTATAATTAGGAGTGTGTTGCAGTATCTGTGGGTGGGGTATGGTGGCTTGGCTAGAGTGGTGGTAGTGAGATGGAGAGTGGAAGATGGATTTCAGATACATTCTGGCGTGTTAGGATTATGGGATCATCTTATCATCACAGAAAAATAAATGTAGATATTCAGCATTTATATAACTTTTTCTCCAAGGGGCCTGAAAAAATTTCCCATTACTCCCCATAAAAATGACCTTACTTATAATAATTGATAATTGACAAAGGATAGGAAGGATGGGGTGAGAGGCCCATTTTCCACTTTATTCAGCTCAAACTATGATTTAAAATATCTTAATAATACAGTTTTATTATTTCAAATCATTGTACATAACATTGTACACTCATCTTGGATCAACAAATAAAATTTGTTAACGCATTTTTGACCTGATAGCTTTCCGTATATAGTTGTGTTGTTGTCAGTGTGGATAATGGCACAAGTGGGTGGAGGTATCTTCACAGAGCAATATGGTAATCCAGCAGAGTCTATCAAAACACGTAGCAATAGTTGGAAGTTTGGCTTATGCACCAATTTTATTCATCTTTGTTATGATCAAATTACTGTTATTGAAAACAAAAATGTAAGTGATGCTAGATATAAAATGGGTGTGTTTTCACATGTTTTCTGTTAGTCTTCTTTTCTCTCTGCAGTTTGTTTGAATGGAGAGAAACAAATAAATGTTCAGAAAGCTTGTAAGAGGCCCAGAAAATGAGATCTTAAAATGAGATCTTAAAACGAGGGAAGAAACTCTTAGGCTCTACACTAAACAGCAGTAAATTGCATGTAATTTAAAAAATTTCCTTGGCCAGTTATTATTCATTACTGTGAGTTGCTTTATAATAATAATATGTGAATGCAATCATGAAATATATAGAAGCATAAAAAGTCTTAACAGTCCTATATGCTTTGTATATATTTAGAAAATTCACACTCTGGAGATGCTCCATTTAAATATTTTTAAATATTCTTAAATATACATATTCAAACATAGTAAATCTTATACTTTAATGCTTGTAGTGGTCTAGATAATACTATTTTATAGTGATTTCCTTTCAGTAAACAGTATGACTTCTTATAGGATATACAGTTTTGATTTTCAATAATGAATACTCTAGAACCCAGTGAAAATATTCATTCTTTAAACAGATACTTATCAGAGGCCTGCTATTTGATAGGTGGTATACTTACTATATATAAGAATTCAAGGAGAACTTTCCTTCTCAGAATATATGATCCAGTGAAGAGTTTCCAGACTCTTACCAAGTCTGGCAGGAAAATTTTCTGTTTTCTTGAAATTAGATACAAAATTAATTAGAAAAACTTTAAAAATGCATTTGTTATATGATAACATGTAACAGTACTGATGCTCAACCCTCATAATATATTTATGTACCATTTATTTGAAAGTAATATCTATTATTTCATTACAGTTTATCTCAAAGTTAAGAAAATGTCACTCAACAGTCACATATTAAACATCTCCCTGTCAGGCATTATGCTAGGTTCTGAGTCTACAACAGTGAATATCATACAGTCTCTGTTCTTTAGAAACTCAGTCTTCTCTGTTGATGTTAGAAATCCTTGAGTAATTGATATTTACTCTTTGATTACTTGATGATTTTTATAAGATGAAGAATTTTACAGTAAGTGAGATCATGAGGGAGAGAAGGAGGGGGGTAAACTAATACTATTAACACTTTTATGTGTTTTATTTGTAAAATTGCTTCACAAGGATCTTCTAATATTAGTTTTATGGGTGGGCATATATTCTATTTAATTACATGAAAAGTAAACATGAATATGCATTTAAAAAACACAACCATGCATAGAAAATATAAATATTTCACATCGGTAATGGCTTTCCATGGATTGACAGGTGCAGGGAAATTTTGTTTAAAGGATATTGGACTAGCTTCTTTCTGGTATGTTTACTTAAGATGGATTTATTATTAAAAACTATGATTCATGGTGAAGAAGTTAGTTTCCAGTTTCAGATAGCAGCAAGTATACCTTTTAATTGAGCTTTAGAGCAAGGAACTGGGATGAAAGTGTGTATTTTCAGTCCATGTGCTGAAAATTACATTCAGCTACTTTCCCAGGATACTGCTGTGTCCTCTAGCTGTTGGCCTGTTTGATGATATGAACTCACTCCTCTGCCTCCTACTTCATTTTATAACTTCAGTTGTGAAAGTTGTACTTTACTTTTTATCATAGGAGATATACGAAAACATCTCCTTAGAAACTGAATGTTGAGGAGGTAGAATTAGTTATGTATTATTTTATTCTTGTAATGTTGGATATCTGGTCATATATGAGATATTTATATACATAATTTGTTTACTTATGTTAACTTACTAATGTAACAATTAATAATTATGTATTCTTTCAGGTTGATTACTGTATTATAATACTCATATTTGTGGTACATGAGTAATGCAAAGAGAAACATTCTTGAATAGTAAATATAGTATCTAGAATAAAGAAAAGCACTTACACATGATTTTAAAGAAATTAATATATGAAAAATTTCCTACGAGTAATGATTATAATTAGGTGTATTTTAAACAGGTTAATAAAGAGAAATATTTTGTGTACTAGGAAGTAAAAAGTCATTACATTAATATGTATTCCAAATAAGAATTATCTAAGACTAATTGAAATGACTGCCTCCAGATATGAGTTGAAATATATCTCAATATCACCTGAATTTTTACTTTTAAAGGCAGAAATGTCTTCCTTATATTGGTATGATACTTTAATATTGCTAACAATAATTAAGATTAAATGTTTAATTAGAAAATTAAACTATGTAGTGACCAATAAACATTATTCTAAACATTGGTATCTCAACTGAAGTTTATTCTAAAATATAATACAATAACTAAGTAGCTATAAACATGCAAAATGAAAGAAAAATAGGCATAGGAAAAACTGAATTATGGTACTATTTTTAAAATGAACCTAATTGATTAAGGAGTCTCCCTTATTATATATATCTAACAGTGCCCTAAGAGCACTAATCTCTGCAAGTAGAGATGTGTCCTGATGACAGACAATGTTAGCTAAAACTTTTAAAAACAAATCCTGAAAATTTCCTTCCACTCTCCTTCTGGATTTAAAGTATACTTAACATTTAAATTGTGAATGCAAGTGAAAATAATTAGTAGTTGCCATTCTGGGTGACAGGAAAGAGCTGAGCAAACTAATAGCATTGCACAAAATCATAAGACTTTTGTTAATTTCTAAAATTAAGTAAAATCTATGCATTAGTCCACTTGTTAATAACTATAATGCCTGAACAATAACGAAAAAATCCCAAGACTGCAATAGCCAGAACAATTTTATAACACCAGAACATTTAATGAGGAAAGTACATTGTTACCTTGGCTGTTTTATATGCTCAATTTAATGAGGGAGCAGTCAGAAAGAGATCCTAACTCTTATCTGAAAAAGAAACAGAATTTCAGAAGTGTACATTGTTGGTATAGCATATTGCTTAGCATGTTTTAAAATAAGTAAAATATAACATGCTCCCATTTTATTGTTATTTTTATGATGCTATATTAGAGCAAAAATTGTACCTACAGTATAATAACTTACTGTCTTAAAGTGTTATAGTATAATAACTTCATTTTATGGATTAGAAAACTATAGTTCACCCCAGTTATTAAAATAACAGGTAGTTTGTTTATTTAAAATTACATGTGTAAGAACCTCTATGATATTCACTAGTTTATGACCAAAAGTCCAGATATATATATCCACTGCTTTTTAGATTTTTCAAGAGCTCTATTACCTAGTAAAGCAGAGTTAAAGTTTAAGAATTTATTTTAAAGTTTAGTAATCTAGAGTCTTAAATACTTGTTAAAGCTAAATGAAAAATTTCCCCTGAAGTTATGAGGGTTTAAAAACAATTGAAATTGTTATCCTGTTTCTGTTATAAAGTTCTGAAATACTTCTCCATTGCAGTATAGCTGTAGTTATCTTTGGGTTTTTGTTTGTTCATTTTTATTTTTATTACTTATATATAAACACTTCAGTTCTTAATCTATATGGTTTATCTGTATGTGTTTTCCTAGAATTCTTAAATTAGTTCAAAATTAAATATGTCCAGTTTTTAAATGAAGCATATTGATACCTACTATGTTTTTTCATTGTGCGGAGAGTAGGAAACATAAAGTTCATTGCCCCGGACTTCTGAGAGCTAAGATTCAAGTAATAAGGCTATTTATATGTCAGTGAATAATTGACAGAGTAATATGGATTTAGCTGTTCCATAGATAAGTTCACGTCTATGAACTATTGTTTACAGAGATGAAAAGATAAAAGTTCCATTTTCAACGATCTTTGAATTAATATATGGAGACACTGAGAATAAATATTCATTCAGTATACTGACCATGGCTGTATATTGGCTCTGACTTTGTATGGCTGCTAGAAATGAAAAAAGATCTGCCCCCTTTCCCTGATATTAAGGACAGTGTTGTAAAGTTGAAGAGAGATACTTGATGGTTAGATACTAGCAATATAGCAAAGATAAAGGGAAATAATTTAAAAAGTATAAACAAAAAAGAATCTTGAGTTACATATGGAAAATGAAAATGAGTCTCACATTTGTCAGGATTCATCATCATAAATATATATAAGCAATAAGAAAATTAAAACGAATGACTCCTCTGGATACCTCAATTTTTAAGCTACTTTGAATTAATTATTTTGCACTTGGATATTAAAACTTACTCTGTGTTTAGGTAAAACTAAAATCCAAGTGAATAATAGATTGAACATAGAGTTTTTAAGTGAGTAGCACCACTTCGCTTTTTCATTAAAAGTTTTATCATACTCTTTAAGAAATACTGTGTTTAGTGATGGTGGCTGCTTTTAAAAATAAACAGCACAAAACTATGACAACACAAAATCTTGAATTGTATGTGGACTATATGTGGTTTTGTCTGCTGATTATTTTATCTTTAGATGATGGTAAAATTGTAAAACCCCTATGATTTACATTATATGTAATTTAAAGATTAAAAATGTTTCTCTAATTTCTTGTCATCTCCTACTATTCTTGTTTTATTGTGATTCTCTCTTCCCTCTCTCTCTTAAATATTGTTTTTCAGCAGTATTTCATAACTTTGAAATTGCTAGTATTCTTTAATATTTATCTTGAGAAATTAGATAAATTACTGTTTGATAGATACTGTATTTTATATTTGAGAAATGTGCCTGTAGAAGAAGATAGAGACATAAATCTCTGCCAATATTTGGTATTTTTAAACAGAGAAAAATCAATAACAGATTATCCATGATTAGCTGTTGACATTTAGATTTGTAGTCAGAATGTCAAAAAGCACTGAAAACTATCAATTTAGTTTCTAAATTACAATAATGTTCTTATTTTTAAATCCAACATTTTATGGTTGTCATCCTTCCTTCAACAAAGATATATTTAAAATAATAATTGAAATAATTGCAGATCTTTTGACAAATTGGACTTTGAATAGTTGATTAACTGAAAAATTACAGATCTGCTGATAATGAATTACTCATCTCTTTGTATGCATCTAGGTTTATTGTTGTTGCTGTGATCATTATTACAGTACCCTAGTGCAGGCATTATTTCTAGCTTATGAAAATAAATATCTTTAAAAGGTGTATTATGATTGGATTAGTATTTCTCCTCCTTTAATCATTACACAATACCTAGAATATGGTTGTGTATTGCGGTCTTAAATTTTTTTAATTCAGTGACAGAGTGTATATCATAAGTCTTTAAAGTATTTTCTCCCACAGCAGTTGATTTGCCTGGGCTGTGAGAATCTGAGTTGTTGTCAGGCTTTACTAGATTGATGATATTTTTTGAGGTTTGATATCTTAGTTGTAAAGGATTATGATTTTAAATACAAACCACCACACATAATGCCTCATTTATTATGGTACGGATCCCATTCTTCAAATGCACACTAGATTGGTTGGAAGTTTTGCTTCTAATGTGGCACCAGCATCCAGGAAGCTTAAATAGTACCTATAAAACTAAGGAAAACCCCACAATTTTCCTTTTTATATTCTTGTCTCTGATATACTCGTTGTCCAGGTCCAAGATTATCCCATTCAGTCAGTTGCTCTCAATTTCTGATATAAAAATTGGGACTTAATTCTCTTCCAGTGCAAAAATTAGGGAGTATTTCATGCAAATGGACTATTTTTAATTTCTCTCCTTTAGCTAGTCTTAAATTGGAATGATTATGATTTTCTTTCACGTGTAAGTTCTTTATATACTGCTTACATATGTCAATTCCCAGTATTTCCCCCAAGTTATCTTTAATTATGTTTATTATTGTTTGGATATTAAGATTAGCTTCAGCCTCCAGATTTTTCCATTTATCATTTTTCCCCTCTAATATTTACTTCTCATGACATGCACACATTGAACAATAGGCAGTTGGGAAATAAATGCCCATTTACCAATCACTCTAATAGTGTTTTATATACCAGTGATAATCTCCTTGACAAAATGTCAGTTGTAAAACTGCAACTAATGGAATTTATGCTAAGTGGGGTTTCTTACCTTCCAATTTAAATCTAAATCCTTCCAAATTCACTTACCTTATATTCACATGAGCACAAGTGGCTAATACCTACCTAGTTATAGGTAGATAAAAGAGGGGGAGGAAAAGATAGGCTCAAGTTACAGGAATATTTACAACATGGAAATGAGGATGACAAAAAAAGCGGTTGCACACGGCTCTACTGCGGGTGTGACTTCATCTTGGATCCACACACATACATAATCTTCCGATATTGTCTAGCCTGGAAAAACTCCTTGGGTGGAAAAGCTAGAAAACAGTTGAACGGAGGTTGAGAATTTGAGTAAGAATTTAGGCTGAATATCTAGATGAAAGCAAGGAACTTTCCTTCCCCAGTTCTTATTTCTCAACACTTAATATTTTTGGAGGAGCTTATATAATTTTATGGAATGATGTCTGTTAATCTTTTTTCTCAGTTAATTTTTTCCTTTTTTTTTAATGTAGAAAATCTTTTTATCCTATTTAACTGTATTTTCTAGATGTGTTATAGCTTCAGGTTAATATATCATGCCTCAGAGGGTGCTGTGACAACATTTCTTTTGAAGATGTAATGTGTTCTAGAAAACAATTAAGCAGAATGTTGAAAAATACTTATAGACATATCTATTAATTCCACTTTTATGAATTTAAATTCTAGGGGAATGCATGGATAAAGACAGGCCAAGATTTATATATAAGGATTTTCATCTTAGCCTTATTTATAAAACTGAAGAATTGGCAAAGTAAATGGATAGGAACATCTTCATAGAAACATAACTTCCCTTATTTATAAAAATTTCTTGGATGAGGGCATGTGCATCAACAGGAGTCCCAAATCCCTCTATGTGAGACAGTGGAAAAACTTGTTTTGCTACTGAGAGAGAGCATAAGAGAGATGTTAGGAGAAGAAGGAAAGAAGGCTTTGCAATAGGAGCAATCTGATGGAGATTTTGGGATTTGTTTAGAGTTGCCAAGAAGATGGTTTAAAAATGGTGTGCCTGTTGCTCTGTTTGAAATTATTTGCATGACTGAGATGTTAACCATTTCCCCCATCTTCTGCTTCCTGTCCTCTTGTGCTTTTCAACATTCTGATTTGATGAGTGAAATCTTGTATTAAATGCTTATGATGATCATATATAGGAAACGGAATACATTTGACATAAGTATTGTATGTTAAGCTTGAGTTGTATTTTATTCAAAAGTTGAAAATAGCTGCCTTAGCTATTACTGTAGCTCTTATTATCTTTTAGCAGTTATTTCCACTCTGACCTAATGGTTATTATCTGCCTACACACACACACACACACACACACACACACACACACACAGTCTGAAACACTACGCTATTTGCTCTGTAAACTTTTTTTTTTTTTTACTAGTGTTTAGTGGTTCACATAACTCCAAGTATTTCATTTTAGTGCTGTAAAGAAAAGAACTATACATTTAAAGTGTGCATACATTTTACTTTTTTTCCACTGTATTTAAGGTCATATTTCATTAACTTGCTTGAGGCTGTAGTTTTTAGTAAAAGTTCTAATTTAAGTTCAAAGTAAATGGATAGCATCTTTGTACTTAAAGAGGATATTTCTCTGAAAAACTCAAATATGTTTTGTGCTCAGCAGTCTCTCCCATTAATATACATATAGAAATATATTGTATCTCCAGTTGATGGAGGATTCAGTAGGAAAAATGAAGAAAAAGACCAAATGCTTTTCATCTGTGTATATTAATTTAATTCTACCACTTTGTCTATTTATTCCACCTCTCCAAGGTAAGTAAGCAGCATAAATTACTGCACTTATTTTACTAATGGAATTTATATGGACATTAAGTTACTTGGCAAAGCTGATAGAACAATTTAGTAACCATAAAGGAAAGAGAAAGCAGGCCTTCAGCCTGTTAGATCAGTGTACTTTTTAAATGGGAAGGAGAATTTCAGGCAACTCCTAGAATATTAAAAATGCAAATGGATTGAATTTAAATATTGTTCCTCTACATTAATGTCTTGAAAACTTTTTAAAACACTTAACCTATATCACTTATAAATATTGATAATCTGTTTTAAAAGAATAGAAGAATTATTTGGAAAAATTTTTTATAAAGAAGAATTTCTTTTACTGGATTATACAACTTTTTAAAATTAGCATTTAATGGTTATGACTTTTAAGTAGTATGCCACTTTCACTCTCATTTTCTTTATATACATTTTTGTGGTTGTAAAGCCCACTGCTGTGTGCTTTTGCTTGTATGTTTATTGTTTATTTACTAATTTGTCCAGATGTGTTTAAACTGCTTGCTAGGCACTGTACAAGCAGTCTTGATTAATGAGCAATAATGACAGTTTAAGTATCTAATGAGAAGCTGTACAGTTTGAGTCTTCAGCCCCAGACTCTCCTCCTTTTAGGCTACTTTTGATTTTCCCTCAGTTCACATCTAGTATAGCAACTATCAATTCTTAGTGTCTGTAAGAACTGCTGAAGAATTTTTTCAAATGACAGGTTGCTAAGCCCCACTACCAAAGAGTTGGATTTTGTGTGTTCAAGATAGTGTTTAGGATTGTTCCTTTAAAAAATATATATTTTTGGTGATTACTATTGGATTTTATTTATTTATTTGGCTGCGTTGGGTCTTCATTGATGCACGCAGGCTTTCTCTAGTTGTGGCGAGAGGGGGCTACTCTTCATTGCAGTGTTCAGGCTTTTCACTGTGGTGGCTTCTCTTGTTGCAGAGCACGGGCTCTAAGTGCACAGGCTTCAGTAGTTGCAGCACGTGGGTTCAGTAGTTGTTGCTCGTGGGCTCTAGAGCACAGGCTCAGTAGTAGTTGTGGCGCATGGGCTTAGTTGCTCCATGGCATGTGGGATCTTCCTGGACCAGGGGTTGAACTTGCGTTCCCTGCGTTGGGGGGCAGCTTCTTAACTACTGCACCACCAGGGAAGTCCCTAGGATTGTTCATTTTTAATAAGCACTCTACTAAATGTAGATGCAGATGGTTTGAGAAACCCTAACTTAGGGACCCCTATCTATATCCATTGCAGCAAATAGGAATTAAAGCTAGCTAAAATAAGCAGAAAAGAAATTTATAAGAAATTGGATATCTTATGAATAAAAATTAGATTTCTAATATAAATGTTGGATTTATAAGACATCAGATAAGTAATGATTCCACAGAATCAAAGAGACTCCTAGAGAACCAACTTTAGCAAAGGATAGGAATCAGGGCAGCACCTGGGATCTAGACATCAGGAATTAATCGTGAGTCTCATTGGGCTGACTTGATTTCAACCCTTTTTGCTTTATAGTTGTATTACTCTAAAATATCAGCTAAAAATATCAGTTCTGGCAAGAGTAAGTCTGAATGGCCTAGATGGGGCCATGAGCCTCTGCATCATAGAAACAGTAGGACCTCTTGATTGACAACCTTACTATGACTGGACACAGTGAGGGACAAGTAATTCCTTAAAAATGCTGTCACTAAAACAAGTGGAATGGATAATGGGTAGCCAAAATCTAGCACATGTCTAATCACTGATAGTATAATATAATCACCCAAATAACTTCTTTTAGAATTTCAGCCCTTCCACTAGAAACTCAATTATGAAATGAATATGACTTTGTATAATTAGTCTATAGAGTCTCCCAGTTCAGCCCAGGGGAGTTAGGCATCATCTTGCTACTACCCTCAATAGAGTGTTAGCAATTTAGGAGGCATATTATAATAGAATCATGAAGCCAGTCTCCTGAAAGAATAGTGTATATTTGCTTTTACCCAAGTACAATTTGAAATATCCCTGTTATGATAAAACTCTAATCCTGCAGTGTAGAAGATAAGGAACTGAACTAACCTTTTCTTTACAAGAAATTTGACTTTTACAAAGTGGCTTACCCTATGTCCAGAATTTCAGTGCATGCAAAATATAGGACAATATTCTGGTCATTATGATGTGCCTGGTTACATGAGAAAATTTGTGACACACAATATTGTGACCAATATTGATCCAACTTCCGTACACAATTACGGTGCTTTAAAAAGAAACCAATTCCTAAAATATAAAAACAAAATCGATATGCCTATAAACCTTTTATTTTAAAAATATATAGTAAATGACATTTTAAGGGGCTTGGATTTTAAGATAGCCAGTGTTTCATTTTAAAATAATTACATTTCTGTGGGCCATTTTCCCAGAAATAGCTGTCCGAATGCAGTATAAATTCTGGGTTTTTGAGTGATTATTCCTTTCAAGGTACCATTCTGAGTACTTCAGTGTATTCAGTTGTGTAATCGTCACACTAGCCCATAAAGTTAATATCATTTTCAGGTCCATTTTATAGGTGAGGAAATCAGGACACAAAATAGGTTAAGTAACTTGGCAAAGTGTTAAAGGACAGTAGAGTGTTATGGATTTAGTTGTGTCCACCCCAAATTCCTGTGTTTAAGTCCTAATCCCCAGTACCTCAGAATATGACCTTTTTGGGAAATGGGGTCATTGCAGTTGTAATTAGTTAAGATGAGGTCCTACTGGAGTAGGGTGGGCCCCTAATCCCAAATGACTCATGCCCTGGTTAAAAGGGGGAAATTTGGAGATAGACATGCGCACAAGAAGAAGGCTGTGTGAATATTAAAGCAGATACTGCAGTTATGCATCTGCAAGCCAAGGAACACCACAGATTGCCAGCAAACTATCTTAAGCTAGGACAGAGTCATGAAACAGATTCTACCTCATTGTTCTCAGAAGAAACCAGGGCCTCTTGATCTCAGATTTCTAGCTCCCAGAACTGTAAAACAATAAATTTCTGTTGTTCTAAGCCACCTAGTTGTGGTACTTTGTTACCGCAGCACTAGAAAACTAACATACAGAGTAAGGATTTGGATTTAGACATTATAGCTCCAAAGCTTACATTCTTTAACCAACAGCTATATTGTTTCCCCACAGATAAGATAATTGAATAAATACATTATCTTTTAGGGTGTGAAAGAGATCTAGACTAGGAAAACTAATCCAGGTTAAGAGATCTCATAACATTTTTCTGGAGCCTGATGTGCCTCTTTGTAAGGGCATTGAGAAAGCTATTAAAAGTATTATTTTCCTTCAAAACTGACAGCAACAGAATAGTAATAGAGTAACTATGACTAAATATGTTTGGAAAAAATCATGATCTGAGAATTTAACCACAAATTATAAATTTGTATAAATTAAGTTTAATTAAATATCAAAAAACTGTCACCCTTAAAAAAATCTCTAGAGAAAGATAGAAAATCTTAAGGAAGAGCTCTGCTGCACCTGTTTGATGACTGTTTACATGTATTTCAGTTCATGTAGAGCATAACTTTTGCAACCCAGGCCTTGACTACTGGTGAATTAAACAGGAAAAAATGTAGAAAAATTATTCCTATTACACAAAGACCATAATGGAGAATATGCATGGTTTTCTGGCCATAGCTTTTTCTAATTAAAACAAACAGCTGTGGAATTAAGGAAGAGTCATGCATAACCTAGGTTTCTTCTGTTCAGAAATAAATGTAGTGGAAAGCAAAATGAGAAAGGAGAATTAGAAGTAAGAAGGAAGTACTTAAAAGGTCTATTGATATGTCAGCTCTGAAATATTAGAGACAATAATGAAAAGCTCGGGATACCAGAGTTGCTCTCAATTGCCAAAAATAGAGAGCAAAATAAAATAAAAGCCTAGAAACTGTGAATTTTTTTTCCTTCCAACTCTAAGAAGAGATTAAAGATGAGTTAAGGGGAGGTTTCTGCTTGGATTTAATAGAGGGAGGAAATGGTAATCTATAAAGCAGAAATATCTTCCTGTTAAAGTTCGGTAAGATGCTTGATTTGTATCTCGTTATATTTCTTTAATTTTTACTCTGTTCAGTGCTGCATAATCAAATGGGACTGGAATTCAGTCCTATGCATTATTAAGAATAAATTTCTTAGAAAATGGCTACTGTCTGAGCCTTGCTTTAATTGTCTCTATAATAGCAAAAATAACACCTATTCAGTTTTATTTTGAGAAATTATAAATGGAATCTATCTGTCTGTCTGTTTATCTATCTGTCTATCTATCTATCTATCTATCTATCTATCTATCTATCTATCTATGCCTGGCCACACGGCAACAGTCACAATAATATAGTAGTTAACATTAACCTAGTGATTACTGTGTTTTAAGGACTTTCGTGCATTGCTTCATTCATTCGAACTAGGAAGTAAGTCCTGTTATTCCAGTTTGACAACTGAATTTGACAACTGTCTCATAGAGAGTTTGAGGAATTTGCTCAAGGTCAATAAGCTAGTAAATTATGGATAAATTTTGCAATCAAACCTAGATCACTATCTTTTAAATAACACAACTTACTATATTACTAGTGGCCCTTTATCAGGGATACAAATGTGAGTAAACTTAGTTCTTTATGAATTTATTGTCTAATAGGAAGAGAAAATCAAATGAATGGAGACAGCTTTTTGTAAGTGTGGTGATGGAAATAAGTACAGGTTACCAGTCGTTTTAAAGGAAGGAAGATGTGGTCACATTTATTTTCAGGCATCTAAAAAGACTGTATAAGAAGAGAAGCTTGAGCTGAGTGTTAAAATATTAGTCACTATTCATCAGGTGACTAGTGATTACAGATCATTCCGGATAGAGGGAGTAACAGTGCAAGGGCATGAGAAAAACATACGATAGCATTTTGCGGGGTGCTGGTAAATAGTTACAGGTAGGTAGAGAATATGAAGAGGAGAGAGGCAGATGATGAAGGATGAAAAATAGATGGGAGTCAGGACATGAAGAGCTTTGATCAAGCTGTGCTAAGTGGTTTGTACTTTATTATTAAAGTCCAGATGTTCTTAACCCTGGCTGTACATCAAAATCTTATTGGGGACTTTTGAAAAAATATCCGCACTCAGGTCTAATCCAAATCTACTTTTATAAATACATTTTTGTGATGAATTTTGAACGTCTTTCTTCCTACTCTTGTTAAAACTCTATTAATGTAGTAGGTCCTCAATAAATATTAGTTAATTGACCTTAGTAGTTAGCTTTTGTTAGCTGATACAGCAACTTCAGAATTATTTTTAGTTATTTTGGTTGGTGATGTGAAGGGAATTTTTTTTTTCATTATTGAAAAGTTACATTTTTATAAGAATGTTCTAGAACTTTTAAAAAAAAAGATATGAAGGTAATGATGACCCAGAATATCAATGTGATATCCTGATATATATATTATTGATTTACTGATAAATAGCCAAAGGGTGCATTTTTTGGTGAGCAGTACAACCCATGTTCCTCCCCTGCCTACTTGCACTGTGTTAGTATTAATATAAGGTACACTGTCTGCATTTCTTCCATGATCTTGAAACTGACAGTCTAGTTATTTCCCTGTTTCAACTTCTAATATAGAATGAGTATATTACTTATGGGTTTTATGTGTGTGTATGTAATAATGCTACGTGCAGATTTAAAGTTTTTCATTAGTGCTTCAAAGGCAGAAAATAATGAAACTAATCTAAAAAAATCTATCACGGCATAAAAAAAATCGGTTTCACATATAAAGAGCTTGTGAGTCACCACTCAGTTCTAACAAGCAGAAACCTGAAAAAACTGAAAAATCAACTCTTCTTTGATCCATAAGAGAGAGGAGGACACAGGGCAAAGTGCTTGCCCCAAGATGGGGGAGACAGATAGGCAAATACAGGGAATTACTGCTTCCCAGAGCAGAGCCTCACAAGCAGAAACAGCCACAGGAACCCGTCTGGGTACATCATGTCCAGCTATCAAGAAAAAAAATTACAAGGTATACCAAAAGACAAAAAACCACAGTTTGAAGAGACAGAGCAAGCATCAGAACCAGACACAACAGGGATGTTGGAATTATCAGATTGGGAATTTAAAACAACCATGATTACTATGCTAAGGACTCTACTGGATTAATTAGACAGCATGCAAGAACAGATGGGCAGTGTAAGCAGAGAAATGGAAATGCTGAGAATGAAATGGAAACAAAAATGCATGTATATGTATGTATGCTTATATATAAGTGAAGTGAATGACAGCAGTGATACATGGGAAAGGGGAGGAAGTAGGATTGTTTTGTTATTATAAGGTACACTACTTACAAAGACATGTAGTGTTTTTTGAAACTAGGCTTGCATTAGTTGTAAAAGTATATTGCAAACTCAAGGGTAACACCAAAAAAAGTGAAAAAGGAAGTATAACTGATGTGCTAATAAAGGAGTGAGAATGAAATTAAACTATTTAATTAAATGGAATTAAAACTGCAAAAAGTAGAAAAAGAGTGAAGAGAAAGATAGGGACAAAAAGCAAGGGCAACAAATAGAAAGTAGTAATGACTGTTAGATATCTAGTTATACCAAAATCACATTGAATGTCAGTGATGTAAGTGGATGAAATAAAAGACAGAGATTGATGGAGTGGACCAAAAAACAAGACCCAACTATATATTCTCTAGAAGAAACCCACTTTAAATATAAGGAAATATGTGGATTAAAAGTAAATCGATGTAGAAAAATATACCATCCTAACAATAAAAGAACACATGAGGAACTTCCTAAATGGCACAGTGGGTAAGAATCCACCTGCCAATGCAGGGGATATGGGTTTGATCCCTGCCCCAGGGAGATCCCACATGCTGCGGTGCAGCTAAGCCCGTGTGCCACAACTATTGAGCCTGAGCTCCAGAGCCTGTGAGCACAACTATTGAGCCCATGTGCTGCAACTGCTGAAGCCCATGCGCCTAGAGCCCGTGCTCTGCAACAAGAGAGGCCACCGCAGTGAGAAGCCTGCGCACCACAATGAGGAGTAGTCCCCACTTGCCGCAACTAGAGAAAGCCCATGTGCAGCAGTGAGGACCCAACACAGCCAAGTAAATAAATAAGTAAATAAATAAGTAAATAAATTAATTAAAAAAAAACATGAGTAGCTATGTTAATTTCAGACAGAACAGACTTCACAGCAAGCAAGTTATTAGGGGTAAAATAGGGCATTATAAAATGATAAAGGGGTCAGTTCTCCAAGAAACATTACAATCAATGTGTATGTGCTTAAAAAAGCACATACTTTTATAGGCAAAAACTGATGGAACTGCCAGAAAAAAATAAACACTCTACCATAGTTGGAGATTTCAAGCCCTCTATCAGAAATGGACATATCCAGCAGGCAGAAAAATCAATAAGTCCATAGTTGAATTCAACAAAACCATCAATCAGCTGGATATAATTGACTGCTTCATCCAACAACAGCAGAATACACATTCTTCACAAGCTCACATGGAACATTCACAAAAATATAACTGATTCTTGACCATAAAAAGTACCTGAACAAATGTAAAGAATAAAAATCATCATGTCAGCTTTGACCATGATGAAAATCAATAATAGATAATTGGAAAATTCCAAAATATGTGAATGTAACCAACACACTAATAACCAAGACCGAATTATGAAGAAATAGAAAATCTGAACAGACTAATTACTACTAAGGAGATTGAATCAGTAATCAAAAAACCCTCCAACAAAGAAAAGTCCAGGACCAGATGGCTTCACTGGTGAATTCTACCAAACGTTTAAAGAATCATAGTATTAATCCTCTTCAAAGTCTTCTAAAAAATACGAGGAGTGAACACTTCCAAACTCTTTTTTTATGAGGCCAGCATTACCCTGATACCAAAATCACACAAGGACCCTGCAAGAAAAGAAAATTACAGACTAATAAATGTGATGAACACAGATGCAAAAATCCTCAACAAAATACTAGTAAACCAAACTCAACAGTACTTTAAAAGGATCATACATCATGATCAAGTGGAGATTATTCCAGGGATGCGAGGATGGTTCAACATTTGGAAATCAATCAGTGTGTGACACACCACATTAACAGATGAAGGTTGAAAATCATATTATCTCAATGGATGCAGAAAAACATTTGACAAAATTCAGCCATTCATGATGCTGAACAAACTGGGGATAAGGGAACCTACCTCAACATAATAAAGGCCATGTAGGACAGGCTCACAGCTAGTGGAAAGAAGAATTCTCAGAGGAAAGAAGCTGAAAGTCTTTCCTCTAAGATCAGAAACAAGACAAGGATGCCCACTCTCACCACTTTTACTCAACATAGTATTGAAAGTCCTAGCCAGAGCAATTAGGCAAGAAAAAGATATAAAAGGCATTCAAATCAGAAAAGAAGTAAAATTATCTTTATTTGCAGATAACATGGTGTTATATATAGAATACACTAAAGATTCCACCAAAAACTGCTAGAACTAATTAATGAATTCAGTAAAGTTGCAGGATACAAAATCAATATATAAAAATCAGCTTTATTTCTATACACTAACATCAAACTGTCAGAAATAGAAATTAGGAAAACAATCTCATTTACAATTGCATCAAAAAGAATAAAATACCTAGGAATAAATACAACCAAGGAGGTGAGAGATCTGTACTCTGAACACTGTAAGGTATTGATGAATGGAATTGAATGAGACACAAATCGATGGAAGGATATTCTGTGCTCATGGATTTGAAGAATTAATATTGTTAAAATGTTCTGCTACCCCAAGCAATCGATAGGTTCAGTGTAACCCCTATCAAAATTTTTCACAGAAATAGGAAAAAAATCTTAAAATTTATGTGGAACCATAGAAGACCTTGAAGAGCTAAAGCAATCTCGAGAAAGAAGACAGATCTAGAGGCATCACATTTCCTGATTTCAAATTATATTAATATAACACCTGTAACAAAACTTCTAGAAGAAAACATAAAGGAAAAGCTCCTTGACATCAGTCTTGGCAGTGACTTTTTGGATTTGATACTAAAAACAAAGGCAGCAAAAGCAAACAAGTGGGACTATATAAAACTAAAAGGCTTCTGCACAGCAGAGGACACCATGAAGCAAATGGAAAGGCAACTTGTGGAATGGGAGAAAATATTTGCAAATCATATATCTGGTAGAGGGTTAATATCCAAAATATAAAGCTCACATAACTCAATAGCAAACAAAACAAAACAAAACCCCAAACCAATTAAAAAATGGGCAGAGGAACTGAATAGACATTTTTCTGAAGACATACAAATGACCAATAAGTATATGAAAAGGTACTCTAGGTCATTAATCATTAGGGTGATGTAAATCAAAACCACAGTGAGCTATCACATCACACTTATTAGAATGGCTATAATCAAAAAGACGAGGTAACAAATGTTGACAGAGCTGTGTATAAAAGAGGACTCTTTTGTACATTGATGTAGCCACAGCCACTATGGAAGACAGTCTGGAGAGTCCTCAAAAAACTAAAAATAGAACTACCATATAGTCCAGCAATCCCACTTCTTTCCTTTCATCCCACAGGGAACAAAAACAGAGTATCAGTGAGATATGCACTCCTTTGTTCATTTCAGTATTATTTACAATAGCCAAGATGTGGAAACAATGTATGTGTCCATCACTGATAAATATATAAAAAAGATGTGGTATATATACATAATGGAATATTATTCAGCCATGAGAAATAAGGAACTCCTGCCATTTGTGACAACATGGATCTTGAGGGCATTATGCTAAATAAAATAAGCCAGACAGAGGAAGACAAATACTGCATGGTATCACTTATATATGGAGTCTAAGTAAAAGCCAAACTGAAACTGAAGAAAAGTGGTTGCAGGAGGGGGAAGGAGGGAGAAGTAAGGAGAGGCTGGTAAACGAGTGGAAACTGTTAGCTATAGTATGATTTAGGTCTGAGGATCTAATGTATAACATGGTGACTATAGTAGATAACAGTAAATAGTGTAATTGAAATTTGATGACAAATACATAGACCTAATGACAAACTACTTTCATTCAAGTATTGTAGTTTCATCTCTTTGTCTCTGTAGCCCCAAATATGTGCTATATTTATATATTCTTTCTGAGATGTGTTTTATTCTCAATAATATGAAAGTTTATATTTTTATTACAAAAGTTTTTTCTTTCTGAGCGAGTCTCTTTATTCACATGTTCGATTTTAATATTAAAATGTAATAAAGTTTCAATCTATTCACTTGCAAGTGATAAGTTTTTTAAAAATGGACTCTCTGATACTCTAATTATGGAAAGATGGCAGTGACTGATGTTTTGATTTCTTAATGTAATCCTGTGCTTTCTTTACATTATTTATATTTGTATTGATTTATTTGGGCAATTAGATATATAAAATAGGAAATCAGAGGTAGATGGAAAGCCAGATATTACTAGCAACACTCTATAATTTTGATTTGAGTGAAATGAGACTGAAAAAAAATGACTTTATAGTCATTTAGCAATTTTTGGCAAAATGAATGCTAGGACTTAAAAAGCACACTGAAACTTACATATAAGATATAAAATGGATTTTTGTTGAATTTGCTAACAAGTGTGATTTTCCTAACAAGTGGAATAAACATCATTTCTAAACATTGGCAATGAAAATTTTACAAAGATATTGCCAAGAATTTCATGTATTAAGTGGAAGTAAGTGTTGGCGATGAACATTGCTCACACTGTTTGCATGAAAAAACTCTTTTATGTTCTGTATGATGGAGCTAAATTCTATATGAAGAAACTCAGATAAAATCTGCAGACTGTATAATTTACAAGTCTGTACTGTGTGAACTATGGAGCACTTGAAAGTAGCTTTAATCTCTGACTTTTTCCATAAACAGAGTAGTCATATATTCCCTCTCTCATTCCCTCAAAATCCAAAATTACTTTTTTCAGTCATGGTCCTAGTGCATGAATAAGGCAAAACCATTTAGGTAATTAATATTTAACACAAATTTTGCTAATTTATTGAAATCATGGGAAAACATAGGAAGAAGCTTAAGAAAGTAAGCTGACTGACATTGGTCTTTTTTGTGGCTTTGGGCAAATGCTTCACTCTCTTTGAGCCACAGTTTTCTTCCTGGTGAAGTGCTGATAATCCTTGAAGTTTCTATTTTGTAGGGTTGTTGCAGTAGAATGTTGTTTGTCAAAATGTTTTGAAAATTGTGAAGTGCTACACAATTGCTTTTTTCATTACTGTTTCTCAGCAGTGCTGACACACCTTTAAACATTGTTAATCAAGTCATTTAATCATTCATTCTAGATTTACTGAACAAACATTAATTGAATTCCAGAAACTTTGATTCATGTTGGTATTAAAAAGCTGAACCATTGTGCCTCCCTCTCAAGTCAAGAAGGAGAAAAACAATGAAAGAGGGAAATGAGAAAAAAGAAGGGCAGGTAAGGCAGTTGTGTCCAGGTATTACTGTGATTATGCCTGTACATAGATAAGCCTAGCACATTACAGTGTGCCTTGGTCTGTGCTGCCAAGATAGTCTAATCCTGGATTATCAAATTGAATAGAGCAGAAGGGGAAGGGAGTCTACTGTTACGCATAGATTATACACACTTAATACCCTAACAACCCTGGGAAGTAGGTACCACTATTAATGCCCTTTTTTTATGGATAAGGAAGCTGAGAGACAGTAATTTACTGAGGTTAAGTAATTTACATAAGACCACTCAGGTAGGATGAGAACATAAGAAGGAAGTGGCAATGTGTGAGGCATCTAGATTGGGCAACAGAAGATGAGACAAGGAATTCACTGATACAAAGTTTAGGAGATGGTGGTGACTCTTCATATTGGCTGTTGTGCAGCAAATAGAGGTGTGTCCTGGATCTTCAAGTTGTATTTTAGAAACAGATGGAAATAGCTTCTGTAATTAAGAAGCTCAGATTTCTTGAGCACAGACTGGAGAACTATTGCACTAGTAATTATAATTCAATGTGGTAAATATTCTCTGGTAGGAATGTGCATAGGAGTTCGTGGAGGATGGGGGAGGGTAGTATGACTTACTCTGCATAGAGGAATCAACAAAGGCTTTTCATAGGCAATAATGCTTGTGCATTCTTTGTGTGTGGGGGCGGGCATAACATAAAACTATGTTAGCCATTTTTAAGTGTACCTTTCAGTGGTATTAAGTGCATTCATATTGTAGTGCAACTATCACCACCATTTGTTTCTAGAACTTTTCATCTTGCAGAACTGAAACTCTGTATCCATTAAAAAATAACTCTCCATGACCCCTTTCCAGCATTTCCTGGCAGCCACTGTTCTACTATCTTTCTTTCTTTTTCAAGTTTCCCCTTTATGCTGTGCCCCAGCCTTTGGTAACCACTATTTTACTCTCTTGTTACTATGAGTTTTTTCTCCCACACGTGAGATTATGCAATATTTGCCTTTTTCTGTGTGGTTCGACTTAGCATAATGTCCTCCAAGTTCATCCATGTTGTTGTAAATTTCAGGATTTCCTTCTTTTTAAAGGCTAAAAATATTCCATTCTGTATATATATATCAGTATCTTCTTTACCCATTCATCCATCAGCTGACATTTAGGCTGTTTCCATATCTTGGACATTGTGAATAATGCTGCAGTGCATGTGGGTGGGAGGGTGGTATTAGAGACAGTGATTTCATTTCCTTGGGTTATGTACCCAGAAGTGTGATAGCTGGATAGTATGGTAGTTCTGTTTTTAATTTTTTGAGAAACCTCCATACTGCTTTCCATAGTGGCTGTACCAGTTTCCATTCCCACCAGTAGTGTACAAAGGCCCCGTTTTCTACAAATTCTTGCCAACACTTTCTATGTTTTGACTTTTTGGTAATAGTCATCCTAACAGTTGCGAGGTGATATTTCATTGTGGTTTTAATTTGCATTTCCTGATGATTGGTGATATTGAGCATCTTTTAATATGCCTGCTGGCCATTTGTATGTCTTTTTTGGAAAAATAACTGTTCAGGTCCTTTGCCTGTTTTTTAATTGTATAATTTGATTTTTTTGCTCTTGAGTTCTAAGTGTTCCTTATATACTTTGGATATTAACCCCTATTGGATATATGATTTGCAAATGTTTTCTCTCATTCTGTAGGTCCCCTTTTCATTATCTTGGTTTCCTTTGCTTTCTAGAAACTTTCTAGTTTGATGTACTCCCACTTGTTTATTTTTGCTTTTGTTGCTTGTGCTTTAGGTGTTATATCCAAAAAAAAAAAATCATTGTCAAAACAAATGTCAAGGAGCTTTTCCTCTATATTTTCTTTTAGGAGTTTTACAGTTTCAGGTCTTACATTTAAGCCTTTAATTTTTCAGTTGATTTTTATGTATAGTGTAAGATAGCAGTCTGATTTTATTCTTTTGCATGTGGATATCCAGTTTTTTCAAGACCATTTACTGAAGAGACCATGCTTTCTCAATTGTGTGTTCATGGCACCTTTGTGGAAAATCAGGTGGGTCAATTGGGTTATATGCAGGTTCTCTGTTCCATTGATCTCTGTGCTTGTTTTTATGCGCGGAGTCTTGAATGACGTTGTTTATGATGAGGGAGAGTCAATAGCAAAGGGCTTTTCTAAAAGATTGATGAGATGAGACATTCCAGATACAGAGAGAGCTAAAGTGTTTGGTATTTCTGTGAAAGAACAAGTAATTTGATATAGTTATCTTTTGGGGGGTGGGCAGAAGGAATTGGTGATAGAGGGGAAATTGAAAAGTGAGGTGATCCTGAACTGTTTTTCAGGTTAGCATGTTTCAGTAATTTTGTACCCTTTTCATTATACCCTATGGTATAATGTCTTTAATACCTTTAAATAATAGCTCATGTAATCATTTTTGGTGTAATATGGCAATGTTGGGTAAAGGCATTTCACTTTATTATTAAAAGTATAATAAAATTAATTTAAAATTGAATCAGAATATAAGGCAGAATTTTACCTTTTTATTCGATTATTAATACATACCTTAACATAATTATTTAAGGAATAATTATGATTTTTTATAATTCAAAAATATGTTAGTATACCAATTAAAATACATCTATTTGATATGGCATAAAAATCTCTTAATATTTTGATGTTTGAAATTTATCAAATTTGCACTAAAATTCTCAATGGTTCATTTTAGTAATGTTCATATTCTAGTGCAACATGATGAAATAAATGAGGTCAGACTGCAGTTTCAAGAACTTATCTGCAAATAACACATTTTGTATGTTGACAGCCTACCCAAAATAAGTGAATAGTTAATTATATACAATCTTTATCATATTTTATCTTTTTAATGTAACTCTACATCAGTATTTTTCATTGTTTCTACTTTAATTGGTGGTCATTTATGGGTAGATATTTAGTACTTTGTGACTGAGAATGAGCATTCTCGCATAGCTAGTGGCGCCTGAGAGAAAGCTGATTGCGTGCTTGCTTGATTATCTCTGTAAACTGCCATTAGTTCACATCCCCATGGCTTTTATTTTAAAAGGTAAATTTTTGAATATTTTTATCTGTTGACTTAGAAAAAGTAACTGTACAGCCAAAACTAAAAGTTTTCATTTTTACTTTACTTAGTACCAGAGACTCAAGGATTTTAGAAGACACTAATTAGGAAGCGTAAATGATTAGAAATTGTTAATAGATTTTAATAAATAAAAAGTATATAAGGTAATTAATATTTTAGAATGTTCTATCTGGAAGCGACTAAACCGTTGTGAAGACTAAACTCAGTGGTGTCTAAAAAAATAATTTCAATAGACTAGGAAAGAGGAAACAGTGGTTTCTAAGAATCTTGTAAGCTTTAGATTTGGTATCTTGGTCCTAATTGTTCGGTAGGTTGTTAATGTTGTAGGTACTTACTAGGCATTTGTTTGCACAGCAGTGAAACTATTGGCAAGTGTTAGGAGAGCAGAGGATTAAATAATCCAATTTGTTTAAAAAAATGATTATTCTGATTCTAGAATGAACAAGAGCTGTTAGTGGGAGACCAGTTAGGACACTGTTGCCATTATTCAAGGAAAAAATTATGGTGATTTGGACTAGAGGAGTGGCAGTTAATACTGAGAGAGTGGATTGGATTTGAGAGGATCTTACACCAGCCATTGAATATTCCAGTTTGGAAGTAATATGTGACTCAGTTCATAACTCATTGGCAAGCTAGTCATGACTGGGACCAACTACAAGGGGACAAGAAGTGCGATCATACCATGTGCCTTGAAGTTGGAGCTCTCTCTATTTTTGTGGGGAGCAATAATGCCTTTCTTATTTTGCCTTTCTAGCAACCAAATGCCCAAATTATTCTGCCTTTTGTTGGCAAAATACACTCACCTTGTGGTGGGGAAATGTGTTATTCTCTACTCGATCTATTTAGAGTTATTCCTTTTATCTTGAGCTTTATAGGCAAGACAGACCCCACAAAGTTGCTATTATTTTCATCTTCATTAACAACTATGTCAGTGGTTCAAATCACTCTTGTAGGAATTTTAAAATGCCTTAGTTATTCTGGACATTAGACCCATTGTTGTGAGCATTAGTGATATGTTTCACAGATCTGAGCAGATGAGAGTAGAATTGTTGATAGTGGGAGGACAGGAGCATGAATTGCGTGTTGACTGATGGTTGCCCGTGTATGGGATGGCCATGTGATTTCTCTCCTAACTCAGACTTGACCCATTCTTATGAGTGCAGGTGGAATGCTGGGTAGGGCAGGAAAAGTACCAATTCAAAGCAAAGGAGTGATTGATCCCTGATTACTGGATAGTGTCTTGGGATGGGACAGAAATCAGAATTGGTTAAAGCTGAACCATTAGAGTGACTGTTTAGAGGAGAAAGAAAGAGGGAGATAAATTTCCCTTGGCCTCACTGTGGCAATCAAGTGATTCAACGAGATTGAATTTTAAAATTTCAATTAATTTTTGTTTCAGTTTAATGGAAACCTATCAGAGCTATAAAAGTAAAACAAAAATTATGGTAGTAATTAATACTGTTTGTACAATATTTCTGGTTTTCTGTTTTCAAAGCACATTGGTAGGATTACATTTCCTAGCCACCTTTGTGTTGGGTGAGGCCATCTGGATAGTTCTCTTTAATGAGTTTAGATCAGAAGTGATGTGTATGTTATATTAAGTGCCAGTGTAACACTCTCTTAAGACTCATTTTCTCTCTTCTGAGGCAACATGCAGTGATGAAGTTGGTGGCTTCTCATTCAGCCTTTGTTTCTAAGTAACCACCATGAGCAGAGCTTCCCTCCAAGACCCCAGTGGAGCCCTGTACTTCTGGAGTTTTCTTTCTACAACATACCTAGCCTATTTTGATATATCTAACCAAAGTGTATATTGGCAACCTTTTTAGCTTTCTAATAGGTGAGGTAAAAGTTAGTTTGACAGCATATTAATTTGCATTTCTTTATAAGAAAGCTTTAATTTTAGATGCTGGCAGCAGTGTCATAGAATACTGAATCTGCTGCTTTTACCACCACCACTGAAGTTAATTCAGTCTATACATGTTACCATTACTCACTCCAGGTTAAAACTCCTGGGTTGGAACATTCCAGTGAATACTCTTAGGTTGTGGCACCTGTGATACAGCTGCCAAGAAGCCAAATATCTGCCCTTCTTTAGATTTTTTGGTCAGAGGCAACCTCCCATTAAGCCTGAGATTTCTCCTTAAAATGAAAATATGATTCAGGCAAGACCACTACTCCACATCTGAGGTCATAGGCAGAAAAATATCATCCCTGAATTTCTAAAGCATAAGAGAAGCAGAAGTGTTAATCTCATACAGGAAAATGGGGAACCTCATCTCAGGCATCAGCATGAATTGATAAGGTTTACACCTTAAGATTATGTCTACTGAACCAAGAATAGGTGTTTGCTGCCCATTTGCTGGTCTTTTATATTCTGGTAATTGGTAGGGGAGGACAGGGGTTAGAGAGAAGAAATAAAAAGTGATGTAGCTGCTTTCTGGATTATATCTGAGAGATTAGGCTTCTTGTAAAGTATGCTCCCCTCCCTAACCTCTAATTGTTTAGCTCTACATTTTAATTCAAATCTTGTAACAGGCTTAGATTATTATCGTATTCCTTTAAAACATACAGTGAATTTCAACTTTATGCTACCATTCTCTCAGTAATTAATTGGTTACATACGGTGATGCGTATTAAGACCTTTAAGAATTTACTGCACCTTAATTGATTTTACTTTCTCTCTTAGAAAAATCTGTAGTTTTATTCAAAATGTACTTTCCTGATGTCTTAACCTGTTTCAGAGAATTCCCCAAAATAAAACCAGTAGCATCACTTTGTCCTGGTTGGAATGTTGCAGCTCATGCATCTTTATTTATTCAGTATCTTGGGTTGAGAGTGGCTTGGTTTGCATATGATAGCTGTTTACTCTTCATATATATTTTAAAATATTTATGTCAGCTTTTTTTCACATGGTTTTCAACTCAATGTCTTTAAAATTTGGTGCAAACAGAAGATTTCAAGTGGTATATTCCCCATTAGAACCTCAATTAAAAATAAGATAGAAGTTCTTTCATTGTAGCAGAATTCATGTTTGGCTTCCACTAAGCATCTGTCAATATGTAGGAGTTCCTTTGTGCAAGTCAATATATATCCCCTTATTTTCAACTTGTCAGAGTAGAGCTGCCAGTATTGTCCCTAATCCCACATGTTTGTTAATGAAAATATAGTGGGAGCTTAGACAGAATACTCTTGGTCAAGCTGTTACTATTATTTTACCTGTAAACCTTAGGGTTTTTTTAATCTCGCAAGAATATGGATTCAGAGCTTAATTTTCAGCTAGAAATGAACATTAATGAAAATATTTGGGGATTTGATAGCTACGAGAGCATGTGAAGACATGAATACCTGTATGTTGTGTGTTGTTTGAAACACATGTTCATTTAAATAATCTTAAATTACAGGTTAGGAATATTTTTTTCTTTTTTTTTTATTTTTGGGGGGGGGTACACCAAGTTCAATCATCTGTTTTTATACACATATCCCTGTATTCCCTCCCTCCCTTGACTCCCCCCCCACCCCAGGTTAGGAATATTTATAGAACTCTTTCTTTAACAAAGTCAGGTTTAGTTTAGGTTACTTGTGAAGGGAAGGATGTTTATCAGGTAACTCTATCAATAAGTGGCAGTGAACAGATAGAAAGTGTAGTAATGAAGTTGAGTTTTAGCCTGCAGAAATCATGAACTCATTTTTCTAGCAAGGGAAATTTATGTGACACCTTGATAAAAGTGTTTATTTTAACAATGACAATACTTAAAGTAATGATAAATTTTCTTTCTCTTATTGTCCACTTATCTAACTTGTGCTTTTCCTTTATTTTTTTAAAGAAGAAACCGGTATTGCTCGATAGATGTACTTTATTTGAATATATTTATATTTATATAAAATACACAAAGTATGTTGGAACCATATCATTCTTTCCTACTAAATTCTTCTTTACTTGATCCTGGACCGGTTTGAGTCCCACATGTAGGCATGCTTCCCATCTAGCCTGGAGAGTAGGAGTAAGCTTGACTTAATTGATAAGTTACAGCATTCTTTAACACTGCACAGAGATTCTGGTGGTAGGTTTTTGTATATTCATTCTAATCTCTAGGCTTCTCTGTTTTTTTTTCCTAAGACCAAATCATTATTTAGTTTAGTGATGGAAGCTCTGTGCTTAACTCCTTAATTGTATCTGTAAACTTGATCCACGTCCAGTGTTTGTGGTCTGCCTTGATTACCAATGGTTAAACTTACCCTGAGTGACTCTGTGACCAGATACAAAAATGAATGTCATACATTACTCCTTCGGCCTTCTCAGTTATTCATATGTAAAATCGAGACTAGATTCTGGATATATGCTACTCTTTAATTATGCTCTGGCATTTACTGTTTTTAGTTCTCAAAGGTTTGGTCTTGCTGTATCTGGCTTATCTTATAGAGACATCAAATGTGATGATTTATGGGTGTATACACGTTGAGTTTATGTAGGCATAATAAAAATGTATCTAGAAGAAAATTGAGATATTTGGAAAATAATTTTTACTTAAAGGATTAAAAAATTTAAAAATGTACTGATTCTGAGTGAACCTAAAATATCTTTATATGTGAAGCCTGAATTATTTTTGTACTAAAAACTGTTTTGTTATTATTGGTTTGTTTACTTCTTAAGGTTAAATTTATGTAATGTCTGAGTTGTGATTAGCCAGTTCAGAATTGTGCCACAATTCTCATCAGAGAACAATAAAACTGCAATGAAATATGAGTGCCAAATCATACCATGAGGAATATATAAAAATGAATGTCTGTAAGCAATTGAGGGATAAATCTGATGATAATTCCAGAAGAACTTGACTAATGAAAGAGTGAGAGACAAATATAAGATGTACTTGGAAAGAAGAGGAATGGAGCATGAGAAATGTGAAAACAGGTAGTAAGAACGGAGAAAACCAGCTGAAAAAAAAAGTCAACCAAGATGATTCTGGCAGGCGTAATTATATTCTAAGGGATGCTGACCTTCAATTCAGCCAGTCTATGTGAGACCAAATAATTAATTGAGATACAAACCATATAGTAATTGAGGCCATCTTTGAACATGTGTAGATAAAATAAATAGAATATACTGTACATTCAGTGAAGCTGCATTTATTTGTTATATTCTCTACTGTCTCCCTAGAACTTCTCACAGAAACTAGCACAAAGGACAAATTTTTTAATTTTTTTTAAAAATTGAAGTGTGGATTTCCAATATTATATTAGTTTCAGATGTATAATACAGTGATTTGATATTTTTATAGATTATACTCCATTAAAGTTTTATAAAATATTGGCTACATTCCCTGTGCTGTACATTACATCCTTGTATCTTGTTTATTTTATACCTTATTTTATACCTAACAGTTTGTACCTCTTAATCCTCTTCTTCTGTCTTGTTCCCACCCCTCTGCCCTCTTACTTACTGGTAACCACTAGTTTATTCTCTGTATCTGTCTGTTTCTGTTTTGTTATACTCATTTGTTTTAATTTTTAAGATGGACTTGGAGGGTATTATGCTTAGTGAAGTAAGTCAGAGAAAGACTGTGTTTTCACTTATATGTGGAATCTAAAAAATTAAAATGAATGAATATGACAAATATTTTTGAATTAATGAGTGAAATTTTTAAAATGAGGAAGAATGACTTTAAAATAGTAGATTTTATGATCAAAGAAGAAGATTAATTTTCAGATCGTAATGGATTTCTCCCCTTTAGATAGTATAATTAAATGGCAGCATGTAAAAAATATATTATAATTCTTCAAATAAAATCAATCTGTAAGAATTCAAGGTGAGATCTTAAAGGAAACATTAATTTGTTGAGCAGTTTTGTTAGGGTTAGTCTCATGCTGTGCCCAGTTAACTTTCATTCAGCAGTGCAGTTCATGTGTTATAATACAAAGACAGTATCTGACTGGAAATGAAAATAAACTTTTCACATAAGTAACACTGATGATGCCTCTCTGCTAATGTCAGTCCAGATGTCTTGGTGATTGCTCTCAATAAATTACTAAAGATATTTTTGTCTTACTTCCCTGTTTGTTTTGCCTGTCCTAACTTCCTGACTTCCATCAATGAATTCTAATAGTGAATTTCTAATCTTTAACCCACAATGAAAATGAATTTATTATCTCATCACTTTATCAGGTTTTACTTGATTTGTGTTACTAGGAAAGGGAAATCCAGCACATTTCTGTAAATTCTTACTAGGTAATAGATTAAGGAATTTGTTGATATAAAGGGCAAGGTTCTACTGGACACACTGAGATCTTTAGTGTCTATTCTGTTCTCCTGATTCAGAACTGGCTCTACTTTGCAGTTCCAGTTCCAGGATATTTTGTGAATTCCAGGGATGATTAGTGTAACTTGTTACAAGCAATGATGATGTATTCAGGTGTTTACTTGAAATGTGAGGGATGAAGTCACAAGATTTCCTATTATTTGAGAGCAAAATTATAGAGTTAAAAGGTTATAACTCAGTGGGTACTTGAAGAAGATAAAATCACAAAGCTTACATCTGTTAAACAGTGTTTTTCAAACTATTTTGTGACCCAGTAGGTTACTAAACAAAATAAAATTTAAAATAAAAGGTAATAGAAAATATAAAATTGCATCAGAGGCAAGTGTTGTTTTATGAAACTTTGTTTCATTTCTGTATTTACTGGTTCCCAATGTAAACTGGTTCCTAATGTAAAATTTTGAATGTGGGTAGTCAATTAGGTTGAAAGTCATTCACTCATAGCAGTAATTCTCAAACTGTAGTGCACAGAAGAATTTTCTGACATGCTTGTTTAAAAATGAAGTTAAAAAGAGAGAGAAAAGGAACGAAAGATGCTGATCTCCTGTTTCTACCCTACAAGGTTCTGACCCAATAGATCTGAGGTGAGGCCCACGAATATGTTTTATGAACAAATATCCCAGATGATACTAATGTAGGTGGTCTTTATGTCACATTTTGAATATTGATGCTCTTATGAAAATAGAGGAAAGAGACTATGAGTCTGTAACTTTCTTCTGTGGAGGTAAAGGAAAATAATCTCTATTCTTATTTTTATACTTGGCCAAAGGTATTTGGAAAAGAAATGAAATATGTTAAACCATTGAATAATTTTATGCATTTGATATGTGTAATTGTGATGTACAGTAGTTCCTTGAGAACTTAGTTTAACTAGATTTACTAGTTGGTTCAACCAAAAGATGAACTTAAACTAAGAGAGTACTTTATTTTTGGACATGGTATACCAAGCAAGAAACTCAGTTTCTTTCTAAGCTTGTTTCAGTCACCCGTAACCCTATCCCATGTCTCTTTTTACAAGGCAGTTATCATTCCTTACCTGACTGTAGCTGGGGAAGGACACAATCTTAATAATCATTTTTAGACCTTGCCCAGACTGTTCCTGGTACCCCATGTTTGGTTTTTGGCTTGTGGGAGTGTCTGTGGGAGTGTATTGGGTTTTATGTCTCATACATACCATAGCAATCGCTCTTCCTTGATTCTGGTTCAGCTCTCCTAGGGTACACCCTACTCTCTGGCTCCTGTACATCAGAGCATGCTCACTGATACATCTCAGAATCTTGGTTTATCTCATTGTTTTCTAAAATCTCAACCAGTAGATTGAAGGCCTATTTATTTGTGCTGCAATTATTTTACTTGTATAAGTAAACAGTTTGATACTGCCTATAAATAAAAATAATATAATTCTAGTTAGGTCCCATTAATGAATAAAATTTATATCTTATTCTTGATGACTTATTAACTGAAAATATTCTAAGGAACTAATCCTAAATAGTCAGTAATTTCTTATATTTACTGACCCCTCTTACCCCTGCTTCTGAAGGGAGATAATTATAAAATAATTTTGGATATTTACTAAGACATAGAATGACACTTCAGTTTTTTTTTCTTCCCTAAAATAGTGAGGGGACAAGAAGAGAACCCATAGAAATACCTTACAATCAAGGTACAATCTAATATTTTTTATTACTGTCATGCAAAATAGAGTAACGCTTCTCTTAAGAAGAAACATACATTTTTAGAACTGAATGAACATGTCATGCTTAAATAAGTAAATATATGAGTATGAATTATAATCAGTGAGATGAGATGATTAACAGAAGATCCTTAAGATTCCAGCATTATAATCTTTAAGAAGAGAATTATATAAGAAATTATTTTTGCTAAGTAGATTAGGGGGTAAATTACATGAGAAAATGAAATATTTATTTATTTTTGGACATCTAGAACTGTATAATATTATAGGAAGCCAAAATACAATTTTGCCCCAAAAGATTTACAATAAAGTCATTGTAAATCACTTGCAATTTGATTTGGTCAGGTAATATAAGGGTAGGTTAGACTCTCTCTTCCAGAAAAGTTTGTTTATTCATTTAGTCATGTTTATTCATTCAGTACACATTATTGATTGCTTATTAGGTAGTTACTCAGCCAAATGTCAGTGTTAAGAACATGTGAAATTTTGTTGAGATATTTTTTGTAATGCTCACAGTTTTCTTACACATAGCAAGAAAATGTCGTTTGGAGTCCTGTTAGTAGTAGGAAATGTATTCATAAATTCCACATGGATTAAAATTTTTAAAAATCACCTTTCAAGATGGTTTTATGTTTGCATGTGTATGAATGAACATTCTTATGTACACATATATTTCATTAAATTCGTGTTGCAAGTCAGATTTTGCTGTAAGATTTTCATGTGCTTTTTTCCCCTAATGAAATTCTACTAATGTGTATTAAAATTTTAAACAGGTAATAATGATCCTAGATTGAGTTTTAAATTATTTTTAATATTTCTACCTTAATCAAAATTTGGTCAAGTCCATTTTTTCCCTAAAAATACACAAGAATGTGTTAAAATAATGTTAAAGGTTTGTGAAAACTACTAGCGACCATATTAATGTTATAAAATATTTAAATCTCCATATTTTAAAACTTTTATTTGAAAATTTGATTGATATGCTTTACCATGCTATATAGTACTTAATGGTTTTTAAGTAAGTGTTCAAGAATTTCTTGAGATGAAATAAATTGGTCGTGTTTACATTCTTAAGAAATAAGGTATATTTTAAGCCAGACATTTGTTTTCCTTATTCTTAGATTATCTGAATAGCTTTATGGTTATATTTCTCATAAAAATTTCCAAGGTTAGTAATCCTATTTACACAAATATGAAAATATTGGGGTTCAGACATACTTAAGTGATGTAACTATAGTTTTGCTTTCTGGATACACAACAGACAGTAACTGCTTTTCCCAGAACTATTTGAAAAAAATGGAAATTTCCTGAGGGAAAATATATGCTTATCAAAAGTTAGAGCCATCTTATTGAGCAGCCTTCAAAGCTGAAGTAAATAAGACATGAAGTTTAGCTTCCCAGCAGGCTTAAATTAAGAAATTGCTGACTAAATACAAAAGTGCATAGCCTTCTGTCATAAGATTTGTTCATTACTGTGGTCCAGTTGCTCAGATTAGGTGTGAAATATAATAAAATTCAAAGGTAAATGCTTAAAGATGTGCCAGCCTAAATATTTTATTGTTCAACAGAAATGTAGATGTCTGAGGTTCAGTGTTTATTCATTTCACACTGTGGGAGATTAGGCAGTAAATGGAACTCTTATAAAATCAATGAAATTTAAAATCAAGTCCTGATATTTTATTTCTAAAATTCTAAATAAATATTAAGGTAATTATTTTGTTAGTTTTATGTTAGGAAAATATACATATAAAATAATGTAAATTTTTATGTCTTGCTGTGTTTTTTATAGGTGCTTATTAGAATCCTTTAATCAGAAAACCAAGAGAGTTGCAGTATGCCTTTCAAATATCACATTTTAGAAATCCCTTCTCCCTTTCACTCTTTTTGCACTACAGGATGCTCTGTTTTCCTCTCTTTTAAACTCTCCTGTTCTTTTGTCCTTCACAAGATCAGAGAGGCCTTAGCATAGTGGTGAGGTAGTTGGGCTTTAATGTGAGACCAGCTGGCATTGAATTCAAATGCTTGTGCCTCTTATTAGCTTTCCTTCCTGGAGTTCATTTGTTTCTTTACCTCTTCAGGACTTTGCTTTCTTAACCGATAAAGTGAAAATAGTAGTAAGAAATTAAAAAAAAAAGCATGAAATAAATAGCAAATAAGGTAATGCATGTAGAACATGCTTAGCTAAGTGTTTGACTAATAGGACTTATTCAACAAATGTTAGCTAAAATTATTATATTACAATATAGAATTTTAAAATGAGACATAAATTCAGCTGAAATTTTAAAGCCAAGAACAATATACAGGTACCAGTACCTGTCCATACTAAAGTGAAGTATGGATAGGCCATCCCCTCTGCAGCTCATAGTTAAAAGTTTTTAAAAGCCTGTCTTTCTGGCATTAGAGATGACCAGTTGCAACTATTGTAAGTGATTAAGTTTGGGGACATTGGAGGAATTGCATTTGGGGGTGGAGAAGGCATGCTTTGGTGCAGGAGACATTAAGGACAACTCTAAGGTTAATATGTGTTTCTGTAATTTTGGAGCCTAAGGATGGTAGTAGAGTCTGTGACTAGGTGGCCTGAGACAAAGGCAGATATAGGGCTGTACCAGGACGGAACTCTATAAACTAGTGTATAGGGGTCAGATGTATGCATTTCCATATCCTAAATGTGGAGCATTACGAAAGAAACTGTGCTGGAACACTTTAGAAAGGATACTGCCTCATGTACAAGATGGTTTGTTGGTGGGATGATATAATCTAGCAGCTGAGGAGGAAGTTGAAAATAATTAATTGGAAGAGACACTGTTTTCTTCAGACTGGGAGTTTCCCAGCAGGAAATTTTCCTTTTAGTGTTCACATAAGGTAAAGTAATTTTTGACCATCTTCGAGTCCCAGAGAGCTCCAAAGCGAGATCAAAACTAAACCAATCATGAAAAACTGTACCCCTCTCTACTTAATCACTCAGCTTGACCTACTGAGTCAGAAAAAGCAGCCAGTAGATGATGAAGAGACACTAAACTTATACTCCTTCCACACTGTATGCTTCCAGGCCTTAAGCAAAATCAAGTCGATAGAGAAGTGCAAAGTTGTATGAGTTTTGATTTTGGGTTATTTTCTTGAACTAAATTTAAAATGTTTGAAATACAGCATAATATGACTAAGAAGACATGGAAAATAATGTACCTGCCTGAGATTTCATTGGAGGATGGGATAAAAATAGGTCACAGAGATTTTTTTTGAAGGAGGGTGACAGAAAATTAAAATAAAAATACATAAAATTAATCATTTGAATGAATACATATACTAAAATATAAATATAAATAAAACTAAAGCCTGATTATTTCAATAAAATCATCACTTAATATAATCAAATACTCCCTTAACTATTGTGTGATCTAGTTACAGAAGGTACATATCTTGCTGCCTTCCAGAAATATGAATGCTAGCTATGGAAATGAAATTTTATGGTATAGTAGAAAAATCATTATGCCTGGTGAGAGATACGGATTTTGATCTAGTGGTAGCACTAACTACCTGAGTGATCTTTAGTAAGTCTTCTAATATTTCTGGGTCCCGTATTCCTCATCTGTAGTATGAAGTTGTCTATAAATAATTTAAACTGAATATGGTAAGTTTCCAATGAGAAAGAAAAATTAGCTGTACATACTAAGCATATTTGGGTAAGGGAGCGTTCACTGTGGCCTTGATCAGTTAGGAGAATTTTTTATGCCAACGCTACCATCATTTCTCATCTGACTCTTTGATAGCCTTCTGCTAAGTCATGGTGCTAGGTTCTAGAAAAAAGTTCATGAGCAAGGTGACTAAGGTCCCTGAACTAGGAAACTTAGTCTCTTCTGGGAGATATAAATGATTAAGTAATTACAGTAAAGTCATGCTTCTTTGCTGTGGGACATGCATTAGTCTAAGGAGGCTTATTAAATGTGAAACTCCCCTACTATTGGGTAAAAAATATTAGAAGAGACTTCACACAAGAGCTGTCACGTAAACTGAGACCAAGACCAAGTGTAGATAGTCACCAAGATGAGAGAAAATTAGTATGTGAGAAGTTCCAAAGAGTTTGATATTTTAGAGAACGTGAAATAAATTCAGTAAGACCTGGAGCAGTGAGTTTGAGGAATGCAGTGCTGAGAAAAAAGGCTTGAGAGATTATGTCAGGATTCTGCAGGGACACAGAAACATGTTATTGGTTTCTTGAGAATTGCTGGGAGATTTTGTTGAGATAGCTGATCATTGCTAGTCCAAAAACTTACTGAAAAAAATTAAAATTATTTGTTCTGATTATAATGGTGATTTAAACATTGTCTTATTATTGTTTTACAATGAACTAAGTGTTCTTATGAATATGTAATGTATAGTACACACTGGGAAAAATAAATGTTAAACTAGAATAAAAGGTTCTTGCTCATTGGAGGCATTAGAACACTAACTATGGTTATTTTTACTGTTATCTCATTTCTCACATTAATCTGTAAGAATATGCATTTCTTTGTTTTATTGTTTAGGATTCATAAAGACAACAAAATCATTAATTGAGGCTAAAACCAGTTTTAGGGATAAAAACAACATGTAATAAACAAGTTTTTTTTTATTGTGTCCTCATAGCTCATGAATCCATGAGCCATTATTAGTGGGGTTGAGAATTGAGTCATGTTTTTAGGTTCATTTATCCCTGTGAAGAATTTTTGTTGAATTTAGGTAATACTAGAGGAAATAACATCTTTAAGAGGAATATAAGAAGGGCTTAGTGAGTAAATGCATACTTGCAAGTTGTGTTTTGTTTTAAAATTGACCATTTGCTTAGCTAAGTTTCATCATTATTTATGGTGTTATGGTAGGAACATTTCATTACAATGTGTGACATTTTGGAGTTGAAGCAACTGGAGTAGTAACCATCTAGAAAAAAGCAGAAATTTCAGTTCTTAGCAACCTGAGTCCAATACTATATCAAGAGAGTGTCATGGAAAATTTAATCTTCTGAACAGGATGAATTCAAAATTCTCTCCTTAAGTCACTCAGTTTCATAAGTTTGGGTCAGTTTCCTAAATGTTCTGAGCTAACCTATTTTTAAGGATTTTACATGGTACAGTATATTACTTTAGAATTTGAAGTAATTTATTCATCTCAAAATATACTTTCTAATGCAAAATGGTTTGCTGTCCATCAGCTTATTCCCCTCTGTTCTTTATTGACTTGAGTCACACAGTTCTTAGGTTTACTAAGTACTCAATAGAGGGTTGACAAAGGTGAGGAGGAGGAAGGAGGCCAATGACTGTGTCTTCAGTGTTTCTCACATCAGTAGCTTCCTTACCTGGGACTGGGGCTTTAGACAGTACTATTTGTTTAATAGATGCATTATGGAATTTATTTGAGCTAAAACTGTTTTAATATGTCATCCATTTCTCTGTAAGCAAGATGACTAGGATATCATTGCCCTTATAGTAGAGAGTATATGAGATAATTGCCACTGACCTCATGGTCAGAGTAACATATGTATTGCTGATTATTGTCAGTTTGGCTTCCCTGCTTAGAAAAAAGAGGACCCTTTCCCCAGTAACTGGATGCAATCTTGGTTATATAGGGGCTTCCATACTTCTCTGAATTCACAATTTGCTCCTCTAAGGCACAAAGGCACATGATCAAAATTTATAAGTATGTCCCAGAGGAATAATAGGCATAAAGAATTGTTTATATTCTCTTTTATTTTCTGAGGTTTCAGTATATTTAGTGTCTTATAAAAATAACTTTGCTAAAAGTTTGAACTTATATGAAAACCCAACCAAAGAGGGGCTCAATAAAAGGTATTATTCTGGCCACTTCAAGATGAAAGTGTCACATCAGTAGGGTCCCTGTGTTTAACTTCAGAGGTGTTGTAGCCGCCTCTGTAACTCTTTTTAAGTGCTTTTTAATACCATTTTATGTTCCTTTCCTTAGCCATTCTCCAACTTCAGTGGCCATAATACATTGACAATTTTCTTTGTGAAGAGTACCAACTGATTTATTCTGGGTAGATGGTTCTTCCTGTTCATAGGTATGTTTTTTCCTAATATTTGAGTGTATTCTTTCAGATTATGTATATATATATATATATTTTTTTTTTTTTCTAATCTGAAAAAATATGGCTAAGACTACTTCAAGTATCTTGGGATTCTATCTTCTGTATATAAAATCTCCCCTACCGAGTTCTCATTGAAATTTCTTTTGCTTAAGTAGTGATTTCATTTCAGTAGTCCTTTTTTTTTTTTTTCTTTCCCATATAATCAGGATTTCGGCATTATTACTGTGGCTTTGCAAGTGTTTTGACTCTGCTCTAGTAATTTCTTTGACACAATATGATAGAAAGGCACAAAGTTCTTTTATTATTTACTGTTTTTGAAACAGTGGGTTTATAATCACAGACCTTAACTATTCCCTCCCCAATGAAGAGTTTTTCAGTACTTTGCACTTACTGAAAGTATACTGTTTTTTGTTTGTGTGTTTTTAGTTATGCATTTTTATTGACATTTTGAGCCTTTACTGACTGCAGAGTTGTGTGTATTTTGTTATTCTAAATTCCTCACCAGCTCATTTTCATTATGTTGTTCTATTCAATTATTCTTTTTTAAAAAGCAATCTTGAAGAATAGTGTGAGGATTAAAGTATACAGTTCTGGCCTTCAAGGAATGTAGAGTCTATGGAAGAACAGTTACACAAAGGAATACATACTGTGTGGTAAAATAAAGTCAGAAAATTACTGTTAATAAAGTATGTGTAAATTTCAATAGGGCATAAGAATAAGAGCATCCCCATCTTATGGGGGTAAATTATGGGAGAAATCACATTTAGGTTAAGCTATAAGTGATGACTAGGAGTCATCTTATGGGACCAAATGAGGAAGAGTATTCCAAGCAGAAAGGAATAGCATGCAATGTGGAGAAGTGAGAGTGCAAGATAAGTTTCAGGATTACCAGTATATCAGAGTACTGTAGGGTGAAGATGGGGTGCTGCAGAGGGACAGTAAGAAGTAGGACAGGAAGGTGGGACCAAGCCAGGAGGTGTCTTGCATGCAATAGAAAGGAGTTCAGAATATACCTTGTAAGGCAGCAGTTGTATTCCGTGTTGTCTTGAAAAGTTTACCTTAGACTGTTAGTATATATTCACTGGGAAAGAAGTTTTAGTGCCAAGAAAAAATGAGGAAAATACTGAGTTAAAACTAGTTAAGCAACATTTTATTTTATGTCATCTCTGATCATTGTTACATAATTCACGTCATGAACCTAAAAGGAATGTAGAGAATAGTTCAACTCTGTATAATCATGTCTTCCTTTCTAGAGGCTTTCCATGAGCTGAAATCCAAATTAGATTCATAGCACTTAGTATAATGCATAGTTACATATTTATTTTATAGTTTCTATTTATTATATTCTCTTTTTCTCATTAGATTATAATCACCCTGAAGGTAGGGGTTATGTTTATTTTGATTTACCTTTATACTCAGAACCTGGTAGAGTGGTCAGTATGAAGAAATAAGTACACATTTGAATCAGATATTTTGAGAGAATTTTATAAGTTATGAGGAGAACCACTGAGGAGTTTTGAACTGAGAATGGAAAAATCAGATTTGAATTTTAGGCAGATCACTGATGCTGCGTTGTGGAAGTTAAATGAAAGGAACAAGACCAAGGAATCCTGTCCAGTTAAGAGGGAAAATAGGTAGGGAATAGGAAACTGAGAGATTTGAAGGTAATCTAAAAAGTTCAGTATTAGTTTTCTATTGCTGTTGTAACAAATTACCACAGATTTAGTGGCTTAAACAACACAAATTTATCCTTACAGCTTTGTAGGCTAAAAATCTGACATGAGTCTCTCTAGGCTAAAATCAAGGTGTCAGTGGAACTGTGTTCCTTTGTGGAGACTTTAGGTGAGTATCCGTTTCCTTGCCCTTTTCAGCTTCTGGAGTCTGCTCACATCCCTTGGCTCATGACTTCTTCCTCCATCTTAATCTTCTGTAATCACATCTTTCTTTGACTCTCTTACTCTTTTAAGTACTCTTGCTACTCCAGTGTGCCTGCCAAATAATCTAGGATAGGATAGTTCCCTATTTTAGGTCAGATGATTAGCAACCTTAATTTCCCTTTGGCATGTAACATAGCATATCCATAGGTTCCTGGGATTAGGGCATGAACAACTTTGGGGGACCATTCTTCTGCTTGTAGCATCCAATGTGCAAACTGATAGTTGGGGAGTAAAGGATGAGTCAGGGATCGGATATAGGTTCCTATTTTGTGCACTTGTGAAGATCCTGGATACCAGTAGGTGAAATAGGGAAATCAGGAGGAGGTACCTGTTCATGGGAAATAATGAGCTTAGATGCAGAGATATTAAGTTTGAGGAGTGCTGGAGGAGGTAATTGAGAAGATATGAATACCAGTTGACCTGTGAGCTGGACTCAGGCAACGGGAGACTCCTCACCCCTTCCCCTGTCCTTGGAATGTACAGTTCTGCCCACCATTCCTGAAATGGGACCTGTTCTTGAGGGAGTAAGGTGTTGTTGAGACAATCTGGACAGTAAACATGACTGAACCCAGTTGAGGCCTTTATATAAACTTTTATGAGTCAGTCCAGTAGGTGTGGAAATTTTTCATCTTGTGGATGCCCAAGCCTTATATAAGCCTCCTTGTTTATTAAAACCTACCACCTACCAGTCTGGAGTGGTCTGCCACTTTTTTGGTCTCTCCTTGCCCTCTGTGTACAGGGACAAGTTTGCAAACCAACAGGGAGCCTCTTACTTGTGTCTAAAGCATAAGAGAGAGATTTATGCTGGAGATATTATTTTGGAGATTGACAGCATTGAAATGATAGTTGAAACTCCCAAATGGATATGTTTTCTCTGAAAAGTGTGAAGATAGAGAAAAAAAGGAAAAACAGATTCCTAAGTAATGTGCAAATGTGAAATACTTAAAATATGGCAGTTTTTGATTCTATAGTGAAATTAAGTCATTGAGGAAGGAGAAAACTATTATTAAGATAAGTTGCTCAGAAACTATTTGCATTAAGAAATCAATGGTTTTTAGTTTTTTAAACTCTTTTCATTCATTGTCAATAACAATAAGGACTTCAGTGTGTTTCCCTTTGTAAAGAGCAACCTAAGACAGAAACATTCTGGCCAGTTAATTGTGGACACCATGCCTAAAAGTTTAGGTTCTTCCCCACATCATCAGCAAATATTATTCTGTGTCCTTATTTGAAACCGTGTAAAACCAACTCAGTAATTGCGATTTATTTTACTCACATGTAAGAATTTTTCTTGGAGAAATATACATACTACTTTCTACTTAAAGAGAATCTGCAGATAGAACCAATTCTTTTTCCAAAAAAATAAAAATAAAGCCTTCCAAAATTTAGCCAGTATCAAGATGGACTATAATTATGGAAACTATAATATATATGCCTTGTAAATAGTGTTCGAAATGCCAGAGTTGTAGTTGGTGTACATATATATGAAAAACTAAGTAGAAAACTTTTCATTGTTTCTTTAGCACCATTCAATATTAAGAGCTTTATAATGGGTAGATAAAATTCTTTATTTCATAAATAGAAATAAACCTAGAGTATTTAAAAAAATAAAGCAGGGTTACTTTTTTCTCACAATTTAGTACTTTCCAAGAAATCTTTGGTTTGTAAAATTTGGTTTCTTGATATGTTTACCTTCAAGGAGGGAGATTCCCTGGTGAGACAAATCACCAGTGAATAAATCATCCATCTCATTTATAAATTAGTCTCCTGTATGCCTGATTAGCAAGATTTAATCTTCTAAAATAGGATCACTCCTCAGAAGAATAAAAATTGAGCCTTTCAGCCATGAAAGCTGAGGATGGAATTGGATCCTGACACTTCACTGAAAGAGTTTCTCAACATTTTACAATTCTTACCATAATTCGTGTCTTGGGTAATCAATAAATTGAAACTGATCAATGTCTAATGAAAGCCTGCTTCTGCTTTCTTATGCTTAATTATACTTGGGAAACCCATGTTGGATAAAATATTCTCCATTTGCCTAAATGTTAAAATTCCATTATCATTTCTACTGCATTTACTTTATTGCACAGGATCCTGTTGATAAACACTGTCACAATAGCACTTAATGATTTGCCTTCCCCACAGGGTAATGATGATAATGCCTGTTTTTTTAAAAATGTTTTTTTCTTTTATTTTTTCTGCCAACAGTAAACCTTCCATCTGTCATTCTTTTCTATATACTGAAGCCATGCTGCTCTTGGCATGGGTCACATTTGTAAATGTTTCATTTATGAACCTTTCCTCCTCCTGACTCCTGCAGTACAGAAATATGCCACAGAAGATCAGCTGCTTTCCAGTTCATGAGCCTCTGAATCTGGCATCACATTTGCTCTGTCATTTCCTCAATAGTTTCCAGTAGGAAGTTGTCCTACATAATTCTCATGACTTTATTTATCAAATAATTATGCTAAAAAGCTGTTTAATGTGTAAATGATATGACAACCAGGTGTCTTAATATTTTATTTGTCTTCACATTTTTACTGCCCATTTCTGTCTTTATAGACTATTCTGTTCCACAGGCAATATTACTTAACAAAATCCTCAGTACAATTCAATTTAGTGATTCAGAAGACATACATTCTGTAGGCAGTCAAGGATGTTGACATTATTGTAAAAGAGTTAAAAAATTACATTTTTATTTAAATTGTTCTTTTGCAGCTTATCCCCAGAATGTATATTATTGTATGAACAGATTATCAAGTTTCATGACCTGACAACCATGTTTTATAAGCAGCTGATTGTGAAATATTAGTGTTCATAAACAGTTTAGTTTGCTGATTTAGACAAGAGTCTTCAACATTGGCAATTTAGCTGTACCATTTTTAGAGACTGAAGAAACTAGGGTATGGGTAATATTTCTGGGATCAGCTGGAGAAGGGGGATGGGGAAATCTAAGGGAAAAAATCGTTGTCTTAGATCTCTCTTGAAGACTCTTTAAGTAGATTAATTAATGAGAAATTCAAAGGACAAAGGAGAGACAACCATAACCCATGATACGTTAAGCAAACTTTTGTTTTACTTTTTTTTTTTTAAACATTATCCTGATAGAGTAGCTAGCAAGAACAGAGTGTGTTGAAAGCCAAATACTAAGGCTGGCCTAGAAAATTAGTCTGTTTAAGCCAGAGCAATGCCCAAGAATTGCTAGAATAAGAATTTTGACTTGGCTGAGTTTACAGAGCACACAGTAGTAGAGCCACGTGTAGAACCCAGAAAGTGGAGAGAAGATATAATATAAACAGTGGGTAATATCTTTGGACCTGATAGAAGTTGGAATTCTCTTTCAATATATTTCTATGAGGAGCTGCTTATGTAGTGTGATTTTAGGTATACCATGAAAGGATCCAAAGTCACTCTCACCTGAAGGTTGCTGTAATCAATTCAAATTTAACTTGAATAAAAAATAAATAGTACAGGATAAGGGGAAATGAGTATTCATAAGCGCATTTGTGTGCTATTTTAATTAAGGTGTTTTCTTACTGTGACAAATGCTTTCAGTTGGGGCAGCAGATAGAAGGGGATGATTTGTGCACTGTCAGAGATGCAGATAGATGCACAGCGTTTGGACAGAGAGAGCAGCCTGAGGGCGCTCTGTGATGAAAGCATAGGGGCTGGAGAGAGCAGAGGAGAGGACTCCAAAAGGTACAGAAAATGTTTGCCTTCTCACAATCCATTCTGTGCTCAATACAAAAGGCTACTCACTTTGTCCCTTAACCACAGCTGAGAGAGATCATATGTGATAACCTTTGACCTTCTCCATTACAAACTAAAGCAAAATAGCTTTTTAAATTTCCTGCAGGGCCTGCCTTCCCACTAATCCTGCACTGCTTTTTCAATATTTGGTTAAGAATGTTTTTACCCAACATATGAGTTTCTTGCCCATGCTCTATTCCATTCACTTCGTTTGTTCATTCATTCACTCATTCATTTTATTCAACAAATAAACACATACATGCAAAGATCCTTCCTTTGAGGAGCTCATCGTATGTTGGCAGAACTAATTTGTAAATTAATATTGATAATTGTATATTTGGCTATAATTTCATTGGACAGAAATGAGAATATTGTCCTTTAAAAGTTTTTAATGTATATCTTTTTCACAGTTTTGAAAATACAGTTACTATTTTTACCTGAATTTTTTTTTATTTCTGATGATTAAACTTAGATTAGAAGAATGTTTACTTCTGATAATGTTTAACTTTTTTTATCTCTCACTCTAAGTAAAACACTCTGTCTCCTGACAAATGTAGCAGGTATTTCTTATATTTGGTATTATTTTGGAGGAGAGTACCTTTCAGGTAGAAAATTGTTATTTCCCTTCCTGTTGTCTACTGGGATGCATTTCTGCAGTCTATTCATTCCTTGGCACTTCTTTAGAAACTGAGATAAGTAGTCCAATTACTGACAGTTTTGATGGTGATGTTGATGTACTATTGGGTGTCTGCCCTTTTAGAATAGCAATTTAATTCTACATATTCTACTAAATAGCTTCAGCCTTTCTGCACCTTCTGAATAAGGGCATTTTAATCTGTTTTGCTGTTTATATGTTTGAATAAACTATGGCATTTGGGCTGACACAAAAATTCTAACAGTGGACTGAAAAAATAACACCAGATACTCCTTGAGGGTAGATATTGTATCTTATAAACTATCTATACCCTGCAATAGTTAATATAGAGTCTAAATATAACAGAGACACAATGTTTGTTGAAATAATATTGAAATGTCTTCAGGTAACATTTTTGTGACTCCAGTGTCCTAATGAAGGAAGTAAAAATCTATTTCTATTATGTCTATTTAAGTGTATTGGAGGAAGAAAACAATTTAGGAAAAATGTCTTTTCCTTCCATTTTCAAGGAAAAAAGAAAAGATTCTTTTTCACTCATAATTTTTTCTTCAATTTTAGTAAAAGTCTTTTTTTCCTTCTCGATGAAAAGCCATTATTGTTTGGGTTTTTTAGACATTTAAAAAATATTTTATTTATTTTTGGCTGCGTTGGGTCATCATTGCTGCGCACGGGCTTTCTCTAGTTGTGGCAAGTGGTGGCTACTGTTTGTTGCAGTGCGTGGGTTTCTCATTGCAGTGGCTTCTCCTGTTACAGAGCATGGGCTCTAGGAGCATGGGCTTCAGTAGTTGCAGCATGTGGGCTCAGTAGTTGTGATGCGTGGGCTCTAGAGTGCAGGCTCAGTAGCTGTGGCACATGGGCTTAGTTGCTCTGCAGCATGTGGGATCTTCCTGGACCAGGGATGGAACCCGTGCCCCCTGCATTGGCAGGTGGATTCTTAACCACTGCACCACCAGGGAAGTCCCGTGTTGTTTGTTTTTAAGGTAAGGGTTTCAATAGGTTTTTTAGACTTTTCTTCCATTTTGCATTTAGATGGCTGTTACATTGTAGATAAGACTTTCAAATAAGTAGTTATAATCCCTTTTACCAGAGCTATAAAAACAAAGATTTAAGCGTGTTTCAGACCTTGAATTTCATTAAAAAAAAAAAAAAAAAAAAAAGGAAGTGTTCAAAGCCCGTGGAAGACATGTGAGAGAGGAATGAACTGGAAACACAAGAAGCCTCTCTGATGCTGTGAATGACAAGGGGAGGTGCAGTGGTAGTTTGGGCTGAGTGGGGTTTATGTAATAAATGTTGTGAATTTCTGTGAGAGATGAAAAAATCATAGTTATTAAATATATTGTAAGACTAGGAAATCTAAACTAAAGCCAAGTAGTCTTTTCTGCGTATTAAAAATGTGTTATTGTAGCAAATGGAAATTATGCTTGTCCTAAATGAAGCTACTTAGTTTCTTTATAGATCCCAGTGCTGAAGATGTCAAAATGGAAACATTATGTATTGCTATTAATTTGGAACATGCCAGATTTCCTTTCCTTTCCTTTTTAACGGTAGAGTAACTGAACAATTTGTGGGGAAAGCATTACTTTGAGGTGACTCACTGATAAGTCTTAATGACCTTGTTCAGGAGCCCAGAGTGAACCTGTCATTTAGTGACCTTGTGATGGATTTAGATCCACACTTGGGTTCTCCTTGGGTCTCTGTGGTAAGCTCTCCTGTCTAAAAGCAGGCTTTAGAAATGATTATGAGGCTGATACAGATAAGACTGCATCAAGCAAGATAACCATATAGAGTTTGAGTAAACTAGGAAAGTGTGGAAGTGAGGATGAACATTACTAGTTATATTTTTAATCAACTTTTAACCACTCATTATTAGGATAAGTTTTCAGTGGCAGTTCTTACTTATTGGTATAACTTGCCTTCTAAAAAGCAAACTATTCTAGCTTGAATTTTCCCCCTTTTCTCCACTTAAGGTGATAATTAAGGAAAGTAATTTCTGGTTATTATAGTTTATTTTTCCATCAGAACTAAAAAACAGTGATTTGTTTTCAAGAGGGGACAGAGACAGAGGTTTGAACATACTTTCTGAAAAAGGTATCTTTTTCTAGCAGGGTAGAAAGCTGAAGGTTGTGAGTTCAGATGTCCTAGAATTATTTGAGTTTCTGATCTTGAGAAAGCTATTTAATGTCTCTGTGGTCATATTACCTTATCTTTCAAGTAGGATTTCCAAACTCTCACATGGGATAGACAAAAATAATCATGAACAACACCTATATTAAAAACAAACAAGCAATGATAGAAGTAAGAAAGCTATGACAAAACAAAATGCTGTAAAGTATACTTAATGAACAAGTATTGATCTCAATTTCGATCAGTGGATAAAAGTACTTCATTATTTTTAAGAAGGAGTCTCCTTGGAAAATGTTGCCTTAAAAATAATGTCAGTATACAGAGGGACATACCAGTGGTAGACATAATAATCCTATGTTTACTTAAAGTAATCTATGTTTGATTTATTTTTAGGAATTAAATATTGATTCTGGCGCTATGTGAGGGTAGAAACCTAAACTGATTTTTGTCAATCAAACACATGCAGTTATGTCAAAACATTAGTTAATATGGTAACTTGAATGCCAGTTTAACGTAGGATCTAAACAGGATGACATTGAAATAGACTACTGTTGTATATTGATAGATTGATAGATAGAGAGATGCATACTTGTTCATATATCTCTGTCTATAATTTGAAATATTCTCTGATTATATTGTGTTATATCATATCCAGTAATGATGTCAGAAGTATTCCCTTTATTTTACCTGCTTTTTGGAGCTATGGGAGGTGGTAGGGTGTGTTGCAGTTAGTGGAACATGGAAGTATTAAAAGCCTCTACTACCTTGTTACTAAGTGACTTAGTAACTTTATCTTTCTGGGTCTTATTGGTAAAATAAAAGCTCTTAGTGGAATGAATCTAAGAAGAAATGCCTTGCCCTTCTTTGTATGAAATTTATTGGAGAAAATTCTAAACCTGTGTTTACTGCTGTGTGAACTTTTAAAAATATTGATAAATCTTTGGACTCAATTCACATGCCATTAACTTGAATTTTTACAGCAAAATTATCCTAAAAGAATAACTTCTTTCTTAGTGGGTTGATTGATCTCTTCCTTGTTTAATTTTTCAAAATAATGTATAAGTAAAATTTCATCTTTTTTTTATTATGCAGTTGGAATAAAGATGATCTATTATATACTATAAACTCATATGCTAATTGTTTTTAAATTAATATATCTTAAATTTACTGAAAGGGATATAAAGACCTGATAAATTATTCAAAGGAAAGAAATTAACATTGAGCTTTTTAATCTTAGGTACTCATTACTCTCACATTTAATCCAGTGCTATCAACCTTGTCTTTATCATTTGATATCTTCTTTTAGCCATAATAAAATTTTCTCATAAATTCCAAAAGAAGGAGTAAAGGGAGCACTAATAAAGAGATATTTTCAGAGAAAAAGCTAATATGCTAGAGATTTATTTCTAAAAGTTAATAGGAAAATTGTACATAGTTTAACCTGTTCTATGCATTATGTTGCTTATTAAATGAAATAAACATTTAAAAAACTTTATTTTGATACCACCAACCTACTGCTTCTATTTATTTTTTGGTTTATCCAATTTCTCATTTATTATGAAATGAATAAATAATTATATTTTCATGTGTACCTCCTAAGTAAATCATTGGTGTTAATTAATATTTCTGTATTTAAAATCTTGCCATTAAATTAAATATAAAGGAGTACTGACTTTCACTAAAGTTAATATTGACATAGTGTTCTTTTCCTCCCTAAATTTACAGTATTGTTGCACTCTGGTAGGGATTAGATAACTTTTATTTAAAGCCAGCAGGAGGAGCTCTCACCTTGCTGGGTCCAATACAATTAGTGTGCCTCAAAAACCTGAATTTGTGGGGGTTTTGTCTGTGAAGCAAATGATAAAATGTAAACATGTATCACATGTAATGGTGTTAAAAATAAAAATAAATCCTCAGTTTATTTTGATATCAATTCATCCTTCACTTGTCAGGAATGCAAATTTGAAATTTTGCTCTTCTTATGAATTTTTAAAAGGTATGATTGCAGTTTAATGAGGAAAATAAAGCAATTATGTAAATCTTGTTTCTTGAAGCTACTAATAAACAACAAAAATGCTTCCTAAGGATCTACACTGTTGTAGGTATATACGTATTTTCTTTTTTGTTTGTTTTGAAGTGAATATATTTCAGTTTAAAGTTATAAATATTAAGAACTAAGCAGCCCAAATATATTTTAGAAAAAATAATTACATCAGTTAATGACAATTAATTTCTCAATCTATGGAAAAGAAATCTCTGTTGATAGACTTCAGTATTAGGGATTTTTGAACACTTACTCCAATAAAATCCTTGATTTAAATGGCGTGATTTGTTGGTAGTACCAGTAAGATTTTTGTAGAACCCATTGATGAGAAAACTAGGATATAAACTTATCTAGATTTGGAATCAGCAAAATAAATAGTGATTTTTCTCTTCATCTATAAAAATAAAAAGAGAAAACAAATAATGAAGTTTTGTATTCAAACTTGAAGGAAGAAATCACTTTTTTAAAAAAAGTTTAAGGTTTAAAATATTTTTAAGGGATATTCAAGCATCAGTCTCCTTGGTTGGAATCACTTTGTGATCTTAAGGAAAATTATGTAACCTCTTTGAGCCTCAGTTTTCTCATCTGTACACTGGACATTTGAAAAAAAAGAAACAACTTATAGGACAATGTGGCGATTCCTTGAAGAAGGAAATATATAGACCATCCTTCCTACAGTGACTGAATTGACTGAATTTGTATCATTACTTTATCAGCCTGCTAGGGAAATAATGATGTAATCCAAAAATATAAATGTGCTAAATGAGTAACATTAAACTTTTGAGTGCCCCATAGTGGATAATGGTATTACGTAGTTCTGAATTGTTTTCAATAGTATATACCAAAATAAAATAACATTTATTTGATAGTAAGATAAACTTAGAGTTTTGAATATTTATTACATCTTCAACTTTTTTCTCTAATATGTGAGATTTTTTTACACTGAATGAACCCAGACGCCATCAAATATGATTTTGTGAATTTGTATGTGTGTGTGTATGTGTATATGTTTGTGTGTATATATACATATATAAATACATATGGATTTGTTCTTTCTTTTACTTCTAGGCTTGTTAGAATTGTATGTTAATATGGAGTAAATGAAAGCCTTTTTAAAAGCTCTAGCCCTTAATGTGTCCTTTAATCTCTTTATGTGATATTAGCAGCATTGGAAGTCATTAGCTAAATATATTAATTCATTAAGGGTAGAAAATGATGTAGCCTAATTCGGTCATTCCTTCTTCATTTATTAACTGGAATATTTCAATTAGAGAAATGTTCCTTCACTATTTCTTTATTCAGAAGTAGCTCATATAGAAAAAGCAAAATGTGTTTTATTCTTTTCAGATTATTTACCAGTTTTTAAAATAATGATTTCCTAGTGTACTGCAAAAGTTATTAGTAGGTATATTTTATCATTATGAATGCATGGATTTAAGCATACTTGAAGTGTTTCAATCCCTTATACTCATTAAGCTTGTGTATGATCAAATTATCCATTTTTGGCCAGTGGAAGCATATGCCAGTTGGTTCCTGAGTCCTTCTTACATGACCCTAGTAAACACTGATATACTCCCTGATTTGGTATAAGGACTATAAGACACCATCAATGAAGTAATCTTAGAAAAAATAAAAATAAGTGGAACCTACATCTAGTCAAGACACTAAATATATCTACCAATTTAAAGAAGATATAGGGAATGGGGAAACATGTTCTATGATATCTCACAAAAAGGAAAATCTAGAATGTAGGATAAAACCACTTTTGTGGGTCAAAATTTTTTCTAGTAAATTCGATTACATGTAGTGAAAAAAATGACTGATTATTTACAATAACAATGAGATACTATTGCATACCTGTTAGAATGCTTTAAAAAAAAACTGGACAGTACCAAGTTCTGGTGAGGATGTGAAACAGTTGGAAAACCAGACATTCTGCTAATGAGGATGTAAAACTTCACAGCGATTTTGGATAACAGTTTGACAGTGTCTTAAAAAATAAGAATTCTTTATATAACCTAGTAATCCCTGTTTGCCATGGAGAAGTGAAAGCACAGGTTCATATAAAAATCTGTACATGAAAGTTCATCAACTAGGGAATTCCATGCACTAGAACACTTTGCAGCAATAAAAGGAACTGAGTATTCAGTTGTATATATTGATACACACAGCAACATAGATGAATCTCAAATACATTATTCTGAGTGAAAGAAACCAGGCTCAAAAAACTTCATACTGTATGATTTCATTCATTTGACATTATGGGAAAGGCAAAACCATGGAGACAGAAGTCAGATTAATGGTTGCTAGGGGGCTGGGCTGGGGAAGGGATTCACCATGTAAGATCACAAGGGAAATTTTGGTGGTGATGGAAATATTCTATAGCTTGATCATAGTGGTGGTTACATGATTTGTCACAATTCCTAGAAATGTTCATTTAAAAAGGATGCATTTTATTGTAAATAAATCTAACTTAAAAAAAAAAAAGAAAGAAAATGGGGGAACCTGTAAGATTAAAAAAAAACAAAGGGGAACAAGACCTCACTATAACGTATAGAACTTATTTGGATCTTGATTTTCTGTTAAAATAAGTTGAGACTGTGGGAATATTAAACACTGGCTGGATATTTGATGACATTAAGTAATACATACTGTTTATAGTAATGACTTGATACTGTATTAAGAGGAGTCTCTGTCTTAGATATACATACTGAATTTTTTACAGATGAAATTATGTAATTACTACAATTTGCTCCAAAGAAATCTTGCAGTAAGAGTAGAGCTGCACATGTATAGATGAAATAAGATTGGCTATAGGTTTGTAACTGTTGAAGCAGGGTAATTAGTACAATGGGGGTTCATTGTACTATTTTCTCCACATTTTAAAGTATTTCTGAGAATTTTACCTAATAAAAGTTAATTAAAGAATTATGGCTCAGTTTTACAAATATATGCTTAGTGAATATACTGGAGGAATATTCTGGAATGAGCATGTAGACTTTATCCCAGAAATTTAACCATGCTTTCATACTAAAAATCAATAAAGTGTATCACAGTCACTCAAATAAGAAAAACCACAGAATCCTTACCATAGACACTAAATAGCAGAGGCCAAATAACATACTTCCAATGGCATTTTTTAAAAAACTACAAAAAAACCCCTCCACTTTTACTAGGTGAACTAAAACTCAAGATGAGATTCCAAAGCATTGTTTCTCAGAGTTAGGTCCACGACCTCAGTGGCATCTAGGGGACTTGGAGGTAGAAGTTAAAAATAAAGATCTGCTGAATCATGGGCCCTACACATTAACCTGCTGGAAACGCTACAAAAATCTTCCCCAGTTGATCTCCATCTTTCTAGCCTCATTTCTGTCCTCCTAGTTCCCGCAAATAATCTCCATTCTTGTTCCCTACTCCAGTAACTGAAAACTGATATAATCATAGCTCAGTTACTTTATAGAAGGTATTCTAAAATAAATTTGTTTTTCATCACATTTAATTAAAGACGCCCTCATCCTAGCCCAGCCCAAATTGCATTTCCTTTATGAAATCGTCCCAGACCTGCACTACCAGCCTTAGCCTAACTTAATTGCTAAGCTATTATATAGTCTTCAATTTTAGAATTTAAGAGTATGTCCTGTTTGTTTGTATGTCTTCTCAGCCAGATTATGAGTTACTTTTGGTCAGGAAAAAAGGTGCATGGTTTTTATTTTTGCTTTTACCTCCTTTAGTAGTAAGTATACTAGCACATACAATAATAATGTGATCCATGCTTTAAAGATATAGGTTTATTCAAAATGAGTTGTTTTCATACTTTGCCAATCATATATAAGGGCATTTAATAATACAGAAAGAAAATATACAGGCCTGTTTAAAAGTTTTTCTTTCTTTAATGTGGTATAAAAAGACTATTTATAAAAATGTGGGGAGAAGTTTGTAAACTGGCCCCGTACTCACACAGGGCAAGGATAGACGGAAGAAAGAGGCAAATCACTCCATATTGGTAGGGGGCAGGTTTAGTTAGAAGGGGAACTTATGCACAAGGCTTGTCTTGGGCAGCTGCCAGACGAATAGGTCTCTGCACTTGATCAACAGAATCTTAAAGTTTACGTAGAGGCCTCAACTGGGTTCAGTCATGTATACCATCAGATGGTTTCAGTAGCACCTTACTCTCTCAAGGCTCTGTCCTTGGAACAGCTACCTCTGCGGGAATAATAGGCAGAGTGTACATTCTAAGGACAGGGAACGAGCTGAAGAGCCTCCCAACCATTGCTCAGGCCCAGCTTATGGGTCATCTGGTGGTCACATCCTCTTGCATACTTCCTCCAGCATTCATCAGTTTTAAAAGTCAGCTATTAAAAATGACCTTGTTAGTTCTATTATTCCATTATCTATTTCCTTTAGGATTGTTAAACACAAATTTCATATTTTAAAATTAATGTATAACCACCTCCTGCATTTTATATTTATTTAATATTATTAAGTATTATATATTAAGATTTAGTATATACAAATAATTTTAGAGTAAGTCATGCAACTTATTAAAGCTAATGCAAAGAATAATAGTAAAGGTAGTTGACATTAATGATTTAAATGACTGATACATTTTTACATTGAGAAGTTCATGCAATTTTTTTTTGTTTAATTCCAGTTGTGTTGCTGGATACAACAACTGTGCTGGGAGAGCTAGGATGGAAAACATATCCATTAAATGGGGTAAGTTTAAATATCTTTTAAAATTGTTATCCTTGTTAGGTTTTTAGGGTCTGTTATAATAATTAAGGAAACAGTATATTTTTGGATGTATTGAGTATGAATTTTAGCATGTAACTTAAATCCTATAGAAAAGATTAAAATACAGTTAGAACTGGTAATCAGTGGGAATGGTGTATAAAAATTCTTTGCTTTCTTCTAAATTAGTAATTGTTCTTTAATATAGTGTCTGTACATAGTAGTATTAGAATGGCTCCCATATAAGTATTTTCTTTAGAAATAAATGTTTATGTTCAAGACACTTTTTTTTCTGTGTATATGTTAAATTTGGTAACCTCATTGAGTATTTGTTCATAAACAAACTCTAGATTATCATAGCATAAGTGTATTTTATAGATAGTAACTATTTGGTATTCATTAGAAAATATGAGTCTGCTAAAGCAGTATATATCTTTTGAACTTTGCAAAAAGATACATTATGATTAGGTTTTTGTTTTTGAAAGGCTTATAAGGATGTATAATTTACTAAGCATACTTTTTCAGGCACTGACATCATTTTAGCTATAGTTGTACTTGACTTTTTATATGTTCTGATATATTTTGCATCATTTTCATATTCAGTGTATTTCTACATTTTTTTTTATTGCAAGCTAAAATAAAAGGGCAGTTTGTGATGCTTTTTACCTTGATTTTGTCTGTTTAAACAAATCTTCAGTAATGGAGGTAGTCAACTGTTTTCAGATATACTTGGGTTAGCTTTTCTTCCTTTCCTTACAAATTATATTTTTCTCATTCATCACCTTCTTCCCTTAATATTGTTTTACATTGCTTTTTCTGTTACATCTACAGATTTAAATCTGAAAGGAGAAATTGATACAAAATTGCTTTATTTTTTTTAGAATCATTTGAATAATGCTGTTTGAATTTGACCTTTATATCAGCAGTTATTCAACAGTTATTCATGAAATGTGTATTTTCAACTAAAAATTCCTATGAAGAGTTTAATCTTTCTGTCTTTGTTTAACAGGTCATTTGTTTCTTTAGCTTTATTTGTTTGTAGCCTATGGTTTTATTTTTTCTGAAATTTTAATTTCATTCTAATAGAGCTCTCATCAAGCCATTTCTGAGAATGTATCTTTTAAACTAAGATTATGCTTTTACTTTCATTATCTTATTTTCATTAAGCTGAATATACATCAGTATTTGTGAAGTGTATTATCAGTTACTTTCAAGAAATGAATGAAACTTCTTTTCCAGAATACCCATCCAAAGATGTATTTCTCCTTTTCTCAGTATATGAAGTAACTTACAAGAACTTACAAATGATTAAATAGTTTATAAGCCCCACTTTTTCATTTTCTGAAAAAAATGACAAAAATATTAGCAGTCATGCTATCACTGACCTCGTGTTGTCATAGCCAAAGAATCATGTGAGGGACAGAAGAAATTGTGCCCCTGCTCTAGTGATTGTGTTTCGCTTGATCAGGCTGCATTTCTTAAAGCAGATTGGTAACCAGGAGACATAGCGACTTATATAGAGTTACAGATAAACTTATTGCTATCATTCTTGTAATGATTTTGTCATTTCTACTTCTGGTTTATTATAGATAGAGGGTAGAATTGTCTGAAAAGTGATGCTTTTACCTCTAGTTTTCTATTTGCCAGACGCTGCACTAAGAATTTTATCCTTTATTTTTCACAACGGCCCTTTGATGTGTGTCTTAGTTCCATTTCCCTGTTGGAGAAACTCAGTCTTAAAGAGAATAAGAAACAAAAAAATACCAAGCAGTTATAGGCCAGAGAGTGAGTGACCGATGTACTCCAATTCAAACTAAATTATTTCTGACTCTAATGCCTGTATACTTATGATGGTACTACAAACAGAGAGGAGCATTGGAAACTTTATGAAAAGCCCGTTACTTATGTGTGCTATTTGCATGATTGATTCAGATATTTTTCTCCACTTGATAAACATACTACTAAACTGAGGTGTACATTTTGGGCACCAGCCATAAAGGAGAAAGAGGAAAGAGAAAGAAGGGAAGGAGACTACAATAAAAAATAAATATGATAGAATAAGGTAGAAAAGGAAAACATTGTTAAAAATTCATTCAACATTTACCATATACTAGGCTTTGTTCCAAGCACTTTACTCACAAGAGTCCTTGAAATCAAGTATAAAATTTCCCTACTGAAAGATGTGAACCTCAGGTACATTTAATAACTTCTGCATGGGCACAGAGTGAGGAAGTAATGCAGCAAAACTTCTAAACCAAACATATTTTAATCTTCACATGTGTGTGGTAATTTCACAAGTATGTGCTTTTTATTTCTTTTAAGATTCTGCCGTGTAAAAATAAAGGGCAATGACCAATAAGTATAGACTACAGAGGGAAAAGTAACACAAGGATTCTGACATTAAAAAGTAACTTGAATACTCAATTACCTTGCAATATCACTGATGGAATAGGCTATATTTCTTTTAGATTATCCCCCCAATAATAATGCATATATAGGAAGTGTCAGCAGTAGGAATACTTGAAAATTGGAGCACATGGAAATATTTTATAATAGATATGGATGAAGCTTCATGAATTAGATAAAACAAAGGTGAATCAAGGGAAACAATAAAATGGATAGATGACATAAGTAAATTTTAAAGAAAACATACAACTTAAATTTCTCTTTTAATGAAGAGGATAGATTACTGACAAGAATAGTGTTTTACTTAGCATTATTTATGGGTTAAAACAAGTAACTAAGTAGTCAGTAAGGATGGAAAAACTTTGAAAAAAGTCTACTAAAAATGGCAAGAATGAAAATCATCTAGACATTGTAATTGGTTAAATAATTTAAAATCTATAGGCACTGTAAATCAGTATATAACATTTAAACTACCATTTATATCTGTATATTAAAATTATAATTATATCTATTTGAAATTGTGTAATTTTTTAAGGGTCTCAAGTTTTGAGCCATAATTTGAATGGCCACTTTAACTAAAGTTGCCTTTTTCAGAGACACTACTTCAGTTGGTTTTATAAATACTTCAGTTGGAATAACTTTTAAATTGTTAAAATTTTCTTTCCATAAAGAATTGAACTAACATATTTTTGAAATCATATAATGTATGATTTACTTTATAAATCTAAAAGGAATGTGATTTAGTAAATTATTTCATAGTGGTTTTATTTTATTTTTCATATTTATTTATTTAGTTATTTTTTTACTTAAAATACCCACCCCACCAGTAGTAACATGCTGATGTAGTTACAGGAGTAGGCATTCATGATGTGTTTTTTGAGTATAACATAGGCCTCTCTGCTTGTCAAATATGGAAAATAGATGAGTAGTCTTGAGCAAATGACTTTTTAGTCTTGCCAAAATGAAAAGAAAATGTATTTATTTTCTGAAATGCTTGCTTGTCAACTCATTTTTGCCAACATTGAAAATATACTTTCTATTTTTAAAGTCATGTCCAGAATTCAGTTTAACAGATTACTATCATGTGTTCTTTGTGTAAAGTTCTTTGTGTCTTTTGCAGTTTAGAAGTAATTCTACACAATCATAAGGCCAAAGAGAGTATCTTCAAGTAGTTTTAAGTAATGTTTTGTGGAAGGTTAATAAAGGGAGGGATGAATTCTGGTCGAGGAAAATTGATAGTAGGATGTGACACATCAGCTCTTTCTTATAAACTGAAGGAATCACATATGGACTGCAAGAGAGGGTAGAAAGCACCTTTTAGGAAAAGAGAATGGATGCATTAAGTCTTAGGAACGCTGAGAGTGATTTGTGTGGCTGAAGTGAAGGGATGTGGTGGGAAATAAGTCTACTATTACAGACTAAGCCATATTGTAGAAGACTTAGAATTTCTATATCTTATTTGAGTTAGATAGTGTATATCTCAGCCCCAGTATGTACAATAGAAGTAAAAGTAAAAACTTTCTGGATTTGCTTAAAAAATCAAAAATTATTGAAGCTTGTTTTGTTTTGTTTTAAGACAATAATATAAACTCTTGGAAATGAAAGACACCTTGGAAAATTGTTAGGAAAGGGTGTTCCAAATTTAGGTGTTATTATTGATATGTTCATAACAGTGAAATTGAATAATTGTATTTGTGTAGAGGATGGAACTTGGTTTTAGAAAAGAATGAATACATCAGTGAATTTGGGAACTAGTGGTTATAATTCTTAACACTGTGCCCTCACTGTCTAATGTCAAAAATTTTATATCTACATAATTCAAAACTTTATCCTGTAAGTTTCCCTTCTGTCCTTTATCTGTCAATGTACTACACTAAGGTAATACAATTATGATGATCTGGTGGAGTAGCTAACAGAGTGCCATGGTAATCAGCGAAAGAATGCTGCATGAATAAAAATGTTTGAATAGCACTGTAGAAGTTATGTGAATACTCTATAAGTGTTTTCACAAATGTTAGGTAGAGGCAAATGCTGTGGATGTTCTATTTGCTATTAGTAACTAATAACTGGTTAATACTAAATCTTACTCTGTGCAAAACTGAAGGACCTATTTCAGTTTTGAAAATCTCCTGGGAGGGAGGCAGATAGTCTTTAAGAAGTCATGCTATTTCAATGCTAATGAGAAAAATAGGAACATGAAAGACACGGCTCATGCAATAACTTTGTACAAAAGAAACAGTTAAAAACATATATCTCCTGAGTTTGTTCTCAGGATCTGAAAATGTATGAAAAATTGTATAAATTTTCTTGACACAACTCTCATGCTTACTCCTTTTCTTTGATATTTTTATTTATTTAACTTATTTTTAGCCAATATATAACATTGTAGATGAAAGAGAATACAATAAAAGGGCCTGTAAGTTAAATGTGACATTCCAAATCCTTAATACCCATTACATATCAGTCCCTATTCAATGCCACAGAACAGTGAGGGTCATATTGGGGCATCTTGGCTCAATATAATTCTGACTAAAAAGAAGTAACTGCTATTAACCAGAAAAATAGAAGACTTTTCATAATGTAAAAATTGGATTTCATGATTAAAAACTTATATTGTTTCCTTTGAGTTTTAGTAGTTATATTTGATACTTCTTAAAATTTAATAGCCATGTGGCTTTTTTATTTTGATACTGTAATTGAAAACATAAGTGACTTATTTGGGTAGCCACATGCTGATTATTAAAGGTACTTATACCTGAATAAACCTCATAGTTAAAATATAGTATTTCACGACAATAATAATTTCATAAAATATTATTTGATTTATACCTAAAATTTTACATACTAAATGTTTTGGAAAAACTTGATTTTAGAGTACTCTGTCAACACAACTGACATATTTTCACCATTATTTTCATTTATAGTAATATTTTTAGCAAGAAAATGAAAGATTTTCTTGTTCCGGATTTTTTTCCCCACTCTCGTCTTTTGGCTGTTACTGTATGCATAGTAGATCAGATTCAGGTTTCAAAATTGTAGTGAACACAGATATATGCACTTCATTATTCAAAATCAAACTTCCCTTTCAACATTGAAGTATGCTTTAACAAAACTTTAAGAGAAAACAATATTAGGAAAATTGTAGGAAAAAAAGTGTTATTAGATATTAAGTTGCATTTTATATTGATTATGACAGAGATCAGAAAACTTTGTGTTTCTCAGATGCCAAATATTTGTTTTAAATGTATATTATATGTATTTAGTGCATGTTGTGACTTAGATGATCATTAGGGTTTGAATAATGCAAGATTATACAAGGTATGTGATCTTATCTGTTAAACATAGTGAATTAGTTTTAGGAAATTTACCCTGAGATAGGAAAATAGGGATACAACTCATTCATGCCTAAATAAAAGCTATGAGTGAACCTAGCAATTCAGTTACTAATGATTCTTATAATGAAAAAACTAATGATTTTTATAATAAAAGAGGCTTATATTGCAATTAAACTGTGTAGAAAGATACTTTATTGCATGTATCAGAGCCCATTATTTCCTCATATCATTGTTCCAAAGTGAGAAGTCAAGGTAGAATGTATTTATGATAGAGAATGAAATACCTACTAATAGTTAATTTCTGTATTTCACATACGAGGGTAAGTCAAAAATTATCTGCATTCCGATTATATTAAAACTTCTGTTGGCCGCACTGTCTTACCAGTGCTTTCCGTTCAAGGCTACTGTCTCCCCAGTCACTGCTGTGCAGGTGTGAACGTGTTACATCAGTTCATTTGTAACTGTGGTGCGAGCAAAAATGGATGCCCCACTTGAGATTTGCACGAAAGAAGAGCAGCATGCAGTGCTTCGTTTTTTGTGGTCTGAGGGTGTGCATGTCTGCACGCTTCTTCCCACACCGTCGACACTCTGCAAAAACTTCGTTTCGAGGTCTTAAAGCATCCTGCCTATAGTCCTGATCTTGCTCCATGGGACTTTCATCTTTTTGGTCCCCTGAAAACCACCCTATGAATGAAGATTCACTTCTGATGAAGAAGTGAAGACAGAGGTGCATTCATGGCTTGCAGCTCAGCCTGAAACATTTGTAAATGAGGGAATATGAAAGCTTGTTGACAGATGGACAAAGTGTATTGAAAATCAAGGAGATTATTTCAAAAAATGATGTGTTTGTCTTTTCTATAAGTTAATTAGATAAACTGTACAACCAGAGCGCGGATAATTTTTAACTAACACTGGTAGTAAGTACTGGTTTATCATAGTAGCTGATTTTAGTGCTGCGTTTTTATTCATTTTATAATACATTGAAATTATCCAAAACTACATGTATGTGTTTGAACTCTGGAAATATTTATAAGCTTTAGTCATAATTTCTGTTAAAAATAGAAGTGTCAGTTATTTTTTTCAAAACGGATATCTAAATAGTTTTTCATCTGAGAAACTTCACAACATATGTAGTAGTTTTCTAAATGTCCATCATATTAATTTCAATCATATTGTTGCACATTTGAAAGAAATTGCCTTTCAGCTTTGACAGTTTCTATTGTCCTATGCTCAAACTCAGAGGATGCCCAATCAGTTATGCCCAATCTGCTAATGAGCCCATCAGAAGCATTCTTCATTTTCCTTTGCATTGTTCTTGATCCCTAACATTACTTTCTGATTCATTCTTAGGATTTCCATCTTTTTTCTTACATGTTCTTATATGTTGTCTAAGTTATGCATTGAAAGCCTTAGCATGTTAACCATCAATTTAAAAAATCCCTGGCCTGATAATTCCAACATTCCTGCCATATCTGACTCTGGTTCTGATGCTGCTTCTCTTTAAACAGTGTTTTTTGTCTGTTAGTTCATCTTGTAATTTTTAATTGAAAGGTAAAAGGAACTGAAGTAAATAATTCCTTTAGTTCCTTTAGTAATATAGTGGTAAGGTGTGGGGGAGGGAATGTGTTTATAGTCCTATAAATAAGTCTAAGTCTTTTGGTGAGCCTTAGACTGTGAACTTTACCAGGGCTTCTTAGTTTTCTTTTGCCCCATTAGGTGGACAGGATGGCTAAAGGGAGTTGAAGTTGAGTATCTCCCTCCTGCTACATGGAAGGCTAGAGCTTGCTGGAGCTGGGTATTTTCCTTTCCTCAAATAGATTAGTCTCTGTTAAAACCCCAGCAGGCAGGTAGGGCTCTGGTAAAGTACTTTTTTCTTAGAGCAGGCCTTACTAAGAAGAACTGAATGCTCTGGCATGTTTCAGAGCGGTTCCTTTACATTTTCAACTGTTATCAACATTGTATAATATATAAGTGGCTAAAACATAAGAGAGTTTACAAATTATGATTTCACCTAATTTTATCTACCTTCTGTTTTTATGCAATGAACTGTCTGAATTTTTCACTTTCTCATCACTTCAGTCATTACTGGCAGCTGTTGTCTTTATTTTCAGGTCCATTTAATCTAAAGAAATGAATCAGGCTTTTATGCCTTTGATTACATGACATTACTGTTGTTATTCTTTCAATAAAGGGAGATTTCAGAGTTTCCCATGGTGTGCAGTTTGAGTAGTTGCCGAGACCAGCTCGGCAACTCGAGGTGAGTGACGGGTGCCGCAAGCTTAAAGAAAACACAAACACAGATTTAAGAGAAAGATGGGACCGGGGGACTCAAGACCTCTAGGATCAAGAGCCTTGCTGATTGATCCCATGTTGCTTTTATTGAGTTCTTGGCATAGCCTAAGGGTCTAACACTCCCAGTTTAGTCCCACAAACAAGGTTATCTTTGAAATAAACAAACAAAGGCCTCACATGACTGGGGCAATGATCTTTGTTTGCCTCCTGGGTCCAATTTGAGCAGGATGTGGATCTGAGCTGGGCGTGGATCTGAGCTGGGCGTGGAGAGCAAAGCAGCCCTGGGGGCAGGAGACCTTTCTCAGAAGGATTAAGGATCTGTGCCCCACCCGTGTTGGCCCCTCTGCGACTGTGCCTGTCTTAGGTTGTTCCTCCCCTGAGGAATCTTAACCCATCTCTGGCTAACCAGCCATCCTCCAGGGCCAAACAGGGTGATATGAGGTGTGCAAGTGAGGAAGGGGCTGCGCCCCCAGGGAGGGTCAGTATTCTGTTTCCATGGTAGCCTATGCCCCCATGGTCTCCACGCCCAGCACCCTTAGTTCCTCCACTGCTCAAGCAGGACATTCTGCATCCAGTCACTCGGCCCACGTACTTTAATTACTTTTAGTAACATTTACAAGGTTTCAGAAAGACTTCTGAATGTCTTCCCACAAGTAGTAGACCATGACACTCTCGAGAGATCGTAGAAATTTAGTTCCACATATCTTGGCTTCACAGGAGACCTAGTGTAAATTTCTGCCCCCAAACATTCAAATTATTAATGTCATGCGTCTGCAATAAGAACTGTGCTTAAGCATTTTATATATTTTTTCATTTAATCCTGATAATATCTGTGTGGAGTAAGTATCATTAGCACCATTTTACAAATGAAAAAACTGAACCTGAGAAAAGTTACATCACCTGCCCAAGTGTGTGGTGACATTTAGCTGGTATTAAAACCGGGGTCATCTCAGTCCCAAAGCCAGGGTTGTTAGCCACTCACTGTACCATGAATTGCTTTTCAACATTGTGATCAGCGCTGTGGAGAGTGTAAAATAATGTACAAATTTGCTCAAGTGCAGTCTTAATCTAGTTACGGTGTTACTAACAATGATATAGATTTTGTATCAGAAGATAACGTGGTTATTGAAAAGCGCTAAAAGAAAGATTAATTCATCTTTGAAGACCAAAAGATATCCCAAAGCTAAGAATGGTTAATTATTAAGTATAGTTGTTTAGTTAGTTAGTGGCATAACAATATTTGGTGCATGTTTAGATTGTTTACATATTTTTTCTCTTAGAAAAGAACTGAAGAAATATTCCTCTAGTGTATTTCTTCTGAGTCTGTTCGTTCATGTCTCATTTTTAATAACTGTCTTTATACATACCTGTTATTGAATGTAAGCTAAATGATAAAATACAAAGTAGTCCAACCCAAAATCCAAAACACCCTTATTGAAATAAGTATATTAGAAATGTTATAGAAATTCGAGAACACAATTAGAGAAATGTTAGCACTTGTCCTTCTCACACCATCTTCTAAGTAAATTGACCAAGAGGCCTGCTGAGGGATCTCCACTATGGTTAGTGCCCAGATGCCCTATTCCTTCAAGCATAACTTAATGAGACAAAAGTAGACACCTGATCAAAAGACATCCACTTAATTGGCTAATCAGCTACCTGTCATCTCTCACATATGCTTTCCATACATGGCTCAATCAATCACATTGCTATTTAGGATTTCTGAGTTCAGAGCTGAAGGGAAATGGCAATCAGCAACTTCTGCCATAAAGATACACCAAAAGATTTGTGTATGGAAAAGAAATAGAACAGAGGGGCTCTGATAAACCAAAGTCATATGCAGGTAAAAGTTCGAAGAGAACAGAGAACAAAAGAAAAAAAAAAAAGAAAAAACAAAACAAAACACAGTTGAAGGGCAACCAGTCAGTAGTAAGAGCAGAATGGAGAACATAGCACATGCAGAGAAAAAGCCATGAGAAAATACAGAGTGGGGGTGGTCAGTACTTCTCCAGCTGACCTAGTTGCTGCTAAATCTCCAGTTCCAGTCCTTTAATATTCTTAAAATGAATTCCCTTTGCATGGACTACCAAATTGTATAGGCACACTGTAAACTTGTTGATGATGAGGATGACAGGACGATGATGACTGCAAGGATGATAGGAGGAAAAATAGGAGACGGCACTATATTGAGTTCAACCAGGAAACATGAAAAGCCAGGGAATTTAGAATTCCTTGAGGAAAATACAGGAATCATCCAGAGCTGTAGGCCTTCTTTTATCAACTCTTGCATGGGTAAATGACCTCCCCTGCATGCGGGCAATCGGGAAAACAGATGAATGAATATACAGAGTTTATTTAAGTCCATAGCTTTTAAAATATTTAATACCTGAGCAACTATGAGATGTGACACTTCTCTCTGCACTGTCTCAAAATATTCCTTCCTCTATAGCAGCCCCTGCAAGTGAGTAAGTTAAGCATTAAGGAAGAAAATGGATTTCTGCCTTATTTTTTACCAGTTGAAAGAACATGTATTGGACAGTGATGAAATTAATCATATGGTAAGGAAGAGAAAACCAGGTAACAACGAATTAGGAAATCAGATGTGAAAGTATTTAGTGATATCTGTGAATATGTAATTAGCTTCATATTCTCAGGGCAGCTGAAAAATAAGTATGTGTGCTATTCATTTTCTAGTATCTCCACTGTTCTTTAATGTATATTCCTGAAGGCGTCTTCTCATAAAACATATCCATTTTAAAATATATGGGTTACTTTAGGCCAATTACCCTTGATTTACATAATATAGTCTTTTCTTTATTCTATTCTTTGCATTGTTATTTATAAAACTTTAACTTCGTGTACTACTTCTGAGACAAGTTTCCAGTTGTCCTTTTAAAATGAACTCCCAAATTGTATAATCTAAGTTAAGATTCTGGTTTTATCAGAAAATTTTTATTGTTTTAGCTATAGAGTCATTCCAGATATTTATAAAGCATTTCATTTATAAATGAAAGAGTCTGTATCTCAATCCAGAGCAAGCACATGCAAACTTAAATTCTTTCATGAAACCCTGAAGGATTATTAGTGAAATACTTAAGAACTAGATGAAATATAGTAAGCCAAACATTTTTATAAGTTTAATTGTTTTTATTTTAAGTGATTGACTCATTCTTATGGCCCACAACCCATCACCAAGTCCTGTTGATTCTACTTCCTAAAGCTCTTTCAAATCAGTCTTTATCACCAGTGCGTCAGTTTGGCTCCTCGTTCTTCTCCAAATTACCACAGTTGTGTATTAAATTATTGCTGTGGGTCTTCTCTGGCCCCTTCCACCAACCTTTCCAATCCATCCTTCATCTTATTGCCAGAACTGATCTTCTAAAGATCTAATCATGTCCCTACCCTACCTAACCCCTGCTTCCCTTACCTATATCATTTAACCTGTGACCCACAGCTGCCTCTCTATGTTTATCTTTAGCTACTCCACCTTCCTACTTTTTCTAAGGAGACTTTTGTAATTTCTTCCACATAACTCGCTTCCTCTTGTCTCTGGATATAAGACCGTGCTGTTGAGTTTATCTGAAAAGTTCTCTTGCCAACCCCCACCTTCTTTGGCTTTCTCCTACTTTTTCATTTTTTAAGGCACAGAAGATTTTCCATCTTTTCTGGGAAAATTTATACTGCCAAAGGTTGAATTAAAATACTCTTTTTTTGGGGACACCAGGAACTCAGTGCATATCACAACTTTTATCTCATAATATTGAAATGTCTGTCTCTTACCAGATTTTAAACTGTTGGAAGAATAGATTAGGTGTGTCACTCTGAGTTAGTGACTGCCATATGACAGATGTTCAGTAAAAGCTGGTTGAATAGCTAAATAGATATACAAATAACAAATTATTTTACATACATATTGGTTAAAGGTTGTATTTTGCAACTTTCATTGGAGGTGGAACAGTTTGTTATTAACTTTGGGCATAATCAGATGTGACAAAAATACTAAATATTTATGAAAATTGAACCCTCTTCTTATTCAGGATTGGTTTTGAGTACAGGTAGAAAAGTGTATATGTTTACTCTCATGTTTGTATTTTAGGCAATCCATTCATTTTCTCATTATCAATTTTCTCACTAAAATTGAAGTTGAAAGGTGGGTGGGAAAGATATTTACCTACGAAATAAAAAGACTATAAAAGAGCTTATAGGCTATTTAAGCAGCACCAATCAAGACATAATACACTTTCAAAGAATTAATGACCGGTTTGGAACAGTTGATGATCTGAATCACATCTGGGAAGTATTAACCCCAGGTGGTTATTTGTACTACACCTTGTTATTAAGATAAGAATAAAAAATAGCGCATATGGATTTTTAATGGTTGATAGATGGACTGCAAATTTTAGAGAATTTATACTAACCAGTCAAGATTTCAAAGAGCATAAGTCAGCATTAAATGTTAAATAGGTTTTGTGCTCTGTATTCCATGCAATTAGTATTTTGAACTAATGTACCATAGTAAGCAAAATAGGTTCTTAAAGTGGCTTGACCTTATATTAGCAAAAAAAAAAAAACCTGTTGTGCTCGTAAATGTAATGCTTAACTTAGTCTTCATCTTCTTCATAATTAGGTAGCAGTGTATACCAAAGTATTTCAATGAAATTAAAAAAAAGTCTTTCAAAGAAGAGAATGAATCTAGGAAAAATATATGAAAAATACAGAGACACGTATATACATACATGCACATCTATATATGTGCATTCTACAGACCACAGTTGGAGAGGTAAAATTAAATCTGTATTATTGATTTAGATATCTCAAGTTAATGTTATTCATTTAATCAAATTATCTACTTACTTTAAATGTAGTGCTTTCTGATGCACACTAGAAGGGTTTTTTCATGGTTCATATTGAAAATTGCTCTAAGAAATATCCACATTATAAATCTTAAAGTAAATAGATACAGCAAACATAGTAATTTTTATTCTTTCTATCTATAAACATTATATTAATTATTTGGGTGACCGCAAGTCCTGGTTTGCCTGGAACAGACCTGTTTTTTTCCTGTTGTTCTAGACTAATTATTAATTGTGCCCCACTTATTTTTAAAAGTGGTCCTCATTTGGATGATAAATTGTATGGTCACACTGATATTAGTTCAGGTAATGTTAACTGCATTACAAATAAACATCAAATGTGTGATAATTCAAACATAGAATATTATTCTCACTTTTGTACTAGTTTAAAGTGAGTTTTTCCCAGTTGTCAGGAATTCCTCCCCCTGCTTGAATGGAAAGGATAATCATCGTCCTCAAAATTTCACAAGTGTTACACAGCACTTCTTATATTTTACTGGCTACAACACATTCACATTACTACACCTAACTACACGGGAGGTGGAAAACTTAAGTTATCCCGAGAAGAGGAAAGTGTAAGTTAAATGGACTTCAGCTGAATGAACTAAACTACTAGTTGTCACCCAATATCCATTCTCCTTTTTTACCTCTCTTTAACAGAACCATGACTTTGAGGAAGTTATGTATGCAACTAAAAACACCCTACAGTTTCTGGTGTATTTTGCAGTTAGTTGTGAACAAAATACTATTCTAGCCAATGAGGTGTAAATGGAGGTGTTTTGTGGAATTTCCAGGAAAGCTACTTAAAATGAGCTCTGTCAACTAGAGGTCAACCTTTTGGGCTAATACATTCCCCTTTTGCTGTCTAGAATGCAGATATGATATCTAGAGCTTCCCAGACACCTTGAATCCTAAGGTGAATTTGAGGAGGTGATCACATGCTAGGATGATAGAATTACATATTGTGCAACCATTAAAATTATATGTGTGCTGTGCGCTTCAATAATGTTAGAATGTTTCCCCATATAATATTAAGTGAAATAAAGAGTAAAACATTTCTAATCTTTGTTTTTAAAATATTTATGTTGGAACAACATGAAAGGAAATAAAACCACTTATTAAGAATGTTTTACTCTAGGTCATGAGAATATGGTGATTTTGTTTTTTGTTCATATTTTCTATTTTTAAAAATTCTCTACAACAGGTATATATTTCTTTTAATATTAAAATTGAATATTTACTAAATATATATTTTATTTATGTATGTTCTAGTACATATTTTATTAATTTGTATTACTGTGTAATTTTAAAAGGATTTAGTGTGGTTTAGTGTTATTTTCCCAACAATTAAATGTTAGTAGAAAATGACTTCAAGATACCTTTGGAATCCAGAGCTTAATAAATAAAATTAATATAGATTAGATATATGTAGAAATACACCTTAAAAGACTATTATATGCTTCCTGAGATTAGAAAGAAGAGTAAACAGTCTGATCTTATTAGATACTGAGATGTTACCTACAATTTATAATAAAAAATAAGACTACCTTAATTCAAATGGAAGAAATTGTGATTCAGAGAGGAAAGAGTTGTCAGTGTTTATTCAGTAGAATCATTACTTTGTTTTTTTATCTATTTATCCATCCATCTAACAACTGTTCTTTAAAGGCCTATAATAGAGTACCTTTTATATACCTGTTGGTTTTTGTAAATTTTTCATTTATTTATTAACTTTGATTATTTTTAAGTGCAAATCATCTATTTAAAATTTTAGAACCAGCCTTTTGCAAAAAGACATTTATGATTATAATGTTTTAAAAGTATGAATGATATTTCTGTCCTTTATTCTATTTGTCATTAAAAAACTACCACAAAATTTAAATAGTTATTTCTCCCAATATTATTCATGGTATTTTAAGAAAAATGTCATATACAAATAGCTGTTACAGTTTTATTGTAATAAAAATTAGTATGATTTTTAGAAATGTGTTATATTGTCATTCCCGTATCAATACATTGGTAACAAAGTTTTTGTATCAACACTAATTGCCAATCTAATGCAATATATTTAATGTCTTATGCTTCCTGTCTGTTTATCAAGGTTCTCATTGCTGAGTAGTGATTTTGCTATGTGTGTATAACAGGTTAAATTTCTTCTTAGGGCAGCTATTTACTCATTATCTAATTTGCTTTCAAGCAGATCTTGGTAGGTGCTAGCAACAGACCACACTGGATAAAGACAGAGGGCAAGTTACCCTTTGCTTCTGGTTCTTCAGGTTTACACCTCAGAAGCAAGGAGGATGTTACTCAATCTTAAGGGCATCTTTTTGTATTCTCAGCTCTGGACTGAGACTTTTGTTCAGAGGCTCATTCTCCATTTAGAAAAGCCGTCTGCACTCAGTGTCTTCAAAATATGCTGTTCTGTAGCCCATTTCCTTCTACATAAAAAGAAATGTGTCATTTGTCTCTGAGCAGATGTTAACAAATATAATCAGAAATTCTAATGTAGCTGCATGTATTAGAGAGAACATCAAAATAAAATTAAAGTGTAGCTCAGTGACTTCCTTTACGTAGGAATTTTTCAAAATGGGTTTCAGAATTCATAAATATTTTGTGAATATGCTGACTGACAATGAATGATGTTATAGATATCTCTACAGCAAGTTTTTGCCTCTCAATTTATATGATTTGGTTATTTCTTCCTTTGCCCATGAGAAGTGTAATGTGGAGGAATGAACTAGTTTTTGTTTTGGTGAACTAGCCAGTGCTGCCACTTAGTGCCACTAAGTTCTCAAGGCAAAATGTCTTATCCCTCAATTCATAATTTTTTTTAAGGTTTTAAAACTTAAAACCTTAAGTCTTCAAAACCTAAAAATGAATGAAAAGGAAAACTATTGATTCTGTCAGGTTTTATATGATTTGGGTTTTAAGAAATTAATATTGTTACAGTTACCCATTTTGAGACAAATATTGCTAAAGAAGGAAAACATCTATTGAAAGTAATATTTGAAGTAGTATTATTAAAGTAGGAAGACATCTGTTGAAACTAACAATACATAATTGAAATTTAACCCTTAACTAGGACAATGCCTAGAAACAAAGGGCAGCTTTTAGATACTGTTTTATAATCATTGTCCAAATATTAAAGCAATGAACTCTGCCTACATAATTATTTAATATTTATAATGTGACAAATATCACTATTTTATTGGGAGCTGTGCTAAGGATAGATTAATATTGAAATGGGAAGAGCATAGCTGATAGAAGAAATCTGTCATAGCATAAGCAATAGAGAAGGGCAGTTTAACCTCAGCAATATCTTCCTGCCTTCTTCATCTCCTCCTCCTTTTCAGCACTACTTATCTAATTTGGGGAGTCAGAGTAATCACTCAAAGTTGCAAAGGATTTTTCTATTCCCAGTGTTTTCCCACTCATAAATTACTTAAATAATGTGTATGACCTGTGATTCTTTATGTATACATGTAAGAAATGTAATTTGTAGATAATTCTGGTAACCAACTAGTTAAAAGTACAACACAATCAAGATTTATTATATGAAATATTATATACTATATCATGATATATACTATATCATGTACTAGTTTCCTAGGGCTGCTGTGATAAATTTTCACAAACTGGTGGCTTGAAACAATAGCAGTTTATTCTCTCATAGTTCTGGAGGCCAGAAGTCTGAAATCAAGGCATTGGCAATGTCAAGCTTCCTCTGAAGAGTCTGGGAAGGAGTCCTTCTTTGCATCTTCCAAACTTTTGGTGTTTGCCAGCAAATCCTTGGCATCCTTGGCTATAGCTGTATCACTCCATTTCTGCCTCCACTTCACATGGCTGTCTTTGTGTGTATCTATGTCTTCACATGGCTTCCTAAAAGGGACACCAGTCATTGGATTTAGGGCTTGCCCTAATTCATTATGACCTTATCTTAACTTGATTACATCTATTTCAGATGAGGTCACTTTTACAGGTTCTAGATGAAAGTGAAGTTTGGGGGGGGGGGGTCACTATTTATTGCACTGCGTGTCAACATATTAATTTTCATAGTGCCATAAAAGGTATACTCATGATTTAAAGTAGAGCAATATGACAGTAGAATATGTGGGCTTATTCAATATGAAGTCAGTAATGTTGCTTAGTGTCTGTTTCTTTCTTCAAGGCTACATCTGATGTTCTGAGTACGTCATCAAGTATGTACTTATCAAGGAGTAGTTGGAAAGCTAAGGAGAGTTAACCACCTATACATTAGCAGAAAGTATTTGATAGTTATGTGCTGGTAAAATACTTGCTCTGTGTCTTCTGTAGTAGTCCTGTTGTCCTGGAGGTTGCTGTCTATAGTGAAATCCTAAGAAATGATGTTAAATATCACACAGAGAATAATGGAAACAAAGGAATTAGGGAAATATGCATATTTTTCCAATTTCAGTAAGTAATCTTAGTTCACAATTTAGATATGGCCTTCCAACAGCCTGTATATAGATCTTGAAATGTTTCTGAAATGATGGAAACATGTAGTCATTTTCTATTAACTCTTTGTGGTCTTATAGGTGCTTTCCTCCATCAGGCTTTGGTCTATCCTGTACTGTGAATCAGTGGCAATTAAAGTAAATTGTTGTCCGAGATGGTACCTTTTGAAAATGAAGTGAACATTATTAATAATTACTCTGGGATGATAAGTATAAACAGGGCATTAAATCCTTCTAGCTATTGATTAACTTACTGATCTTTTTATTGGTAATTGGAATAGTTGTGTCTCTTGCATGCCTCAATGCAGAAAGTGGGGGGGGGGGGGTTGGGGAATGAACTGGGAGATTGGGATACCAAATTGTACACTCTAAATATATGCAGTTTATTGTATGTTAACTGTATCTCAATAAAAGTTCCAAAAAAAAAAAATAAAGTAATGATCAGACATAGCTTCTTTCGCTTATGGTTAATGTTTCGTAGTCACTGAACTAAGGAGGGGGGAGATAATAATTCAGTGAGTTGACTGCAAATTGCTATTCTCTTGCATAATCTCACAGAGGGGAGAAACTACATATGTAATTTGGAAGAAAATGTAAAAGCTACTCTCTGTTTAAGTTAAAACCTCATGTAACAAATTAAATATTATTCTTGTACACATGTTCTTTTAATCCCAGGTTATTGGCTTACTGCAAATGAAATTAAACGGTATTGAATATCATCAGAGTATTATTGAAAATGTTCTGAGAGAAGACAAGTTTTCTCTACAGAAAAGCTCTGTTAATTTTAATGATACCTGTTTTTGGGAAAAGAATCAATTTTCTTTTTAGGATCCTCAATTTAAAATAATTGCGAATTCAGTTATATGAGTTCATCTGTTGAGTCTCATTTATAATAGATGTGATATGGAAAGATGTATGTTTCAGGGGTATGTTTTTTCAGTGTTCAGTTGTAAGAAAAAACGAAATCAAAACAGAGGAAGAAGGAAGAAGATAGTGAATACAATGAACATAAGAATATAGGAACTAGGGAAGGAAGGAGAAGGGGCTTCTGAGGTACAGAGAATATGGCTGTGATTGTGATCATTGAAAGAGATGTTTGGTTTTGGAAATTCTTTATTATCTACAGAATTTAACGGAATAAGTAGCTTTACACAGAGTATTTTTGCCACAGGAATAGGCTCTGGCATGTGCCAATGCGATTAAGCATCCTATTCATCTCTGTCAGTCATGGCCCTTCAAAGACTGATTTCAAAGAATTACTCGTTATGAGAGGGAGGACATAAGGAAACATTTGAAAGAACAAGTGATTAATGGCATCATTATGGAGTCCTGTAGCTATTATGCAAAACCTACAGTGTAGTGTGAACGAAATGAAAAACTGGAATATCCATGGATTTCCACTTTCTGAGTCTTTGACTGAAAAATGCATTAATGTAACAGGCCACATATTGACGATAAACTTGACTGTCTGGCTAAATAGGAAGTGGCGATCAGTGTTGATTCTAACTACACATTTGACAGGGAGTGGAAAAGAACTAATATCATTTCTTTTGCATAAATTGTGATATTTAATGCCTAGAGGGAGCATGTTAGGAGAGCCTAGAACTTGTGGAGAAGGAAGCCTTCAGTAAGACAATACAGTTTTCATCAATTCAAGAGACTCCCATCAGCCAGGAGATATGGAAGCTCTCTATGGGCTCCTTAGGTTAACCCAAGTATATTCATGGAACTTGCAGCAGGCCTAAATATTTGAGTATGCTAATGAGGAAACAACACATATTCTGGCTGTCAAAGGAAAAAAATAGGTAGATATATATGTACTGGCTTATTAGGATAGCCATGACGGTTATATATGGCTAAATGAAAACAGCTATTTCAGAACTACATGCATAACACAACCTTATTTTTAACCTTAAAACAATACCTACCAAAATTATTGGCCACATATATACATATATACACACACACACATGCATAAACATATATATGTATATGTATGCACAACATGCATACAGTCATAGAAAAGTATTTGGTGAGTGACATGTAGTTGGTTATACTAGCTGAATTACTGTGGTAATTCAGTTACTTACTAGATTCAGGAGTGGATTCAGAGGACTCTGGGAGAAGATGATTTTGATTTTTTTTTTACTATGTATCCTTTTATTAAAAAGTAGTAGAATTATAAATGATATTCACATTCCTTCTTCTGCCTTTGTAATAAGCAAGGAAAATTCTTGGACTTCTAAAAAGGGAGAGTAGTATTAAAATTTTGGTTGTCATAACAGATAGAATAAAATTAAAATCACATGATTTGTAACTTAAACTCACATTGAAAGAACAACAAAAGCTTTCCTTGTTGCCAAATGGATGAGAATGGTGTCTTGATCCTTAGGGGAATAAAAGTAGAGGGGGATGTGTTATAAAATTCCTATTGCCAAGGCAAAAAATGAGGATACAGGCTTCATTTTCTGGCTTAGAGTCTACAAGTGTAATTATGATTTTCAAGCATTTTAAAGTGACCATTGATCAATTTCCAACAAGTCATAGAAATAGTAGTATTATAAAGTATTTGAATGCAGTCATATTCACTAATATGCATTAATGTGTGAATTCTGCCAGACATCTTTTAAGTCTGCAGGCTACATAGTACCGAAAGAAAGATGGGGAATTGTCCTGGGAAGTACTTTTTGTCTATTGTACTTACAAGTAAAATATAAAGACTTAAATCACTGTGGCTTACTACAGAGTGGGATGATTATGACAGTGTCACAAAACTTATCACTAATGTAACATATTAGAGGAGTATATTGAAAGACAACGAAAAGATGGGAAAAGACCACGGAAAGGGCTAGGACAGTGGATACCTCTTGGAATTTTTTAGCATTGTGTGGGATTGCTGCATTGGGAAGGCCTACTTGCTGTTAAATTGAGCAGATATTTGTCAGAAAGTTATTTATTTTTAATTTTTAATTGAAGTATAGTTGATTTACAATCCTTTGCTTATGTATGTATGTATGTATGTGTATGTGTGTATGTATGTATGTATGTATTGGCTGCGTTGGGTCTTTGTTGCCGAGTGTGGGCTTCTTCTAGTTGCAGAGAGTGGGGGCTATTTGTTGCAGTGCGTGGGCTTCTCTTTTTGCGGAGCATGGGCTCTAGGTGCGTGGGCTTCAGTAGTTGTGGCACATGGGCTCAATAGTTGTGGCTCGTGGGCTGTAGAGTGCAGGCTCAGTAGTTGTGGCACACGGGCTTAGTTGCTCCACGGCATGTGGGATCTTCCCGGACCAGGGCTCAAACCTGTGTCCCCTGCATTGGCAGGCAGATTCTTAACCACTGCCACCAGGGAAGCCCCACCCTTTGCTAAATTTAGAAAGTAATTTTTAAAGCAATGTGATCAGTCTTGTCTTGTAGGAAAACAAAAACCTCCCTAGTTAATTCAAACAAAGGAATTAAAACAGAGATTGTTTACAAATTTGTTAGAAGGACTGGAGGAGTAAAAGGGGGAAGTAAATACATGAAAATATCAGTAATTGCAGGAAACCACTATTACCCTTTGGACTGGAGGGGCAAAAATAAAGTGATTACCCAGAGCCCCATGTTGGAGTGCTGCCTTGGCCGCTCCTGCTATTGAAACTACTGACTTGCCATTTTTCAGCAAGCCAGGAGTCACACACCTATTAATGCTAAAGGAGTCTTGTAGCCCACAGTTGGCTGAAGCTCTTGGACTCATTTATGCCATGTTGGAGTCCACAACTCAGTTGCTGTTTCTGCACTGCCTGGAGCCAGAGCCAGTGAGGCTGAATGGCTGAGACTGCTGAATTACCCCTGCCTTAGTGCCCAGAGCCATAAGTTTTGATAGAAGAGGGGGAAAAATGTCCTTTCTCCTTCTGCTTTTAATCTCCCACCAGTGTCTCATTGACAGGACCTAACTGGAAGTCGGGCAGCAATAGATTCTTGGAAATTGCAACCTCATGTACTAAATCGGTTCACTAACTCAACAAGTGTATATTGAGCATCTGCTGTGTGACAGCTATATTTTAAACACCGGGGACTCAGACATGGACAAAATAGACAGAGCTTCTGTTTTACATGGTACTTACATTTTAGCAGAGAGAGAAAGAAAAGAATTACATGTATGTTGCTACAGTGTAAAGTGGTGACAAGCGCTAAGAAGAAGTAAAGTAATGAAAGAAGAGTGACAGACTGATGGTGAAAATGACGCTGGAGTTGGGCAAGATCTCACTGATAAAGTAATATTTGAGCAAATCTTAAAAAAGGATGGTGAGCCATGTGAATAGCAGAGGGAAGAGTGTTCTTGGGAGAGCTGTCATCTAGTGCAAAGTCTTTCAAGCTTGGATAATTGACAAGTGTGAGGAAAAACATGAAAGCCAGCATGGCTAGTGCAAAGGGAGCAAGGGTAAGAGTTGTAGGAATTCATCCCCCCTCCCCCCTGCATTAATAATAATTAACTCCTTTGACTCAGATATTCTGTGGAACTCTCTTTGAGAGACTGTTCAAAAGGTACAGCAGAAATTTTAGATATTTGTCAGGATTCCAGCAGCGGTAATACTTATAAATATGATATACAGGATGATGATGTGCGTGAAGTTCCTGCGAAATAAAATTAGCTCTTGTAGAAATGAAAATGAAAATATTTTACTTGTGAAATTAACATTGTAAACAGACAATAACATTGAAAAAAGAGCATTAAAACTAGTGTTCATGTTCATGCTTATAGCACTGTATATGTTGAAAAGCAAATACATACCACAAACCATAAAACCAACAACATTCTTTCCTAGTTTTACCATTTATGAGAATCTTGCCTAGGGAGTGGAAAAAGTACAAGTGACATGTGCTTGAAGATGTTAATTGCCTAGTTATTTAACATTTCTAAGAGAACAATAAAAATGGCTTTAGAATTTGAAGTATATTAATATTTATGATACTGCAAATAGAGTTTCACTAAATCATAGATGTTTTATGGTGACTTGGATCTATTAAGAATTTCAAGGTCTTAAGATCTTTCCTATTCTGTGAATAATTTTATAGGAATATTTTGTTTTAAAATTCTTTGAAAATTATTTTGCATATGATATAGAATGTTCCCCCATGTTTGACTTTTCTTTTTCAATTGTAACTTTTAGTGTTTGGAATTATTAGTCTGAGCATGCGGTTGCTTGGTCCATGGCACTAGGCTTAATCATCCAGAAACCTGAATTCATCTAATTAAGTGTGAAAATACAGAATTAAAAGATCATATGAAATATTATTATATCTTTCTGCAAGGAAAATAAACACAAAATTAAAGTTATTAATGTTATCTAAGCCAAACTAGGTATTTCACAATTCAGTGTCATTGGATTCTAGAATGATAAATGTACTTGAGATGAAATACCTCAGTGTGTTTTGTCACTTGCAAAAAAACTTGTAGCACATAGGAAAGAAGACTATTAATTATGTTCGTCAGGTTTTTCTTACTGTTATAGGAAACACCAAGAGTGACAATCTGTATACATACTAGAGAAGAGAATTTGATTTTAATATTACTATTTATGGATATTTTTAAATAGTAATTTTTAGGCTGCATGAGCCATGGATTTTATCATAGATTACCTACAAGTCATAGGCTCTCATGTTTTAAGAGATAAAATTATATTTTATAAGGTCTGCTAATAAGTACAGATCATATTGAGAAATCACTGAGAAACCCAGTAAAATACCAAAAATATTGTTTTTTTCCCCCTTTCTTTTCCTTTTTAAAAATAATGAATTATCCAGATTAATTTATGAAGAAATTGCTGTGCATAGCTGCAAGAGAGAGAGACGGCAGGCAAGATAACTTCCATTTCCCCTACTCTCTCTCTCTTTCTCTCTCTCCTTCTCTTTTTGTTTTTACCTTTATTTCTGCAGTCTCAGATTTCCACTCTGTTCTGAGATCAACACTGTATGTGAAGTGGCTCAAGGGTCAGCCATCTTTGGTAAGTTTTACTTAAGTCCAGGCTTCTGTCTTCCTTGGTTCTTGGTTTCTTTACTTTTGGAACCCTATTCCTTATGGTTTCACACCTGTTCCGCAGTACATCTGGACCCTCTTATCTCATGTATTTACCTATTGAGCATCTTGAACACTCTTCCAATGAGGGAACTTGTATCATAGCTATTCCAATTCTGACATCCTGACATGCCATGTACCCTTGTGCCCTCATACCCTTTCTTAAGAATATCTTTTTCTTTTCAACATAGTATACAATTTCCAGTTACATCATTTGTTCTTTGTCTTAATTTTCTTATGTTGCTTCTTGTGGTCCATAAGACCACATAGCAGCAACAAAATCTACAGTAATTGGCTTAGCACAACTGTTGAGTTAGGAATTAAAGAGTTTCCAAGACACCTTTTTATCTAGAAAGTTTATAGTACAGAAAGGTGGTATAGAATTTGGGTCACTGGAAGTAAATAGGAGAAACTAGGACATGTGGACAGATGGAGATTATGGGAAAGGACAAAAGGCAAGGTTAAGATTATCAGGTCTAAGTTTGCAAGACACTGAGATTTCAGATAAAATGATCCCTGGAATCCTGTTGGCAATGGTAAACACCAAAGGAAGAGGGAATTTGGTGCTAAGGAAATGGGGATATTCATGGACAAAAGTAGGCCCCTAAGTTGAATTTATAAAAGATGACTTCTTGCCACTTGTCCTACTCTTGATAAAATGTCAGTGAAGGTGATAATAAAAGGATCTGTAAAAAATTTTTTAAAAACAGAAAATTATAAATAATGTGCATGTCTTTGATTTATATTATATATCATTCATTAAAATGTATTCAGCACTTTTAGAAATATGTTTAGAAAAGTTTACTATAGATACATTGAATGCAAATATTTTAAGACTAGTTAAGTATTTTATCTTACTTTATTAATGTTTATTGTTCAAGGGACTGTTATAGGTGTTATTATATACTTCACTGAAAAAATGCTTATTTTTATTTCTTTTGATTATCCAGATTTTCTGTAATTATGACAGTGGAAAAGTTACAAATCAGATTTATTAGCTTCTGGGGTCTTGCAGCTATTTCTAAACCTTTACTAAACTTTTACCTGTTGTTGATAATAAGTGAAAACATTATTTTGAAATTTCTCTTGTTGTTCTGAAACTGCCTTGTTCTTTCTTTTATTTGCATTGATATTGCATCTTTTGTATGCATCTTTTATTTGCATTTATACTCTTAATTTTAATATTTTAAATATTCAGTTAAAGATGTAAAATTCTAGAACAGATTCAGGGTTACTTCATGTTTCTGATTTTCTGTGATTAGTGGTTATTTTATTATTGATTTTAAGATAGCCAGTAGTCTCTCCCTGAAGTCATATATTTGGTGTAATTTAACAAAATAATTTATAATATATGCTGGGATGTATATAATATTGAGAAAATGTCCAAGTTCAGTACCATACAGACAAGTAGGTTTTTTTTTATTTATTTATTTTTTAATGGATGTATGTGGAATCTAAAAGAATGGTATAGATGCTCTTATTTGCAAAGCAGAAATAGAGAAATAGACATACAGAACAAATGTATGGATACCAAGGGGGAAGGGGTGGGGAGGGAGGAATTGAGAGACTGGGATTGACACATTTATTTATTTATTTATTTATTTATTTACCCTTTCTCTTCTATTAATCTGTATTACATGTTATATATAATTGTAGTCCAACGTCCAGTTTAGTCTTATTTATCTATTTAACAGTTTCTATTTTTCCTGTCAATAAAGGAATAAAACTGAATTACCACAGAATTTTTCAAAATGTTTCAGATATTTCACCAGAGATTTGCCATGTACTGTTATCAGTGGAATGTGGTACAGTGAAACACTGACTTGTATGGCTTTTCTATATGATTCAGTTTTATGTTGCATGTTTCTCATATTTTGCTTACTTTGATAGCTTATTATTAGTTCTTTTCTGAGTTCAGTAAGTAGGGTAAAATTATATTTCCTCATTTTTTATATTTATATTTTAGCAGTTTTTATTTCATATTCTGAGGTAACATTATCTATATATTCTTAGCTGAGAGTCCATGAAATTCAATGAAATATGGGGGCAGCTAGGGCAGAGCGTTGGTTAGATATGAGAAAATGTTGTAAAGAGTGAGAAGTAAATATTTGACATCTTTTTAAAGTTTTACAATGAAGAAAACACTTTTTTTCTGTGTTCTTATTGTAAACTGTTGATGACTTTGGAAGCAAAAGCTATTTGAGTTTATTTGGAGGCACTGTGACATGAAAGGATCATCTTAATCTGGTTTTAAGGGAATGGCTTTGTTGATGTTAATCTACTATGAGCCAGAAATAAAGTTTTCAGGGATTTGTAAAGTAATTGAAACAGCTGGGAAAGATAAAGAACAGGAGTCAAAGGTTTCCTTTGCTTTATATTCATTCAATTAGTGAGCAATATAGTCTAAACTTGCAGTGGTAGATATAGAGAGGTGTAGACAAATAGACTTTTGATGGCAGATATGATATTTTTCATGTTCTTTTAACTGGTTGCTTTTGTTCTGTTGTTATCTTAAAAAAGTAAAGTTTGGAGAGATTTTTCAGGACAGAGCTAAGTATCATTTTAACTTCCTAAAGAATTCATTTTTAAACTAATATAGTTAGTGTGGTTGAGGATTGTTTGGTACACCTCTCAGATAATTAAGAAAAAACCCCAGTAATTTATTTTAGTGTATTAAGCTAGTCCCTTAGATTTATAACCTTTGAGTTGGTTTTCAAAATCAGATACCAGTGAAAAATTCTGGGATAAAGAAAAATATAATATGAATTTTGTTTCATAAATATAATTCAATTCTTATTTGATTGTTTTTTTTCTGCTATCTCCCTCTTTTTGGCATTTAGAAATGGCTAATATCCACATATGAGATATTAAACTGACTACAACATATATGTTTGTAGTAAAAATAATAGTATATATTTGAGTTTCACTTACTAAATTTATATTTTTACCTCTTTCCACATAGGATATGAGGCAACTGATCATAACACTGTGCTTTCTATGTTAATTAATTTATAACATTGAAACTAAAGATGGAGTAACTTTAATATACTTTAAATATTACATCTTAAGAAGCCTTCACAGTGCCTTTTATGTGAAAGGTGCACAATATATGTTTTTTATATAAATGAAGTCAAAGAACATGACCAATCTCAGTGACCTCTGTAACTCAACAGTTATGTAACTATTAGTTATTACATGGTGGTCTAAAACCTCAACTTTCTTAATAGGTAACTCCGGATTGGAGTCATAAATGTTGATTCTGCTGCTGAGTTTATGCTTGACCTTGAGCAAGGTCCTGTGTGGTCTCTGGGCATATATTTCTTCAATCATACAGTGTGGGAGTTGGTCTAGATATAATCTAAGCTTCCACCATTCCATCTGGTGTCTGTGAAGAGCCCATTTGTGCTTGCACACTCTCATAAATAGTTAGCTTGTTAATTACTGAGGATGCCCGATCCATCTCTGGATAATTGTAAATGTCAGTAAAGTCCTTCTTATACTGAGCTAAAGTCTGTCTTCCTAAATTTTGTGTTATTCATAAATGTGCTAAGTGTGCCCTTAGTATATTCATAGAAATTGTTGATGAAAGTGGTATACAGGACCGGACAGGGTATAGTGTTATGGTTACATTTTTTAACAACAACAAAAAAATCTGTTAATCCACTTTTAAATCAGTACCTTTTGGAAGTGGCCGTTAAATTCGTAGCAGTCAATTGTCCTTATAATTCAGCCACCCTGTCTCCATTGTGCACAAAAGGACTTCACAGACACTTGACAGATGCCTTGCAGAGTCCTGATCCATTTTGATGGCTGCATTTTCTAGGAAGGAAAGAAGGGGGAAAGTAGGGAGGGAGAGAAGGAAAAATAGAAGGGAAGAAGGAAAGAAGGAAGGAATTTATGTAACTAAGACTTGATATTAGAGAATCCATAGGGTTCTTTACACTCAAGAATTTTGCTTTTACAAATACTATTACATCTTCAATCTCCATGTGCTTAAACATTTCCCCCAAATGTTCTGTAATATCTTCCATGTTTAAAACAATCTTTCTTTGACAATAGGGCATAGATGATTCACTCCTCACCTTCAATGTAGATGGTAGCTAGTGTCCATTTTTTTTTTTTTTGGGCGGCGGGGGGTGGGCTCACATTCTCACAGTCTTTCTCCACTGAAATTGTTCTTACCAGCCCTTAAAATCATTAACTTCGTATTTGCAGATCTTTCATTTAACTTGAGTTTTAATCATCCTTTCAGGAATATTTGACAAGGTTGATCACTGTCCCTCCCCTTTAGCTTATAAATGCCATCTTTACTTGACTTCCAGGTGTTCGTACTCCATGTGTTTTTCTTCTGCTTTATTGGTCTTTTCCTTATCAGTAATAACAGGTGATCCCATCTAGTTGGTGGCTTAAATAACATTAATTTAGCAGTGTTTTTAAAATTATGTCTTTCTCTCTAATATTCCCTATGGACTCCAGGCTTTTGAATCTGACTCTTTATTTGATGTCACCGCTTAAGATGTCTAATGGGAATTCTCAGTGCTGTGTCCAAGAAAGAATTATTGATTTTTCTCACACAACAAAAATAAAATGAAACAAAACCCTCTTCCTGAATTTCCTAGTCTCAATTAATTAGAGCCTTAATCTGCGCAATTGCTCAGGCAACAAACCTAAGAGTCAGACTTGGTCCCTCTCTGCCGTTAGAATATAACTTCAATTTGAACATTTCCTAACACCTTCACCACCGCCATGTTAGTCCTGGCCTAGCAAAGCCTTACAATTGGTTGCTCTTCTTTCAACTTCTTGCCTTATCCTCCCAACAATACCTACAGTGATCTTTTAAAGTTATATCATAATTACTGTTTTGCTAGGAACTTCCAATAGCATCCTTTTACTCTTAGAGCAAAATTCAAGGGATGAATATATGTCCTGCAAGGTTCTATGTGAACAGGGCCAGCCTACCTCTCCAGGTTTGTTTTGTTTTGTTTTTAACAGTTTTATTGAGATATAATTGAAACAAAATAAACTGCACATGTTTAAGTGTACAATTTGATATCTCGACTTATATACACCTGTGACATCAGCACCATAGTCAATTTGCTACCAAATATCACCCAATCTACCAGAAATAACCTTCTGAATTCATCATTCTCTATCCCCTTACACTCCATTCCCTTCTCCCTAACGCTTATGTATCTCCCCACAATAATATAGCTCCAAGTCTACCTGTTTTACCTCTCTATGCAGAATTCCTGGCTCATAGGAGTACATTAATTATTGTCGACTGAAATACCATTGTTTTTCTCTTGAATGTTATCTCATTTCCATTGCATTTATAATACTCTGTGCTTCTAAATGCCTTATGAATTGTTTTACTCTGATATATTTGTTTAAAATATGATCATGACAAACATTTTTCTCAAAATCAAGCTGTATTTGGGGGGAAAATGCTGATGGCTGTTATATTAAAATACTAGCTTTATAAACATTCAACACTCAAATATTATTTATTTAGCTAAAATTTTAGAAATTTTCTATTGTCTAATGGAGTATATATTGTAATCATAAAAATTAAAATATTATTGTTATCTTGATTGTGGTGATGGTTTCATGGGTATATGCATATGTCCAAACTCATCAAATTTCATACATTAAATATGTGCAGGTTTTTTATATATCAATTATACCTCAGTAAAGCCATTTAAAAATAAAATGTCAGGAATGAGTTAAATATTTACAACTCATATTTTGTGAATATAAGTCAGAAAGTGGATGCATTCAAATTAAATTTTTTTAATTCAAAGACACTAAAGCCCCATCTTATTCATTTTCTAGTTAATCTCACTTTAATGAAAACATATGGTCATTTTTTTAAAATGTGGAGGGCTTTAACTTAACACTTTTTTTAATATAAAAGTTATGGATGTATGTAGTAAAATATGAAAAGTGCATACCAACTTTAAGATAACAGTTTCCTTTGAGCATACTCATGGAAGAGAGCGGAAAATGTGACCTTTAGTGGTATTTGTAAAAATTTATTTTTTTGAAGCAAAAGATATGGAATTAATAAAATCAGAGTTTAACATTTGTTCAAATGTAGTGCTGGGCAAATTCTTGTCTGCTTAATATTATTACTTATAACTTTTGATGTGTTTTAAATACTTTTAATTTTAAGAAAATAGACAATTAATAATAAGAAAATTGATCTTACTGTGTAATTTAAATGAATCTATAACCTGGTAATGATTGGCTCTATGTATAAGTGAAGTTTGTTATGAAAGCTGGCACAGGTTTTTTATTTCTTAAAGGATTTTAATTTGCCAATTTTATTGTATAGATTTAAATGTCTTTTTCACATTATTTCATCTAAAGTCCTTTGTTTTTCTACCTTCTATTACCTTTCCTCTACTGAATATAGTATGTCTCAATTTAGATGCCTAAGAACTGGAACAGAAGAATCTAAAAAAGACAGTAGTTAATCTAAATTAATTTAAATAATTTTAGATAGGGATGGAGTATACATAAATGAAATATACTTAAAAAGAAAAAAATTAAGGTTCACTTTCCAAAAGTTTCTGTTCTTAAACTTTACCATTACTGTCAGTGGTATCAATCTTCTCTCTTTTTAAGGTTTTTATTTCTGACTCCCTTCAGTCAGTCATTAAATATACATAATACAATCCTTTTATAATGTTATAAGTTTGGCCTAAAATTTGTTTGTCCTAAAAGAGAGTCCTCTCATGTTGAAGTGAATAAAATTACTGGGATGAGCCTTCTGAGTAAGTCAAGAACCAAATGCCAGTCAATAGCGAAAACAATAGATTTGCCCTCATGAAATGTGCGACCTAGCAGGAGATAGAGAAAAGGAAACAGGAAATTCCAATATTGTGAGTTGAAAGTGTTGGTGTAGAAAATATCAGGTGCTGTGAAATAGTAGAGGAAACATCTACCCCACTCACCGAGGTTAAGGAAATCTCCTTAGAAGTAGCATCTAATTGGAGACCTGATGGTTGGGTAGGATTTAGCCAGGCAAGAAGTAGACAGGCAAAAGTTTTTCAGACATAATCACAAATCCTTAAGCAAGAGAGAGCATAGTGATTTAAAGTAAGGAAATATGGCTGAAGATGCTCGCAGTACGGTTTTGAGAGAGGGAAAAGCAGTGTGAGATATAATTGGAGAAGTATCCAAGAGGAGTTTTGGAAGGCCTTGTATATGCCTTGAAAAGCCTTGTATGTGCCTTTAATCCACATTAAAGAATGTGGATTTTATTCTAAGGGAGTGACATAGTCCAATTCACAGTGTGGCTGCAGACCCTGCTCTATCTTACTACGCATTGTTCACTTTAAATTTTGTTTTAGGGAAGAATTCCCTAACTTCCCAAACCTGATCATATCCCCCTTTGAGCACTTTGCACTTTGCCATCAGAGCTCAGGTTATAATTGTAACAAAATAATAAATTGTGAGATTAAATACTCAGTGTCTGATTCTCCTCTTGGATCATAATCTATGAAACAGTAGAGACCAAACAGTCTGGTTAATTGCTGTATCCTCAACATCTGTCTCAGTATCTTTTATATAGTAGATGCTCAATAAGTATGTATTGAATAAATGATCTACAGAGAGCTAATTATTCTGAATAAGATAGTTTTCAAGATTAACTAATAATTTAGCTAAAGATAACTAAAAATCAGTATTGATTTTAACCTCTTTTTTCTCTTATTCTTATCTCCCTGGATGTGTTTAACAAACCATTATTGAGGTTCTCCCTGTACTAAGTATTGTGATACAAACCAAGGAATATAATTTGATGTGAAGAATAAATATTTTAAGAATTAATGGCTATGATGACCCAGCAATCCCACTACTGGGCATATACCCAGAAAAACCATAATTCAAAAAGACACATGCACCCCAGTGTTCATTGCAACACTAGTTACAATAGTCAGGTCATGGAAGCAACCTAAATGTCCATTGACAGATGAATGGATAAAGAAAATGTGGTACATATATACAATGGAATATTACTCAGCCATAAAAAGAATGGAATTGGGTCATTTGTGGAGACATGGATGGACCTAGAGACTGTCATACAGAGTGAAGTAAGTCAAAAAGAAAAAAAAAATCATACATTAATGCCTATATGTGGAATCTAGAAAAATGGTACAGATCAGTCAGTTTGCAAGGCAGAAATACAGACCCAGATGTAGAGAACAAACATATGGATACCAAGTAGGGAAAGTGGGGGGGAGGGGTTGGGATGGGGTGAATTGGGAGATTGAGATTGCTATATATACACTAATATGTATAAAATAGATGACTAATAGGAAAAGAATATCAAATTGTATACTATAAATACATGCAGTTTATTGTATGTTAATTATATCTGAATGAAGCTCTTTTTAAAAGGAAAAAAAAAGAATTAATGGCTACAGTTCAGGCAAGGTGTAATGGAGTGATACAGTCAGCAATATTAAACATGCAGCTAAAGATACAGATTAATTCCTGATTACAATTTAAAGAAAAAATATTCTCCTTTATGACTCTCATATTCTTGGAGCTACCTGTCAGCTTTCAAATGATTTTTTTATGCCAGTACAGAAAGAATTGCCCGAGGAGGGCTTCTTTTAGAGTATAACTTCAGACTTGCAGTTAGTCATTTGTTAACAAGTTATCCTAAAAGATTAGAAGACATTGATGAATTGGAAATAGCTACATTTTTTTGCTGTTCATAAAAATCTACTTAATTTTCTCAATCAATGATGAGTGCTTCTCCATTTAGGAAAGTTTTAAGTTATGTAAAAATAAATTTTTTTAACTAGAAAAATAAATATGATTTTAGATACTGTTAGTAATCATATTTTTTTAAAGGCATTCTAGTTATGATCAGCAGCCACAAATATTCTGATAAAAGTATCTGGATTCAAAAGGATACAGTTACAATTCTGGCTTCCAAACTGAATATTACATTGAAAAATTTCTCACAAAATTAATTTCAGCTCAAAGTATAATTCATGGTTTAAAAAGAACAGGAGTTCTAGAGAAGCCAACTCAGTTAATTTATGCAATGTATGAAGAAACTACTTCATGATCTTTGGCACAACTAAATGGCAACATGGCAAAGTTTACTAGAGAAACTCCCATCAAAGGATAAAAGGTATCAGCTAGAAAGAAAAGAAAGTTGAGGGAATCTTCTTGTCTGCCTGGGAAGTATGAAGAGTTTGTGTATATTCTAGAGCAGAGTTACCTAGTTTGTTTTTTTCGCCCACACTCTTTCTGTTACTGAAGTAGAAATTAAAAGAATGTTGAAGAAGGTCATCTAAATTTTTTTGTGATATTGGGAGAAACTTGTGAGGTAAAAGACATCAACTTTCAATTTAGCAAATAACATATGCAAATTAGGGAAAACAGTGTTGAGACAAAACCTTTAGATAGGTAATTTAAATATCTTTTGTCAGTAGTGTTTAAATATTAAATATAGGTACTATTAAGGACTCTGAAAGTTTATAAAATCATGGGCATATCAAAGCATTGACTTTTGTTTGTTTGTTTGTTTTGGCCCCACCATGTGGCTTGTGGAATCCTAATCCCCTGACCAGGGATTGAACCTGGGTCCTTGGCAGTGAGAACAGGGAGTCCTAACTACTGGACCACCAGGGAATTACCAAGGCATTGGCTTTTTAAGACTAAAATCACTGTGAAAAAATAAGATGTGTCTTCTAAAGGAAAATAAGGGAAAAAGAAGTTAAAGTAAACCATGGCAGCTAAAAGTTAATGTAAGGAAAATGTCACGTATATTCAAATACTTGTTTCTTTTTCTTATTTTAAATTATGCATTCCTTTATTCATGTGTATTCATTATCTAAGTTTTAATTTTAATAGGAGGTTTTTTTCTGTAAGTGTACATAAAGTAATTTTGGCTAATCCAGTTCATCTGTACCTGAAGAAAATCATTGTTTCCTGGTGGAAGCTATGGAATTATTCTATAATGCATAGAAATGGTTAAAATTAGTTTGAATGGGAAGTGATGAGAGGAGGAAGTTCGAGGAACACCTACTATGTGCCTACTACTCTACTTATATTTTGAAATTTAATTCTCACAAAAATTCTGTTATTTATTGTTATTCTCATCTTATAGATAAGGAAGATGAAGCTTGTAAAGTATAAGAAAATATCCTACATAATACCAGCATTTCTCTTTCAGGGAGTCAAGATTTAAATTAAAATGTATCTCCAATACATGTTCTCCCCTTTATACTGCCATAGCCTTCTCACATGATGTTGGTAACGGTAGCAATTGCTGTAGTAGTAGTAATAATAATAGTGATAGCACACATTTATCGTGCTTGCTGTGTCCCCAGCACTTTACATACATTAATTTTATTTAATTATAAAAAGAACTCTATGAAATATGTACTGTTTTGTCCTAGTTTTGTAGGTGAGAAAAAGATATTAGGAAATAGGAGAAACCACCATTGTATGGGTATGTGTAGGTTTGTGGGATTCTAGAGATGCAAGTGGTGAAATGAAATGCAGGCCTTTAATAAATTAAAATTTTGTATATGCTTTGTGTTTCAATGTAGTTTTAGATATATGTCATACTTTTAATAATTTATGACTAAAAATGCTGTTAAAAGAGTCCTGAAAAGGTTATGTAGTATTCAAGTCCTAAAGAAAGGGAAGATGGAGAATAGAACTATCCATATTTTTAGATGGGTAAAGAATGATGTACACATATTTGAACTTCTTGGTTCCAGGGATACCTAAAAGGCATAATTAAATTTAATTTTTAATTTAGAAGCTTGAGAGCAGTCTTAGGGAACCGAACCACATCAGTTGTTCATAAATAGGCGTCTATGGAGATATTTACTGGAGATAGAAATGTTGATTAAACCTGTGCAGAAGATAAAGAAATAAAAACATAATTGATAATTCTCATAATAAATGCAGGGAGTAGTTGGCATCCTCTTGTAGGCTTTTTCCTTTTTTGTATCATCTTTGCTACTTTTAATAATATGACATAGTATTATTGACATTACTTGATCCTGCTGTGTTTACTGAAGGTCTGAGGAAGCAAGTAATGTATGTAATAGTCTTGATGGAATCATAGGGAAAATAGTGAACCATAGGAAGGACAAAAGAGATAGGTACTCTGGTAACTAATGAGTAATGAATAGGAGAGTGAAAGAGCTGTCCTTAAATGGTGGGAAGTAAACTGGGTCTAATATGGCAGAATGCATAGAAGACTGCCCTTTTGACTAAAAGACTTATCAGTACCTGAAGAGACCATTATTATTACTATAGGCTTCCAGAACAGAGGGTCAGTGAGTTCAAAATACTGGACAATCAAGAAATACAAGAAGTCCCCAAATTTCAAAGACTCAATTTTAAAAACAACAAAATTTTCAAAATCAGAAATTAGTATGTTTTATTAATTTACTATAGTCTAATGCTTAGTAATTTCCAAAAATGTGGAGGATTTTGTATTCATAATCACTACAGTGCCATTAATAGTCTTCAATTTTATAATCACAGCTAAAGAACTATTTTTCCAACATACTATAATTCTCCTACATATTATCTTGCAAAGTTTTCTTGCCATAGAAAAATTTTTACATTGCACGCACACAAATCTATATTTAGAAAATCATAAAAATGATATATATCCTTACTATTTCCTATTTTACTTTTTTCTATCTTCTTTCCTCCCTCTTCCCTCTCTCCTCCCCCTTTCTCCCTCTCCCCCTTCTCCCCTTTGCCCACCATCTCTACAGTCAAGGCCCACTAAAGTATTCTGATGGCACAATCATGGTTGATTTTTGAAGTGTGTAGAGACTGGAGCACAAAAAATTATGATTTAATACTAAATTTACTGATATGCTGGAGGTTAAAATATGTTTTGAAGGCTAAAAGCAACTAATGCTCTATTTTTCCAGCTGGATAAAATTACATTAAAATTTTTTATATTAAATTTTTATAGTCTAATGTTATTAAAATAGGAAAAAGTATCCTTTTAAATCCTTAGCTTTAGATTTCAAAAGTTATGCTCTAATAAATTATGAGAAATTGTACTGTCAGTAATAGTTAATATATAAAGGCACCACCTGATGGCTAGAATGTCTTCACATAGCAGTTCTTTCAGTGATGGAAGGCAAGCATGCAAGGCAATAAAGACATGAGTAGGAAACACATTAAAATTTATTCTGTTTATAGTTTTATATTTATTGCTGAGAAAAACCTGGCCTTTGTTCACCAATGAAGAAGAGAAACACAGAGACAGAACTTTGGAGGAATAGAAAGGAATAGCTTTATTACTTTGCCAGGCAAAGGGGGGACACAGTGGCTAGCGCCTCAACTGTGACCCCTCTCTGGGGAATAGGGAGAGGTCTTATAGTTGGGGCTCCTGGTAGGGGTAGGTGATAAGGATAAAGGAGGTAACAGTTTTGCATTCTTCTCATGGGTTGGTGGTGAGGTAAGTAGAAGTCAGCATCATCAACTTTCAGGTGAGCTGGTCTGGGATCTACAAGCCTGTGGGCAGCATACCATCGTTAACCATTAACTTCTCGTACCTAGAGGGGGTTTCAACTTCTGCAAAATAGCTCAAAGATATTGTTGTGTGCATTGTTGCTGGGGAAACAGGACCTTGCCCCAAGGTTGCTTTTGACTGTTTCTCCCAGGTCTCCCGCATCCCTCCCTTCACTAATTAACACTTGAATCTGCACACTGGAACTCAGGGAAGGTCATGGAGGCTGATGAAGGCTGTTTTCCTATAATCAAAGAAATAGGGGACACAGAAAGATTTTGTGCCCAGGAGCCCCACAGGGCCCTGCTCAGTATCAGACTCTGGGACTTGACTTTATAATGCTTTTTAAATTGGGTTTTAATAGTATTTTAAGTAAATTATATTTGGCTTTAATCTTTTTAGTGAAAATAAATATATGTTTAACATTTCAAACATGGGATTGAAGTGTGTATAAAACATGGAGGAAGATATCACTCTAATTTTTAAAAAATCAGTTGATTGAGATACATTTATGGAATCTAGAATTAACTTAGTCCAAACATGTTGTGGTAACTCTTGTCAAAGAGATTTTGGAACAGAGCATTTTGTACAGGCTCCCATCAAGAAGGTAGATGTTTGAGCTTATAAAGCAAATGACCAGAGAATCCTACCATACAATTTCAGTACTATCCTACTGAAAAAAAAAAAAAAATGTGTATGGATATAAAACTTTTAAATTGCTTGTTATTGTATCACTGAGTCTATCATATATTATGCTGTCTGTACCAGAGGAAAGTAGGAAGTTAGTTAACTATTTTGAAATCTTAAAAAATAATTGATTATTTTGTAGAGCTAAGCAGAAGTTGTCTTGATTTTATAAAATAGCATTTTCAAAATTATTTAGCATTTTCAGAGATGGTTTACCTCAATTTGTTTTACCAGTCATTATTCTAATTGTATGGTCAGTTACTTAGTAATATTTCTTATTTGTCTTGAAAGATGTGTAGATTCCAGCTTATATAAGGGATAACTAAGAACAAATTAGAGTGATTTGAAAGCATAATATATGACTTTCACTTTATTTATTTCACATTTTTGTGTACTTAATTTTCTGATTAATAAACAGTTTCTATGGGGGCAAAAGGGTTTCTTTTCTATAACAATATTCAAGGAATTTGTGTTCTTTAATTAATTTTTAAACTAAATTAAATAAATGAATAAGTAAATAAGGAAATATTACTTCAGTAAAATATCCATGTCACAGTTTCTTAATATAAGCAGACAGATTTTATAGTTAACATAAATCAATTCTAAGTTATCCCTCATTCACCATGCTACATTATTCATAAATAAGATATGGGCAACAATAGGATATAGTCATTTTTAATAAATGTGTAATTGAAAAAAATGCCTACTCTTTGCAAGGCTTAAGGATGTACTGTATTTATTACATTAGTATCAGCAGTAAATAATTAGCACATTAGAATACTAGTATGCAAACTAGGGAAAATATGAAGAAGTGTCATGAACTTCAAAATTAGAGAATCTTTTTGGGAATGACTAAAGCTGCTAGATTCAGATTTGAGAGCAAGGAGTAAATTTACACATCTATATATAAAATACGTAATAGAAGAAGTTTTAGGAAGAATTCAATTAAAGTTTGTGACAAGATAATTTCACAGAAATTCATAAAAGTACATTAATATTATCTACAAAGGAATGTTGTCTCTTGCTTAAAAATGACTCATTTAGGCACTTCATTTAATTTAGCTTTAGGGAATTTTTTAAAATATATTTATGCCTATTTCAATAAGCGAAACTAACTTTTTTCAGTCTACTGAGGCAGGGATTATAATTGACTGTAATAACTTTTAGGTACTGGATACTATTTAAAGTTTCATAGACCTAAAAGCCTGTGCCTTTGGCCAGAGTAGAAATGTGTGTCCATAATTTTCTTAATATTTCTTCATTTGACATAGCACTTTGCTTCAAGCTTTTTGTGCTGATAAGTACAGTGTGGATATTTTTTCTTTATTTTCCATAGTATTTTGTCCAAGTATTTTTCTACTTCATAGAATAAAGGGACTACATAAAATCATAGTAAATTTCTGAGAAAAGATCTGTAACTTGTGAAGTTCTCCTTTGCCAGTTCCTCTGCCATTTGGTTCAAATAATCATTAAAAAGTAATTTTTTGTAGTAGCATGTGTAAAAGCTAAAATCATAAGAAAACAAAATCAACAGAACACATGATCTAAAAGTAGGCAAAGATATCCTCAACTCTAATCAAAATACTTGCATTACAAATTAAGGTAAGAAACAAGGGAAAAGGCAACAAAAGTTGATTTTATCTTGTGTTCTCATCACAATAAATGGTTGATAGAGAAAAATATTTTAAAAACTTACCAAACTATTTTGTGTTTATGTGAATTTTCTTTATCAGTGACATGTCTTCCTACAACAAAAGATTTTTCAATTTATACTTTAATATAAAACCAAATTAACTGATGGGAAAAGTGCAAATAATTTAATGGTATAATTCTCAACTACCTATTAGATAAATTAGAAAAATCTCTTTTCATTACACTCCAGTGTAGAGAATGTAGCAGAAAACATTAAACATAATGAAAACATGCCTTTATTTATTCATTTATTTAATTCACAGTATGTTTACTGAATGCCTGTGTAGTGCCAAAGACCTGCTCTTCAGGAGTTTTTAAAAGCTAGTGTAAAAATTCTCTTCGTTAATTAAGTTCCATTTGCAAAAATAAACAAACCTGTAAACATATTTCCATTTAGATAAACTGTCTTTATGTTGATATGCAGCATTTTTTTTTTTTTGCAATTTTGTTATTCAAGAAACCTTTAGGGAAGAATTCCTATATAGTTTTCTTTATGATTGTGTGTATGTGTGTCTATAGGATTCTTGTAGTTCTGTGTGTTTTTGAGAAGTCCCCCACTCACATTTATAAAACTAAGTCCATAAAATAGCTTCATTTTATTCTCTGCAATGAAAGTTGAAATAATTAAAATTATTCATCATGGAATAAAAGTTAATTTGTCCCATTTTTGAATAGTATTTGAGGTACAGGTTTATGTAGCCTTTAAGTTTTATTAATACAGAATTTTATGGATTACAAAAGGCATTAACTTCAAGCCAGCTTCCGCCCAGAATTGTTAAAGCCATTAATTACCTGTATTAAGAAAAAGAAGTTAATTCTAATGTAGATATCCAACAATACTGTCTTTGTTTAGACTAATTATGTTTTACTTTGACTAAGGATTATACATAGAACTTTATCAAGAAGAATAGTTAGGAAAATATAATAAAAACTCAACCATGGTATTTTTTATATGTAATTTTAATTTTCTTTATGATTAGTGCTACAACGAGAACATGTTACTTTCTAAAGGTGATAAAATCATGTGATAATTGAAGATTAGTAAGTACTTTTTTTCCAGATCATACATAGAGGAACATATTAATTAGCTGTGTAAATCATTGTATGTTTACTTTTTGTATTTATTATATTATTTTTCAAATACATTTATTATGTTTGGTTAAATTTTTTAAAAAATTTAAAAAATATCCAGAAAATAAAATGTACTGTTTTTTAAATCATGCATTTTTATGATGTTTTTCTCCTAACGTAGGTTGTTAAAGTATTCAAGGTTGTCATGAATTGGCAGTGGCTAATCTCTCAATGCCTTTATATAGCTCTTAAATTGAAATAACTGAAGAGTACTATATAAGTTGAATTTCAGAAGTGATTTTGAAATTCATTGAAAAGGCATGACTTTTAATGCACTGTGTGTATATTTGTGATAACAAAGAAGTCAGTTTGATGGAGCTTCTGTTGGCCAAGATTGTGAAAATTTAAGTATCATAAAGAATAATGCCTGAAGTTGATTGAAGTATATTAAGTCTATTAATATCCTTCAGTCTACCTTTATATGAGAGAGAGGGAGAGAGAGAAAGCATAAAAAAAAGCCTTACATTTGATGATAGCTATTATACCAAATCCTTACTTAGAATATTTGTAATTAAAGAAATGAATTAAACATTTATATTCATTTTCCAGTAGGAACTCTATTTCTGGGTAACCAGATGGCCTTAGTTCATGAGGGACAGTTTTTCATTAGAGAAAAATTCCTCCTACTAAATAAAGAAGAAATGATAGAATTAGAAAATCACCATTTTTCAAAACCTAACAGAATAATTAGTTCAGCGAAGATTGTCAAAGGATATTAAAATCACTAGATGAAATATTTGGAGAAAAGAGTTGTTCAGATTGAAAAAGAGAGACATAGCCAAATATAAGATGTAGACCTTGATTGGACAAACAGGTAAATTTGAAAATGAACTATATTTTTAGAAAATATTAAAGAATCACTGTCAATTTTATTAGATATGATAATGGTATTATGGTTATGTAGGAAACTATCTGTTTTTCAAAGAGTATTTATAATTAAAGTATTGTTATGAGATTTATTTTAAAAATTTAAAAAGGTAAAAAAATATGATACTTATAATTAAAGTGATATAGCTCATCTCCTATTTTGGGAGAAAATTTTCAAAACAAAATAGCTAAAAAGCTATTAGAGAATAAACTTTAGTTATCCAGCCTACTTTTTGCTTTTTATTTCTTTATCAAAAGCCTATAAAGAGAGAACTTTTTCCCCTAATATTTAACATTTTTCACATTACTTAAACCGCATGAATTATAAATAATGAAAAAATGATGAATGTTCAATCGGATTAATCTACAGTATTTAGAAGGAAGTTAAATTGCCTTAGTACATCTCCCTTCTACTTAGGATATGTTTAGTTATTTTAACTCCAAGTTTCCCAAGTTGTAGACTTTTATTTTCTCTTCACCTGTTATTGCATTTCTTTAGCTAAAGATGTTTATAAAAACTGCAGTTTATTTCTTATACTTTTAGAATGCAAACTTTGCCACAGACAGACATCTAGCTTCTTAGGATTCCTCTGTCTCTACTTCAATTTTCAGATTTCTTCAAATGAAATTAGTCACTTTATAACAAAATTCTCTTGCAATTCTACAGTTTTATTAGCACCTGGCAAAAAGTGGGAAAACAGGAACAGTTCAGGATCAAGTTGCAGATCGTTGAAAGTAGAGGCAGTTTAGGACATATGAAAGTTTTTTTTGGAAAAGAGGAATTTGGTATGGAATTATAGGGTTACACACTAAGTGTATGACTATAAATTTTAGATTGAAATTGGAGGAAAGTTAAATATGTGAAACAGCCATCTAGTTGTGGATTGAGGAGTCAGACAAGGGAGAGTATATATATATTTGTTTCTATTTTGGACTGCCATAAAAAATACTGTAATGATCATCTTACACAGAGCAGGAAATGACTAGACAACAGTGGTCATTATTTGTAAGAAATAGCTTTATTTCTATGGTATTTTATGACAACATTTTTTACAATAATTGATGAAAAAAGCTCTGAAGTGAGTTGAGGCAATACATTATTTTCATGTAGAAAACAAATTTAACAATCTTTTTTTCTTTAAGGATTTTTATTGAGATATTAATTGGCATACAATAAACTGCATATATTTAAAATGTACAGTTTGATTTGTTCTTATTAGTAATGTATATATAGCAATCCCAATCTCCCAATTTAAAATTTCTTACATGAAAAATCAATTTACCTACTACTGTTTTTACAAATATCAGAATATAGTGGCATTTTCCTTTCACCACGTGAATACACACATCCACCCATTCACAGACACACACACACACACACACACACACAATCTTCTCTGCTCGTTTGGTTTTCTTGAAGCAGTAATAACTGTAGTATTTATGCAAGTGATATTTTCAAGGAAAGAACTTTTGCAAAATAAGGGTCTATCGCCAACAGCATGAACTCCATAAGGATCAATAATAATCTAAAGTATTTTTCTCAATAAGACAAAAATAAATTTTATTTACATCCACATAATCTGTAGAATTGTAAGACTTTTGATACCAGTCACTGCTAGCTAGAAGTAAATTTTACAAAGGCAGAGGTTTTTATGTGCTTTGCCCACGACTATGCCAAAAATTACTTGGCAAATAGTGAGCATGAAATTAATAATTACACTTCCATCAGCACCATGTAAGAATGTGCTTCACCAAAGCTACAAAGTTAAAAAAAACATAGGGTGAAATCCTGTGGTAACATTGCTTGAAAAAATGCAAATATGGATATTACACATATAACCATGGCAAATGGTTCCTGTATATACAGCAAGCTCACCCTTGCTCACCAAGCAAACTCACATTTTATTCAGTTGTTTTTATGAAACTTCACATATAGCATTAATATTGGGTTATATTATGTTAGCCAATTGAGTGGACTATAATTTTTTTAAGCTCTTTATTGGAGTATAATTGCTTTATCACTGTTGTGCCAGTTTCTGCTGTACAACAAAGTGAATCAGCTCTATTTATACATACATCCCATATCCTCTTCCTCCCGAGACTCCTTCCTACCCTGCCTATCTCAGCCCTCTAAGTCATCACCAATCATCAAGTTGATCTCCCTGTGTTATGCAGCAGCTTCCCACTAGCTAGCTGTTTTACATTTGGTAGTGTATATATGTTAATGCTACTCTCTCACTTCGTCCCAGCTTCCCCTTTGCCCCCCACCCTGTGTCAAGTCTGTTCTCTACATCTGCATCTTTATTCTTGCCCTGTCACTGGGTTCATCAGTACCATTTTTTAGATTCCATATATGTGAGTTAGCATACGGTATTTGTTTTTCTCTTTCTGGCTTACTTCGCTCTGTATGACAGACTCTAGGTCTAACCACTTCATTACATATAGCTCCATCTCATTCTTTTTTATAGCTGAGTAATATTCCATTGCATATATGTGCCACATCTTCTTTATCCAATCATCTGTTGATGGGCATTTAGGTTGCTTCCATGTCCTGGCTATTGTAAATAGTGCTGCAGTGAACATTGTGGTATGTTTATTTTTGGATTATGGCTTTTTCAGGGTATATGCCCAGGAGTGGGATTGCTGGGTCATATGGTAGTTCCATTTGTAGTTTTTTAAGAACCCTCCATACTGTTTTCCATAGTGGCTGTACCAATTTACATTCCCACCAACAGTGCAGGAGAGTTCCCTTTTCTCCACACCCACTCCAGCATTTATTGTTTCTAGATTTTTTGATGATGGCCATTCTGACTGGTGTGAGGGGATACCTCATGGTGGCTTTGACTTGCATTTCTCTAATGATTAGTGATGTACAGCATCTTTTCATGTTTTTCTTAGCCATCTGCATGTCTTCATTGGAGAAGTGTCTATTTAGGTCTTCTGTGCAGTTTTGGATTGGGTTATTTGCTTTTTTGATATTGAGCTACATGAACTGCTTGTATGTTTTGGAGATTAATCCTTTGTCTGTTGCTTCGTTGGCAAATATTTTCTCCCATTCTGAGGGTTGTCTTGTCTTGTTTATGGTTTCTTTTGTTGTGCAAAAGCATTTAAGTTTCATTAGGTCCCATTTGTTTATTTTTTATTTTATTTCCATAATTCTAGGAGATGGGTCACAAAGGATCTTGCTTTGATTTATGTCATAGAGTGTTCTGCCTATGTTTTCCTCTAAGAGTCTTTTAGTGTCTGGACTTACATGTAGGTCTGTAATCCATTTGGAGTTTATTTTTGTGTATGGTGTTAGGAAGTGTTCCAATTTCATTCTTTTACATGTAGCTGTCCAATTTTCCCAGGACCACTTATTGAAGAGTCTGTCTTTTCTCCATTGTATATTCTTGCCTCCTTTGTCAATATAAGGTGCCCATATGTGTGTGGGTTTATCTCTGGGCTCTCTATTCTGTTCTGTTGATCCATATTTCTGTTTTTGTGTCAGTACCATACTGTCTTGATCATTGTAGCCTTGTAGTATAATTTAACATCAGGGAGCCTGATTTGTCCAGCTCTATCTTTCCTTCTCAAGATTGCTTTGGCTATTCGAGGTCTTTTGTGTTTCCATACAAATTGTAAAATTTCTTGTTCTAGTTCTGTCAAAAATGCCATTGGTAATTTGATAGGGATTTGCATTGAATCTGTAAATTACTTTGGGTAGTATAGTCATTTTCACAGTGTTGATTCTTCCAATCCAAGAACGTGGTATGTCCCTCTACCTGTTTGTATCATCTTTGATTTCTTTCATCAGTATCATATAATTTTCTGCTTATAGGTCTTTTGCCTCCTTAGGCAGGTTTATTCCTAGGTATTTTATTCTTTTTGTTGCAGTGGTAAATGGGAGTATATAAATCTTTTGATTTGCAGTACTTTGCTTGCTGGTTGGTTTTTGGAATTTACCATTGGTATTTATTTTTCATAAATGGTCTGATCATGCCTTTTACTAGCTCTCAAAACTTCTTCATGGCCCTCACTTTTTAGCTGTTTCCAGTGTGTGTCTTTGAAGTTCAGTACTTTATACAATTTTAATGATCGTTAGTTAAATATTTCATCCTATGAGACAGGTTCCATATCTTTATCCTACTCTGTCACACCAAGAATAAAAATTCAGTATCTACAACCAGTCCCAAAAGAGGAATAGCATGTGTCAACAATGATGTTTTAAAGGTGTAATTTATAAAATGTACAAAAAAAATAAATAAAATGTACAAAAGAGAAACAAGCCACCTTGTGAACATCATTTGGTAAATTGTAATATTTATACTTTTCAAGAAATTCTTTAAGGTCATTATTACTTTTTCAATTTGGTGCCCTAGACTTTCAAATAATTCAAATCTCTAAAATTTTCCAGAGTTTAATGCTGTTGTTAATTCAGCACAAACTACTCTTCCAACAAATTTACCACTTTTGTAAAAATTTATGAAATAATTCATATATTAATTTTCAGAACAAGCAAATGGTGTCTGTAATTAAAATCTCCCAAGTTCATAGTATTAAAAAGAAGCTATAGTTTTCTTTTTATTTATCCTCCAAGGAATTTACTAAGCTTCCTGAAAATATGGGTTTCTCTGTGGTTAAATTTAGAAAAAGATTTGTTATCCTATTTTCAAAAAATATTTCTGCCCCAATCTCTCTTCCTTCTCTGTCTGGAAATCCAATAATATGTATGCAAGACCACTTCATACTGTCCCTCAGGTCATTGAGCTTTTATTCTCTTTTCTCTTTTTTTAATCTTTTTTTTTTCTCTGTATACTTCAGTGTGGATGATTTCTATTAACCTGTGTTTCAGGTTCTGTGATCCTTTTTTTCTGTTTTGTCCGATATGCTTTTAATCTCATCTAATGGATTTTTTATTTCAGGTATTACATTGTTCAATTCCAGAATTTTTTCTTGGTTGCTTTGCTTTGTTTCGTTTTGCAGTTTTTATATCTCTTCTAATCCATTATAGTCATTTTTCTTGTAGATTCTTTAATAGATTTATCGTAACTATTTTAAAATCCTCTTTACTAAGTTCAACATCTGGTTTGTATATTTGTTTCAATTGACAGATTTGTCTATTGATACAGGGTCATATTTTCCTGTTTTGTCACATTTTAGTAGATTTTTATTGTATACTGGACACTATAGATGATACATATTCATCCCTCAGTATCTGGAGGGATTGGTTCCAGGAGTCCACAGATTCCTTATATAAAATATAAGATGCTCAGGTTCCTCGTATAAAATGACATAGTACAATGCATATGTATATTTATTGAAAAAAAATCCACATGTAAGTGGACCTGTGCAGTTCAAACCCATGTTGTTCAAGAGTCAACTGTATTTTACAGACTCTGGATAATGTAATTTTTCTCTAAAAGTTTGAGTTTTCTATCAGGCAGTTACATTACTCACAGACCTTGATTTTTTTTGAGACTTAGTTTTAGGCTTTGTTAGGGCTATTTTTAGTCTATTTTGGTTTTGTATGTGCTTGTAGAGACAATCCCTTAGTCTGGAGACAAGGTCTTTATTCCTAAGGCATGGCTTTTGTGGTACTTTACTGGAAAGCTGGAGTGTTTATAAAGCCTCTGAATTTATTGGGGCTTGAGCTACAAACTTAATCTCCTTTGGGGTGGGCAGCTGTTAAAAATCTCTACTAAGCTCTTTCAGGGTTTCGGCTCTTTTCCTCTGGGCTGCTTTTAGTCTTGTCTGAAACAAGAATAGTTTCAGTTAGCTAAGGTTTGAGGGGTGTGTATATACAGTTTTTGGATCCCCTACTCTCTGGCTGTGCACAGCTGCAATTCCACCCCCAATTTCCAGCTGCTCTGAAAGCCAAAAAGTCCAACCTCTGATTCCTTATTGGGCTGTGGGGCGGGGGCAGGGAGGAGGGTCAATAAAACTGCAGCTTTCAGCTTGAGCTACTTCTGTCCCCTTCTAACCACCTCAGCCTCTGTATTAGAGACAGAGTTGTGCTCTCAATGTAGATGAGGTGTCTAAAATGTGACACTTCACCAGTGTGATACTTTTATTTCAAGGATCTTATCTCCTTTAGTTTCTGCCTCCCTTAAGTCTCTTCCATTTCTCTCATCCTCTGTCACTTTCAGTGTTTATTCTTTTTATTAACAGAAGACAGTGTAAGATAAACTATTCTACTGTTATCAGACACTGAGAATATCCCAGAATAGTTTTTTCAACAGTCTTTTTACGAGAACTAATGCTAAAACCATAGGGCTATGAAACTTTATCTTGTAAAATTTATTTTGTGACTCTCACTCTGTGATGCTATGTTTTCAAGGTGTCCCCTCTCCTTTTAGTTGCCATCCTATCATGGATTCATGTTACTTTCACCTTCTGCCAATATTATATGTAGACATTATTGTTTATACTTTAGTTTCTTTTTGAGGGGGGCACTTCTGATTATCTTTAATATCATGCCATACAACCAGATGAAGTTTAATCCTAGAACAGTGTTGTAAGCAGTTAGTTCACTAAGACTGCACTGGAGTCATCACTCTAGGATGGAATATTTGGTGTAGGGAAGTCCCAGGTTTCCAGGAGTATTGCTCTACCCTATCAGAAGTCTCCTAATGGGGATGAGAGGATGGACTGGTGTCTTTACATGCCCAAGACTTAAGGACCTAGCTTTGTGTATCCTTGAAAGCATTTCAGAACTAGCAAGCACTTTGATCATCTCTTGCTCCTACCCATTACTAAACTTAAACTGTGTTCACTCAGTTCAATTTTGAAATTACTGAGAGATTCCAAGTATTTGCAGTGGCAGCTCAGCAGAAAACTTTGCCATTTTTCTAACCTAAGTCTCTCCGATTGCCACATACTATGTATATTTTTACTGTAGGCCAATGTTATTTAAAGTAGACAGTGGAGAGAGATGTCTTACCATGGTTTCACCAAAAATGGGGGCATACAGCATACCGTTGCTGGTAGGTATTCATAAGGCTTTAAAGACTGAAATATTTTTTTTCAGTTATAGAAATAAGAAATACAAAACAAATACACAAGATATTTAAATTTGACTTTCTTAGATTTTCCAAAATTTATTTTACCAAGGAATCCTTTTCGGTTATTGTAGTTTCCTCATTTCTACCTGCTGCTGTGGAGCATTATTCAGGTGGCACTCTTAAATTCAGCTTGGCCTCAGTCCCTCCATGAAACCCTATCAGTTGTCTTATATTGATTTGCTTCTGCCCTCTAAGCTAACTAGACAAACACTGGGAAACTTAAAACCCTTTAATAACCAGCTAATTGTATTAATGTTTATTTTATTCTGTAATGATGTTTACAATTAACAGTGTTCATAAGCTTGCTGTCATTCTCTTGTTTCATTTGTTTATTCATCTTCATATTTAAGGATCCAATGTGCTTAGAAAATTTCACCTCCTTTCCTCTAAGTTGCAGTTTATACTCCATCTCTTATACTGCCTTAAATTGCCTAAAACAATTTGGTACTTAACATTTAAACTGTTTCTAATATCAACTAGTACACATGTATCTCATGTCTATCTAATTATTTGTTGTAAACTTACAGTGAGAAAAAGAATTAGCAGTTTTTCTCCTGTTACAACACCTGGTGGCTTGTGAACCCTATATTTAATAAGTCATGAAAAGTGAAGTTTTCACCAATTTCACCTGTATAATATACCTAGTTTATCTTTCATAACTTCAGGAAGGTTTCCTTTGGACAGTCCTTTTGTTCAGCAACAAACTTTTCCTTGCTTCTATTTTTTTTTCTTTCCAAATATGTTCTTTTCAATCTTTTGAATTCTGCTTGCTTGTGTAAGGTAACAACCTATTGGCCAGAAATTTATGAAAATGAAATTAATTTTACTATTGCTGTGTATTTTGACTTTGACATCTTCAAATTTGAAATATGTTTAACATTGACTCTTTTATGAACTCTTTTTAGATCAGTTGGAAGGATTTCATTTGTCTCTGTGCACACTTTTAATTCAACAGGTTTTGATTGTTGAATATTAAATTATTTTTTTAAATATCTGCTGTATCGTGTTGATGAACACCACCTTCACCTTATAAGATTCTGTCATTAAACCATAGGTTTCTTCCCCACAATATTGTATTTTGCATGCTACAATAAGTTGCTAATAGAGTCTCCTTTCAAATTATAAAATATATTTTCCTGTTTTAATGAGATTTTTCCCATGGGAAAACAAAGTTGCACGTATTTAAGGCACAAAGACGACTGTTTGTATATAGAATACTTCACTCTGACTAGACTATTTTGATTTTTAGTTTAAATGTCATAGTATCAGTATTAATTTCTATCAGGTTTTCCTTTCAACTTTTTAGAGTTTATTCTTATAGGTTAATTTTGGTTTTATCTTATTCTGCCAGTATTATTAAAGGAATATTTTAACATATTTGGGTTTTCTAATGTGAGTTGCAAATTATAATTTTAATAAGTGATCATTTGATTTTAGATATAATTGTTTCAGCATACCCTATTAATTTTTAACTGTGCCTTTGAAATAACCAAAAACAGATTTTTTTTAGAATTTTCAAAAGACAAAATACATCAAGCAGATGGATATTTCTATTGATTTCGTGTTTTTTTAAGCAAACTACATATTGACTAACTATAATTGTACTGTAACTATGTCATGGTCATATGATAAGCAGGTATAGAGATATGTATAAGAATTAATTTATAATATTTATATTACTTTACAATGTTTTCAAGTATTAGTGAAGTTTCAAGTTATGAGTTTAAGAATGGGGAATTAGGAAGGCAAATGAGATTGCAATAAGTATTAATATATTAAGTACCAAAAAAGAATCACATAGTTCAAATATTTTTCTAAAGACTATCAATTCTAAGTATGAAAACATGAATTAGAAAAAAGTCCTTCGAATATGATAGCTTTAAATATTATTTCTGCTCCTAGCATTATGACTCTTCTTCATTGCTTGTTTTTAATATACTAGTGCTATGAAGAATGGTGATACCATTTACAGTTTATGTTCACTTTCAGTCATTATACTGGAACTCAAATAATATTGATTCTCTAATGTCTACCCAAGCCTTGTACAACTTTAAATGATCCAGTAACACTAGGAGCATTTATATTAGTGGTTACTGTTTTAGCAACCTCTCTTCTTTTAAGTATCTTTTTACTGTGTTCGTTTTCACTAAACCTGAAGACAATACTCATACTAACATTGTTGTGGATATTAGAAAATAGCTATAACCAAATCATCAGTTTTATTACATGTCAAATAGTCAATATTGGGGAAAATCAAATTCAAAATATTTTTTTATTTTTTAATTAATGACACTGATCATTTGGACAAATTAAGGGTGATACCTTTCTGCCAACATACAATCTTATTTTTATCACTGAAATTTAGAAGTGTAATCAGCGATATTTTCAATTTTGGTGGACACATACAGAACTATTATATATATATAATATATATATGTAAAACTATTCTGTGTATTGTACATGGAAATAATTCTTATTTATCCTTATTAAACAATGGATTTAATATTTTCTAGATTGTATAAGAGCATACAATATTTAAATATCTTTGAATCCAGCTTATAAAGATAGCATATCAAAGTTAGATTGTCCTGAAGCATCATATTTCATTTTGTATAACACATATCATTCTAAATAATTCAGCTTTTCTTAGAAATCGTTTTTACGTATGCATAATTCTAAGGATGCTTCTGATCTGACTCACACGTACATATGTTCAAATATAACTTGATTTGAGTTACTACAATGTAATTATATTTATCTTGAAGATATTTAAAATTTTATTTTATAGGAAGACTCATTAGTGAAAATGAATATATAATGTCATACCATAGAACACCTTCACCATGCAAAGTTGCTAAAACAGTATGGAACAAACCTCCTAAGGAAAATTTGATATAGTTTTCCTATGCTTTTCCAGACCTATTTTCAACACTGCTAAAAGGGGGGAAAATTCAAGAAGGCACTGAAGAGACCGCTTCACCAGACCCTGATGTTACTTCTCCTCTGGATGTACATGCTGCAGCTCCATAGGAGCCAGGTTGGAAAAGTTTCTAGGAAAACTACATGTTCATTAATAACATATTTTTTAAGTAGATTCTTTTTCTGTGGGAGATTGTCTTTTTAGACACCAGAGCTAAGTACTTTACAAAGTCCATATGTTTAGTTTGAACTTAACATTTATTTCTTAATTGTTATTTTTTAAAAAATATCAATAACAAACATCTGGCTTCTTAAAAATATTTTTGAAATGTAATGGTTCTAAAGCATGTGAAATAAGCTAATTAGAAAATGTCATGGTTCTGTTTTATGCAAACTTAAAAAAATCAAGCTGTTACCAATCCATTATAATGATAGAGTATGAAGTTAAATTACTATAAAAATTTATATCAACTTTTTCAAGTTCTTCTATGTATACTACATAAATAGCAGTAGGTAGTTTCTATAATGTTCTTTTTTTTAACTATACCTCAGGCTCAAGGAAATGTATATCATTGCTCTTGATTTTGAACCAAAGTTTAAAAGTAGTAAGTATTTATGTAATGTTGTTAATTATCTGTACCTGGAAAGACTCCAGGTCAGTGAGTTAGCAAAACGACCTTAAAGGGGCATTCCTTCTTTCCAACTCTAATCTCAAAACCTAAATTTCAGATTTTATATATTTTGAAAATATAATGAATCTTCACTCAGAATATTGCAGTGCTTTGCAATAAAAAGAGGTGATAATAATTCTGTGACTAGAGGTTGTACAAAATTATGAGTGTAAATAATGTATTTTTAAAAATATATATAGTCAAGATTTTTAAAGATATAATTGGCTACCAATAAAGAAAATATATAAACATGAAAAATGAAAAAAAAATTAACTTTCACTATAGGAACATGATTAAAGAACTAATAAGTTAATTTTTTAAATGAAAGATCTAAGAAAAGCAATAGGTAATATTCCTGACATTTTAAATTCTCTTTTTAAGTTTTATTTTATGTTGGAGTATAGTTGATTTACAATGTTGTGTTAGTTTCAGGTATACAACAAAGTGATTCACTTGTACATATACATATGTCTATTCTTTTTCAGATTCTTTTCCCGTATAAGTTATTACAGAATATTGAGTAGAATTCCCTGTGCTATACAGTAGTCCTTGTTGATTATCTGTTTTATATATAGTAGTGTGTGTATATTAATCCCAAACTTGTAATTTATTCCTACCCCTCACCTTTCCCCTTTGGTAACCATAAATTTGTTTTCTATGTCTGTAAGTCTGTTTCTGTTTTGTAAAGAATTCCATTTATATCATTTTTTTAGATTCCACATATAAGTGATATACTAGGATATTTGTCTTTGTCTGACTTACTTCACTTAATATGATAATTTCTAGGTCCATTCATGTTGCTGCGAATTGCACTGTTTCATTCTTTTTTATGGCTGAGTAATATTAGTGTATGTGTGTGTGTGTGTCTGTACCATATCTTCTTGATCCATTCCTCTGTTTATGGCCATTTAAGTTGCTTCCGTGTCTTTGCTATTGTAAATAGTACTGCAGTGAACATTGGAGTGCATTTATCTTTCCAAATTATGGTTTTCTCTAGATATATTCCCAGGAGTGGGATTGCTGGAACATATAGTAGCCCTATTTTTAGTTTGTTAAGGAACTTACATACTGTTCTGCATAGTGGCTGTACCAATTTACATTCCAACCAACAGTCTGACATTTAAAGAAGTAAGTACACAAAAAGTAGGAATTATCTTTGCACGTATATAAGAGCTAATGTTAAAATAGTATATATCTACGTGTCTGCTTAAGTTGTGGAACTTCTAAAGTTTTGGATATCTCTCTTATTTTTTATAATTCTCTTGCTGACTTTTTAATAGAAAAATCAGTCATCTATATGTGATTTATAGCCTTTATCACATTTGCCTTGTGTTACAATTATTGTCTCAAGGGAACTTGTTTTTGTCATTGTTATTTTTCTTTTCCTAGCATTAAAGTGTAATCTCCTTGAGAGAAGTGATTATGTCTCAATATGCCATTTAGATTTCTGTCACCTATGAGGTCTAATAAGTTTTCACATTTTAATTACTTCGAAAGTTTGTTGCTAGAACCAAATGTACAAAGTCAGACATTAATAACAATACTTGGCAAAAGAAAAGTGCTTTATTGACTTGTTTGAAAATAGACCATCAGTTCTAACATTTTGTGCCAATTCAGAAGCATTTATGAGTCCACCTGCCTAGAAAATGTAGAAGAACTTTGGCATATGTATGTATCTACTCTCTCTTCTTAGTGTCCTAAGACAGTGCTAATTTGGACGTAATTATAATGGTGATCTAAATTGTATGTAAAATTCCAAGTCTTTCATATTGCATTGAGTAAATACTCAATATAACTGAAGTTGTTACCAGACTTATTTAAACATAAAGTAAAAAATAATGTAAGATTCTTTGCTTTTTATGAGACATGTGACTGTTCAAAGTTCTGTAGACCATAGTGTGGATCAGCAAAACTGAAAAGAGACAAGGCAGCAATTTTTAAGGGGAAAATGGACCAACAAACAGAATTCTCTAACAGGTTGAGATAGAGAAAAACCAACTCCATTAACCTGTTAATCAGTATATAATTTGAATTAATGTGTTAAACATATTTTTATCAATGAAAAAGAAAGGGTCCTAAATAGATCAGCTTCAGGGGTTCATAGTGACAGGTGAAGATAAGCAGTAATTCTATAGACATCTGCTCCCAGGTGAGTGAAGCAGATCTACAAAAAGACAGTAAGAAAAGATTATAGTCCCTTAGAAACAGTCTGGGAACTAAGAGATAATTTAGTTCAACCCTCTCATTTTGTCCCCTAATAGAGACTATATTTACATCTATATGTGTGTGTATATTTGTGCATGTATGTATAAGTATATATATACACATGTGTACATATATATGCACATTTATGTGTACATGCACATGATCATATTAAAAGTTGAAAGATGGGCTAGCAGCCTATATTTTCCTAGAGAAGAAACTGTAAAAATTAAACTATTAAATGAAAATGAAAGAGATAAAACAAATTTAAGATTTTGAAATTATCGTTGAAATATAAGGAAGATGAGTTTTGTTGTTCCTGATTTATATTCTCTGATATTAATAGTGTTATTCTAACCTATCATCAATTATATTATATACATCAGAATATAAATATGCTGCAATATGTTTATCTCTGTCCAACTATTATACATTTTTCTGTAAAATTCCTTGAAAAATTATCTATATGTTATCTCCTTTACCTTTCCATGAAAGAGCTGTCGGTACTCCCCATCTTTTCTCACAAAACCACCCTAATTAAACTTTAGTCCAACTTTTCCACCAGAGCAACTCAACTCAAGATCACCTGTAATACCCACATTATGAAATTTGGAAGTCAGTTTTCAACCTTCATCTTACTTGATTTATGAGCAGCACTTATGCATTTATTATATACAATAACTACTTCTTTTTGAAACAATTGTATCACTTGGCTTCCATAACATCACTTTATTTGTTTCTTCTATTTTCTTCCGGGTTCTCCTCCAGGGATCAATAATTTGACTCATATTGCCAGTTACTCTTCATATGGTCTTATTCAGTCTCAAGACTTTCAATATGTTAATGAATCCTAAATTTGCATTTCAGCCTGGACCGCTCCTCTGAACTCAGATTAGCATATCCAGAATGGTACCTGTTCAACTTAGATGTTTGTCAGGCATCTTATATAACATATCCAAATCTGAGCTCCTTATCTACTTACTTCTTCCACAGTCACCACGGTTTAATAAAAGGGAAATTCTAGCATTCCAAAAATTGGAATGACAAAAATTTGAAGTTACATTTGACCTTACTTTTTCTCAAACTTTATAACTGATTTAACAGCAAATTTACCTTAAAAATATACTCAAAAGTTGATTGCCTTTTTTTTTTATTTTTTTATTTTTTTATTTTTTTTATTTTTTTTGGGGTACACCAGGTTCAATCATCTGTTTTTATACACATATCCCGGTATTCCCTCCCTTCCTTGACTCCCAACCCTCGACTCCCCCCCACCCTCTCTGCCCCAGTCCTCTAAGGCATCTTCCATCCTCGAGTTGGACTCCCTTTGTTATACAACATCTTCCCACTGACTGTTTTACAGTTGGTAGTATATATATGTCTGTGCTAATCTCTCGCTTCGTCTCAGTTTCCCCTTCACCCCCACCCCCTCCCATACCTCGAGTTCTCCAGTCCATTCTCTGTATCTGCATCCTTATTCTTGTCACTGAGTTCATCAGTACCATTTTTAGATTCTGTATATGTGAGTTAGCATACAATATTTGTCCTTTTCTTTCTGACTTACTTCACTCTGTATGACAGATTGTAGTTCTATCCACCTCATGACATATAGCTCCATCTCATCCCTTTTTATAGCTGAGTAATATTCCATTGTATATATATGCCACATCTTCTGTATCCATTCATTTGTTGATGGGCATTTCGGTTGCTTCCATGTCCTGGCTTTGTAAATAGTGCTGCAATAAACATTATGGTACAAGTTTCTTTTGGGATTATGGTTTTCTTTGGGTATATGCCCAGTAGTGGGATTACTGGATCATATGGTAGTTCTATTTGTAGTTTTTGAAGGAACCTCCAAATTGTTTTCCATAGTGGCTGTACCAACTTACAGTCCCACCAACAGTGCAGGAGAGTTCCCTTTTCTCCACACCCTCTCCAACATTTGTTGTTTCCAGACTTTGTGATGATGGCCATTCTGATTGGTGTGAGGTGATACCTCATTGTGGCTTTGACTTGCATTTCTCTGATGATTAGTGATGTTGAGCATCTTTTCATGTGTGTGTTGGCCATCTGTATGTCTTCTTTGGAGAAATGTCTATTTAGGTCTTCTGCCCATTTGTGGATTGGGTTATTTGCTTTTTTGGTATTAAACTTCATGAGCTGCTTGTATATTTTGGAGGTTAATCCTTTGTCCATTGTTTCATAGGCAATTATTTTTTCCCATTCTGAGGGTTGCCTTTTAGTCTTGTTTATAGTTTCTTTTGCTGTGCAAAAGCTTTTAAGTTTCATGAGGTCCCATTTGTTTATTCTTGATTTTATTTCCCTGATTCTAGGAGGTGGGTCAAAAAGGATGTTGCTTTGATGGATGTCATAGAGTGTTCTGCCTATGTTTTCCTCTAGGAGTTTGATAGTGTCTGGCCTTACATGTAGGTCTTTAATCCATTTGGAGTTTATTTTTGTGGATGGTGTTAGGAAGTGTTCTAATTTCATTCTTTTACATGTTGCTGTCCAATGTTCCCAGCACCACTTATTGAAAAGGCTCTCTTTTTTCCATTGTATACTCGTGCCTCCTTTGTCAATATAAGGTGCCCATATGTGTTTGGGCTTACTTGTGAGTTCTCTATTCTATTCCATTGATCTTCCTTTCTATTTTTGTGCCAGTACCATACTGTCTTGATCACTATGGCCTTGTAGTATAGTTTGAAGTCAGGAAGCCTGATTCCACCAACTCCATTTTTCCTTCTCAAGATTGCTTTGGCTATTCGGGGTCTTTTGCGTTTCCATACAAATCGTAAGACTTCTTGCTGTAGTTCTGTGAAAAATGCCATTGGTAATTTGATCGGGATTGCATTGAATCTGTAAATTGCTTTGGGTAGTACAGTCATTTTCACGATGTTGATTCTTCCAATCCAGGAACATTGTATGTCCCTCCATCTGTTTGTGTCGTCTTTGATTTCTTTCATCAATGTCTTAAAGTTTTCTGCATACAGATCTTTTGCCTCCTTAGGCAGGTTTATTCCTAGGTATTTGATTCTTTTTGTTGCAATGGTGAATGGGAGAGTTTCCTTCATTTCTCTTTCTGCTCTTCTGTTGTTTGTGTATAGGAATGCAAGAGATTTCTGTGCATTAATTTTGTATCCTGCTACTTTACTAAACTCATCAATTAGTGCGAGCAGTTTTCTGGTAGATTCTTTAGGGTTTTCTATATATAATATCATGTCATCTGCAAAGAGTGACAATTTTACTTCTTCTTTTCCAATTTGGATTCCTTTTATTTCTTTTTCTTCTCTGATTGCTGTGGCTAAAACTTCCAAAACTATGTTGAATAATAAAGGTGAGAGTGGACAGCCTTGTCTTGTTCCTGTTCTTAGAGGGAATTCTTCCAGTTTTTCCCCATTGAGAACGATGTTGGCTGTTGGTTTCTCATATATGGCTTTTATTATGTTGAGGAAATTTCCTTCTCTGCCCATTTTCTGGAGAGCTTTGATCATAAATGGATGTTGAATTTTGTCAAAAGCTTTTTCTACATCTATTGAAATGATCATATGGTTTTTATCCTTCAATTTGTTGATATGATGTATCACATTGATTGATTTGCGTATATTGAAGAATCCTTGCATCCCAGGGATAAACCCCACTTGATCATGGTGTATGATTTTTTTAATGTGCTGTTGGAGTCTGTTAGCTAGTATTTTGTTGAGGATTTTTGCTTCTATATTCATCAGTGATATTAGTCTGTAGTTTTCTTTTTTTGTGACATCTTTGCCTAGTTTTGGTATCAGGGTGATGGTGGCCTCGTAGAATGAGTTTGGGAGTGTTCCTCCTTCTGCAATATTTTGGAAGAGTTTGAGAAGGATAGGTGTTTACTCTTCTCGAAATGTTTGATAGAATTCGCCCGTGAATCCATCTGGTCCTGGGCTTTTGTTTGTTGGGAGATTTTTAATCACTGCCTCAATTTCCGTACTTGTGATTGGTCTGTTCATGGTTTCTATTTCTTCCTGGTTCAGTCTTGGAAGATTGTATTTTTCTAAGAATGTATCCATTTCTTCCAGGTTATCCAATTGATTGGCATATAGTTGCTTGTAGTTGTCTCTCATGATGTTTTGTATTTCTGAGGTGTCCGTTGTGACTTCTCCTTTTTCATTTCTAATTCTGTTGATTTGCATCTTCTCCCTTTTTTTCTTGATGAGTCTGGCTAATAATGGTTTATCCATTTTGTTAATCTTCTCAAAGAACCAGCTTTTAGTTTTATTTATTTTTCTTATGGTTTCTTTCCTTTCTTTTTCATTTATTTCTGCTCTGATCTTTATGATTTCTTTCCTTCTGCTCCCTTTGGGGTTTCTTTGTTCTTCTTTCTCTAGTTGTTTGAGGTGTAAGGTTAGCTTGTTTATTCGATCATTTTCTTGTTTCTTAAGGTAGGACTGTATTGCTATAAACTTCCCTCTTAGAATCGCTTTTGCTGCATCCCATAGGTTTTGGGTTGTTGTGTTTTCTTTGTCATTTGTTTCTAGATATTTTTTGATTTCCTCTTTGATTTCTTTAGTGATTTCTTGGTTGTTTAATAGTGAATTGTTTAGCCTCCATGTGTTTGTATTTTTTGCAGTTTTTTTCCTGTAATTGATATCTAGTCTCATGGCGTTGTGGTCTGAGAAGATGCTTGATATGATTTCAATTTTCTTGAATTTGCTGAGGTTTGATTTGTGACCCAAGATGTGATCTATCCTGGAAAATGTTCCTTGTGCACTTGAGAAGAAAGTGTAGTCTGTTGTTTTTGGATGGAATGTCCTATAAATATCAATGAAGTCGAGATGGTCTAATGTGTCATTTAAAGCTTGTGTGTCTTTATTGATTTTCTGTTTGGATGATCTGTCCATTGATGTAAGTGGGGTGTTCAAATCTCCCACTATTATTGTGTTACTGTCGATGTCCCCTTTTATAGCTGTTAGCATTTGCCTTATGTATTGAGGTGCTCCTATATTGGGGGCATAGATATTTACCATTGTGATCTGTTCTTCTTGAATGGATCCCTTGATCATTATGGAGTGTCCTTCCTTGTCTCTTGTAATAGTCTTTACTTTCAAGTCTAATTTGTCTGATATGAGTATTGCTACTCCAGCTTTCTTTTGACTTCCATTTGCATAGAATATCTTTTTCCATCCCTTTACTTTCAGTCTATATGTATCCCTTGGTCTGAAGTGGGTTTCTTGTAGGCAGCATATGGAAGGGTCTTGTTTTTGTATCCATTCAGCCAGTCTGTGTCTTTTGGTTGGAGCATTTAATCCATTGACATTGAAAGTGATTATTGACATGTGTGTTCCAATTCCCATTTTCTTAATTGTTTTGGGTTTGTATTTGTAGGTGTTTTCTTTTTCTTGTGTGTCCTACTTAGGGAAATTCCTTTAGCACTTGTTGTAAGGATGGTTTGGTGGTGCTGAATTCTCTTAACTTTTGCTTGTCTGGAAAGCTTTTGATTTCTCCCTCAAATCTGAATGAGATTCTTGCTGGGTAGAGTATTCTTGGCTGTCGGTTTCTCTCTTTCAGGACTTTCAGTATATCCTGCCACTCCCTTCTGGCCTGCAGAGTTTCTGTAGAAAGGTCAGCTGTTATCCTGATGGGTTTTCCCTTATATATTGTTTGTTGCTTTTCTCTTGCTGCTTTTAATATTTTTTTTTGTGTTTAATTGTTGTTAGTTTGATTAATATGTGTCTTGGTGTATTTCTCCTTGGGTTTATTCTGTATGGGACTCTCTGTGCTTCTTGGACTTGGTGAATTATTTCCTTTCCCATGTTGGGGAAGTTTTCCACTATAACCTCTTCAAATATTTTCTCAGATGCTTTCTTGTTTTCTTCTTCTTCTGGGATGCCTATAATTCGAATGTTGGTACGTTTAAGGTTATCACTGAGGTCTCTGAGACTGTCTTCTAATCTTTGTATTCTTTTTTTCTTTTTCCTGCTCTGTGGCAGTTATTTCCCCCATTCTATCTTCGAACTCACTTATTCATTCTTCTGCCTCAGTCATTCTGCTGGTTATAGCATCTAGAGTATTTTTAATTTCAGTTATTTTGTTATCCATTGCTGTTTGTTTTTCTGAGTTCTTATGAACTGTTTCTTGTACTTTCTCTATTTTGTTATCGAGATTTTGTATCATTTTTACTATCATGACTCTAAATTCTTTTTCAGGCATTTTTCCTATTTCCTCTTCATTTATTTGGTCTTGTGGGTTTTTTTCCTGCTCCTTTGCCTGCATGGTGTTTCTTTGTTTCCTCATGGTTGTCCAAACTTTTGAAGTTGCTTGTCCTGGCGATAGAGGTGTTTATAGAAGACTGTCCAAGCCTCAGACTAATGTCCAAGTATTGGATTAAACGAATATTAAGTCTAGCAAACACATACATGTATAAGACACACAATTACTGAATCCGTTAGGACATAAGGCTCTAGAAAGACCTGACAGAACCCCAGTGTGCTATGAGATATTCAAAGAAAAACCCAGCAGAAATTGACAACTGAAACAGAACAAATCAGAGACAAAAGCAAAAGCAAACAAACAACAAATAACACCCTACACATACAAACATCAATCCAGGGAGATTTTGTAAGCTAGGATCAAATATGGAAAAGAGCTGGAGTACCACCAGAGAGAATGGAGATTCTCAGAATGTAATTAGACAACTTTACTAAGAACTAAGATAAAGACAAAAGCCTAATATTAAATACCAAGGCAGTGCGTCATCTGGAGAATAGAGCAAGGAGTCTGAGCAGACCGATAGTGTTGCTTATAAGTATGTTAAGAAAAAATAAACTTAAAAAGGCTGGAAGAAAGGGGAACAGAAGAGTGTAATGTGGTTGGAAATATGCAAATAAAAAGAAAGGAATAGAAATGTATAAAAGATAGGGGTGAAAGGAAAGTATGAGAGATATTTTGTTGTTACTACCAAAAACTTAGCTAGATATAGAAGTATATAAAAAGGCAAAAAAAAAAAAAAAAAAAAGAATAAAAAATATCATTAAAAAATTATGTTATAAAACTTGTAGATCCCTTAGGGCTAAGATCGTATTTAATAAATCAAAAAAAAGAAAAAAAAAAAAAAAAGAGAGAGAGAGAAAGAAAAAAAAAAAAATCCAGAACTGATCCCAGAATGGACCAGTTCAATAGGTATTGATACTACTATTTCTGTTTCCTTAGCATCTCAGCTGTAAGTGTGCTTCTCCTTGCCTTGGGTTTTTTTTGCGTTATTCTGTGACCAGCAGAGGTTCCTTTATTGTTCGTCTGTAAGCGTCGGTGTGTGGGGAGGGAGAGGGTACAATAGTGGCTCCTTCTCCTGGGAGTGAGTGAGCAGTGGCGCACTGTTGTTTCAGTCAGGCTTGGAGGTGCCTGTTGCAGAGGGTGCTGGTGGCTCAAGTGTAAACAGAAAGTCTTAGAGTTGGGCCTCTCTCATGGTTTTTTTTCTTTTTGATGCTGTTTTTTTTTTTTTTTTTTTCTCTCGGCAGCCTCCCTGCTTCTGGCGTTGCAAGGGGTTTTAATCTAGCCCCGCCCGAGTGCCTGAGGGTGCTTGTTATCCCTGAGCGCCTTAGGTGGCCCGCAGGGCGTCTCTCCACTGCCTGTTGCAGAGGCACCGAAAGAGAGGGAGAGGCTACGCCCGCGGCTCCTCCCCCCCGCCCGGGAGCCTGCAGCCTCCAGCCGCCATCATGGCCGGGCAGCTCTCAGGGACGGCACTCCTCTCCGCGGACCTTCTCCCTCCTGTCCTCTCGGTCCGTCACCCTACCGGCAACAATGTTTCTCCCCCTGAACCAGCTCTCCGGTTCCCACGCTCCCGCTCCTGGACCCTCCGTTCAGCCGCGGATCGATGTCTCGGTCCGGGAACGCTGAGCTGCGCTGTGGACCCTCCGTATGTTTCTCACTCCCTCCCGTCTGCCACAGCTCTGCCGCTTCATCCTCTTTGAGCCCTCGTAGATGCCTCCCTACCAGCTATGTCGGGCTCCCCGCAGCCCTTTCTGGTGTCCGAGGCCGTCTGCTGGTGTTCAGCTGGTTCTCTGTGGGAATGACTGCGTCCTTCCATGCATTCCCAATGCATCTGTGGAGAGGGATGCACTCCACGTCTCTCTACTTCGCCGCCATCTTTTCTCCCCTCCCTTGATTGCCTTTTAACACCACTTTTGCAACCACTCTGATCCATATCATCGTCTTTCCCCAGATTAATATAGTAGCCTCCTAAATAGATTTTCTGATTCCATACTTACCATCCACTGTAATAATGGCCTGTTTAACTTTTCGCAATCTGTGCTGTGTAGTATGGTGCCCCAGAACTGATGGGTTCCTCAAAATGGAGTAATCTTCACTCACCCTGTAATGTATGAATTGCACATCTGGGCAAATTGAATGAGCAACTAACTCACTCGTGTATGACCAAGGCTAATAAAGGTTGTGTAAGCCAGATATTGGAGTTATGACAGATTCTTAACTTATTCTAATAAGTAGCATACATTCCTAGCCCCCCAAAATGAAAGTATACCCCTGTATGACTTTGGTCAGAACAGTTAGCACTTTCATATATAGTTTCATCTTCTATAAAATAACTAAAGTAATATTATCCACTTTACAGATTTTTTGAGAGTTAAGTAAAAAGACAAATATAAACCAATTACTGCAGCACTCACCTACCTACTAGGGATTCTCTTATTTTCTAGTTCTTGGTCTGGCTAAAACTGCTCACTCCCTAATTCAAATGCTGATGATTCCATGCCTGGTTTGTGAAGTCTAGGACCTCTTAGCCAAGAGGTAGTCACTGTTGACCCTGGGCCCCCATAATACCCTGTGCACAATGCTGGTATGATCTTTATTGCCCTTGCTGTTCTGTTCTGAGGTGTACTGAGTTGTGGCTCTCTCCATCACCAAGTTGAAACTCTGTGAAGTCAAGGGCTGTGTCTTTTTCTCAGTTGTAATATATTAGTTCATGGAAAAATGACTGTGGTAATTGGATTCTTAAAAATGAAACAACTGAACAGTGGATGTTGAACAGTAACGACTAATCATCATTATTCATGAGAGATAGTCTTCCAAAGACACCCTTACTCTTTAATTATTTGTCAACTCTCAAGCCTCCTGATTCTATGAAATCATTTTTGAATGTTAATGTTTTAGTGTATATATCCAAGTTTACCTTTATTTACTTTTCGTTACTTTATAGATCTATAAAGCTATATACATCATAATTGGCATTCTCCATGGCTATATATTAATTTAATACCAATATCTTTGATATCTAGCTATTTTTAATTATTAATCATTAAAATATTTTGTAATGGAGTTAGTGTTTTAAGAGAGGTAGTGATGCCCAATTATTTTCTTATAATTTAGCCCATATTTATTTTTTCTTCTTTTATTTTTCCTTAGTTATGAAATGCATTTTAGTGTTGACTTCCTGGCTGTTGTTTGTATTGAGTTAAGAACTGATAGTCACTGTTTTGCCAGTGACATTATGACACTGAAAAAATTCTTTTTTTCTCTTTAATTGCTTCTATGTTTCAATCTCATTTTCAAGAAAACCATAACTGAGAAACTGATTGAAGGGTTTTTCTCCAGCATAATCAGTATTTGTCTTACAATCAGATAGTTCCATAACATCTACTTTTTCTATCCTGCATTACTTTCTTTTTTTTAGTATTTATTTATTTATTTATTTATTTATTTATTTAATTGGCTGTGTTGGCTCTTTTTTGCTGTGTGTGGGCTTTCTTTTAGTTGCAGTGAGTGGGGGCTACTCTTCATTGTGGTGCGTGGGCTCCTCATTGCCGTGGCTTCTCTTGTTGCAGAGCATGGGCTCTAGGTGCATGGGCTTCAGTAGTTGCAGCACATGGGCTCAATAGTTGTGGTTCATGGGCTCTAAAGCGCAGGCTCAGTAGTTGTGGCGCACAGGCTTAGTTGCTCCACGGCATGTGGGATCTTCCTGGAGGAGGGCTCGAACCCATGTACCCTGCATTGGCAGGCAGATTTTTAACCACTGCGCCACCTAGGAAGCCCCCTGCATTACTTTTTTTAAGAGCTAAAAGGATGCTTAATGCAGAGTTTTCTTTTTTTTTTTAAATTGAAGTATAGTTGATGTACAGTATTATATAAGTTACAGTTGTACAACATAGTGATTCACAATTTTTAAAGGTTAAACTTAATTTACAGTTAGTACAAAATACTGGCTATATTCCCTCTGTTGTACAATACATTCTTGTGGCTTATGTATTTTAAACATAATAGTTGGTACATCTTAATCCCCTACTCCTGTCTTTCTCCTGCATTGTATATAGGTACTGCATCTTCTTTATCCATTCATCTGTAGATGGACATTTAGGCTTCTTTCATATCTTGGTTATTGTAAATAATGTTCTATGAACATTGGGATGCATTATCTTTTTGAATTAGTGTTTTGTTTTCTTCAGATATGTACCCAGGAGTGGAATTGCTGGGTCATAAGGTAGTTCTGTCTTTAGGTTTTGAGTAACCTCCATATTGTTTTCCTCAGTGGCTGCACTAATTTATATTCTCACTAACAGTGTATGAGGGGTCCCTTTTCTCACATCCTTGCCAACACTTGTTATTTGTGCTCTTTTTAATGAGAGTTATTATGACACATGTGAGGTGATATCTCACTGTGGTTTTAATTTGCACTTCTCTGATGGTTAATGTTGCTAAGCATCTTTTCATGTGCCTGTTGGCCATCTGCATGTCCTCTTTGGAAAAATGTCTATTCAGGTCTGCTCATTTTTTAATTGGGTTGTTTGTTTTTGGATGTTGAGTTGTATGAGCTGTTTATATATTTTGGATATTAATTTCTTATCAGTCATATCATTTGTAAATATTTTCTCCCATTTAGTATGTTGTATTTTTGTTTATTGATGGTTTCCTTTGCTATGCAAAAGCCTTTTAAACTTAATTAGGTCCCATTTGTTTATTTTTGCTTTTCTTCCTTTGCTTTAGGAGACAGATCCAAAATGTACTGCTATGCTATGATTTATGTCAGGGTGTATTCTGCCTATGTTTTTCTCTCAGTGTTTCATATTTTCTGGTCTTCCACTTAGGTCTTTGATTCAGTTTGAGTTGTTTTTGTATATGATGTTACAGAACGTTCTAATTTTCTTTCTTTTACGTGTAGCTGTCCAGTTTACCTAGGACCACTTATTGAAGAGACTGTCTTGTCTCCATTGTATATTCTTGCCTTCTTTGCCATAGATTAATTGATCATAATTATTTCTGGGCTCTCTATTGATTTATATGTCTGTTTTTGTGCCATTACCATACAGTTTGATTACTGTAGTTTTGTAGCACAGTCTGAAACCAGAGAGTTCTGGCTCCAGTTCTGTTCTTCTTTCTCAAGATTGCTTTTGGGGTCTTTTGGGTTTACATACAAATTTTAAAACCATTTGTTCTAGTTTTATGAAAAATGCCCTTGTTATTTTGATAGGGATTGCATTGAGTCTTTAGATTGCCTTGAGTAGTATGGTCACTTTAACAGTATTAGTTCTTCCAGTCCATGAACATGGTATATCTTTTAACCTATCACTCCATTTAATTCTCTGTTCTAATATGCCTTATCTCATATTAGTGATGTAAAGAAACAAAAGAAGCGTTTTCAGCTTGATTTTATTTTATGGAAGAAGAAATTATTAGATATCAAGAGTATTTACAATGTACTCATTACTAACTACTAAATTATTAATAACTCCTAGTAAAAAGGCATGTAATGCTTTGCTGAGAGAATTCAGGTATGGAAGAGACAATATCTGACATCAAGAGGATTATGATAGAGTATACATTCTATGGATCATCATCACTAACATAATTGTTTACATGACATTTTATAGTTTATCAACTATCTTCACTTATGAAACTATAAGATCCTCATATAAACCCTGTGATGTTCTTTATTTTATGTTCTTTATTTTACAAATATAGAACTTGAGGGTTAGATAGGTTTAAGTAACTGATTTAAATTTTACTCAAATCAAAGTGTTGAAGCCATGGGTTAAAATCACATCTTTTGATTGAAATTTCGAGGTTATGTCATACACTTTATTTACAAGGACAGAAAACAATGCACTGAGTACATTATAAATGCAAACTTGGTATTAAAGTCCATAGTTTATAACAGTTCAGAGAAAGAAAGGATCTCTATGACCTGAGGTGGTCATGAAAAGTAGCACAGTCTCTAGGCAGGAAGAAAGATGGGAATTAAAGAGAAGAGTTACTTGTTGTTTCTCAGCAACCTAGGAAACTGTGGTTTACTTGATTTGACCTCAGGGCAGGGAAGGTGGGTAGGCCTAATCCTGACAGCAGAGCTCTCGGAAAACATAATCCTTTCTCATCACCAGAGCTAAGTACTTGTCTCATTGCTCCACACTATACTGGGAAGAGACCATCATCATTTAGCACCCCCCAGAACACCTATCTACATAAGGGGGTGAGCTAGCTGAGGTCTGAGCTTTCTGTTTAATGGCCTGATAAGCACCACCAAGCAAGGTGACTGTAACATAATAGATACATTTTCTAAACTTACTATTACTAAGTGTCAAGGTTGATATTTGAATTCAGGATTTTCTGGATTTTTCCATAACCTGTATTTTTCCACCATACCATGTAACTTAGGTTTACCGTGCTTTATTGTGTGCCAGTCAGATACTTTATTTTTTAAATGAAAAATTGTGTTTGGGAATTAAATTTAGTATTTATATTATTGAAAAATAAAGAATATGATTTACATTTCTAATTATTAAATCACTATCGAGAAATTGTATTTGGAAATTCATTTATTATTTATATTATTGAAAATTACAAGTCAAGTATCAGAGCTACGTTTACTTTAAATTTAAACACTCATATATGTTATCATCTTTCTTCCAATGAGGAAGCAATTTTAAAATTGCTTTAAAATTACAGAAATGATACATACTAGCAGTAAAATACTCTAATTATGTCACAGTCTGTGATGTAAAATGTGAACGTTTCTAGCCCTGCTTCCTTTCTTAGAGTTAACTGCTATTAAAACTTGATATCTATTCCTTTTTTTTAAATAAAAATGGTCCAATTCTACACATTTTAATGCATATTTCTTTTATCACACTTGACAACATATCATGGGCAACCTTCTATATCAGCATGTGCTGATCTGTCTCATGCTTGCCATTTCCTCTTTCTTTTATATGTCATATCCAAATCATTAGCAAGTCCTATGAGGTCAACCTGAAAATATATCTAGAATCGTTACATTTACTGCTGCTATTCTATTCCAGGCTTTATCTCCTCTTACTTCGACTGATTTGGTAGCATCTTAACTGATGTCCCTTCCTTACTTGCCTCCTGCAGCCTATTATCCAGACAGCAACCAGAGTGACCCACTTAAAATGTAAGCCAGATCTTGTCATTCCTCCTGACAAAACCTTCCAGTCATTTGAAGTCTTAAAAGAGTAAAAGCCAGAATCCTGACTATAGGCTGCTTAAGTCTTAGTGATCTTTCCTTCTTAGCTATCTTTTTGAACTCATTTCTTAACACTCCCACCCTTGTACACTGAACTCCAGTCACATTGGCCCCTTGCTGTTTCTCAGATAAGCTGTGCCTGCTCCCAGCTCAAGTCCTTTGATCTATTTCCAGTTCTTTTAATGCGCTTCCCCAAGATTTCTCCTTGTCTTGCCCCCTCAGTTAAGTTTCAAATATCACTTGATTATCTCCTATAAAAGAACACTCCCTACTCTCTCATTCAGTCACAGCTCCCTTTCCTCATCTCATTTTATTTTGTTCTGTAGCACTTTTCACCACTGAAAATGAAAACATTTTGTATGTTTCTTTTAAAATTTATTTTCTTTTAAACAAACTATCCCCTAATAAATGTTCCATGAAAGCAGAGAATTTGTCATACATTTTCACTGATTTGTGCCCTAAATAGAACACTGTCTGGCACATAACAGGTTCTTAATAAATATTTATTGAATGAACTATTCAGTTATTCAAATGATTAATAAGCTATATTAACATCTATAATATGTTCTGAAATATAGATCAACCCTAATTTATCCATTGATCTATTGTAGGTATTTAATTTGTCTCTAATTTTTCACTCTTAGAAAAACTGCTCAGTAAATATTCTTGTGCTGTATTTCTGTAGACATATTTCTAAGAGTAGAAATACTATATGAAATGGTATACATTTTTAGATTTGATATGTGTTACAAGGTGCCCTTCAAAAAGGTGGATCATATGTATGTTTCCAATACTTAATGTTTTTTTCCCATGGGCATGCTATATCTCTTACATTTATTCAGGTTTCCATGTATTTTAATGAGTTTTATTCATACATGTGAATAGACTTGATATTTATTCATACTGTTTATGGTTTCTCAGTGTCTATACAAGAAATATTTAAGGCATTGAGCAATGCATAATTTCCAAGCAGGCAGCAGAAAAATAGTTTAGGTATATGAAGAATTTCCACTAAAGTTGTGGAAGTTAGAGTTGGTTCTGTTAAATACTTGCATCAGTACTCCCAGTCTTTTTTGAGTTCAGTTTTGGTAAATTTCAAGATTGATGGCAAAAAGGAGTTATGTGATCTAAAAAAATATTATGGTAGTGCATCTACAGAAGCAGGAAGAAATTTTAAAATAGTGGTCAAGGTTGGTGCTTTTTATTGGATGATCTTAATTTTAACCTTCACAGACAGTATTCAGTGATTTTAAAAGATATGTAATGAAAAACACTCATTTTATTATCCATGTCATTGAATCTATTATTTCCCACCTTCTCACACATCATGCTAATAACTTTTTAGGTGAATGCATTTTAATTAAAAAATAGGAGTCACTTAAAAAGTATTACAAGAAAGAGCAAATACAAACTGTGGTTTGTGAGATATAAAAAAATGCTTTGAAGAAATCAGCTGAAGAATCATTTGCTGGTAGCTCTGAGGGAAAAAATATTTAAAACAATTGCCTTCTTCATGTTACGTGCATCAACATTCAGTAGGAATTTCGGTAGTAAATATGCCCTCTGTGTTTCTGGGCAAATGTTTCAGCAGGTCAGTGTCAAAAGGATGCTAAATGGAAAAATTTTCCATGCTGTAAAAATAACACGAAAAATTTTAGAACATTGTTCAGTACATATGAATCTCTTTACAGGTGTATTCCTAACCCATTCATGCAGAGAAGTGGCTTAGAGATTGGTAATTAGAAAAAAAAGTCTTCCTTTGCATTCTCCGTTGTCCAGGAAGCTTATTGAGAAACTGCTAATAAGAGTTACATAGGTGATAGTAACTAATCCTGATGACTGAATCAGAAAGTTTAAGCATATTTACTATAGCTATGACCCATTTAACTGACTGAATTGTTCCTAACCCAGCATAATTCAATGGATATGAATACTTAGCCCAAAGCTAGAAAACAACCATCAGGTTTTTCAGGTTCTAGGAGGAAATCTAATGGACTCTGTTGGTGTTTTCAGTCCTTCTAGTTGAATGTCATGACTATGGAATGAAAAGAAGATATGTGAAGTAAACAGATTACAGAGCTCAGAATTCCATAAAGAGGGGTTCCCGGAAGCTAGAAGACACATTTTACAAAGACCTAAATGAATTAATTTGTCAGGAAATTTAAGGCATTAAAATGAAATTTAATTAAAGGAGGGGAGAAAGTTGTCCAGATAACACAACAAATCCACTACAGGGGAGAAACTAGAAGGTATAGAAAATCTGAATCACAGTGATGAGAAAAATAAAAACTGAATGAAGAAGAATACTTCTGGACTTCACTTAAGTATATGACACAGAACAGGAATAATGTTCAGAGTTATTTGGAAAATAATGAGAAGTCATTGAAAGGAATTTGGGTAACAGATGGCATTTGTGGCTCCAAACACAGGACCCAAAATGAAAGGAAGTCTGTGAAGTTGCACAGTATTTGAAGAATATAAAAAGGAGAAAAAGTAACTGTTGACAGTGTTGGATGACTAAGGACATTACCATATTACACACAGAGGTTCTCAATTTAATTTTGAAAATTTAAACCAAATAAAGATATAAAATGGGTCCTCTAAATATCTAGAAATCTTCTCATATATGCAGAAGCATGCTTTACTTACTTTTGATGAAACATTTCTATTTCACAATGTAAAGAATCTGTAATTGGGAATATATTAGAGACTTGAGAACCTTGTAACTGCAAAGAATAATAGAAATTATTAAATTTCAATCACTTTTAATTTCTGTCAGTATAGTACTGAATGGAGTTGTGAAAATAATGGAATCTTTGGGAGAAAATAACCAGCTTATATTAGAATTCTCATTAGTGTAAAATAAGGTGGCTAGAAAAAGTAATAATTTAGTTCTGTTCATTTTTATTTAACTTAAAGAGATCTGTAATGATGTACATGCATGGGATCTCCCCCAAGAACTGAACTATTAAGTCACAAGAAGTAGAGAAAATGTAATAAAACTATGCCTTATAGCAACTAGTTCAAGAGAGTCTCTGAAATCTCAGCAGTGGGAGTTTATGGGTCTGCATTCTGTTGTTTTCCAATAATGTGACTCAACTGCTCATTGAATATTGGGTTCTTTCTTCATTATCTACTATCATGTTTCCTTTTAAAATTTTGATTTTCAGCTGTGCTGCTGACTAGTCCTCTGACTTGGGAAGTGGGTCATTTTGAAAGTGACCCAACTTCCATAAGACTTATGGAAAATGTGGATAATATTACCTACCTCATAGGATTTTTATGAGGAAAAAAGGTGATTTGCATGTAAAGTCTTAACACACTTAGTAATAGCTAATGATTGTTTGAACTAAGTTGTTGGCAACACAGATGGAGAAAAATTGATATGTGTTGGATATGTTTGTGAAGTAAAGCTAGTATGACTAGCTGTTGAGTTGTGTGTCAGATATGAAGGGAAAATAATTGAAGGCTCACTCTTAGAGTATTGCCTTGATTACCTGGTAGGTTGTGGTTGCGTTTACTAAGATGAATAAGACTGGCAGAGGAGCAGAGGGGTGGAGGGGAAGAATCAAGAGTTCTACTGCAACCGTATTTTGTGATGCCTATTGGACAGCTAAGTAAATATTGTAAAAAGGCTGTTGTATATATGAGTTTGGAGTTCAGTGCGGTCAGAGCTCTATACAGAAATTTGGAAGTTATTGATATGAGGATCATATTTAAAATCATCAGATTGACTGAGATCACCTAGTGAAAGAATGTAGACTTAAAAAAATAGTGGGACTAACTCATGGTTTCAGTTATCCCCAGTAACTAATTCCTTCATAAGCTCAACTTCAACATTGCTCTCATGGTCTTTATGATCACTCTATATAATAAACTTTCAGATTTAGTTCCAAATGCTAACTGGTCCTCCCACCCACACCCTACCTGCGTCCCATGTTTCTTAGTTCAGATTTCTGAAAAGGAATATCTGATTGACCTACAGTTCCTGACCATTAAGTTAGGGGCTTACCTCCTTTACTAACCTAGATGAATTTCCTATAGATTACAAACCAACATTTTCAATATAATACTCCATATTAGACATTATGCTGTACATTGTACTTGTGTTATCTCATAAAATGACTGAAATAACCTATGATAAGAAAAGTACTTTTAATTTTATTTCATTGATTATGAATTGAAGACAAAAATAAATCTCCCAGATCACATAGCTTGTAAATTATGGATTTGAGATTTGAAGACAAGCCTACATAACTCCAAAGTCTAAGTTTAAGAAGAAAAAGTTATAAGTACAATATTTAAACCCTGATTTGCTTGTCACCATGTTTACCTTTATATGAACAAACTCCATATACTGTAAGGCAGACAGAAGTCAATAAATAAACACTAGAGAATAGAACTGAAATTTCTAACAACATTTGCGTTGTGGAATCCATTTTTACCTCCATCCCTTCCTTTTCTTTTCTGAGATACTATAGAAACCAGCAAATTCTATCTTTTTATTTAAGATTATTCAACTTGCAGATGGACTGTCTTAAATAATACAGCCATGATCTACAACAGAGAAAGGGATGGATGTTATTATTTAATATATTTATTAATAAATGTTATATAATTAATAAAGATATAATTCACATACTATATAAAATTCACTTATTTAAATTGTACAATTCAATGAATATATTCAATTTAGTATATTCAGAGTTATGCAGACATATCCCAAAGGGAAACCCTGTACATATTAGTGATCCCTCCCCAGACCCCTCCCACCTCAGTGTACCCCAGCCTCCAGCACTAGGCAAACATTGATCTACTTTTTACCTCTATAGATTTGCCTGTTCTGGACACTTCATATAAATGGAATAATACATTATCTGTAGTGTTTTTTGACTGGCTTCTTTCACTTAAGCATAATATTGTAAAGATTTATCCATGTTTTAGCACGGATTTCTTTTTTTTTTTCATTTTGCATTTATTCCTTTTGATTGTCAAATATTATTAAACTGTATGGATATACTGCATTTTACTTATCCATTCATCTGTTGGTGGATATTTAGGTTATTTTCACTTTTGGTTAGTGTGATAATGCTGCTATGAACATTCATTTATAAGTTTTTGTATGGCAGCATGTTTTTGTTTCTCTTGAATATACTCTTAGGAATAGAATTGCTAGATCACATGGTACTTTATGTTTAACATTTTGAAAAACTGCCAGATTTACATTTGTGCCACTTTAGATTCCCATCAGCAATGTATAAGGGTTCCAATTTCTCCACATTTTCACCAACTTTGATTATCATCTTGTCATTTTGTTTATAGCCATATAATATATCTAGTGGGTGTGAAGCTGTTGCACATTTTGGTTTTTATTTGTGTTTCCCTAAAGGTTAATGATTTGAGAGCTTTGCATGTGCTTATTAGCCATTTGTCTAATTTCTTTGCAAAAATTTCTATTCAGGTCCTTTGCCCAGTTTTTAATTGGGTTGTCTTTTTGTTGTCTGGTTGGAAGAGTTCTTTACACTGGATACAAGTCCTTTATTAGGTATACAATTTACAAATACTTCCTCGCATTCTCTGGGTTGTTACTTTCTTTAGGATATCATTTACACCACAAAAGTTTTAAATTTTGAAGTCCAAGTAGTCTATTTGTTTTCTTTTGTAGCTTTTCCCTTCAATTTCATATGAAAGAAACCATTGACTAATCCAAAATCACAAAGATTTACTTTTCTTTTAAGATTTGTATAGGTTTAGCTCTTACATTTAAATCTTCTAAGATTTGTATAGGTTTAGCTCTTACATTTAAATCTATGAGCCATTTTGCATTAATTTCTGTGTACAACGTGAGAAAGTGATCTAGCTTTATTATTTTGCATATAGGTATCTAGTTGTCTTGAATATTATGTTTTTTTTTTCAGTAATAAATACATTGCTTATTAAATGGGGGAACAAACTGTACTTGGGGAAATTTGGAAAACTTTATTTTAGTATGTAACATTTGAGAGTTTCCTCAAGTGTGAATAGAATTTGGATGGGTAGAGGAGTACTAGGGAAGAGAACGATAGGCATAGGTGGAAAAGAGAAAGGAGCAACAATGTTAAAATAATTATTTCATTTTGGCTGTAGCACGGTTTGCAGAAACCCAAAATCTAAACATAAATCCTGAGAAAATGGTTCAAGTGCAAGAAATGTCTTTGGTAGGTGTCTTGGATTTTCCTGCCCCTGGAGGCAAGTGAGCTGTTGTGTCTGTAAACCATTTCTCTAGAGTCCTTTGGTTAAGGACTGCTTTTGAGTGTGTGTTAATTCCCCAGAGCTTGTGACCTCCTCTTTCATCTTGGGAACCTTCCTCGAGGGCAGTTGGCTTGCTCTTAGGTTGATGGGCTTGGGGTATGAGAACTATTGTAGTAGAGGATAGGGTAATGCAATGTAGTGTAGTACGGTCTGGGATAATGGCTTCATTGGCAGCGCTGACATAAGCTTTGATAGCTTCTGGTGTTGAACATCTTTGGTTTTGTAGGTTTAGTAGTACCCTCATTGGTTTCTAATCTGTCTCATTTCTGGGACCATTGTGAGCTGTTAGTGCCACAGATCCTGGTGTTGTCAGTGCCTCTTGGTTGCCATTCAAGCTTGGCTGCCCATTTTTCCATTTAGAACAATTAAATCTACCTTTCCTCTTACATTTAGGTGTTACCATCTGGCCTCTGGTATGCAAAAATCCCATCATTCTTATTGAAATTAGGGAAACAGTTTCATAACCAAATGCCTAACTCTACCCTTTATTGATCAATAATCACTTTCCTTCTAATGAAAGGAGAGTGTTTTCACTGTTGGGTTACGCTGAGAATTTACTATAATTGTAGCCTAGAAGCTTGAAGGAGGTGGAGAGGGAGATTTTGAAGAGGATAGGGTTTGTCTTGCCAGATATCTACCTGAGATGACACTGCATGTCCCCGAGGCAAAGGGAGGTTGTTGTCCTCTAGCAAGGGTGAATGAGCTATTTCTACAGGCCCAAAGACTTCAGGGAGATCTGGGAATTCAAGTTCTCAAATATATTCATTCATCTGTCTTCTAGGTCTTAGAGTCTTCCCTATCTATCCATGCCTGACTTTATGTAAGAGATACAACAAGGCTGTGAATTCACCCTTCTCTGCAGTTTGGTTGCTATCTAGCACAGTCAGTTCCTGAGCTTGGTTTGCATCCGTAACACCTTTTGTCTGTAGGAGACTATAAATGCTATTATTTTTTAAAAAAGCCTTTGATTTCACACCATGTTTGCTGTTGGAGTTGGGTGTTGGCTGAGTTGAGGATGTCATTTTTCTTCCTTCAGTGCATTGTTGGCATTTAACAGTAACCATTGTCCTTTATAATTACCTTTGGTACTGCAGTATATCTTTCTTGAATTCTGGAGACATTACATAAACCAATGCAACCCTTCTACTTGATGAAAACCCAGTTCACCACAGGTAAGAATGTTTGTAATTGAGATGCTTCAGAATGCCAGGGAGTATCACTATTCACTTTCTACCAGCACTGGAATTCTTGTTGCCATTTGGCTAGTGAGTAATCCATTTACTTGCTTCCTAGAATTGTTTTTTGTACCAACTGACTTAGTTGCAGTTCCCCTGTGATCTGATGCTGAGATAAGAATTTGAGTGCAGATAATTTATTTGGTAGATGCTGGCAGCATAGGTCAGGGAGGAAAAGTGATACAGAAAATGGATGGCAACAATAAAGGGTCTTTATTAAGCTATTTAATACCATGGATAACTGAAGCTTAATCCCACTGGAACGTTCAGGGAAATGGTATAAAATATCTTATACACTAAGTTCCATGAGGTATTTGTAGAGGACTTTTCCCCTAAGGATGTTAATTTCTTAGCACTTCTGACCTGTGTGTACACAGAGACTTCTGCAGTTTTGAGGAAGAAAATGACAGCCCTCTCTTAGAGCATCCTGAAAGGTCAGAGAAAATGGGCAGAGTACTGATAGCATCTGCTACAAGGAAGATGCAAAATTAAAGTTAATTAATGTCACATCATGGAATGCACTGAATGCCATTCAAGGAAAAATGTTATTATCTTTTGAGCAAGAAAGTTACACTGAAGTGGAGTATAGTGTAAATTGGGGAACAGAGACTGATTTAGGCAGTACAGTGGAAGGGGGAATATAACATGATCTTCCTTCTGTTTCTAGCTCTGATTAGAACCTGCTCCCAGTCCTAATACTAAATCCACTTTTAGAAGGGTTTACCAGATAGGATAGAATTCTGAGTATACTTCAGCAATATTTGAGATCAAAAGAGATTCCATTCTCAAAAGAATTGGGAATTTAATAAGATTGAAGGCAAATACTCCTAAGATTAATTTTTTTGTATTCCATTGTGAAGAATCACAGAAAATTTCCCCTTCACCTTTAAGTTTAAATATCTTGTTTTGGCTAAAGCCAAAGCAAGCTGGATGTAGAGAGAAGCAACATTGTCCATGCCTGCATTTCCTAGTCTACTAGTTGTCACCTGCTTGTGCCCTTGGAGTCCCCTTTTGTAATTTGTCATTTTCCAGTAGTGGTGAATAGAAATTAGACATGTATGAAAAACACAAATGATAAAGGAGGAAATACTGAGGAGCACTTTTTGGGATAATTTGAAACCCATGTAGAAACAGAAGAGTAAAAACTATTCAGATGTTTTTATACCTTAGTCACTAATCTAGTAATAGCTGCATAAATTTGCCATCTCCACGTAGTACACCAACAGACAAATTCAAATTAGGCTAACTCACCCACTCACACAAACTTTAATCCCTTACAGACGGTTGTCCACTTTCAATATTTCTGGGATTTATACTCAAAGACTCCCCTTTCCAACTTCCTAGTGTCTAGGACCTTGCTACTGGAGTAACTGTAAGGTTGGCTTTCTTCTTTCTTTTGGAGGTATTCTCTACCAGTATTCACAGCTTATTGTAACAAATCCTGTGGAAAGACTTCTGTATTGTCCAGTAGATGCCATACATGCTTGAGTATTTCTGTGTCCACAGCGGAGACAATTTATTTCCAGAAAACTCATCATGTGTCATGAAGTAGAGTTCTTTCTGTTGTCTCCCTTGTTAAACAAAACTGAAGAAATGTGCCAAAACATCAAGTAGTGGAAAAAATACTGTGGTTTAAACTGTAATCTCTCTTACATATGTCTATGTAAAGTGAAAAACAGTATCTGTGGTAATCAGTATATACAAACCTCTAGCTTTGGGCAAAATAATACCATCATATCCCCAAGATATCACAACCCTGTTTACAAATTTGCCAAGATTAGGAGGAATCAGACTTTTCATGTGGTTCTTTCCTGTGGCGCTCTCCCAGATCCCCAGATTCCTGGGGTGGATTATTCGTGTGTAAGAAGTGAGACCTATTTACCCTTTTCACCCTCTGGAAGAGAGGTGCCTCTAGAGGCTGGAACAGCCAGTCATGACTGCCTCCTAATTCTGGATACTTATTAGTTCAGTGCCACATTATCATCATTAGTCTATGCAAGTCCTCTCTTGTTTTATTTATTTAATCCTACTTCCTGTACATATTCCTCTTCTTTTACCATAGACAACGATTCTGTTGTATTTGAGGAGAAAACCTTTAATTTGTATATGGTTTTAGACATTGTAAATTGTATTGTGAATATGTTATTTTGGTTTTCATAAACTGTAGATCTCATTTTGATCCTCGCTATTTTTTTTATCAGCCTTATATTTTAAAATCTATATTTGTGCCAGTGGGAAGTTGTTGTATAACAAAGGGAGTCCAACTCGAGGATGGAAGATGCCTTAGAGGACTGGGGCGGGGAGCAGGGGGGGGACTCGAAGGGGGGGGGGGAGTCAAGGAAGGGAGGGAATACGGGGATATGTGTATAAAAACAGATGATTGAACTTGGTGTACCCCCAAAAAAATTAAAAAAAATCTATATTTGTTGCTGAGTGTTCACTTATTCTTTCAGTGGTAATTACTGTAAATGTAGTTTTTTTTGCTGTTTGGTTCCACTACAGTTTACTTATCTGTAGTGATTACCTCCACAATCATGCTATGATGAACATACTTCTACTTTTCCAGTTATAGGCCTGATGAATATTTCTCTAGGGTTTATGTATTTGTGAGTGTGTGTATAAATGTACATTTCATAATGTATATGCATAGTTAATTTAAGTGCCAGAAGATTGCTCTCTGTAATAGCTGCAAGAGTCTACTCTCTCATCAACAATTTATAAAGCTTCTTGCCTCTATCTTGACAGTACTTGAAGAGAGAGCTTTTTCATTTTTGTCAATGAGTCTAAAATTTTATTCCAATGCTATTTCAGTTTCTTTAAGTTTTAAAGAGTTTCTGAATCTTTTTGTATACCTGTTGGTGTTATCCTGTATCCTTATGTATTTTTAAATTTGGGTTGCCGGTTTTTATTATTATTATTATTATTATTGATTTGTAAGAATTCTTTATGTAGTCTAGATATTTTTCCTTCATACTCTTAACACTGCAAAAACCATATCCAAATCTGTCATCTGTGAGTTTTGTTCATGGCCTGCTTTATTGAGTAGGAATTCTTACTTTTATGTAATCAAATATTCATCCATTTTTCACTTTATATTTTGTATTTCAGGTTATTGTTTAAGAAGTCTTCTCCTAACCCTAGATCACAAAGATTTATTTACACTATATATTAACCTGATAGTGTTACTTTTCACATTTATATCAATTGCCTTTAGGGATCAACCTTCTTATAAGGGGTTACATAAAGATACAGTTTCGTTTTTCTTTATATAGTGAGCCAGTTTTTCTATTGAACAGTCCATCAGTTGCACTGTGATTTTGTATATACTCATTACTTTCCATATAAACATGGTCTTTCTTTAAATTCTGTATTCTGTTTCATGATCCATTTGCCTCTTTTGTGCTAGTATTTAAGATTTTATTACTGTGAAATTGTGCAAGGGTGAGTCAAAAATTATCCGCAGCCTGGCTATAGAATGTATTTTACAAATACATCAGTTTTTGACATAATCTCGTTGCTTTTCAATACGCTTTCTCCATCTGTCAACAAGCTTTTGTATTCCCTCACTGAAATATGTTTTAGGCTGAGCTGCAAGCCACGGATGCACCGCTGTTTTTACTTCTTCATCAGAAGTGAATCCGGCTCCTTCTTCATGTCTAACACTTGTGTGACCTTCCTTGAACTTCTCTGTCCATTCATACACACTTCTTCGCGACAAAACACTGTCTCCATACTGCGCACAGTCTTCGATAAATGACGGCACCAGGTACTCCCTCAGACCAAAAAAACAAATCACTGCACGCTGCTCTTCTTTTGTGCAAATCACAAGTGGGGCATCCATTTTTGCTCGCACTGCAGTTACAAATAAACTGATGTAACCCGTTCATCTCTGCACAGCAGTGACTGGAGAGACAGTAGCCTTGAACAGAAAGCGCTGATAAGACAGTGCGGCCAACAGAAGTTTTAATATAACCGGAGTGCAGATAATTTTTGACTCACCCTCGTATATTGTAATATCAATAAGGCAGGTCATCATCCTAGGTTCTTTTTTTTTTTTTTAATGACTTAGATATTCTTGAAATGTTATCCTTTCCTATACTTTTTAGAATAAGTTTACTAAGTTTCCTAAAAATATAGAGCTGGTATTTATATTAGAGTTGAATTTAAATTATAGATAAATGTGGGGAAAATGGACACATTTACTGTATTAAAGTGTTTCATCAGTATTATGAATTACAGTATCCCATCCAGGAGCATCAGACGTGCTTCCAGTTATTCAGAATTTCTTTTGAGACCCTTACAGGGAACCAACTGGCAAAGCAAAAATGTGGTTCACAGGGTCCAGTCCTAGCACTGCGAAGCAGAAGGATACCTCTGAAGCTGAGAGACATTAACTTAATAATACCTCAGATAAGATTTAACAGTTTCTTAAAAAGTTTGGCTGAATAAGTCCACATTTCTGCTCCCAAGTAGTTTGAGCCATGTTTTTGTTGTTGTTGCCGTTGCTGTTACTTTTTATAAGGGGCCAGTTTATTGATTTTTTTTGTAGTAAATAAGATTGTTATATTTTTATTATCAGAAGTTATAAATTTCCTAGAATTAATTAGGAAAGACTTTAGTTTTTTTGTGCTTGGAAACTGTATTTTTAATAATAATTTTATGCTTACACATGGAGTATATGTTCCATTCCTTATATAAGCATAAAATCATGGAAAACTATAAAACTTATAAATCATGAAGAAGAAAGTAAAATTCACTGATAATCCATTCTTTGAGAAATAACCACTGTTATTTGAGTTTTTTAAGAGTTCTTTCCTCAGGTCTATGTGTGTGTATCTTTACTTTCTCTGTGAATATTATTATTATATAATACCATTATACCACGTGGATTATATAATAGTATATAATAAATTATATATAAAATGGTTAGATAATATATAATATATCCATATATTTTTCAAAATGGGTAATATAGTTAACTCAATGTTCTATAGTTCAGTTTTTCCATGTAATATATTATGTACATATTTTCTAAGCCATTGAATGTTCTTTTCAAAATTTTAATGACTAGACGGTATTCTTTCATTTCACTATTTCAAAATTATTATTTAAAACATGATAAAATTTTAGAAGTAGAATTAATCAGTGGCTTAAAAACCTTCTTAGAATTCTAAAATATATTGCCAAGTTTTTCACGACTGGTACTCATCAAATGCTAATACTTTTTTCTAGGAAGTCCTTTTACTCTTAACTTTTTTGGATTATTTTGTTTTATTTGTTGCCCTTATTAACAACATGTGGCTGTATAACAATTGTTCTTTTGTGTGTGAGTGTATGTGTTTTAATCTTTGGAAGATCCTTTGTTTTGTCAAGCACTTTGATAGATTTCTGTATTGAAATTTGGAAACAGGAGACAGAGTGAACACTCTGAATAGTAAGAGATGAGTTTAATGTGTCTGAAGATAAATTGGAACAAGGAGAGTTGATGTACAGCTAGTATGTGGGTTGCAGTTGGATTTTGTTTATTATAAAATCTTGGAATCTTTATCTTTTAAAAGTGGATATTTAACAATTATTGTTTGACAATTGACATGTATATTTTCCCTTCTGTCATGACATATTTTATGCCTCCTATTTATGTGCTTGTTTACAATTTTTTCTTCTCCACTTATGACTTTTTTTTCCCTGGACTTTTTTATCCTTTACTATATTTATAATTTCTCAGACATGTACATTCATTGATTTTTTTTCTATTAACTTATAAACTGTTGCATTTTACTTAAATCATTGCTCTAAATATTAACTGTTTTTAGTATATGTTAGATTCCTTAAGTATATGTAAGACATGATACAGTCTTTGAATGTAAGCTTCTTAACTCTGGGAACCGTATCTCTTTAAGTATAATGTATCATTTAATTCCATGTGCTTTTAATTTTTGGCTACTTAGGAAATGTGCAGTGTTTTGCTTATTGGTTTTATTATTGTAAACTTTCATAGAAAAATGTAATATAACTAACACAGAGAGAAACATTTTCAATGTATTTTGATAGTATATTCATATGAAAACTATTTCATAATATTTATTGATAGCACCTTTCTGTTATTCTATCTCTTGAGAGTGTTGGGTTAATCAGAAGTATACATGATATTTAACATCCATTTAGTTATTTTTGCCTGTTACAAAGCACCTAAGTACAAAAGTACATAAGTTCCTTGGTCCCATATAATATATTTTAGAGCTGAAAGATTTATGTTCCCAACATGACCTTAAAACTCCATGTGATGCATGATAACATTTTGTATTACTATGGTAACAGCAATTTTAGTTTATTATTCTGTGGAATATAATAGTAATGTCTAGGGAGAGTTTTTTTTCTTTGAAGTTTGCAAGGTGAATGGTTGTTAAGCATTTTTATTTAGTTAGCTTCAAATATTATTTTGTTCTTTTTTCCCTAAGAAAAGATTGATGAAACTTTTTCTAAAGGTTGTTTGAAATAACAAGGTAAGTTTATTTCACTGTCTGACTTATTGCACAGTGATGATTATGCCAGATCCTATTTAAAGGCATGCAATTCTTTTAAACAGTCTTATAGAAAGAATACATCTAAACTATAGTTCAGGTAATCAATAATTTGTGAGATTAAAAATGAGGTGTAGGGAAAAATTCCCAACTGAATCAGTAGTGTGAAACTTCCAACTATCTACTACTAATTTGATATTCTAAAATAATTTTTAATAGCTGGAAATCAGTGCCACAGAGTTATTTGCAAAGAATATAGTACCTGTGCTTTCACAATTTTCCCCCTACATATACACTTACATTCTGTGTTTAGGAATCATTAAATGCAAATATGCCACAAAAATTAGTATAACCTATCATAATTTGGTGCAAGTCAGACATTCATTTATGGCACATGCAGTTTATATCTCTAAGTCAATTAATGGAGACAAATATCAGTTTGAAGCAATTGGAGTAGCTGATGATCACTAGATATAGTTTCACATGTAGGATTCAGATGTTGAGCAAGATTTGACTTACCGGGAACAATTCCTGTGGAACTATAGGCTTGGGTAGAGTTATAATTTTAATTGAATTGTGAAGGTCTAACATATTTTGAAAAACCAAGTCAAATTAGATATCTTTGTGTTTAACAATATTAATGGGCCAGAACATGAACTGAAACATATGTACAGAATCATCTTCTTATCTTGAAAGAACCTCTGTAAATTTATTTTAGAGACATTACATATCTATGATAAAAAAAAAGCAGTCTTCCAGATTTCTGCATGAAGATTGTGCTTCTGTCCACATTAGCTCTCCACCAAACTTTTTTTGTCATAGCTGCCATAACTTCTCTTTTAACAAATCCAGTGAATTTTGCATTGTTCTTATTTTACTGGACCTTTCAGCCAGCATTTGGTATCTCAAATACTTTCTCCTTCCTTAATCATTTTCTTTTTGCAATGTGTACAGAACATCCCAGTCTTAGGGGTTTCTTCTCCCAATTTGCATTAACATGTACAGTTTAACCATTTATTTCATACCTTATGTTTGTAAGAATTACCAATTTGTAATATAATATAGTTAAATATTGCAACTTTTAGTTAAAATAGAAAGTTAATCAGAGTCAGGGTTGTTGACTTTATTAATAATTAGAGCAAAGATAGGTGATCTGACTGGATCAGTAAATAGTCCATTTTATGTTAAAGTCCTCTACTAAAGAATACCTTCTAAGCAGCTTGGGTATTACATCACCTGTTCAGTTCTCTCTCTCTCTCCTGATGTAGACATATATACACGATACCATTTTTCTCTCCTTCTCCCTTCATCTTGAAAACATATACCTATACCCACACCCACACATACACACCCACCCTCCACCCCCACACACAGAGCACCTCTCAGTTCTAAACCTGAGTCTTGTCCTAACTTAAAATCTTGTGCTCTAGCACAGTTCTGGCTGAGTCATCTGATGTTTGCAGGCTTCAGTTAATTCATCTGATGTGTCTGTGTTCATCTAATTCATCTGATATGTCTGTGTTCATCTAATTCATTATGAAAGCTCTAAAATAGGATGATTAGTTTAGGAGGGAGCTTAAAGTTTATATATCTCTCAGTAATGTGTGAGATTTAAATCCTGATATAAGAAACAGTAGTCTCCCATGAGTGGAAGCACTCAAAATTGTTTTAGTTAGAATTCAGGCCTTCTATTACTCATTTCTGTAGTCAACAAATATTAAGAACCTACCGTGATTCTGGCATTGTTTTCCGCTGGTGCTGGGGATACAATAATAAACAAAACAAAGCCCCTGCCCTCTTAGAGATTACATTCTACTTAAATGTATTTTAGTTCAAAGCCTCCATATGGGCCAGTAGGACCCTCCAGATACTTGTGGTGGTGATTCTTCTATTTTCTTTGAAAACTCAAATAAGTCAGTTACCTCCTTTAAGTCAATTTCCTCAACCATAAAACCAGGATAATATGCTTTATTATCTCTACCATATAAGAAAGAAATTAAGTATGATTTGTGAGATTATTTTCTCATGATTTCTGTATTTGTGAAGTCCTGTGGATACTAGCGTGGAATTCATGTATTGTTGAACATAAAACAGAACAATTAATATGAATATTTTCCATATCTTTATTTTAGAAATTCTATTCAAAGATGATTTTTGGAGTATCTTACTTATTGGTTAAGTGAAAATCTTAACTTTTTGTATCAATTAAGGCTTATAGACATTTAGAGGATGGACTCTAATTAAGAACTTTTAATTTTCATGAATATGTGAGTATTTTTTATGGGAAGAATCATTCCTTCTTAATAGAAATTATCCTTCTCGCTATATTTGGTGCTGTTAATAGGACAAATGCACCAAAAGTAATACATTTATTTATAAAACTTAGTCTCAGTACTTGTCTTCCAGATATGCCACTGAGTTCTTACTTTTTTATTAAATATCTTTGTAGTGCTAATAAAAAAGTTTTATGTTTGCCCAAAGTGAAATAGAAATGTATCTGAACATGATGTATTTTGCTTCTTGTTTTATTCTCCGAAACTAGTTATAATTTAAATGCAGAACCTTCACTTTTCTGCTGCAAAACAGATTTATGTAATTAACTACATGCCTAGCAGCAGAATTCAGGGCACTGATTTTCTAAGTTTACGTCAGGATATTGACTCAAAGTGAATATTTAATGTGGTTCTGAGGAAAATATCACATTAGACTAAGAAGGCCCCTTTAACAAGCTTTCCTTTGGTAGAGAATATTGCATGCTTATGATTTAAAAATTAAGCCACTACAGGGTATGTAATGATATGCCTATGTACATTCAACCACTTTAGTTTATTAGGATTATGCAAGGTAAGAGGTAGAATGTTTGGAGCAAATCAGATATATGTCATTTTGCCAAATGAAGACTTCTTTTCATTCTCACCTCTTCCATTCTTTCATCATTCTTAGAATGAAGTTGGAGATTTTCCTCCCTTGATTTGCTCCCTTTCTCATTTAAATTTGGTTTAAGCTTGAGAAATAATTAGTTATAGCTACCTACTACAAAACCCTTGAGAACAAAGTTATACAGGGAACCTAATTAGGAATTATAGATTTATCATGATTTTGTTGTTGTTTCTTTGTTTCATTTAAATCTATCTTTAGATTATCTTTTACTTTTGGAAAAATATCTGGATAATGATAGGTTATTTTATTTTTTTTGTTAGTCACCTACCAATGTAATGCTAGCTAATTTTAAGTCATTTGGTCTTTTGGATTCTATGTCTTTGAAATGATCTTTTGTGATAGTCTATTTCCTTTTCATATTTCCCCTGTATATATTTATCATAACCACATTTTGAAGAAATAAGTGAAGAAAAAATATTTTACCACATATTTATCTCCCTTTTAGCTGATAGCTGGGACGTGTTACAAATGGAGGCTGAAGTAAATTTGAGTTACTAATTTTAATATTAGAGTGCATGTGATTTTTAAAAAGGCAGACAGAGAAAAGGAAAGAGAGGAAAATAGTTTTACATACATATAAATAAGTACTTATTCATTTAGGAAGCACAGGTAAAGGTAAAAACCAAAAATATGGTTTTTTTAGCTGTCTTTTTTCACTGTTATTAGAATGCTTTCTTCCCTAGTCCATACTATCAGCATATTTAACTTTTTTTTGTTTTTTGTTTTTGTTTTTGTTTTACTGATTTTTTCTTTTTTTCCTTAAACCAAATCAAACCTGCAGCTGTTCAGGGTCCTTAGGTATCTAGGGTATGATTTTTTTTCCCCTCCCTTTTCTGTATGTAGATAAAGAGGTAAGCATTTTAGTATGAAGTTAATTGCTCTTTTCCTTTGTTAAAATATTCTTGAGGTATGGCCTTTGAGTAAGTTATCACTGGTATTTAAAAAATAACTATTTTTCCAACAGCCCTTTCTATGCTTTTATTTTACAATTTTAGTTTATTTTTTTAAATAAATATGTATGTTCCTTTTGAAGTCTAAAGATTTTCAGAGGGAAGAAGGTATAAATTTGAAAGATTCATGTTAGAATTTTGGATGTTTAGGTCAGTTTACCAGCAAATTCAAATTATCTGAATATTTTTGTCTAGAAAGCCTCAATTGCCTTATTTTGTTCTCTGAGAAAAGAAAGCACTCTGACTCCACAAAGACTGCCATTTGCTTTAGGAATTAATTTCCTTCTAACTTTCTATGCCCAAAAGGAATCCAGCTTTTGGTCTAGTTTATTTGGCTTGCTCTAGAAACAAAAATTCACTCTGTGTAGATGCGGATGGGTTTTTGGAGAACCCTCAGCCATAAGTGGATTGAGTACTGTTCATAGCTCTTTACATTTCCTATAACTTCTAACAAAGATTCATTTTAAATGGAACTGCCCAAGAGATCTATCAGTGGAGAAATAGTCTTAGGTGATGGACAGAACTAAGCTATATGCTCAGACTTCTGGCAACTTTAGCCGTATATCAAGTATTTTCCAGTGCCTCTATTTAAGACAAGCATATATATAACTTACTCTCCAGTTTGAAATATGTACATATACCTAGTAATTATAGAAGTTGTTTGATGAAATAATCAAACCTGTCATTAGGCATGCTGTTAAGTTGGTCAATTCTGTCAGCTATTTGCTTTTACAAAATAGGAAGTAAACTCAAAGTATTGCAACTCTTCCATCTCATATTTATTTTAATTTTTTATATTTTCATATGGCTTAAAATACCTATATATAAAACAATTCACTGTTATATAACATAGAGAAAAGCTCAGTAAAGCAAAACTCAACACATAGACACATGTTAAAAGATAAACCGAGGCATATTAAAATTTCTAGGAATTTATTTGCACTAATGAAACCACACTTCTTCTCGGATGGGACTCAAACCCAGCCACACCTCAGACTGAGACTTGAACCCATGATCCCTGACTTAGGAGGGCACTCAAACCCACTGTCTTTTAACTGAAATTGCTCACCTGATATCAGGACTTACTGCAGCTCAGGCTACTTTGTCTTGTCACAGAAGGAATTCAGGGTGAGGCAAAGTGATAGTCAAAGAGTGAGATTGTTAACAAAGGAAGATTGTGAGAGATACAAGTGGGCAGGTAAGGGAGCACAGCCCTGAAAGCAAAGAGGGCTACATTTTTATAATCAAAGAAAAAGTGGGGAGGGGAGAAGAGTACATTCTTCATCATTCTTGGGTAGATGTCAAGGCTTACATAATTAGTTCCTCCTTTGACCCTATGTGGTTTAGCCGGGACTGTTATGGTGCTATTTAAATCATATGTATATTAGCAGAAAGGTGCTAACATATACTAAAAACAAAAATGGTAATTCATCTCAGGTTTTGGTATAATGTCCCCTTTCACCTAGTTTCTTTCACCTTTCACCTACATTCCTGTCTTGGCTACATGCAGAAATGCTCCTCTTCAAGGACCATTAACTCACTGACTTCATGTAACAAGATTCAGACTGCATATCTATTGTCTTGTGTTTTAACTAGCAGGACTTGTGGCTTGAGTGTGCCTGGCACTTGAATGCACCTGGTCTTCCTTCAAGGTAGAGTAGGTTAGTGGATTCTTTTCTTGATTGGTCATTAACTTGCAACAGTTTCTCAAACTCCTTTAAAATTTCCTTTCTGTCTTTAATCCCCTAGTAGGATTTCTAAACTAACTATTTAGTTACTCTACTCTGTCCCTATCACTAACATTGATTTGAATCAGGCAGCATCAAACCAAAAGTGGTTAGGGTCACTCTGCCAACAGGAGCTAGGGGATAGGTTTTTATACAGCAGACATGGAAGCAAAGCAAGGAAATTATTTGATTGGCTATAGTTTAAGTGGGTACCTCATTTGGGTAAGGCTAGTTTGGCTGTTTGTGATCGGTTGTTCTTAGGTTTCGATTTCCTAACCTTGGAGCATTTATAGGAATTTACTATAGCTTAGGTTTGGGTTTGCTTACATAGGCTTAGAGCTACCTCAGTCTAATAGCCTCCTTGTTTAATTACTTCAATACATGCTTCTGCAGGGTAGAATATCTTGCAAACTGTATTTACTTTTGCGGCTGGATAAGTAGAACAAAAAACTTCTATCTAATAGTCATTTTATGAATCTGTTTCTTTGGATCAAGGAGAGGATTACATGTGATAAATAGAAAAGCTTTGTCACTTGGAGTGTCTTGCTCAATGAAAGCTTTTGATTAAGCAAGAATCAGTTGTCTTCCAAAGCGTTGCCAGGAAGAATGTGTCAAGAATCATGTAGCTGTTTGTTCTAAAAATGTAAGTGTTGGATAATTGTATGGTAAAGTCATTGTGCCCACAGGAGGAAACAAGGATTACACTTGGAAAGGAGAAGTCATTATACTCACAGTTTCCAGGAAGGAGGTCATTGATGCCACGCAGGTCCACAGGGGAAGCAATGGATTTTGGTGAAGTGGCAGAAGACAGGAGTGAGGGGAAAGTCTGAGCCAGAGCCTTTATTGGGGTTTTCTGTGGGAAATGCAAGGCAGGGCACAGTAAACAGTATAGGATTGGCTAGTTTGAATAATTCCTGTAGGCTTTGGGCCATAGGGGTGGTCTCTAGTTGCCTGGTCCTGGCCCTGGAATGATTTAAGATAGAGGAAATACTGGCTTGGTGTTTGAGAGTTAGATAAGGAAGTAGTTTAACCTGTAGACTCCGGTTTGGTTGGTTTACATGTGAAAGATATGCTCTAGGCCCAGAGCCCTTTGCCGTCTCAAAGAATTGGCTAGCCCAAGGAGAGGCGGTCTCCCCTAGGCAAACAACTCACCAGCAAAACATCATGAAATACAGAAAATAAAAATTAGAAGGCCTGGTTCCAGTCCTTGGCCCGTGCAATTAATAGGTATTGAATTCCTTATCAGCAATGTGAAAATGAAAATATCTGTCCCACTTTATTGGATTGATGAGGATCAAGTAAGTTAACATTTGTGAAAAAGCTTTGACAGTATAAATTCAGGACACAAATAGTTGCCCTCAGGAATCGTTATATCAAGGTGCCCTTGAAGTTTATGATAGAAAGACCCCTTTGGTGTACAACCAATTCTTGCTTAACCAAAACTTGTACATCTAAATATTTCACAGCTGGAAAATGTATGTGTACGTGTGTGTGTGTGTGTGTGTGTGTGTGTGTGTGTGTCTTTGTTTTAAATAGGGGTGAAAACTTTTATCCACTAAATGTAGGTAGTACAGGACTGCCAAAAATTATATGCATATAGATTAGTGTTATCCATTATTTTTCTATACACTCTTCTCCCTCTTCCTTATTGAATCTTGTAATTTTTAAGGTTAAAGTCCAGTCTCTCTATCTTGGCCAAAACTGCCAAATCACTCCCATTCATAAGTGTTGCTATTCTTTGGACACTTACTCTATTTACTATTTATCTGTTTCTTATATTCAGTTCTATGCTGTCAATTATGTTTTCATTATTTATTACCTTAAAATATTATAAGTTCAATAAGAGCATCAGTTCTTATATCTGATTTCTTCATTCCTCTTACAGAATTTAATATATACTATAAACTCACTAAATATTGTTTATTGCTTATTAACACATGATCTGTAGGATGCATGGAGAACTTTTTGAGGCAAAAGTTTATATTAAGTACCCCATAATGAAGCAGAACATAAAAGTTTTTTTTAATAATATTTAACTCTCTTTGATATTAAAGAGTAATTACAGTACCTTATACTCCAAATTGGGATTTTTTGACCTTTTTTAAAGTTGAAGTATAGTTAATTTACAGTGTTGTAAAGCGAAGTGATTCAGTTATATATGTACATAATATACATATGTATATATATATTCTTTTCCAGATTCTTTCCCATTATAGGTTATTACATGATACTGAATATAGTTCCCTGTGCTATACAGTAACTTGTTGTTTATATAGTTTATATATATTAGTGTATCTGTTAATCCCAGACTCTCCCCCCTAGTGTTTCCCTTTGGTAACCAGTTTGTTTTCTGTGTCTGTGAATCTGTTTCTGTTTTGTAAATAAGTTGATTTGTATCATTTTTTTTTTTAGATTCCACAAATAAGTGATATCATGTATTTGTCTTTCTCTGTGTGACTTACTTCACTATGATAATCTCTAGGTCCATCTATGTTGCTGCAGATGGCATTATTTCATTCTTTTTTATAGCTGAATACTATTCCATTGTATATATATACCACAACTTCTTGATCCGTTCCTCTGTCAATGGATATTTAGGTTGCTTTCATGTCTTGGCTGTTGTAAATAGTGCTTCTATGAACATTGGGGTGCATCTGTCTTTTCCAATTAGAGTTTTCTCCCAATATATGCCCAGGATTGGGATTGTAGGATCATTTGATAACTCTACTTTTAGTCTTTTAAGTAACCTCCATACTGCCTTCCATAGTGGCTGCACAAATTTACATTCCTACCAACAATGTAGGAGGGTTCCTTTTTCTCCACAAGCTTTCCAGCATTTATTATTTGTAGACTTTTTAATGATGACCATTCTGACCAGAGTGAGGTAATACCTCATTGTAGTTTTGATTTGCTTTTCTCTAATAATTAGCAATATTGATCATCTTTTCATGTGCCTGTTAACAGGCCATCTGTATGTATATTTTAGAGAAACATCTATTTAGGTGTTCTGCCCATTTTTTTTTTTTTTTTGATTGGGTTGTTTGATTTTGTGATATTAAGCTGTATGAGCTGTTTGTATATTTTGGAAATTGATCCCTTGTCAGTAGCATTGTTTGCAGATGTATTCTCCCAGTCTGTAGGTAGTCTTTTCATTTTGTTCATGGCTTCCTTTGCTGTGTGAAGGTTTTAAGTTTAATTAGGTCCCATTTGTTTATTTTATTTTATTTTCATTACTCTGGGAGATGGATCCAAAAAAATATTTCTGTGATTTATGTCAAAGAGTGTTCTGCCTGTGTTTTCCTCTAAGAGTTTTATAGTATCCAGTCTTACGTTTAAGTCTTTAATCCATTTTGAGTTTATTTTTGTATATGTTATTAGAGAATATTCTAATTTCATTCTTTTACATGTAGCTGTCCAGTTTTCCCAGCACCACTTATTGAAGAGACTGTCTTTTCTTCATTGTGTTAATATATCCTTGCCTCCTTTATCATAGATTAATTGACCGTACGTGTCTGGGTTTATTTCTGGGCTTTTTATCCTGTTCCATTGATACGTATGTCTGTTTTTGTGCCAGTACCATACTGTTTTGATTACTGTAGTAAAGTCTGAAGTCAGGCAGCATGATTCCTCCAGCTTCGTTCTTCTTTCTCAAGATTGTTTTTGCTACTTGGGGTCTTTTTTGTTTCCATACAAATTTAAAAATTTTTTGTTCTTAGTTCTGTGAAAAATGCCATTGGTAATTTGATAGGAATTGTATCGACTCTGTAGATTGCCTTGTGTAGTATGGTCATTTTAACAATATTGATTCTTCCAGTCCAAGAACAGGTGTATCTTTCCATCTGTTTGTGTTGTCTTCAGTTTCTTTCATCAGTGTTTGTTTTATAGTTTTCAGAGTACTGGTCTTTTGCTTCCTGAGGTAGGTTCATTCCTAGGTATTTTATTATGTTTGATGTGATGGTAAATAAATTGTTTCATTAATTTCTCTTTCTGATATTTTATTGTTAGTGTATAGAAATGCAACAGATTTCTGTATATTAATTTTGTATCCTAAAACTTTACTGAATTCATTGATGAGCTCTACTAGTTTTCAGGTAGTGTCTTTAGGATTTTCTATGTACAGCATCATGTCATCTGCAAACAGTGACAGTTTTACTTCTTCTTTTCCAATATGGATTCCTTTTATTTTTCTTTCTTCTCTGATTGCTGTGGCTTGGACTTCCAAAACTTTGTTGAATAAAAGCAGTAAGAGTGGGCATCCTTGTCTTGTTCCTGATCTTAGAGGAAATGCTTTCAGCTTTTCCCTATTGAGTATGATGTTAGCTGTAGATTTGACATGTATAGCCTTTATTTTATTGAAGTAGGTTCCCTGTATGTTCACTTTCTGAAGAGATTTTATCATAAATAGATGTTGAATTTCATCGAAAGCTTTTTCTGCACCCGTGAGATGATCATATGGTTTTTAATCCTTCAATTTATTAAGGGGGGGTGTATCACATTGATTGATTTGTGGATATTGAAAAATCCCTGCATCCTGGGATAAATCCCACTTAATCATTGTGTATGATCCTTTTAATGTACTGTTAGATTTGTTGTGCTAGTGTTTTGTTGAGGATTTTTGCATCTATGTTCATCAGTGATATTGGCCTGTAATTTCCTTTTTTTGTGGTATCGTTGTCTGGTTTTAGTGTCAGGGTGGTGGTGGCATTATAGAATGATTTCAGAAGTATTCCTTCCTCTGTAATTTTTTGGAATAGTTTCGGAAGGATAGGTGTTAACTCTTCTCTAAATGTTTGGTGGAATTCACCTGTGAAGCCATCTGGTGCTGGACTTTTGTTTATTGGGAGTTTTAGAATTACTGATTGAATTTCGATACTGGTAATTAGTCTGTTCATATCTTCTATTACTTTGTGGTTCGGTCTTGGGAGATTATACCTTTCTTTAGACTTGGGAGGGGAAGACCATACACTGTTCTTAGAGCTTTAGAGGGCCTTACCTATTCATTTCTCTAGCTACATTCCTCTTTGTGAAGCAATGGCCTTGAAGGATAAGGAGATATGCTACTTAGATCATCTGCTTTCCTTATGTGCCACACTGTAGGTAAGACTCCAGAATTCTCTGCTCAGATGACTTCAAGTCTTTTTTCAAGAATTTCAAGGCTTCTTGTTGGGGGTCCATCCTCCAGTGAGTATATTGTGCTACTGGTATGGTCAGCCTAGGTTGAAAAGAGGGCCAAAGTTGGCATCTTTTTGTAGCAGAGGAGGAACACGGCTTGGACATGAGGGCTGGGATGCTCACATATGTGCTTGTGTGAAACTCTTCATGGTATGGGATTTATCTAGAGTCAGGGAAGGTAATCAAAATGGGGTTGATTAAGGTTAGGGATTGGCTCTGGATGGACTACCACATGCTGGTGTGAAATTCTGAGAAGTCCAAATATTTTAAATTTGAACCTGGCCTTCCAGTATCTTTCTAAAGTAGGCAAACAGAACATACTTAGAGTTTGATTTTATTTGAAGAATGATTTATCATTTATAAATATTTAGACATTTGGTATGTGAGCTCTCATACTCCCCTTGGGTCCCACTTGTAACTATATAATTACAAATGTAACTTTGTGTAAATGCAGTGTTTCCAAAGGATATGTTATGATTTAAATATGATACTATTTCTGTATCTACTAATGATAATATATTTTTAGTAAATTTCCTAGCCTTTTAGATCTTATACCAATCTTGAATTTATTTATATTCTTGTTTTAGTTAATCATATTCAAATTAAAAAATCTAATTTAAATTATTTTCAATATTCTTGGATAAGAAGAGATTTAGCAGTTGATTTCTTTTGGCTATTTTGGTACCTGAATCTCACTCTAATTTTCTTTTTTAAGAGAGAAGAAACACTATTGTTTCTCAAACATCATAAATTTAACATAGAAAATGATATACCATTTTGTTAAACATCCGTATGCAGTACTTTGAAAAGAACCACATTTCTTATTATTTGCATGTATTCTGTTATTTCCTTATCTCTTGGTTCAGATTAGTCCTGATTCAGTGTATGCATGTCATATTCTTCTCATTCCTGACCTTTCTTTGCATCTAAACATTTTTTCAAAACCCAGCATGTTTTTAAATAAAGATATGTAATGATTTCAGAATTTTTTTTCTGTCATAGATGTAATTTTTCACATTTTAATTAATCTCATATTGTAGAAGAGTTGATTGTTTGATGAGCATGGTTAACACTTTTTATTACTATGAAGAGATATAGTCTGAAGATGTTAAAATGTAATCATTCAAACCGAATTTATTGACAGTATATTTCTGTACTCCTATATGGTAGAGTAGAAGATGCCAAGTAGACAATAATAATTATATGCATTCCTGAGAAAGTCAATTCTGATTAGAAATTTATCTAAAATAAGAATAGTCACTGGATAAAAACCTTAGAGGCTCTCCAGTTGGTAAGATGTTTAGAATTTTGGACACTTATTTTGACAGTTCTCAGGTCTTATTATTTGTATCTTGTCTTACTATTTATATTCTGAATGGTTAGCTTATCATTTCAAATGAGCTATGATAGTGCTGGTTTGCCTTTAAATTTAAGTGTAAGAGTCACAAAAGACTTATAATAGGCTAGGATGAAAGGCATTTAGATGGGTAATTTCATGTGCCACTGTGAGATTTTTGGATCACTCCTGATAAACAATGGGTGTGTTTTGTAAAATTATATCCATAGTTCTATAGGAACTTGTTTCTTCTAGAAAATGCCTTCTGAATTTCAAGCAAGCAACTTATAAGTGAAATTTTAGATACAGGATTGTTTTTAAATTTGCTTGATGGATAATATAAATTGTTTATTTGTGGAAATTTAAAGAAGATAATTGAAAGTATTAGTGTCGTAACAATCCAATAGACTGAGGAAAGTAGCCATTCTGTTAGAAGCTATACTAATTGAAATTCCACCAGTCTTGATTAAGTAACTCTCTACAGCCAAATAAAATAAACTGCAAACCAGATGAGTTAAATAATCTTATTATAAGTCACTGAAGTATGGTATCAAGAAACAGAACACATTCACTAGAGAAAACAGTTTATCATTTCCACTGTACTTCAATAGAAATGAGAAATTATGATGACTAGTATGTTTTCTCAAAAGGATTGTTACCAGAATGTGTTTTTGTTTATTGAAAATTATGATAACTTTGATTATACAAATAAAATACACTTATAATCTAAATTTGTAATATAGGAGTATGCAATATTAGATATATAAATTATGACAATGCCAAATAATTTCAGCGTACTCATTTTTACTAAAATTTAAAAAAAAAAGGATAAACAAGGTTTTTCTATTCATATGTGTCAGAATGCGTGTATGTAAACACTCAGAAGTGAAGATAATCCAATAATTTAGCTCAGAGTGAAAGCCAAAGTGTTTCCAATGCTTACAAAGGCTTTTTTGCACCTTTTTTGCCTCTCTCTTTAGTGCTCATTCAAGCTGTTCCTAAAACATACCTATATACTCCTGCCTCAGGATTGGTACTTACTGTTTCCTCTTCACTATCTCACCTTGAAGACATTACTTAAATGTCACAACCTCAGTAAGGTCTTCTCTGGCCACACTATTTAAAATTGCAAGCTTCTTTTCCATCTCCCTGTCTTATTTTTTCCTGTTGTACTTTCTACCATATTATTCAGTTGACTTATTTACAATTTTTATTGCCTCTCCTCACTCTAAATAAGATCCATGAAGGCAGGGAGTTTTTGTTCAGCTAGTTCACTGTTGTATTCCTAGTATCTGGAATGTGCCTGATAAATATTTCTTTGATAAATGTAAAGCCTTATCTATGTCTTTTTGCTGTCAAAATAGACTTGTGAATATTTAATTGAATACAGATAAGTATACCTCAGTTTGTGGCCAATTGGATATGAAGACAGATGGGTAACTAGAGTTCATTTGTCATTGGTCTAGTTATTTGATCACATAATAGATGCTATTTTAGGTTGTTTATAGAGTACTAGAAACCATTTAAAGTTCTTTACATATATTAACTAATTTATGCTTCACAACAGTCCTATGAAACAGGTACTATAATCAGCTCTATTTTATAGTTGAGAAAACTAGAGGCTAAATAAAGTATCCCTTGATGTTGCAACTAATGTGTAAGAAGGTAAGATTCATACCAGAGCAGCTGGTATGTTCAGAACCCATTCTCTTAAAGAAAAGCCCCTGGTTAAAATCCTGCACCATTGTTGTTTGCATTGCTTTATTTGTATCAGTTTTATTCTGTTTTTCTTTCAGTAAAACAAAATTTTTGAAATAATCATATGTATTTAACCACTGTGGTTTTATAATCATTTATTTTGTTTTTTCTTTTTGCAGTGGGATGCCATCACTGAAATGGATGAACACAATAGGCCCATTCACACATACCAGGTATGTAATGTGATGGAACCAAACCAAAACAACTGGCTTCGTACAAACTGGATCTCCCGTGATGCAGCTCAGAAAATTTATGTGGAAATGAAGTTCACACTGAGGGATTGTAACAGCATCCCATGGGTTTTGGGGACTTGCAAAGAAACATTTAATCTATATTATGTGGAATCAGATGAATCCCATGGAATTAAATTCAAGCAAAGCCAGTATACAAAGATTGACACGATTGCTGCTGATGAAAGTTTTACCCAGATGGATTTGGGTGATCGCATTCTCAAACTCAACACTGAAATTCGTGAGGTGGGGCCTATAGAAAGGAAAGGATTTTATCTTGCTTTTCAAGACATCGGGGCATGCATTGCCCTAGTTTCGGTCCGTGTTTTCTACAAAAAGTGCCCTTTTACTGTTCGCAACCTGGCCATGTTTCCAGACACCATCCCAAGGGTTGATTCTTCCTCCTTGGTTGAAGTAAGGGGCTCTTGTGTGAAGAGTGCAGAAGAGCGTGACACTCCTAAACTATATTGTGGAGCTGACGGAGATTGGCTGGTTCCTCTTGGAAGGTGTATTTGCAGTATAGGATATGAAGAAATCGAAGGTTCTTGCCACGGTAAGAAAGAAACATTTAAATAATTATCCATGCATTTAAATGATGGTTTTTTTAAAGGTAAATTTGTTGTATATTTATTTTCAAATAATACATTTTTGAATACTATTCCTGGAAGAATTAATTGTGGAAGAAATGAACTCATATTAACCGTAAGATAATTTCTGATTTTTTTTCCATCTGAGGATGGTGTATGAAAATATAAAATAAATTATATACTGTGACAAGTTTTCTTCCATATTGCCTTCAGTAGGGTAGTTGCTGTATGAATTGCTGTATTCACCTGATTTCTATAAAGGAAATCAACATCAGTAGCAGCAACAAAAAGCAAAAGGGATTCAAAGCAGGCATTTGCTTAACTTTCGTGTTTTGGTGGTTTATAGAGAATATGACATTTAAAGACAGTTTGAAAAAAATTCTTTCTTTCGTGTGGATTTGTAATAATTGAATAGTACCTAGATAAGCTGAAATTCTATTTAAATTAATGAGGAGTTCATATATATGCATATGAATCATATGTATGTTTCAAGACATATAGGATAGTTTATAGGAATGTTATGTGTTTGGTGATACTGAGTGTATCAGAGCTTCATTTATCATTTGCTACTATTAAATACAATTTTGCACCATATAACACATTAGCTTTTTTGGTTTAGCAGTATTTCTGCAAGATCTAGTTAGGGAGTATTAATACAGTGCAATGCTGATTAAATTTAAAACCATATCTTTCATGTTATGATAATGAAATATCTGTAATTTTCAAGATGAAACAATTTTTATGTGAATAATTTTATGAAGGCTTATTAATCTAATGAATATATACACTTAAATTTTTTGCATATCCCCGATAAAGATACTTTATATAAATTATGTTTGGATTTAGGACTCATAATCAAAGCACAAATAAAGAAATAAAAATCAATGCTTGGTAAATAGTAACATAGTAGAGATCTTTTCCTCTCAATGGTAAATTATTTATAGTTTTTTTTCTATAGCGCCATATTGAATTTACTGACTTTTTGGTGATGCTATGTTCCTACCCATTAAAAGGGATGAAAGTAAATAAGAAAAAAACATTTGTTTCTGTATAAGGGTCATAGGTAATATATGTGAATTTTTAAACATTTTATCTATTTGTAAAATACTTGGGTTCTTGAATGCTGAAAAAGTTCACTAAAGCCACCAATGATGATTATGTTAGGTCATTTGAAAATACTATTTGTATAAAAAGTCTGTAGTATATTTTTATAAAGTGTAAGGCAATTTTCCTTCACTATTTAATCATTAAAATACAGTTCATTGAGGTTTGTATAGATTTAATTCCATATTTTTGTTCACCTATAACAAGGATTTAGAATGAGACAAAAATTAGATATAAATGATCCTTTGAAGGGTAAAATAAAATATTTTACATTGGAAAATGCACTAAAGAAAAATTCACATATAAGAATAGTTTTTAAATACGATAAAGAAGGCAATAATAGCCAAGGAGAAAGTGTATTACATATATTAACTATGTACTTTTACCATATTTTATATTTTATATTAGGTAGCAACTGGGTATTGGTAAAAATAATAAAGCTTCATAATTATTTAAAGAGTAATTATCTAAGGATTTATGTGATTAACTATTATTAAATATATTTTATGGCACTGATCACAGAATTAGAGGTAGTGACAATCATTAATGACTAGATGTTTTTTGCTTAATGTGTTTGCTCTGTGAAACTTCATTCTTATTTAGCATGCCCTAAAATTCCTTTAGTTGTTGGGCAAAGGTGACTTTGGACAAATGATAATTATCGGCTTATCTAGAACTACTGCTAGACTCATTCCTTTTTATGGCTTATTATCTTTAGTATAATTTATTTGATTACAGAAATGAGAGAGTGAGTACAGTACAAATGTTCATCATCTTCTTGTAGCAGATGGCAGAAATTGGAAGATTACACTTGGATTCTAAATCCATGGCTTACTAACTTTCTTATCCATAGATAAATTAGTGGTTATAATCCATTAATTATAAAGTATATGGAAAAATATTACATGCAAACACATGTGCCTGGTTCCAATTGAATACAATGAATTGCTATTTACAAACACAAAGGAAGTGGATGCGGATACCTCATTTTTAGAGAAAGATATCTTAACACTACCACCAGTTTCCATTTTGAAGTGTTTGTTTACGTGCCTTCTTGATGCTTTGTATTGCCCCTTTCTCTCCTCTAATGATTTTTTACTGTGGATTCTATTGCTATCAAGAACTTATCTCACAACCAAATCTCAGAATTACCTATAACCTAAATGACAAATTAATTGAAATTTATGTGAATAAAGCGTAGCTCAGGTTAAATAATGTGACCATGTATTTATATAGATAATGGGACAAGAGAAAACAATGTTTGTGTATCATTTTCTTTTCTTCTCATTTATTGTTAGAGCATTTAATTTATTTTAGCTGTTAACATTTTCTAGTACCTACTGTCTGTTAATCATTTTGATAGGTGGTACAGATAAACATAAATAGAGGCATATGTTTCAATGATCTATTGCTATTGATGTAAAATAAGCCCAAAACTTAATAATTTAAAGCCACAATGCTTTATGATTTCTCAGGGCTCAGGTGGATAATTCTTCTCCTTATTGTAAACAGAGGTCACTCATATAGCTGAATTTAGCTGTGAGCTTGACAGGGGTTGGAATATCTAAGATGACCTGTTATATTCCAGGGCCTCTCTATACATGGCCTTACATCATTAAAGAATCTGAATCAAGCTTTTTTACAGTATAGCAGCTGGCTGAAGAGAGAGTTTTTCACATGGCCAGGTATAAAGTGAGTATACAAGGGGACTACAAAAGGGGCTGAATACCTGGAAGTATGTTTATAGGGAGCTGCCAGTGTAACAGTTTACCACAATCTTCTCTGATTACTCATGACTAATGTCCCTCCTTCACGCACAAGAGCCCAAATCCTCGGAAAGATCTATCCCATTGTGACATCGTGTTGAAGTCCAGAAGAGCTTCTTGAAATCACTTCTGGATGTGAATGAAGCTTCATAGCTAAAGCTCTCCTTGATCTAGAGAACTAAAAACTAAACAAGACGTTAGTGTTCCTCACACACGCAACACACATGGGACAGGAATAGGATAAATAAAAAAGATTCTCACGTTCCTAAAGGCAGGGAACATAGCAGTTACTGGTCTATTGTGATTCTGAAATCCAGCAAAGGTCATCAGAATCCCTAATTACAGGGGCAAGGACTGTTCTTTGATTGGAGCCCAGTTCTGCAGCCTGGGATTAGTTCTCTGTGACTCTTTGTCTTCATCACTCTTGACTTTGCCCTCTGAGTTATTCTCCTTAGTTATAAGAATTTCCCATGTGGCCAATTGCTAGTTTCAACATCTGTCAGGAAAACTTCTTAATTTGATCCACAACATAATGAAGTTCTCTTTCTGTCTTCCAAGTTATCAGGTAGTATTCTCACCAGTTGTTGGTTGGCCTTTCATTATCTCCAATAATTAATTTACTGCTCTTCCATCCTCTAGTCACAGTCTTCTTGCCACTCTTCCAGCCTCCACAATTGGTTCATTACTAAAGCAAATGCCACATGTTTTAGCTTTTGTTACAGCAGCATCCTTTATCCTGTGTAAGTTATTTGCTTACAGTTTGGAAATCTTGACTGGATTCAGGTGGCTGGTTCTTCCACTGCTTTTATCTGGGGTCAATCATACCACTACAGTTATTTGGAGGTTTAGCAAGGCTAGACATCTAAAATGGCTTCACTCACACGTCTGATGCTTCATCTGAGACGTTTGAGGCCCTAAAGTCACTTATTGTGTAAATCTTGATAGCAATTTTCATATGTTTCATTTTAGGAAATTATTCTATGTTTTTCTTGCTCTTCCACTAAAAGTAGTTAGTCATCATGCCATTTGAGGGACTTCACAATTTGGTCTTGTCCTATTATTTTCTGACTTTGGCAAATTCTGTCTCCTGTTCTGTTTTTGTTACTATTGAATAATCCATGTATTTTTCATGTTTCTTGCTTTTTTTTTTTTCATATTTTATCTAGCTGCTTGGTGTCCCTTTCTTCTTCCTTTTCTGTGATGGAATTTTATTCATCTTTCAGGGGCTAGCACAAATGTCGTATATCTGGATCTTCACAAAGTTAATGTCTCTGAATTCTGTGCTGTAATTTGTGCTGATTATTTATGTGCCTGTTTTACCAGGGCTGTAAGATAAAAGAGATATATTTAAAAGTCATTTGTGTAATGAAGGGTGAGAAATTTACTGATGTGAGTGATAAGTAGAACCAGGTTCTACTGAATAGTTAAAGGTAGTTGTTGGTATACTGACAGAGTGCTCTGTTTCTTCTTATTTTTGTGAAATAGGAAAGTTTTCTTCAGGGAAGGTTGTGGTATTTTAGACCTGGAAAGCCTTTGAAAATATTTTTATCCCTCATTTTATGAATCAGGATTCTAAGTTATAGAGAAGTTATTCCCTGGGGCCACTCGGTAACTAATACTAGATTTATAACTAAAGCCTAGATAATTCTCAGTCTGGTCTTTGTGTGTTTTTCCACCCTGCATCCATCCCTCCCTCCCTCCCTCCCTTCTCCCCTTCTTCACTTCCTCCCTTCTTTTCTCTTTCTCTTTCATTTCCTTATTCCAAGCATCCATGCTCTTACCTTGATGCTTTAGCTTTTCCTGCCTGCCAAACGGTACAGAGGAGCCCTTACTCACTCATCATTAATTAGGCCCTTTGGCTGTATATTTATTTGTGGAATCTGATATGGGCATTGTTAGAACAGTGTCTACACATCCATTCTGAGATTCAGCCTACTGAGAATGATGGAAAAAATATCTATTTATGTGAAATTTTGCTGTTAGAGATGGCAAATAGGAAAAATTACAAGGAGGCTTTGGGAATAGTCATAATTTACTTGAGTACATTTGAGTACTCTTGGCCTGCTATGTAACAAAAGTACAATAAGCTGGTTTAAAATAGAATAAATCTATATCTACCCATACTATCATGTCTAATGAACAGTGTATATTTATTTGCATTTAAATAATATATTATATTTTATCCTAAAAGTTATACTACTGAATGTTTCAACTTGTGGTTCCTTTTTCTGTAATGTCGTTAAGGTGTATCTGGATCCAAATTCTAGAAGCACAAAAGAGAGAGGCACTTTTATTCTTACTGTTTTTGATCAGGTTTAAATAGACATAAACATTATATTAAGCAGATATGCTAAAGTTTAAAACCAAACACAGTAATTTGGGTTACCTACTTTACATTATAGGTGGTATTTTATACTTGGCTCCAGTATCTCTATTTTTCATACCATTTTATTTCATAGGTTCATAATTAAAACTGTCATACTTGGGCATATTGATGTTACAGGTTTAATTTTTTTGTCTTAATTTATTTCACTAAGGGCTTGAATACAAATAGCATTGATTCATAAAGCATTAATTTACATCAAATAGTCTTTCACTTCATATAACTAAGAATATCTTAACACTACGGAAGAAAATTGGAAACAACATGCAGAATTGAACAATTTTTGTTGAGTTGTGAGTTCTGAAGTGACATGAATCCTTAATAAACTTCTCTTGGCTATTAATTTAGAATAAATCTCATTTAGGTAGTGGCACCTGTACTTAGAGATATTAGTTAGGGTTTGGTATTTTAGACCTGCTTTGAATATATATGCATATTTATTGCAAAGACAGCTTCTTTAAGCATTTAAGTATCACATGATATAATTTAATATTTAATAATGATATATTTAATTTAATAATCATATAACTTAACAAAATAACATCTGGCTGTTCAAAGTCAAGTCCTAAAACATTGAGAATTTTTTATAGCTTTTTCTTTTCCTAGAAACATACTTTATTTATTTTCTCTCTAGTGCTGCTTTAAAATTCTGGAGGAAAGGATGGTGGCAATTCTTGGACCATTGCATTATTGTTCACAGAGGTGAATGGGATATGCAAGGCCTTTGGTGACATAGCTATTGATTTGATCTCCTGAAGAGTGTTGTTATTAAGGCTTCATGACTCTGTCCTCTGTTGCAGGTCAGAAGCATTTATGCTCTGTGTTTATGATCTTCTGTCTAATCATGTTATCAGAGATGATGGTGGAAGCAGAGAGCATAAAGAAATTTTGAAACACCAGGATTTGCTGGCATTAAATAAGGGGGTTTGAGGATATGATGGAAAGCTGAAAGGTGAGATTGGGATCACAAAACGGGGCAGACTTATTGGCCCAGATAGTATTTTTACTTTCTAAAGGTTTTCACAGCCTAAATATAAACTCTTACAATATAACCTTCAATTCCAAATAAAGCTGCTTTATTTCATGAAACAATTGCAGATTTTCATCTGGCTTGAGAAGAATATGAAATCAAGAGGCTTGAAGGAATCTAAAAATAGAAGGTATTATTTCCAAACAAAACTGAATAGTTAAATAACTATATTGTATTTTGTTCTTTGTCAAAATTTTTAAAATAGGTTAAAACATAAACTGTCCCGAAATGATCATTCTTAATAAATTATTTTGACCAAATTTTAATTTCAAGTTTAGTCTCTGTTTTACTCTCTGCTAACTTGAAAGCTATAAATAATATTTTTATATGATCTATGCCTAATTAAAAAAATCCTTTCTTAACACATATATCTCTAAGAGGGGATAACATTATACAACATCTCTCTTTTCTTTCCAAACATGACACACCATGTCACCCACTGAAATTGCTACCTTTCTTGTGAACATTGTCTAAAGTTTTAATTTGGCCTTTTAAAGAAACAAAATCAATAGTTTCATAAAGTCAGTACTTAGATACAAGATATATTAATAGTTTTTATACTGATATTTTTTCTTATCATTATCTCCTTTCTTTTGGGTTCATTACTCCATTTGCTGAAGTATATCCTTTGGTAGATCTTTTGGCAAGTTTCTATGAGTTTAAGCCCTTTGTTTAGTGGATATCTAAAAATATTTTGTCTTGCCTTTTCAATGTTTATTTGAGTCTAGAATACAAAGTGACTATTACTTTTTCTTAACACTCTGAAAATGTTATTTCCCTGTCCATAAGAATCTGTTGTTGCCAGTGATCTTCTGATAGTCTTTTTTTTTTTTAACATGAGTTCTTCCCAAAGTTGTTTTTTTTTTTTTTTTAATTTATTTTTGGCTGCATTGGGTCTTTGTTGCTGCGCATGGGCTTTCTCTAGTTGTGGTGAGCGGGGACAGTTCTTCATTGTGGTGTGAGTGCTTCTCATTGCAGTGGCTTCTCGTTGTGGAGCACGGGCTCTAGGCATGCAGCCTTCAGAAGCTTCAGCACACGGGCTCAGCAGTTGTGGCTTGCAAGCTTTAGAGCTCAGGCTCAGTAGTTGTGGTACACAGGCTTAGTTGCTCCGCGGCATGTGGGATCTTTCCGGACCAAGGCTCGAACTCATGTCCCCTGCATTAGCAGGTGGATTCTTAACTGTTGTGCCACCAGGGAAGCCCCTGACAGTCTTAATTGTTGTTATTTGGGAGATTATCTATAAGTTCCATATTTTTCGCTTTCAGTTTCATAATAATGTAACTGTTATGGATTGTTTTTTTTTCCCTGCTTCACTTCACATTTTGTTTTAACCTGAAAAAGTGTGTGTGTTACTTTATTCTGTTCTGTATTTCTAGAATACCTATGAGATATTTGTTGAAGACTTTCAATGTTATCCTCTTTGTCTCTGATATATTTTTTTTCTAAATTTTCAATCTTAGCTAATTTCCAGGTTATGAATTTTCACTTTAGTTACACCTAGTTAAGAGATTACTTCATCTACTGAGTTTTTTTTTCATTCTAACTTGTTACTGTTTTATTTCTGCCTACTTTGTTTCAAATTTATTTTTCTTTTTTATGAATGCTATTTTATTCTTTATGGATTTTAAAGTCATGTTCAGATAAATTTCGAAAGAAATTGGCTCTGAATATTTCTAAGCATTAGTGTTGACATGTACTTTGGAATTGTAACTTGTGTCCTAACTTGTTTTCTATGTCTTTTTTTTCCTTAAATTTAGAGAGTTTATAGTTGAACTAATCTTCTTCCCTAAGGCCTTATAAATAGAAAACTTAAGAGCCCTAAGAAATTTACCAAAGAATTCATGTTAGTATTTCTGGTTGACAGGAGTTCCACTCCAAGCAGTGATTCAGGGATGTAGGACTTCTTGCATTTAATGGGCCAGCTATCTCCCAGAGCCTTGTAGTTATCTCTGTCCAGCTCAGAGGTTGTAAAGAGAGATTGGAGAAGGCACATGTGCTTTCTCACCAACTCAGATCTGAAGAGCCACATTAATTCCTCTCACGTACCAGCAGTGAGAACTGGTTATGTAACCACACCTAGCTGCAAATAGGGGTGGGATGTAGTTAAATGTTATCCCTGGCTCAATAGTCACTTTCCAGCAACAATTCTTTATTATGGAAGAGGAAGCCCAATTTTTGTAGATACTTGGTTATCTCTGAAATAGTCTGCCACTTCATCTGCAAAGTATACATAATCATCCTCATATATCTGTCAACACAACGTTTTCTCCATCAGGATCAAATATGTCCTCTTGTCAGCTGGTGACCTACACATTAAATGACACCTAAAGCAAAATATATGATGGTTGAAATAAATAAAAAAGTGACATTAAGAAAGGAGAATAATAGGCACCAGACAGCCATGAGTGCTCCGTGGCAATGATGGGCAGGCATTGTGAAGAACCTCAACAGTAGTTGAGTAGATGCTCTTATCCATTGTTCTCAATGGCCCTGGGCTACACTATCTGAGAGATTCTTATTATCCTGACAGTTTTTGAATTAGTTATTGGTGGCTGAATGGCTTTCATTCCTGTTTCATGCTCATCTATTTTGGGGACTTCAGAGTTGTTTCATAGTTAAGGCTCCTTTAGACCAGACTTATGATTTGTTGGTAGTAAGATTTCCTAAAAAGTTGTAGTAACCTTTTAATCTATTTGTCAGTTCCACGTGTTAGAAATTACACAGAAAATCCACACCTGAAGTTTTTCCTTGGTGTATACACACGTGCGCACACACACAAATACACATACACGCACACCCTTCAATTAGGGTAATATTTAAAAGCTGAGAAGACAAAATTCCAAATTCTAAAGCCTTAATATGTAGAAGTTCATTTTTAATTTATATTACAGTTCAAGATGTCCCTGGTTGTTAAGGACTTTCCTTCATATAGAAGATAGAAGAATTACACATTTTCCTTCTGGAGCTCCATTATCACAGATGGACTTGTAGTCATCTGTATTGAATGAAAGAAAGAAGGAAAGCATATAAAATACAGATCTTCTTGTTAAAAGCCTTGGCATAGAAATGGCATATACATTTTACTCACAGTTGCCACACTTGTAAAAATTATATGATCAATAGAGTAAAATCTTCTTTATATAAACTTTAATATTAAGCTACATCCAGTATAAATAATCAGGATTTTTTTTTGATTAACACATGAGCAGTAGGCTATGTATTATTGTTCCACCGAACCAGATATAAACTGAACTAATTATGCTAAATTAAACATTAGAAGAAAAGTTATTTCCATAAATTTAAATCTTATTCTCTGTCCATAGAAATAAGTAGGATTTAACTATTTGAAGAGGGGCTGATTATTTCCATGAAGCACCCATAATAGCAACAGAAAACATTCAGAATAAACTTTCCAGTGGGATATTATGTAGTACATTGAAGATATATTGGCAGAATTTTACTAGAGAAGAAAAATACCTCACTTTTCATTTTATAGAAATAGTGTAATAACAGAATATTATATTTAATAAATCTATATAATTCAGATTAGATCATATTTTAACCATTGTAATGACTATAAATAGTAAAATTATATCATGCATGTTAAAACTTGATGGTAATTTTATGTTATACATTTTTTTCATCATAAATTCAGAACTATTTTTGGAACTACAGAGTATGATTGTGTATCCTCCATATGAACAAAAATGTAATAATTTGCATTTTTAGAATATTTACATATCTAAGATCTAGGGAAGTATATTTCAAAGCACAACATAGTTCTAAGGAAAATAGGCATCAAAGGAAAAAACTTGATATAGGAAAGGAGGGGGTGAGACAGGTTTGAAGAGTAGGGTATCTGGTATGAATATACTTAAAATGTTTATTTTGGTTTAAGATATCTTGTTATCTTTTGAGAGAAAACATTTTTTATTTTATTTATAGTAACAATTTATGATTACCTGGGAAATGATGATAAACTCGAATACGTATTATGATGATATGGGTGGGGGACATTCTTAATATTTTTGAGTCCTTTGAAATGACATAATGAGAATTAAATAAATTCCTGGTGTCCTCAATTATACATGTGGCCTTTAAAGAAATAGTTCTTTTTGTACTTGAAGTTTTTCCCCTTTTGGCACATAATAGTATTCAATGCAAAATTTTAGTATTACCAATATTTCTCCATCATTATTCTGTATAACCAGCTACTATTTTCAAGCTTAGGTCAAACTGTCTGTTTTTAGAAGAGGTTGTAACAAATAAGGAATATGGTTATTACTGAAAATGTTAGGCTTCATTTTACAGGGAACTATAGAGTGGTGATAAATTTAAAGGGATGGAGATTTCCGGTTGCCAGTTGCTCTATACGAGGACTATCACCATATAAAGAATCATGCAATACCAAAATTGATGGGAGCTTTGGGAATGTAAAAACAAGCTCTGCTTTATCTTTAGCAGTGGACAAGGAAAAAGCATGATTTATTCCTATTACTTGACAGTATCAAAAGTGACTGCTATAAAAAGTCATGAAAACCTCTTGAAAGATGCAAACCCTGTTCCTTTGGACAGAGATAAACAACTGTTTTCTTGGATAGAATTCTTTAAATAGGGTCACTTTATTTTTTTATTTATTTTTTCTTAAAATGCCTTATATCCTCATTTCATTGTTTTATTTCTATTCTTGTTTTAAAGTTAACTAGTACTATTCAGGATGGTTTACTTTTCACCCTACCATGGTGAAAAATTACATCTTTATCTCTATATTAATCAATTAAATATTAACTGGAAAATTTTTAATTGGTGAAACTTTGAAATGGCAATACATATGGATTATGTGAGAGTTTTTCCAAAGATTCTCTGTTAATTTACTAACTGCATTATGACCAACAGCAGCCCTTCTTAAAGCCTAATTGTATGTGGGTTTATAAATTGCTAAATGTGAACTAATTTTCCATGGATATGAAATACTATATGTCATTATGTAATTAAAAAATTATCCTATATAATAAATAGGATACATTAATAGATAAATATTTTTATTCACAGCGGTTGCTAAATTTTTTCAAAAGTTCTCTGGCATCTATTGAAGTGACCACAAAATTTCTCAATATACTTATTGATGAAGTTTTATGTATTTCCATAGATGACCCATCTTTGACTCAGTAAAGTTATCTGGTCCTGATGCATTATTACTTTAATGCTGAATTATATATTTTTTATCAAATTTGTTAAAAATTGGCAAGAGGTTATTGTATCTAATGCAATGAATTACAGATTTGTTTTGAGTGATGTAAGGAAGAGTAGAATAATTTGATATACACACTATGGTTTTGGATGAGAAGTTTAAATATTTGTGAAATATAAATGTTAATTTAGAACTATAAACAAATCACACTCAAAATTCTTACTGTTTTGCTACTTTGAACTCAGCAAAAATGATTATAAATGTTATATGAAATAATAACTGGAATGACATATAGATTATTTGAAAAGAGTGATAAAGAATAGCAAGAGCCCTGGTAGACATTAAAATATATTCAAGGGAAGATACTTAAAATGTGTAGTATTAATTCCCAAAGAGAAATATTTATCAGTGGTACCGAGTAGACAGGGAAAAAATAGATTAAATTCCATGAAATAGTTTAATCTATGGTAAAGTAGAGATCACTAATTAATAGGGAGAGTAGATGGATAATTTAATACTATGGTTCTTACTTTATAGGGATTGAGACTGGGGAGGGGAGAGCAACAATGTTTTGGATATAGGGCCAGCACTGCCATGTTTTACCAAGTCCCAGAGGAGTTACCTTCACCATTGAAGCCATCTTTCTTTAGAATATGTGCAGTTAGCCTCTAATTGTAACAGTTTCAGAATCTATTTGGGGACAAGAAAAGTCCCACAGAGAATTTCCTGTTGCAATAAAATGAAACCTAAGGCAAAGTTTTAACAAATGTTGGATTGTAGGATACAAGTTAGGGTTTTCATGGAGATTTACAACTGTTGCTGAAACAGTAAGTTAGTCAAAGGAAAATTCTAGATTATTTTTGATATCATTAAAGAAAAAAATCCCTGTGACACTTGTTAAAGAACCGAGTTTTTCGAGGGTGGTGACCAAGTCTATGGAGCTACCCTAGGAGCTAGAGCTGTCATATCCCCTCCTCTTTCACTTCTTGTTGCAAACAATAAAGTCTGTTCATACCGTAGTAAAAAACAAGCAAACAAACAGTAAGGTGGACTTTATTCAGGGGTACTATTGCAGTGGAGTTTCACAGTAGCAGAGAGAAATTGATGTTAATTCTGAGTACAGCAAGGAAATGTGGGAACTTATAGCCATGGAGCATGGTGTGGGTCAATGGATGGAAAATTACTAAGAGGGAAACATCAGGGGTAAGGGGGTATTCTGGCTAAGCCAACCTGACAGGATTCTTTGTAATGGCAGACCAGGGTGACCAGATATCACCTGGCAGATGATGGGAGAAGAGGAATTGATCAGATATTTAGAGTGGGGGATTCCTTCTAAACCAATGTAGCAAGATTCTTGCTAAAACTGGACTCTACGGGAACAGAGACAAAAGTCCATGGTCAGGCCTAAGTGAACAGAGGGCTCAGAAAAGCCTGACTAAAAGTTTGGCCAAGGAGAGACTCTTTGTCAGTATCATGTAACACTCTGTAGCTGGAATTCGCAAACTACACCCTGCTTGCCATTCTAGACCCTTTTCTTAAAGTTTTTTAGAGCAGAGCCAAGTCCATTCATTTACACGTTGTCTATCACTGCTTTCAAGCTACAGTTGCAGAGTTGAATAGTTGCGTCAGAAATCCTATGGCCCATAAACGTAAAATATTTGCTATCTAGTCCTTTACATATAGTATTTGTAGACCTCTTCCCTATAGGCAAATTAATGTATATCTGGGAAATATAAATAAAATTATCAAACTTGTTCTTTTCAGCCTGTTATTAGTGTGTTACATTTTTACAACTGAACAAAATAAAACTTCTAGTGAAACTGTTTTCCTCACGTTAGCTATCTTTTTATTCGGTCATTTATTAAAGCATCTATGCTAATATAATTTCAGAAACGTTCAATAGAGGATTTCATATTGCTCTGTTTTGGGAAATAGAGTTTGATTTTTATTAAAATGCAGAAATATATAAGAGTAAACACCATATTAGTAATAAATGTAGGGTATATGTGTGCCTTTTTCTTAGAGGCATGCTTCTTCAGTGTTGGCCATTTGCTGTGAAACCTTTTCAAGGACTTGTCTGTTAATTTTCTCACTTTGAAACATCTTGACTAGTTGCCACATTAGACACTGAAAACTTATTTGTTAAAAATTGGTGAGTTAATAGTTTATATTCTTTGTAGAAGATCATACATAGGAACAAATGTTAAGTAAAATTCAGATTGTCATTTACTTAGAAATTGCAAGGAAACAGATTTTATGTGAACCATAATACTCAATTTCCAGTAGGTTCCCATATTTTTCTCCCTATTTTCAGATTATATTGGCAGATATGTCTTTATTAATACATGCCATAGGCTTAACATACATTTATTGCATACCTATTACATCCTGGATTACAGCTGAGTTGCTATGAATTACCATGGTCTGTTGTCACACAATCCACACAGAACTTGCCACACAATGCTGTTTAAATAATTATGCTATTGATTTTGTGAAGGGGTGTACATTTACAGAGAGCCCACAATTTTATATAGTTTGCTCAGTAAATGTTGTAAAACATATTTAGAATGGGCATTTTAAAAAGATTCTCCTAGTTGTTGATAATCTTGAACAAGTGTCTTCCTACAAAGATATTTCTTTAAAAAAAAGGCAATATATTGTACCTGTTTAAGGTATAAATAAGAACCTTTATTTTCAGCTAAAATAACAGTTTCATGTTATAAAGCATGTATTGTGTAACGTTCTATGGATGCATAAGAGTTTTTTGGGATATATTATCTCCCATAGCCCCCTTGCAAATTTATTATTGCTGTATTTTGTCATGCATTTATTTTTCTATTTCTCTTTCTTGCTGCCCATCCGCCTCCATCCCTCTTATTTAGGCCCTTTGAAAAAATCAACTTAAGCTGCATGGTGAATATTTTATCATTATTTTCATTTATATTTGAGGTTTCTTAAACTGTGTACTACCTGACCTTTCTTTTAGATTTCTGATTGTATTATGCCATTTTTATTCTTGTCTTTTCATATATATATTCAAGTCATTCATTGCACTTAATCAAAACTAAGGATTTGGAAAAATCATTTGATATTTAATCTTTTTTTTAATATTTTTATTTATTTATTTATTTTATTGGCTGTGTTGGGTCTCTTTCGCTGTGCACGGGCTTTCTTTTTTTTAGTTGCGGTAAGTGGGGGCTACTCTTCATTGTGGTGCGCAGGCTCCTCATTGCCGTGCCTTCTCTTGTTGCAGAGCATGGGCTCTAGGCGCGTGGGCTTCAGTAGTTGCAGCACATGGGCTCAATAGTTGTGGCTCAAGGGCTCTAAAGCGCAGGCTCAATAGTTGTGGCGCATGGGCTTAGTTGCTCTGCGGCATGTGGAATCTTCCTGGAGCAGGGATCGAACCCGTGTCCCCTGCATTGGCAGGCGGATTCTCAACCACTGCGCCACCTAGGAAGCCCTGATATTTAATCTTAAAATATATTTTTAGCATTTCATTGTGAGCATTATCATCTCCTTCCTAAGGAGTGTCACTCTAGCTTATGCTATACATTGTTTGAATAGAATCTTGCTCTTCAAACAGAAGAGCTCCTTCCTTCCTTCCTTCCTTTCTTCCTCTCTCCTTTCCTCCTTCCCTCCCTCTCTTCCTCTCTCCCCTTTTCCCTCCTTTTATTAACATCCTGGAATAAATACACAAAAACGTAATTGGAAGAAATAGAGAAATAATGAATACATTATTGAGATTCTTTTAGAATTTGAAAATAGATACATGTATATGTATAACTGAATCACTTTGCTGTATACCTGAAACAAACACAGCATTGTTAATCAACTATAATCTGATATAAAATAAAAATTTTTTAAAGGTTCTTTTTTTGTGTATATACCAGGCATACTTGAGAAGAGACTAGGATCTTTGAACCATAGATATTAGTGATGCTTATATGATTTAATGGTCTGACTGCTAAATGGAAAAAATATCATGCAACTCATATACCTACTAATGAAATGTTGAAGAGAGTCTAGCATTGCATGTGAAATGTATCTTTAAATGACTATTACTTCAAAGGGATGATCAAAGTAAGAATTCCTAAAGGAGATAGCAATGCTTTTTTGAGAGAATTTCCCTCAATGCAATAACAATGAATGTCTATTCATTTACTGTCTGGTGGCCATAGAGAGTAGTACTATTCCATGAGAAATGTCTTAATTTTGCTGTGACAGCTTGACTTTTCCCAGATGGCTGGCATTTCAAAGTTTGTCTTATATATATTCATAAGAAGGATGAAAGTGTTAATTCTAATTAAAATGATGCCCAGTTCATCAGTAGGTCTAACGAAGCCTCCAAGGATAAGTATATTAAACTGAAGATAATTGACAGGAGTTTTATTATTGGTGAAAAAAATAATTACCAAATCATTGACTTTTGTTGGTCAACATTTTCACTCTCTTTCATAGAGAATTATGAGTTAAAGTTAGGAGGTTAAAAAAAGAAAGTAACATTATACAGAAAAAGCATTGTAGAAGAAAGGTTTACTAGTTGGTCAAACCTTGTAAGAAAAACAAAAGCAAAGTATGTTAAACTGGAAAAATTAGTGCAAAGGTAAAAACATAAAATTATTTTTTTCCAACTCTTACCAGAGTCTAAAACCAGCAATTTTCATCCAAAGCCATCTCTCTAAATAACAGTATTTTTAAAGGAATCTGTTCTTTAAATTTTTACCTCTAAACTGTTAAATATATTATTTTTCATATCTCTTTTGTTTTGATCATTTGAAGTGATTTTTCTCTTTTTTGGCCTTCTATTCCTTTTAGATGCATAAAAAATATATTACCGTCAAGAATGACTTGAGTTTTCACAGAGATAAACACTGCTTTGTAGAGATTATCTCCTAGTTAACTCTGTAAGTAGTCCAATTTCAGAAAAGTAAATTGGATATAAAAAGTTCTAACAGAGAAAGTTATTTATATTTTAAAAGATTTATTTACTTTAGAATAAAATGTGTAAAATTTAGTTAAAAATCAAGTGATAAATATAAAACATATAACAGCTTTATCAAGTGCAATGACATACAAAAACTGTACTTTAAAGAATATATTTTGTTGAATATTGTTGTATATATGGCTGTGAAAACATGAGCATAATCAAGATAATGAACCTAGCCATCATCTCCAGTATTTCCTCACGCACCTTTATCATTTCTCTCTCCTTATCTTTCCTGTGGCTGATCACTAAGGCTCTATACATTAGTCTCTATGCTTTAGATAACATATTCTAGAATTTTATATCTCCGGGATTATATAGTATGCATTTTTCTGCCTGGCCTCTTTAATTTCAGCATAATTATTTTGACATTTATATATGTACTTGCACGTATCAATATTTTATTACTTTCTTGGCTGAGTACTAGAACATTGTTTAGATATACTGTAAGTTGTTTATCCATTCATTTTTTAAAATATTTTGATTGTTTCCTATTTTTACCCCTAAGTATTTCATATTTTGATACTATTTTAAATATTGTTTTGTTAATTTCAATTTCCAACTGTTTGTTGTAGAAATACAAATAATTTTTGTATATTGATCTTGTATCTTATAACCTTCCTAAATTCACTCACTCATTCTAGAATGTTTTCATATATTCCATAGATGTTTTCAGTTCATATTTTAGTTCATTTCATCTATGAATGAAGAAAGTTTTCTTCCTTTCCAAACTAGATTTTTTTGTTGTTGTTGTTATTGTTATTTCCTTGTTTCACTGTACAGATCCTCCAGTACAGTGGTCAATAGATATAGTGAAACAGACATTCTTGCCTTGTTCCTGATCTTAGAATGAAAGCATTCAAATTTTCACTATTAAATGTGATGCTAGTTAAATTCCTGGGATAAATCACCCCTTTTTCATGATTTAATATTCTTTATAAATATGTTTGCATTTCATATTTCTAAAAAATTTAAGAGTTTTTCTCTCTTTGTACATGAGAGCTATTGACCTGTGATTTTCTTTACTAGTAATATCTCTTTCTGGTTTCAGTATCAAAGTAATACTGACCTCATGAGACATGTTGGGTAGTAATTCCTACTTTTCAGTATTTTGGAAATTTTTGTTCAGAATTGATATTTTTTCTTTTTTAAGTGTTTGATGGAATTCATTAGTAAAGCCATCTGTGCCTGGACATTGAGTTTTCCTAATGTATGTGCTGATCATCACTCAGCTAAGCACTCAAAGAGCCTTTTGCAGATCTCAGAGTATTCTATTTTTTTTAATCAGTCTCCTCTACAGTAATATGTATATATGTGTGTATTACATTATATATAAACATATTTATTACATTTTTATTTTTCCTAAGTATGTATCTATCATAATTAGTTATACACTTGTTTTAATCTGCATAATTAAAGAAGAGTGAGTACAGGTGTGACATTTGAATACAGGTTTGGAAAATTGAATTATTGGCCCCAGTTCTTCACCCCTCCTTGTATTCATTATCTTTCCCTTGTGACTTTTCAGTTCTTTTCTGTGAAGGGGAAGTGTTTTTCCTGACTCCTTAACTTTGGCTTCGACTATATGACTTAATTTGGCCAGTAGGATAAGAGCCAAAGTTATTTGCAAGTTTGAACCTACCTTTCAAGAGACCTAGCTAGGTTTTTGTTTGTTCTGTTCTACCTCTGCTGTGATGGGAGAGCTTTACTAGTATTTGCTGGAGCAGACTGAGCCCAGACTATAATGAGAAGCCAAGTCTAGCCAGATCCACAGACTGAGGCAGAGTTGCCCTGCCAAATCCAGGCTAGGTTAGATGACCCCAGCAAACCCCCAGAATAAATAGCAGGAGATTAGAACATAGATGGAATTGAACCCACTTAGAATAACAAAACATGAATAATGCATACAAAAAGTTAACAGATCTGGTCTTTATCACAAAATGGCAAGATAACACATTATGTAACCCTGGCCAAGCCAGAAAAAAATATATTTTCTAGGGCAGTTCAGTTTACAGAAAACTTGAAATGGGCCTGCACAATACCGAAGTCCATTGGAACACGGATAAAGGGTTAAGAAAGTGTGGCATGGAGAGACAAAGCTATAACCATCAGTACTAACAAAGATACAAAGTTAGAGCTTATATTATTATGATCATCCTGTAGGAGTGATAAAGTAAGAAATGCATATTCTGTAATCTAGGCTCATGGAGTAAAAGCTGTGAGCAGTACACAAAAGAGGTTTCACAAGAGATTAACGCTGGTCCAATACAATAACTTCTAGGCATGTGGTTAAGAAGTTACTTGCTGAAGGGGATCTGAGGAAAGTATTAAGACCCACCATTTTTTCAATTTTATTTATGTAATTTGAATAATTTCCATTCAAGTTTGTGCTTAAATCATTGCAACAAAGCTTTTACTTCATTTTAATGAATCATAAATTATATATTAAAAAAAAAAAACCCCAAAACCCTTTAGCCTAGATTTCTAACCTGTGATCCCTGTCTATTAGAATGAAGAGGCTTGCAGCCAGAGTGGGCAAAGCCAGATAACTGATACTTTTTTCTTATAATTCATCAGCAAGTTCTATAGGCCTGCCTTCAAAATTTATCCCAAATATGTTCCCTCTTCTTGATCACTATTAATGTCACAGGTCAAATCTAGACTGAAATAGCCATGTTTGAACGCCAACAATCCATTCTTTCAGAAGTGGTTGGTCTTATCTTTTATCTTCCATTAGCTTCATGTTATATTTAGAATAAAAATCCCAACTCATGATCATGGCCCAGTAGCCCTCCCCTGCCCTCTTGGTCTAGCTTTTGCCTGCCTCTGCAACTTCATCTCCTACATTTGCCACATTTCATGTGATGGCACTCCTACTAACTTCCCTAAGTTTTTAGACTCTCCATGTTGTTTCCTTCTTTAGGGTCTTTGCATTAGTTACTTACTGACATAAATATCTCCTTTTACTTACTAATCTTCTAAGGCTGCTGTAATAAAATACTGCATACTTGGTGGCTTAAACAAGAGGAATTTATTTTCTCACTGCTCTAGAGGCTGGAAATCCAAAATCAAGGTTCTAGCGGTGTTGGTTTCTTGTGAGGACTCTTCCTGGCTTGCAGATGGCTACATGCTTGCTGTGTCCTCAGATGGCCCTTCCTCTGTACATGTACACTACTGGTGTCTCTTCCTTTTCTTATAAGGACACCCTGCCCTTATGATCTCATTTAATCTCAGTAACCTTCTTTAAGGCTCTGTCTCTAAATACAGTCATATTGGGGGTTAGGGTTTTGTTCTGTGAATTTGGGAGGCCACATAATTCAGTCTATAATGCCTTCTGTCTGTTCCCTACCATTTAAGATCATCACATGGCTGATGACTTTTCATTATTTAGGTCTTATTTGCAATATCACTTCTCTAGAGAGTTCTTCCTTGACTGTGGTTTATCCCCAATGTAATGTAACTTCACAAAACCAGGCACATTCTGACTCTGTCCACTCATCTCCAAGATTAGTATACCCAGAATTATGCTTGGCACTTATAACACATTGAAAAAACATTTGTTGAATGAATGCATTCTTCCAGTGCTCTCACTTGTGAGGAATAGTTATTTCTGGATGTGCCACAGACTTTAACAATGCATTTTTTGTGCCATTTCTTAGTGATATACACCTAAGCTTCATGATCCATACTGATATCCAGAAAGATAGAATATAATAATGTTATTTTGAATATACTGCTGAATAGAGTAACTGGTTTATCTGAGTTAGAGAACATTGTTATTTAAATGAGATACTATGCTCTGGTTTCTCTTCAGATCGCATAAATCTTTCGCCTTTTAAATGAGATACTGTTTTATTTATTTATTTTTTTAAATCATTGACCCTAGCTATTATGGAACCTCTCTGCTTTTTTCTCAGTTGGGGCCTTTTCTTTGACTCTTTCTTGGACAGATGCCATAACTTTTCAGATACTTGGATTATTATTTTATTCTATTACTTATTCATTTTAAAATGTCAGTCTCAAATTCCAGTCAAAGCTTTTCTACATGTTACCATCTGTGCTGACAGCTTTTATGCTTCAAGAGTACTGGGGTGTGGGTGGGCTTCCAGATACCTCTTCTCTCTCACACTTCTAGATGCCAGCTCCATCTGTGATGTGGCAAGAGTGGACAGATTTCTCCTTACAGGACTCAGTGAGATTGTAGTCTTCTTTTTGCGGTTGTTGATGTTTCTAAGGCTGATACTCACTCCAGATGTCCCTTGTGTACCTGGCCTCCCAGTGCCCATGCTTCTCCTGTGTGGTATTTGTGTGCTTTCCTCTGAGAGTTACGTAATTGGTATCCCATTTCTTGGGTCACTGAAGAGGCAGATCAAGATTCAGCTTTATTTCTTTCATCTCTTTATTCTTCATTAAAAGCAAAACCAAAACAAAGTAGATAAAACTACTTCTTAAGGTGCTTTTTCCTTGTGATAACTTGATTGAATGGGTATTAGCAGATCAAGTTAAGCCAAGGAACCTTATTCATTTGCATCCCACCCAAGGAAAGATCATATCCTTGCTTTATCAAAGAATAGGAGGACAGGTAACTAGTGCTTCTTATCTCAGCATCTCCATCTCTCTGTTTTGGTCATTATTTTCATGCCTGGGAGCGTTAAACTATCTATGGATCCAAAGGCTTACCAACTATTTGGAAGAAAGAATAGATCTCACTTGATAAATTCGAGGGAACATCTTAGGCAACCTTAAATTTATGAGGGATTCTTTTGACTACCTCACTTCACGTTACCCCCAGAGACCATTCTCTCTCATCAGTCATTATCGCTGTGAGGAGTGGGGGCATTGAAACTGGTGAATCCTGATAAGCCATTCCTTGAGCTCACTGTCTCCAACAGTTAAGTTTGTGAATTTAGAAGTACAGCTTCCTGGCAGTGATTAAATTCAACTTGGGCCTTTCTTGAAATTTGTGACTGTGGGAAAGTTCTCATTTAACATTCAGTTACAGTAGCATTTTACTGCATGATGTGCTTTATAGTATATCTTATGTAAAATGGGGGGTTTATATAAAAAACTTTTCTACTTTTTCTCATTTTCTATTTCTGTTTTACTTGTAGTTATTCATGCTCTCAAGTTTTGTAAGATTGTTATACAAAATATTTTCATATTTTTCCCAACTTTAAAAATTTTAATTTACATATTAAATATTTAAATGTGTCAATTTACACTATAATTTTGGTTTGCCTTTACATCTGTTTTTTTTCAAATTTGAATTTCTTTCCCACAAGGGATTCCTCATGACCAGAACCTTACTTAGATTTCAAGGATTTTATTCTTAAATTATTTACCTTCATTTTCATAATCTGCCTTCTAAAATCTATTTTCCATGTTCTGATTTTACTAGTATATATTAGCTTGGTAATACATTAGCTATAAGCAAATACTACTAAAAGCTATTGTCAGGGAAAATGTGTTTTTCACTTTTATATTATATAAATATTAGAAGTAAATTCTTAGGTTTTTTAAAATACCACTTTACAGTGTTTCTTTTAAAATTATTTTCTGTTTATATTCGTTTAGATAAAAATCCTCAAATAGATAAATAAATATCCCATTTTCTCTCTAAGGAGCTACAAAATTCAATTATTCATAAAGAAAAATATCAGCCTGAGTAAAGAATTATCTGTAAGATTAGCAGAATGAATCTATTGCAGCATTTATACTTTGTACCCTGGAATTGATTTTTTATGAATTTTAATAGAGGCAATATTTTACATTTGAGTATATTACATAGGAAAGTGAAATGTCAAAGTTCATCCCTCTCAGAGTTCAGTCTCTCCTCTTTCTCTCTCTCTCTTTTACTTAAGGAATTCTCTTATGAGAATATCTGGTGGTCAGTTCATTTCTCATTCTTTTAGAACATATATTTGCATATCAAAGTCCTGAAACAAATAAATATACTTGTTGATGGTCCCATCTGCTCTTCTCATCCTACTGATACCTAGTGTAGGGAAAAGACGGTGTATTGGAGAAGACAGCCTAATTGTTTAACTATACACCAGTTTCTTTCAAATGGCAAAATACACAGATATTTTCCATATGCTTAATATCTACTTCTTTGAAACTGTTAGAGCCAAAATAAAGTACTGATCCCTGTCATGGGAAAGGGTGATAAGGGTGTGATTATCAGGTCTCTATTTGTAGCTTGTTGTAATTTCATATAAAAAACGTTGCCATTTTTATGACTGTAAACAGTAAGCATTATGAGGAAGTCAATTTTAAGCTTTAAAATTAGCACACATATCCTGACATTTTATTTCTAATTGATCTGAAAGAAATTCTAAAATAAACATTTTATATTCTCAAACATGAAGAATTTGAACCAAGCATGGAATGAATACAGGAATATTTATTGTTTACTTTTTACTTTGAGGATCTAAAACTTAGAATCTAAAACACATAAGAAAATCTAGTTGAAATTTTGAAAATTCAAGAAATTGTTTATGTTTCATTGAACTTTCATCTTCTATGAGCCCAGTGTTACATTCAAAGATACCACATTGAATGACACAGTCTCTGCCAGTAAAGAGTTAACATTTGCAAGCTGCTCACCAATTGCTTTCTCTCTTTTCTTCCCATTTTAGTGTTAGATTATTTTAAGTGACTCTTGATTCTGATGTATTTTATTTGAAAAATTATCTTTAAAAAATACTCAAGCTTAAAAACAAACCACTCTTTAATGACAGGCGTTCTGGTTTCTGAAATCGCTGAACAATGCAAAGTTTTTGTATAATAATAATTCTTTGTAAGGAGTTGGTTACGATATAATTGGAAATGCTGCCTCCATAGGTATAATTTTAAGAGGAAGCAGTGTGGTTTTAATGATGAGATATGCAGGCTCTGGAGTTTCATACTGGCTGAGTTCCAAGCTCAGTTCTGCTACTCGCAGAGTAAGCTGTTCAACCACTGCAAAATGGAAGAAAGCAGTTCCTGTGTCATGAGATTTTTGTGAGTATTAATTGAGATAATGTACAGAGAGGATTTAGCATAACACTTCTGACCTGATAACCCTTTGCCATGTTAGCTTTTATTATTATGCAAATTTTCAAAAAATTTATTAAAAAATAATTAAAACTCTACCAGGGAGGAAGGAGAGAGAGTGATATTAAGTGAGTGAGTTAGTTGGGAGAGAGAGTTGATAAAAAAAACAAAAGCTTCTTACATTAATGATTTGAAACTGGGCAGAGAAACTTTATATCTACTTCTTACAAGTGAAGATATTGATGCTGCCTGAAGAATACTGGTGTCAGTAGAAATTTAGCTACTTTTAGTCTGTTAAGAATTAGCATGAATAAACATTAACAAGTTAATGAAACCTCTGTCTGAAAATAAGTGAATCCAGTTGCTTGTTTAATGTACCAAAACCCAACCTTCTAATGCTTGATAATAGTCTCAGTTCCTCTTTAACTGTGAGGAAATAGCTTCTGTCCCAGAGGTATACTGTCTTTAAAGAAAGTCTATTTTTATTAACATCCCTTTGTGGCCATAACTACTATTATGTGGTTAGAGTAAAATATCTTGCTGATGACCCATTTCTGTTTCTAATAGTTCTTAATCAAGAATGATATGCAATCCAGATACACATTTCTTTCCTTTGTACTTACTCCTAATTCCCATATTCTGGTCCCAAAGTAAAATTGGGTGTCTAGAATTCCCATTAAAACTGTCAGTGACCAAATTTTATTTGTTGCTATCTAGCATTTTAAAATGTTCAGCATTATTTCACAATTTAAATTTGTTAGTTTGGTATTCCAAAAATGGAAAGTAAAAAAATAATTTTGAGAGGATACACAGGGTAGGATTAACCATGCTTTATTGGTCCATTGAGGAATGATTGGAGGAATTGGTTAATTTTGTGTGGAGAATAAAAACCTGAAGACTGATTTAGTAACTAGCAGTATATAGGGGAGAACTAAATTGCTTGTTTTTATTCCATGGGTGAATTTGTAGAACTTATTTAACCCCTTTAAACAACACCTTCCTGGTTTGCAAGGTGAAGATAGTACTTATTCTGCCTTATGACTGTTGGGAGGATTAAATGACAATATAGATTAATTTTTGAATATAGTATCTGGTAATAATAGGAGCGCAATAAAAAATGTCTTTTGTTTTTCTTTATAGGTGGTGTGGTCACCATGAATATCAAACTAGGAAGTTGTAGTTATGATTACCTGAAACATTCAGAAGAGTTATATGTGCTACAGTAGTTAGCTGTGGAGTATTCTCTCTCCCCCACCCCTCTCTTCAAAGAAAAAAGTGAAAAATTGATTTTTTTCAGGAACAACTACTGTGCTCTTCACAATTAAATGTGATTTCTAAAAGAGCTTTAAAAGTCATGATGATTTTCTAGTTTATAAAAAGTGGAAAATCATTTTTAATGTGTTGTTAATAATGCTATTTTAAGGCACTCTATCCCTAGAAACTAGTATGCTTGGCAACCCAAGTAACCACCTTTGATATCTTGCCATAATCCAGAGTTAGAGCCATAGAACAGAGTTTATAATCCTACTACTTCTGTAACCCCTTCCAGTCTTCCAGCATCTTTCCCTCCCTCTCCTTACTCCGGAAAGTTCTCCTAACTTCATTCCCTTCGCAGAGCATCTAGTATAATCTTTTCAGTTTGGCTACTTCTTAGAACTTCAGTGTAGTACCAAGTTATTACCTCATAAATTACCATGATAAATTTATTTTAGTGAGGAATTTTAAGCAACCTAAATATCTAATACTCCAGGAATGAACTAAGAAACTGTCCACTAGATGAAATATTATGGTTAGGCTAAAATTTAAGAAATAGAAGAATACAAAATTGTAAAAATTATAGGTATGACTTCATAAAACTCATATATTATTTGCCATGATGAGAATATTATGGGATTTTTCCCATCTTTTTAAATTTTGGAATTGTGTGTGTAATTTATTAAGAAAAAATACGTGTGCATTAATTAACATTAAAAAGTATAATGTGGCAATTCAAATCCAAAGAACTAGAGAATATTGATGAACTACAGTTACTAGGTTACCCATATTATAAAAGTTATGCAGAGCAGGAGGGACTGAGAAACTTTGAAGAAAAGTTAAGGGGTTCTTAGGAATGTGGCAGTAAGTTCCAAGTCAGAAACATGGAAAATCCTGAGTTGTGTGAGGAGGCTTCTGGTGACTCAGTATTTTCAGAAAGGGTGGTATGAATTGGTTTAGGAGATAATTTACTCTTTTTACTATGTGCACTGTTTTATTTTTTTTTTATTTTTTATTTTTTTTAGTATCCTTTTATTATTTTTTTTAAGCACAAATGCCCACACAACTTTGACTTACAAGGTAGTTCTATATAGAATAAATTGTTAGTGATCTTGATACTATAAACTATGTACAATTAAATGTAGTTTTTACAGGGTACATAATTATGCTTCTCACATCAGAGGACAATTATAGTTGAGATTAAAAATAAAGTGTAATATGAACATGTCCACTCATATGTAGCAGGGTGGGAAGTCTCCCTGAAGTTTATGCAGATGATTTTTACTTGTTATTGCAGAGTGTGAATTTGTAGGGGAAAAAATAATACACTAACCCTTGGGTCCCATACAGGCAAATTAAGATTGCATTCTTCAGGCTGTTTCAATAGGACTGGATTTGGCCATTCCCATTTAGAAAATACCAAGAAAAATTTATGTACAAGAGTTGATGCTATTGCATTTGGATAAAGCTGGGAAGTTCTTGCTACTAGCATAGCCCAGGAAACACCACCAAGGAAACCTAATATATTGGAATAGATGTCGTGGCGTTTGGCCCACAGTTTGATAGCTCTCCAGGTTAACCTGAAGTTGTCAATGTTTGGTACTAGATGTAAAATTTCATTGGTTACTCTGCAACCGTTAAGACTTCTTATGCATGTTATATCAAAATTTTTAAGCAGATTGTCATCTCTTAAGTCCAAGTCTTCTGGAATAGTCTGCAGTGCTAATCTTGCAAACAAAATATCAATCTCTATCCCATCAAAACACAGTTTTATAACTGGTACAAATGCCTCTTCAACAGCTCTTAAATCTTTTACTTCTTCCTGTAATTTCAACTTATCATAGAATGAGGTGAAAAAGTTACTTTGATCAACATGTCTTGGTGCAACACACAATGCATCAATATTGGCACCTTTTGTATGTACTCCTAATCTGTAAGATCCAAATGTAAAAATTTTTCCACCAACATTTTCAATTAAGATTGTGGAAGATTCTTGCTTTCACTGATTTCTCGTATCCACTCTTTTACGAGGTTATTTAATTTTCCCAAAATTAAAATCCTGTGCTGCAGTTCCTCTTCCTCTTCAAAAACCCCAAAGGGCTTCAGAGTCTCAATTAGTTTCTGTGTAAGCAGGCAGTCAATCTCACTGGGGACTGCTAGGCTGATGGGAGAGGTAATGCCATAGTGCTTCTGTGGTGGCTGTGATCCCTGTGTTGTAACTGGAAACGGCATCGTCTCCTGCGCCAGCACCGCCCAGTCACTTCCCCCCAGCAACCGCTGCCGCCCTGGGCATGATCCACTGTTTGGGGGGGGGGGGGGGCGGCCTGCCTCAGCCCTGGGTCCAACCTCCTGCACTGTTTTATTGAAGTTGCATATTTAATTACAGCAATTGTAGTTAAAGTGTTCTGTTGTGCATGGATGTTAGATCATTCTGCATTGAAGAAAACTTGTTGATAATTATTATGGACAAAATTTAATCTAGGAAAAATTGAAATACTTAATTTTAACGATATAGATGAAAGATAGTCTATCACCACAAATAAGCAATGAAGTAACATCCTGAATTATCACCACATATATCATAGATCTTTAAGAAAACTCTAGAAGCAATATTTAAAACAAATTATTTAAAGATCACTAGTAAGAAAAGAAATAAAAACATTCCAGTTTTAATGGTAAAAAGTAGTAGCCATATGATGGTGCTTGACTGGATACAGTACCATAATGCTGACCATATTTTACAGCAAATTGAACATATTCTTAACTCAATAGCTAGAATAAAAGATGGTATGGAATGTCAGTTCAGACACCCCTCCAAAACACACAACCCTTAATTTCAGAAATGTAAGACTATTGAAAAACCCAAGTTCATTACTATGGCAGTGGCATTGAGGTTCAATAAGACTACATCAGAAAATAGCCCCAAATCAGAGCTGCATCATTCCAAGAATGCAAAAAAAAAATGCTATTATGCCTAGTCACCCTCCAAAATTATAATCCATGTTTTTTGAAGTAATGAAAATCTTGATTATAGAATATATATACAAGTGTCTTGTGGTTTTATAAATCAAATAACATTTTTTAAGAATTATTATGAACTAAAACCAAAGACAAACAAAAAACCTCTTATTTTGGATTTAAGGGGGTTCACCTTAGTTGTCTCATTCATTTATAACCTTATTATTGAGCATAACTCTGTCCCTCTGTATCACACACTGATTGTATTCTAAGGCAGCGTTCTAATCTCTCTACGTTGCTACTTTAAGAACAAAAAAACACTTTCAATTTGACAACTTTCAATTTGAGCATTCTTTTCTCAACTGATACAGTCAAACAGTTCCTATTGTTAAAAATGAAAGTGATTCATTTCTGAATTATAATTTCATTTGTATAAAAAATTATCTGATCCTAGTGATGAGTTTTTTACTTCCTGACCTCTAATGAGCTGTTAATGTGAACAGATATAGCAAACTGAACTCTACTTTCGTTCCTTGGGGACAGTTTTACAGTCTTTGTAATTGTCAGTGCCATAAGTGTACATTATCACAACCTCAATATTTTTATCTTTTATAGACTTAATATATAAAACTGTTGTCCATGAAAACACCATTTAGTATAATGTGAATGGTTCATCCAATTTTCTAAATAGAAGATTCAGTTTCTGTTAGAATTTCCTTTAATTTTTGCATCAGCAAATGTGTTCCTCTAAAGGCATTATTCCTTGCTGGAAGTTACCTCCAGCAATAAATTGTTGTTTTAAAACGTCTAGAATTCAGTTGTGTCTGAGCAGATGGCTTTCCTTTTACCTGATTGCTTAAAATCTTCCAGGCTTAGCTTTTACTATTAGTAGACTACCTACACCAGTTGTTTTCAAAGTAACATAAGCAGGCTACTAAAATTAATGTGTATGCATGTGCCCCTCCCCTACGCCTGCTGAGACCAGCTCCGCGACTCGAGGTGAGTGAGGGGTGCCGCAAGCTTGAAGAAAACACAGACACAGACTGAAGAGAAAAGTGGGATGGGGGCGGGGGGGGGGGGGGCTCAAGACCTCTGGGATCAAGAGCCCTGCTGACTCATCCCGCGTTGCTTTTATTGGTTTCTCCTCTAACATTCTCAGGTTACTCCCATAAACAATCAAAGGCCTCACATGACTGGGGCAATGATCTTTGTTTGCCTCCTGGGTCCGAGTTGAGCAGGTGTGGATTTGAGCTGGGCGTGGAGAGCAAAACTGCCCTGGGGGCAGGAGACCTCTCTCAGATATTAGGGGGTCTGTGCCCCACCCCTGTTGGCCCCTCTGCGACTGTGACTGTCTTAGGTTGTTCCTCCCTTGAGGAATGTTACCTGTCTCTGGCTAACCAGTCATCCTCCAGGGCCAAACAGGGTGATATAAGGAAGGCTCTATGCACCACCCCTGCTGGCCCCTCTGCGGCTGTGCCTGTCTTAGGTTGTTCCTCCTCTGAGGAATCTTACCCGTCTTTGGCTAACCAGCCATCCTGCAGGGCCAAACAGGGTGATACGAGGTGTGCAGTGAGAAAGGGGCTGCGCCCCTAGAGACGGTTAACCCTCTGCCTATGCCCCCATAGTCTCCATGCCCCGCACCCTCAGCTCCTCCACTGCTCAAGCAGGACATTCTGAATCCCATCGCTCGGCACACATACTTTAACATTTTCAAGGTTTCAGAAAGGCTCCTGAATGTCTTCCCACATACCCCGAGTACTGATTTTAGGTTCCAAATTGAATTGTTTATGGAAGTATATAAAACACATGCAGAAGTCCTCTTATTCTTCACACTGAACTTTTCTGAGACATCAGAGCAACTTAGGTTCTTTAAAATGCAGTTTGAAAACTTCCTTGACCACTGTTGTACTGTGTGAGTGTTAAAAATTCATTTGAAAGAGATAAAATTGTAGCCGTAGTTCCATATGTTATTATAGCTCCAGAATATAATGCCAGACTCTTTGGGATAATTTAAGAGTAAATGTAAATCCTATTCATTATTTTTAACACCCTGTTCCTTATTTTGCTCTCAATTAAGATTTAGAGTTTCTACAAAATCCTTTTAGATACAAGTGAAATTCTTTGAGAAACAAGTGAAATAATTCTTTATATAGGATATTTCTGTAGGTCAAAAACACTCTAATTTTCCCCCAAAGAAGAGCACAAGCACCAGCAATTTTCACTGTTATTTTGGCTTATCCTTCCCAGGTTGCTTTCCCCCTGCCTTTCTCCTCTCTTCTTTTTTCTTATGCTAGAGAGAGCACCTTACCTTTTCAGCAATTCAAGTCCCTCAGCAGGATGCTTTGCAGATAAAATTTCTTTTTTGTATAGAATGCACAGTTGAGAAGTAAGCTCTAGTGGTACATAACTTTTATAGCCACTAGGACTTTTTACATGTTGCCCTTTTATCATTCTTTTCTTTCTTAATATATCCCCAAGTATATTTTGAAGCAGTGATATGCCTCTTCTAGTATCATGTTACTTTTTCCTTGATTCTTTGCTATTTAATATTTGATTCATGTATCTGAAAATCTGTCACAACAGCTCTTAGGATTTCATTTTAAAAATGAATGGATGTATTGAAAGGAATGGATTGTGCCTTAATGATAAAAATCTTTTTATGTATAGTTCTATTGTTGGGAATTTAGCCTTCAAAATTACAGGATTTTTGTAGCATATTCCATATTCCAAAATAATTTTCTTTATATTCTCAACTTTCTGTCTGTAAAGATGGATATTTCATTTGTTGTCAGAGATTTCTCATTTCAGAGTTACATCTGTTTTTCTTTTCTTCAGTCCCTTGCTATGTATTTGAATTTTTCATTTGTTATGACAAGACACATGATAGTGCTTTGATTTAACCCTTACTGTATTTCAGTAATTAGGATGATTTGGAAAATACAGTGTGGATTATGTCATTAATTCTTTTATCACTTTCTGAGATATTTTTGTTCTATTTTTCTCTCATAAGACTTTTGTCCTAGAAATGGAGTCATTTTGTTATATACAGGATTAGATACATTAATTCATTTTGCCAGTGACATTGATTAGTAATACAAAATCTAGTGTCAGGCTAACTTGGGTTCAAGTCCAGATATGCTACTTACCAGTTTATGACCTTAAGCAAGACAAAAATTTTGTGGTTTAGTTTTTCATCTGTTTGATAGGAACAGCAATAGCATCTATCCCATTAGGCTATAGAAAGTATTAAATATGAAAATACCTTCAAAGACATCAACATAATCATAGTCATGTAGTAAACACCAAATGGGTGCTAGCTATTTTTAATCTCCATTACTAATATGATTCTATTTATGAGGAGCAGAACAAAATCATTATTAAAAACTGTCATGAGTTTTTACTTTTTAATTCTTTAATACTCTTTAATTCTTTTACTCTTTAATTCTTTAATTTCTTTATTACCTAACTTAAAAATGTCATTGGCAACTAAGTAATGTTTTTGTCCCTGAGTTTGGAGGTTCTTCAATTCTATAGGATTCCTTTGCATGTACAAAGCAGGATTCAATGGATAGAAGACTTGGTTTTAGAGTGAAAGCCCTGGGTTCCATTTGGGGCAGTATCCTGTGCTAGAGTTTTCTCTTGAACTAATCATATAAAGTTTTACATTTAATTTCATCATTATCAAACAGGACTAATAATCATATTAGATGATTGTTTAAATGAAAAAGTGTATGTAATGGCACTCTGTCCTCCCTGCCCATATCCTGTTTACTGAGCAAGTACACGCATACCTCAGCTGTTGAGTGTTGGCTGCTAATGGTGCATAGCTTCTCTCTTCTCTAAGAACTGTCCTTGGCGGGGAGCTGCCTGTCCAGGGAAGCTATGTCCCCTAGGAAGCCCTGGAGAAACCTGTAGTCATGAATAGATTAACATGGAGTTTCAAAAGACTGGAACCCTTAAAGTAAGAAAAGCTGTGGTGTAATTTATGTTCTGTAGTTCGTTGTGGGATTTAGCCAAAGCTCGACTGTAACTGAGATAACATCCTTCCATTGCTCCTTTTCCTGTTCTGTCTGGATTCTCTCATTTCCCTTGAAAACATATTCACAATACATCACATATGTCTGAATCCTTGTCTTAAGCTTTGTTTCTTGAAAACAGTTTTAACCAAATATATGTTAAATGCTTTACTGTAATGTCATTCTAAACAGTTTTTTTGTGAGATAATATAATAGACCATCATGAGATTTTTAAGAGTACCTTGCAAGGGACGAAAACATTTCCTTCTTCTCTTCTAGGTTCTTTTGGCTGGTCTATTAATTAAATTGACATAAGACAGATTAAGAGGAGAAAAACAAATTTAAGTACTTAAGTGCAGGAGCCCCATAAAAATATGAGACCCAAAGGCGAGTCAGTTGAGGCTCATATGCCATCCTGAGCTAAGGAGTGGAATAGGGCCTGGGGCTTCAAAGGGGAGTAAGATAATTCATAGGACAATAAGAAGAGCAGATGTTTGGTAATTAGATATTTGCCCTGCCATACTGATAAATCATTCAGAAAAATGTTATCTCTGTTAATAGCTCTTTTTCTGGGCCAGACCTCCTATCTAAATTGTTTTAGATAGTTAAGGAAGAGGTAAAAAATTTTTTCCTGAGGTCAAAATTATTTTAACCTGGGTCTTAATTGAATTCACCTTAAAATAATTCACATGCCAAAGTGGCACATTTGTGGGTGGGATATTTTGCTCCCCTTCATCTTCCAATATTGAGATTTTAATACGCAAAACATTTAACTTTGTTCATAAACAATTAAACTACAGTGGAGTTATTCAAAAACTGTATTTAGGCAAACTAAACAGTAGATAGCTTAACCAAACGTGTTAAAGCATCTACTATGTATCTGGACTATGCTAGTTACTAAGAAAAAAAAATGATAAAACAGATGGTTCCTGTCTTCAAGGATCTTATATTTCCATGGGATAGTTATACACACACATACACATGCATATACACTTACATAAAAATCATGACTTGAAAATTATTGTGAAGTATAAAAACATGAAATAGAGAATAACTAGAGGTCTAAAGTTGGGAATAGTTAGGAAAGACTTCTTCGAACACATGCCAGTTTGCCTGAAACCTGAAGAATATGAAGGAGATGCTAACAAAGTATATTAGCAGAGAGAATATCACGTGCAAAGACCTTTAGGCAGGATATATTTGACTTTTTCAAGAGAGTACTGATGTGTCAGGCATATATTGAATAATTGTGTGAGTGAAAGAGAAAGTTGAAAGGATGACAGAGGGTGTGGTCACACAGGATTTATATGCCCTGCTAGGAAATTTGGATTTTGTTCTGAATGCAATGGAAAATCACTGAAGGATTTTAAATGATGGGGAGTAGGGGGGTGGGGATTCGATATGATTCGATGAAAGGATAGTGGATTATAAGAGGCAAGAAAGGAAGCAAGGAAACCAGTTAGACTGGATGAGAGATCATATTTGATAGGACAAGGGTAGTGGTAGTAAAGAAAAGAGGAGATGTTTCTGAGATAGTATTTGCAGATGATTAAATTTTGTATTTAGGGGGTAGAGAGTAGAATTTGTGGTTGTATTGAATATTAGGTAAGGGGAGAAAGTGGGAGAAATCAAGTATGTGATACCAAAAGGTGGTGGAAAAAAACTGATTTTAGGAGAAAAAGAGGTTAATTGTGGGCACATTAAATGTGAGACTGTAGTAAGGCAATAAAATGGAGATACAGAATTGTATGTAACACTCTATATGCACTGGAAAATTTTACCTAATAGTCAACAACATAGAGATAGTCTTTAAATTTGGGAATTGATGTGCTTGGTTAGGGAGAGAGTATAGAGAAAGAAAAGATGGCCTAGTTGGCAATTGAAAGGATTTAGGAGGAAGATTGGAAAGGGAGAGTTAGTAAAGAAAGAGAGAAAGCAGTAAGTCATGGTCACACTGAAGTATATGAAGCGCAAAAAAAATTCAAGCATGTTTATGTTGAGTACTGAAAAGGTCAGTCAAAATGAAATTTGGGGATAAATTGTCCATTGGAATTTGCAACTAACAGGATTCAATCAGATGATCTTAAAATAAAATTTAGGGAGAGGTAGAGATATAACCAGGTTTAGTAGATTTAAGAATGGGAGATGAGGATGTAAAGATACCGTCAATAGCAAAATTATGGAAAAGGAGAGAAATAATTAGTTGGAATGGATTATGAGACATGGAAACATTTATTTTTAAAGTAGGAGATAGTAGAATATTATGAGTATATGTATTTTTGTTTGACTTCAAATATTTCTCAATTTTGACCATTTTACTTTTAGATTTTAGTTTCGAATATCCTGAAGAAATAAGATTTTTAAAAACATATTTATTTATTTATTTATTTGTTTATTTGGTTGCTCCAGGTCTTAGTTGCAGCAGGTAGCTCCTTAGTTGTGGCACATGTGCTCCTTAGTTGCGGCTGGCAGGCTCCTTAATAGATGGTTTTAAATGCATGTTTACATAAACCTTACGTGTAGCAGCTAGTAAGGAGTTAAGAGAAAAAGTGGCAGCTGTTTGCTACAAGTTTATAGCTTTAGATCCTAGCTGTTTTGTTGCAGCCAGGGGACATTTTGAAGTAAGCAGTTAGGCAGTAAGTCCTTGTAATATAATTGGATACTGAGCAAATTACAGCCTCAGAGTGAGCCCTTGTAACCTTTACACTACCAAGTTCAATAAAACTGCAGAGGACAATGAAGAGACAACATGACTCAGAAAAGAGAAAGAGAACAATTCAAAGCAATCTATTGGCGTGTTACTTGAGATACACTATAGACTCAAGTGGGAAGAATGGTAGTTAAAAGGAGACCCACATCTGATAATTATAATAATGATGATGCTGTTTATCAGTATTACAAATATATACATTTATCAGCACTGAATTCTTGATGTCTCCTTGGAAATAAAGAATTTAGGCATTCTCAACTGTCATTGCCTTTATTTTTAATAATTTTCAGATACTAACCATTTGGGTCTCAAGTTTCAAAAAGCATGGGGAGATAATAATTAAAATATACTTGCCATACAAATCAACTAATATGATACAATGGGAATTTTGATAAGGACTTTGAATCAATATTGTAAATATGGATCATGTTTTATAACATAAAACAACTTTATTATGTCTGAGATTTTATATCAAAATAAGTTGTTAAAGTAAGAAAAAAACAAAATATAATAGCTCTTGATTAAAGTGTACAAGCCATCTTCAATTTACCATGGCCTTTGCTCTTAAGGATAGAAAAGCTTATTATGAATTCTTCGTGTTATGGGAACTTGAACTCCTTGGAGTGTTTTCTGTATTATTATTACAACTCTTTTTCTCTGATCAATCCCAACTGATTTTCACATAGCTATAACAATCCAAGGATTCTCCTTCTCCCTGGAGATGGTTCCTGAAATAAAATAATTTAATTCTTTAGCTACTTCAGATCCTTCAGAGATCATTTATTTTAAAATCAGTAACACCAGAGAAGTGATGCATTTGTTTATGTTGGAATGGGGAAATTAAATTAACCATTTGTTCTCTGGGTCTTACCTGTATTTTATGCGTGCCCATGGATTTAAAATTTTGTATATCATTGGTAAACATATTGTACCCATATGTTTAGAATTTAATGCTGACACTTCTGAAAAGAATATCACACCAATGGACCTGTTTATGCAAGAATTCTAATAGCCTTTATTCAGAGAACTTTCTCATTTTCTCCCCTCCATTGCTTCTTGTTTTTATTTTTGTTTGTTTATAAAAGGTTGGAATGAATTAGCATACTGTCTTTAGTTTCTTTTCTTTTCTCTGTGCCAAGAATTCTTAGTCAAAAGCATCCAAATAGATGATCCCACCACTACTGGGCTGACTTTCTCACTGGTCCTTTGCAGTTGTACGATATTACATTCATACCTCTTTTAGAGCATTTATCCCATAATTTTATATTGTTATTGCCACATGACCATTATTTAACTCCTTGAAATCAGATACCTCCCCTGGCTCTTGCCAATCCTTATCCCTCTGATTTAAAGCCTGGGGTTGCAAATGGAACTGAGAATTTTGAGTGTATTTGACATCACTCCTGGAAGCACTAGCTGCTTCTTTGTAATCATATATGTGTAATAGTATAAAGTGAATTATATCATTTGGGAGAATTTTGCATTATTTGTAAACCAGATATAAACCTAGGAGAAGACGCCCTTTCCTATGACTGCCTGTTCTCACACCTTCACATTTTTTGTCTGACTCTCCATGTTTAGAACTTTCTGTTGGACTGGAATACAAATGCTAGGTGTTTGCTTCCGCATAGATTCATCCTAGGTTCCAGCCATTAGAGAACTCCCCAGCTTTCAGAGCAGGCAAGGTTACTCAGCAGGAGGGACTGTGGACTTTTTTAATCTCAGACTAGGCTATGAGTAGAAAAGCATACACTTGTCTACATCCAAATATGAGCAGTACGATCAGATGTACTGCCCTGTGTACAATCAGATCAAACTAAACTCTTGACAACCCACATACTGCTCATATTCTCTATAGCAGGCAGCGTAGGGCCTGGTATGATGACTTGGCCTAGGAGTGTAGCTCCCTGCCAGCTTGATCTCAGCAGGTGAGCCCTCAGAGCAGACAGTAGGTGGCAAAAAGTTACCTGTAATAGCAGAGCGGCAAAATGAAACAACTCTTTGCTGCAGCCACTGACTCACACAAATACTGCTTTGATCTTGTACTTCATCCTTTTTTGTTTAATCCTATAACATTTTTTTTAGATAAAGCAGGCTGGACTTTTATTCTTTGTTTTTGAAATTCTTAAATGTGTTGGAATTGACCCAAGAGCCTTAGCTTTTGAAAATCATGCGCCAAAGGCAAAGTAGCTTATGTTAGGACAAGAGGAAGGTGTAATAGCTCAGCAGCAGCTCTACAGACAGGCCAACTCTCTCTTGGCAGGGATAGCCAGTCAGCTGTGAATACCCAAACCAGAGCTGCTCGCTCCTCCCCTTTTGTAACTATGTTTAACCATATGCCCCAAAAGGATACCCTAATCCTCTGAGCAGAAATAAATAGACACTTGTAAAATGTAAGTGGGTCACTCTATGTATTAGGAACCCTGGAAGACTTTTCCAAGAATAGAGACATTTTCTGTGCTGATACTCTTCAGCAAATACTAAGAAAGCACTAACTGATTTTGTACCAACCTACAGGGGCTACAGCGTAATGCCCCTTTTCAAAGTAGGTTCTTCATCTGGATTATTTCCTTCCACCCTCGCACTTTTATCTGTGACCTTTTTTCTTGTCTCCTCAATGTCCATTGCTTTTTCCAATGTCCAGTCAAGATAAGAAACATTTAAAATTTAGCAACTATAAAACCCAGTATATTTATTATAAGGTTAATATAGATGAACATATAGAAATATATAGATGTTTCCAAGTCTATTTTATTTTATTTATTTTTTTATAACTCCCCAGTTTGTTTTTTAACAATCTTTTCTGATATCTATCCATATGAATTTGTGGTTGTCTCAGAGTGCACAGATATTACTCATATTCCCTATAAATTTATTAAACACTGATGAGAAAATACTTAACTTACTAACACATCAATATTTAAAGGGTTCAACATAATTCCTTTTTCAACAGATTTTTCCCACCTAAGCCAATATATATTTACATTGGGTTTATGTGTGCCTATGAGAACAGACACATTGCTCAAAATGATCATAAGATAAACCAGCATACAGTGTCCTTCTTTCTGGATATAAATAATATCTTGGAAAATATATCTGTTCAGCACAGTGGGGTCAATATGCCTATATGTTGCTAGAGGTGCTTGACCCCAAGGGCTGCCCCAGGCCCTGCCAAAAGCCTTGATGGCTGGAAGGATCAGTATCCACGCTGGTTGGAAATCCCTGTTCCATATACGACACTCAGTTCCTTAGTATGACATTCATGCTTTTTCGAAGACTGTTTCCCTACATAATCTTTTCCTACTTCTCCAAGGCTTCCTACCTCCAGCCACATATACTCTCTGTAGATTCAGTGCAGTTTTAAGCTCCATATATTGCAGATACTGTTTTCCACACGTGGAATACCTGCCCAGACTTTATTTGGGATTCAGCCAAATATTCATAATCTATCTTTTGCAAGAAGATGTAAGTATTCCTTCTTCTGTGTTTCATTAGCATTTTGCTTATAACACAATCTTAAAATGTTTCACATTGAATGTAATTATTTTCTTTATTAATCAACCACTCTGAGCAAGAAAATGGAATTTACTTTCAATTAATCAACTTCTATATGCCATGTATGGTGCTTTGTGCCATTGAGTTTAATAGACTAAATTCTGTAAGATTGGTTGGCTCAAATGTTTTTCACATGAGAAAACAAATATTTTTAATCATTCTACAGTTTTCCTAAGGTGAAATACCTGGTAAGTGATAGATAATGGGCTTCTTTGGATGTTCTAGGACTTCACTGGCAACTTCTTTCTAACTAGCATAGTTCTTTAAATCTCAACCTAACATTAAGATGCCTATTAAAATGCTTAATGAATAAAAGAAGGAGAGAAAGAACAAAGGGAGGAGGGGAAGAAAGAATGAAGGAAAGAAAGAAAAAAATGGATCAATAAACTGAACTATAAAATTCCAAACAGAAATCTCTGGGCTTGCATGTGACACAAGGACTTAATCAGCTTGACTTTCAAATAATTGTTGGACTATGCCTTAGGGATACAGTAAATATAATGAAAAAATGGAGTAAACTACAGAAAGTTTGGTGATCCCAACTTTTTTTAAAAATTAAAGTGAATATATTAAGGTAAATGCTTAGAACTTTGTCTAACTAAAAAAAAAATTAGTAAGCCTTTAGACAGTCTTAAGTTAATAACTTTTCTCATGCAGATAAACTTATAGAAGACTCCTTTATTGTGAAGAATTTTATCCAATTTGAATATGTTGAAGTTTAAGTATGTATTTATGGCTATATCTTAATATCTAATTTGTATGAATGGCATTTAATGTATTCCATAGCTAAATTTGGATGCAATTTTTTAAATAAATAATGCTATTTTAATTTAATGTGATATCTAGCATGATGTCTAAAACATCATTTAGTAAGTGTAGTTTAAAAGTTGTAGATTCTTGGGACTTCCCTAGTGATGTAGTGGTTCAGAATCCACCTGCGAATGCGGGGAACACAGGTTCGATCCGTGGCTTGGGAAGATTCTACATGAAAAGCCTGCATGAAGTAATGAAGACCCAACGCAGCCAGTAAATAAATAAGTAAATTTATTTAAAAAATTGTAGATACTCTTTCTCACATGTACCATTTTAAAGCAAATATCTGATACTGATATTTCATACCCTGTAGTGTTCAATCAGAATTGTTTTCTTGGCAGATGGCTACATTCTAAGCTAATTACAATATGATTAAGAAGGGTTGAAATGTCACAAAATGATAAATTACCATAAATAGGATAGAGCAAAAACCACACAGTCAACATTTATCAGACGGTCTTTTTATGATGGGTGTGAAACACTAATCTGCTTTATCCATTTCATTTTTCTTTGCCTTCCTTGATTTTCCTTCTCAATCGGAAAAAAAGTAGTAAAATACTCCAAGTAATTTTATCATAACACAGAAAAATATAGATAAATACTTTTAAATTCTAAAATCTCCTATTTCATTGTTTTCTGATTAAAAAGGAATACATAAACTGTTTAGAAATTTTATGAATAGAGAATAGTAAGAAAACAGTTACCCATAGTCCCATTATACAAAGATGATATGCTTTGTCCATGTGTTTTTTGAATAGTTGAGGTGGTAAAATGGCCAGATGTTTGTCAGCAGTAAATGATCACTTCCTTTGTTGAAACAAGATGGGTACAGATGTAGATATGTGGGTACTTAACAGTGGTGGAAGTTTGTTGATAGTCTTTTGATTGACTTCATTTTCACAATAATATGAGAAGCAAGGCAGCTGTCAGAGTGATGGGAAGCAGAGATGTTGGAGATCTGAAAACATTGACAGTGCAAAATAGACATCCAGGAGTCTGGAAGTGAATGGACTAGGTAAGCATGTTTCAGTTTCTGGGAAGCACTGAAATCTTCAAGAAGCAGAAAATTCCCACTTTATGCAAATTTCTCCACTGATTAAAAAAGAGGCACTATTCCTAACTTATAAAGCCGATTGTAACCTTAATACCAAATCTACACAAGGGTAGTATAAAAAATGAGAAATCAAGCCATTCTCATATTTGAACAAAAACATCAAGGTCTTACAAAAAATAGAAGGCTGAGTTCAACAATGTGTAAAAAGTAATATAGCATGACCTAGTTGATTTTATCTCAGGTATTCAAAGATATTTTAACATAAAATCTTTTAATGTAATTTATAGCATTAGCTGGTTAAAGGAGAAATAGGATCATTTCAGTGGATGCAGGAAGATCCTTTGATAAGATTTAACACCTATTCATGATAAAGACGGCATAGAAGGAATAGAATGGAATTTTCTTAACATAAAGGATTTGTAAATCAAAAATATACATTATTGTATATTTTTTTCAGAATTTTGCTAGATGCCCTTCTTCTAAGGACAGAAAACATTTAAGAATGGAAAGGAAGAAATAAGATTGCTATTATTCAGAGAGAGCGTTATCTGTATAGAAACTCTAAGGTAATAGAGCAATAATCTATACAAATCAATAAGAGAGCACAACAGTTTCACTGAACACAATCAATTTACAAAAGCCAGGAGTTTCTATCTACCAAGAAGAAGCAATTAGAAATTATAATTGAAAGGAAGAGTCAATTTATAAAAATCATCAGACACTGTAGGGATCCTAGGAAAAGATAAGCCCTGCAAAATCTTTAGAAAATAATTATAAAACATTATTAAAGGCCAAAAAATGAAACTAAGTTGATAAATATACTGTATTCATTGATGAGAACCTTCAGTACTCAGAATATATAAATGTATATCATGAATGTTGACAGACTAATATACAGTTTGTCTGAATGAATAATTCAGTTCAAAGTATTATTGAAAGTTCGTCTTGCTTGATCCTGTTTAAGAAATCCATATGTACCCTACCATTGTAGACACTCTACATATTATTTTAAGTGTT